>NW_027361738.1:11652500-12252500 GCF_039654945.1 Dendrobates tinctorius
GATGCATGCCTGGCCAAACAAAACACTGTAATATCCTTTCGGTGGTTTTCTGGACTCCCAGGTGACCTCCCATCACATGTCCATGGGAAAGGTCCAGCACCTGCTGCCGGTAGGGTTTTGGCACAACTAATAGTTGCACCATGTCTTCCCCCTTTTTCTATATCTGATAGAGTAAATCATTCTCCAGAACCATGTAAGGATATGCCAGCCTAGAGCCAGGTTCTACGGGTACCCCATTTATCACTTTTACATTTGTCCTAGCCTGAGAAAGGGTAGGATCCTTTATTTGCTCGCTTTGGAAGTCATCTTTCTGAACTTCTAAATCCGGCCAACGGGGAGGTGGACGGCTGTCGGTCTCCTCCTCTTCCCCGGTCTCCTCCGTATCACCCGCCATGACTGAAAACGGGAACTGCAGGTCATTTCCAGCACTCTTCCCCCGAGTCTTCCGGGGAGACCTCTTCCAGGGGTTCGGGACCCACACGCGCCCTGGGAGAAGAATCATGTACACTATTACCCGAGGGCATCAACTGATTCTCCCACAATTGCCAGAAGTGGGGAAAATCCCGGCCCAAGATAACATCATGCAATAATGCAGGGACGAGTCCCACTTTATGTTGCACAGACCCATAGGAAGTAGTAATGCATATGACCGTGGTGAGGTACGAACAGGTGTCTCCATGCACACACGTTACAGAAAATTTGTCTGATGGTCCAGTCGGGGCTGACACCACACTGGCCTTCACCAGAGTCACCACACTTCCCGAGTCTATCAATGCCACCACATTTTTGCCATCAACAGTTAAATCACACAAGTGTTTTTCCACATCCTTTTGACCGGTATTCACACTCACTACCCGTGCAACCATAGACATGCGGTTTTTAGAGTCTGTGACGTCGCACTGCATGGGTTCAGTAGTGACCAGACAGTTCGCAGCAATGTGGCCCATCTCTTGGCAGCGGAAACACCTAACGGGCCCCTTGCTTAGACCATAGTTCGTTACTCTCGGCCTCGCATTGCGGGCAGTCCCGGTTTCCTCCCCCAGTGTCTTAGGGATTTTTCCTTCTCCCCTACTCCCTGGAACAGTCTTACCGGTTCCACGTGGAGATGATGAAGAACGAGGAGGGGTAGCGTCGTCTCGGAGTCCTTCCGCCACGGAGTAACGTTCAACCAGATCCACCAGTTGATCTGCCGTCGTAGGAGTTCCATGGCTTACCCACTTCCTCAGGGCTGGCGGTAGAGCTCTCAGGTACTTGTCCTTGATGACTCTCTGGATTATCTCTGGCGCTGTCAGCACCTCGGGTTGTAGCTACTTCTTCGTCATGTGGATCAGGTCAAACATCTGTGACCGCGGTGGTTTATCTGGCTGATAAGTCCATTGATGCACTCTCTGTGCACGGACAGCAGTCGTCACTCCCAGCCGGGCCAAGATCTCGGCTTTCAGTTTGTCAAAGTCCTGCGCAGCTTCAGGTCCTAAGTCATAATAAGCCTTTTGGGCCTCACCGGAAAGAAACGAGGCAATCAGGCCGGCCCGTCGTGCCTTCGGCCATTTTTCTCGCACCGCCGTCCGTTCAAACGTGGTCAGGTATGCCTCGACGTCATCTTCCGTCGTCATCTTCTGCCAGTACCGACTCACGTGAATCACTCTCGACTCTGTTTCCAGGTTAACCTCAGGTAAACTTGCCAGGCGCTACGCCACCTGCTGGAGAAGCGAACAATCGGTAGCTGTCATGTCCACCAACTCTTTGAGCTGGGCCATCATCACCCAGCTTCTTGCTGGACAGCGGTGGACTGTACCAGCGCTTTCATCACGTCCTCCATGCTCATGCTTCCAACGTGATGCCCGCATTCTCCACCACAATGTGATAAGACACTCCGGGATCGCCTTTGCTGGGGTCAAAGGTCACGTGTGGTCAGCATGAAACTCAGGCGCACAGCCGGGGTCCGGGTATAACTGACACTGGGTCAGGTTTATTAACGGTTAAAGCAATGCATAAAGAAAAAAAAACATAAAACAAAACCTTGCCTGTCCGGCACTAACTAAACAAAGTACAACCTAACTACCAACTGGTGGGCTTCTCCCGTCCAGCGAAACCACAGTTGCAGTGGGCACTGCTTTCACCCACGTGTGTCTCTCACACAGACAGGCTCTCTGAGTTCCCAGGCTGAGACACTCACACAACCACCTGGCATCCTTTTAGATCCGCCTCCCATTATTCATTAGTCACCAGGTGCGATACTGACCAGACTAGGCCACATAGGAAAGGTATCTGGGCAAGATATACCTGCCCTCATCCACTATTCCCACATGATTCTCACAATATATATATATATTTATTTATATTTCATACAGAGGTAGATAGCAAAATAGCCGATAATTCAATTGTCGGCTTCTGTACAATTATTACAGAATCCGACAGGATATGAGACTTGGTTTACATACAGTAAACCATTGCATATCCTTTAGATTTATATTTGTCCCTCGCTAATAATGTTAGTAGTGTGTGTGTGTGTGTGTGTGTAAAATTTTGGAGCTGTAGGTGTTAAATTAAAGGATTAATTCACGGAAAAATCTTGCGTGGGCTGAACATTTCTGAAGTTTCTGAACATTTTCCCACGCTGTTGGTTCCCCGCGGGTCAGCCTAGGAGTCAGCGCAGCCTAAGTGATATCAGCGCCTGACCCACAGTGAACTGACAGCATGGGAAAATGTTCAGAAACTTTCCCACGCTAATGAGTTCGTCTCCAGTCAGGCGGGGAGGCTGCGCAGGCAGCTTTTCATTCATTACTCCGTGGTTTACAGCCTGACCGGTCGCATTAGCACCGCTCGCGGTTGTAAACTATGTGACCCCTTGAGATGGGACTTGACTGTACGGCGGACAGGTTGGGATATTGTTTTTTATTTTGGATTTTTTACAGGAGAATGATGTTTTCAATTGGATTGGGAGTTAAATAAAGATTGAAAAAATGTATGTTTATTTATTTCATTAAAAGTCTTTATTCTTAAAGTCTGTTTGTTTTTTTAACCCTTTCAGACTAGTGGATTAATAATGGATAGGTGTCTTATTGACACCTCTCCATTTTTAACCAGGCTTAATGTCACCTTACAATAGCAAGGTGACATTAACCCCTTCTTACCCCATATGCCACCCACTACAGGGCAATGGGAAGAGAGAGGGTATGTGCCAGAATTGGCACATCTTACAGATGCGCCTTTTCTGGGGTGGCTGGGGGCAGATTTTTTTAGCTGGGTGGGGGGGGCAAAAACAATGATCACTCTCTAGGCTATTAATTTCTGCCTTCAGTCACTGGCTTGCCCTCTCTGGCGGAGAAAATTGTGCGGGAGCAAACACAGTTTTTTTCCGTGAATTAATCCTTTAATTTAACACCTACAGCTCCAAAATTTTACATACACACACTACTAACATCATTAGTGAGGGACATATATAAATTTAACGGATATGCAATGGTTTACTGTAATCCTGTCGGGTTCTGTAATGATTTTACAGATGCCGACAATTGAATTTTCACCTATTCTGCTATCTAAATCTCTATGAAATATATATATACATATTATATATATAGATATATATATATGTGTGTGTGACAATGTTATATATATATATATATATATATATATACTATGTGTATACATGTATTCTATCTATTCTAGTTTAACATGTCAGTGTGATTTAACAGTATAGCGCACTGAAATGCCGGCTTTTCTAAAGGACACCGGTGCGTATTTCTCAGACGTCACAAGGATGATCCGTGTGTAATCAGTTTTTTTCTTGCACCCATAGACTTGCATTGGCGAGTGTCAGCCGAGATATGGTGGAAATCGCAGCATGCTGCAATTTCACCCACACGTATAATACGGGCGAGAAAGAAAAATGGATGATGGGAGCTGCCCCATAGATTAACATTGGTCCGAGTGCTGTGAGATTTCTTCTCGCATAGCACTCGTCCGTTTTTCTCTCTAGTGTGACTCCGGCCTTGCTCTGAAAGTCAATACCGATACATATGTATTCTATTTACGTACAAATGATCATATGGTAAAGTCTCCTAGTGGTACAAAAAATGTAAAATAAAAAGTTGGGTGGTGTATTTCAAATTGCATATAATAAAAAAAGAAAAACACACAGAAAAGTGCACACAATTGGTTTTGCCATGTTTGTAAAGATCCACTTTTTTAAAAAAGACACAAACTTTTTAAAAAAAATCAAAAACAAAAACAAAACCTAGCCACTTGTAGCTACAGTGACATAATAAAAAAGATGTTATGCCATCTGGAATAAAAAAGCTGGAAAAAAAAGCTTGGTCCATAACAAGTTAATTTCAATGAAGACAGTCATATTTAGAGTTTAAATTAATTGGACTTTCCAGGACATTTTTGTATCATTCAGTGAAGCAGTCCCAGTCCTGTCTTGTCAATACAGTAATAAAGTTCTTGAGTCAGACAGAATTTTTTTTCCCACCATTTAAACATTTTAATGGAGAAACAGCACAACCTAGTGGCTCGAGAAAAATATAACATCCTTTTGTTCGGCAGTAACAACTGGAGAACGTTCTAGAATAATACGCTCATTGGGGGGAGACTTCATGTTTGCACATTATATTGAATTTTTTTAGTGTATACATACATTTTATAAAACAAAATGAAGCAATTGCGGTAGTATTATCACATTATTTGCCATATATTAAAATATATATGCATTAAAGTGTAGGTTAACCTTACACCTTGTTCTGCTGTGATATGTATAATGCTATTACACTACAGTTACAGCGGTTGCAATCTTACTTCTTATATCTCAGTTCCACAATTCAGGACCATTTAAAGAGAATATGTTGTGAGAAAATTATCTATTTTTAAATCAGGTTTTTGTGTTAAAAGTATTTTTTAATGTTGGCATTTTTGATTTATGTCATGATCTGTCTTGAAAAAGAACAAAATCACAAAAAAAAATTGAAATCTTGCAATTCTCACACTGACCACTGGGCTTTGTTTAGACTCCTACTTCCTGTCTTTCAGGAAGAGTTTTCAGCAAGGCTTCATGGCAGTTTTACAATGACAGGTAACACCTCTATAAACTAGGGTTGCCAACTTGATTTTTTATTTTTTTCTGGGCAGCTTCTCAAAAAATCACGACAGTCAGCTTTTTTTCACGGACACATTAGATGGCCATAACAAATCATTAAGGTTATAGTTAATATATGTCTACGGGCCATAAATTATGAAGACGGTAGCTGCATTTACTGTGAACTGTAAAGGAGCGATCTCAACTGCGATCATAAAAATCTGTACAAGTCTATCCAGCTTAAAAAAAAAATCATGGAAGCATCCATTTTTTTTGTATGGATAGGGAAAAAGTGCCCTATATGTAGGGACTGTCCAAAAATTCCAAAGTGGGGCACTGGGCAAAAGTTTAAAGTGGGGCCCCAAATGCTCACATATTTCACCATCACACACAAACATTTCGGTTGTATTTACATGGGCTGACTTCAGGCCGCTAAATGAGCGTGATCGGCAATATTGAAGTTGTTCGACACTTGTTCCCGAGTTTCTTTACACCGGCTGAAAAAGAAGAGGACAGACAGTCGTTGATACAGTATAATGGAGCTTCCATATAGTACATATAGTATAATGCACTACCCATGGTCCTTGATAGAATATACTGCAAAGTATACTGCAGCCCCCCTCAGAGTATACTGCAGCCTCCCGCAGAGTATACTGCAGCCCCCTCAGAGTATACTGCAGCCTCCCTCAGAGTATACTGCAAACCCTCTCAGAGTATACTGCAGACCCCTAAGAGTATACAGAGGCCTCCCTCAGAGGATACTGCCTTCCCCAGTCAGAGTATACTGCAGCCTCCCTCAGAGTATACTGCAGACCCTCTCAAAGAGCATAATGCAGCCCCCCACACACACAGTTTAATGCAGCCCTCTCAGAGTATAATGCAGCCCCTCAGAGTATAATGGAACCCCCCAGAGTATAATGCAGCCCCCTCAGAGAATAATGCAGTCTCTCACACACAGTATAATGCAGCCCCCCACTACACACACACAGTATAATGCAGCCCCCCACCACACACACACACAGTATAATGCAGCCTCCCACACACAGTATAATGCAGCCCCCCACTACACACACACACACACACAGTATAATGCAGCCCCCCACCACACACACACAGTATAATGCAGCCCCCCACTACACACACACACACACACACACACACAGTATAATGCAGCCCCCCCACCACACACACACACAGTATAATGCAGCCTCCCACACACAGTATAGTGCTGCCCTGCCCCCACACTTTATAATGTATACACACACAGTACAATACAGACACATTAACGAAGACACACACACACTACTTACCTCTCCTCTTCCACTCACTGCTTCAGGCTCTGCTCCTGTCTCATCTGCTCCACTGCTGCATCACAAGCAGAGAGGAAGTGATGGGAGAGGGCGTACCATCTGACACTCTCTCCATCACTGCTTCCAACTCTATTGGCATCCATGATGCTGATAAGTTGAATGCGCGATGTGGGGGGCGGCGCCGAGCCCCTCTT
Source organism: Dendrobates tinctorius (assembly GCF_039654945.1). Lineage (NCBI taxonomy): Eukaryota > Metazoa > Chordata > Amphibia > Anura > Dendrobatidae > Dendrobates > Dendrobates tinctorius. Next base: position 11,659,079 of record NW_027361738.1, read on the forward strand.
ATGGACCCCATAGCGGCCACTGGCTGGGGGCCCCTGGAGGAGCGTGGGCCAAAGGCAGCTGCCTCATCTGTCTGCCTCAAACGCCTGTCCTGACTATACACAGCTGATAACATGATAACAAGGGATGCACAGTTCACAATGTCACAGCTTCCACTCCCTACCACTGTCCCTTCACAATCACCTACTGTATGCACACGCTCATTACATGCTTCATTACAAAAGACAAGGTCTGATTTAGTCTATTGCTGCTAATGTACTTGTGAATTTCTTGAAAATAACGGTAATAATTCTATTTTTAATATGAATTGAGATGTTGAAAAAAGAAACACCTTGCTAAAAGCTAAAAAAATATATTTAATGTAGAAACCTTATTTAAACAGTAGATCATTTTCTGATCACACAATCCTTTTCGGACATTTAGGCCTTTGGGTACAAATTTCTCTGTGCATTTCAGTACAGGCTTTATTAGACCGTATGCACAGGGATCTGCTCCTGTAGAAGCATTGCTCTTAGGGAGGAATAACGCAGAAATGACCTTAGGAATATTGATCAATTCTTCATATATTTTAAATAAATTCATATTGCCTTTGCTTTATAATATCTATTGTGCATGGTCGGATGCATTGGTGAAAACTAAAACACAGAAACAATCCATGTATAGTCTTACTGTGCAATGCGGGTCCACTTACAGGACAGCTTAAAGGGGTATATTTGCTACTCAGACAACCCCCTTCTCAATCACTATGTTTCATCCCTGTAAAATGATAACTGCTATATTGACCTCCAGTGCTTGTGCCATTCCAGCGGAGACTGCGTGGCATTCTTATGTCACGTGATAGCTGTGGCCAATCAGTGGCTGCTTCACCCTCCCCACAAAGGTGAAATAAAATAATTATCTTTAGCTATTTTGGTGCAGGTACTGTAAGTGCACAAATGAAAGGGGAGTTGGTAACTCTCTTGATATGTCTGTCTCATGTTGCGTTCAGATTTCGTACAGGAATCCATTCGGTGACCCCGTCGGGGCTTATGTCCAAACACCCGCAAACTAGGATTCATACATATGTGGCACTTTTTGGCCATGCCCCTGGCCACACCACAATAAATACCCATTTACCATTTCTTTCTACCCTGGCAGGAGGAGATATCAGAGGAGTGCTGGTAGTAAGGGAAATTCAGACGCCTGAGACTGCAGGGCGTAGACCCATGTTGGAATATGTTTGGTGCAACAACTCCATTCCTGTCTATGAGTGTTTAGTTGCTAGATTTGTATGCTGTTTATAAAGTTAAAAAACTCCCAGAGGCTCACACAGAGAGAACATGTGAGTGTATTTCTTGTTTTTCCTGTGTCTGTGTATGAGAGAAGCAGCCTGCTGTAGATGCTGCAGAGATAGAGACACACAAATGTTTTATTCCTGATCTATTAAGCTTATCATATACTGTTCCTGTTTGTTCCTGAATAAAAAATCTCTGTTGTCACACGCTTGAAGAGTGTCCTAACAAATCCGCTGCCAACAACCCAAATTCAGGACTGTCTGCAGTATCCGGGACAGTTGGGACTAGAGATGAGCAAATGGATTCATGGGTCTCTGGTCTGTGGACGGATCTCTGGTCCAGCATCCAGGTCAGTGTTACCTGGCAACTTGATGGGAGGTCGCGAATCTCTAACCATCTGGCGTCTCCAGCGCGGCTTTTGATCACCCAGGGCAGTGGGACGTCATCTGTGCGTCCTGCTCATCTCTAGATGGGACCTGTGGATTTATTTTTTGCTCCTTCATTCACAGTCAGAACCCCCAGAACTTTCTCATCTTAATGTAGCTTCATATTACATCTGTATTACATCCTATCCTGGATCTCCTCATACCTTTCCAACCGCACATTTAGCGTCTCCCACTCCCACACTAACTCCTCATCCCACCCTCTCTCTGTTGAAGTCCCCCAAGGCTCTGTTCTAGGACCCCTACTCTTCTCAATCTATACACTTGGCCTGGGGCAACTCATAAAGTCCCATGGATTCCAGTACCACCTTTATGCCGATGATACTCAGATCTACCTCTCTGGCCCAGACGTCACCTCTCTGCTGTCCAGAATCCCAGAGTGTCTATCAGCCATATCCTCCTTCTTCTCCTATCGCTTCCTCAAACTCAATGAAGACAAATCAGAACTGATCATCTTTCCCCCATCTCACAGATCTTCCTTACCCGACTTATCTATAACAATTGATGACATCATGCTTTCCCCCGTACCAGAGGGCCGCTGCCTCGGAGTAACCCTTGACTCTGCCCTGTCCTTCAAACCGCACATCCAAGCTCTCTAAAACTCCTGTCGCCTCCAGCTCAAAAATATTTCCAGAATCCGTCCCTTCCTCAACCCTCATTCTACTAAAATGCTTGTACATGCCCTCATCATCTCCCGCCTCGACTATTGCAACATCATTTTCTGTGGTCTCCCTGCTAGCACCCTCACACCTCTCCAGTCCATCCTTAACTCTGCCGCCAGACTAATTCATCTTTCTCCTCACTACTCCCCCGCTTCTCCCCTCTGCAAATCTCTTAACTGGCTCCCATTACCTCAGCGTATCCAATTCAAATGACTAATATTGACCTACAAGGCCATATATAACCTTTTCCCCCATATGTCTCTGAACTAATCTCCCGATACGTACCCTCACGTAGTCTCCGGTCATCCCAAGACCTCCTTCTCTCTGCCACACTTATTCGCTCCTCATCCAACCGCCTCCAAGACTTCTCCCGAATAGCCCCTATTCTCTGGAATTCTTTGCCCCAACACGTCCGTCTATCAACCACAATCGGATGCTTCAGACGGAACCTGAAAACCCATCTCTTCAGGAAAGCTTACAGCCTGCAATGACCTCCTCACCACTACTGGAGCTACCGCCTCACCATCACTGGAGCTGCTGCAACCCCACAACCTACTGTCTCCTTCCCCACCATCCTGTAGAATGTAAGCCCGAAAGGGCAGGGTCCTCTCTCCCCTCTATATCAGTCTGATTGATAGTTTGTTTACTGTAGGTGATATCTCTACTTTGTATGTTACCCTTTCTCATGTACAGCACCATGGAATCAATGGTGCTATATAAATAAATAATAATCTGTCTTTTTTTGTGTCTGGAAGGCCATGTTCACATGTTGCAGAAATACTGTGTTTTTTTGTTTTCTGCAGATGTCCACACCAAACTACACTTTAACCCCTTCACCACCTTGTGTTTTTCCGTTTTTTTATGTTTTCGTTTTTTTGCTCTCCTTCTTCCCAGAGCCATAACTTTTTTATTTTTCTGTCAATATGGCCATGTGAGGGCTTGTTTTTTGCGGGGCGAGTTGTAATTTTGAACAACGCCATTGGATTTACCATATAGTGTACTGAAAAATGGGAAAAAAATTCAAAGTGAGATGAAATTGCAAAAAAAATTGCAATTCCACAATAGTTTTTCAGTGTTTAATTCTTTACCATGTTCACTAGATGCTTAAACTGACCTGCCATTATGATTCTTCAGGTCATTACGAGTTTGTACACACCAAACAATGTATAGGTTCTTTTTTATTTTAGAGATGAAAAAAAAAATCCAAAGTGTGTAAAAAAATAAATAAAATAATTGTCGCAATTTTCCGAGATCCCTAGCATCTCCATTTTTTGTGATCTGGGGTTGGGTGATGAGTTCTTTTTTGGGCGCCATGCTGATATTTTTATTGATATCATTTTGGGGTTGATACAATGTTTTGATCGCCCATTATTGCATTTAAATGCAATGTTGTGGTGACAAAAAAAACATAATTATGGCGTTTTGATTTGTTTTCTCGTTACTCCGATCGGATTAATAATTTTTACATATTGATAGAACGGGCAATTCTGACCGCAGCCATACCACATAAGTGTTTGTTTTTTTAATTGTTTTATTTTGAATGGGGCAAAAGGGGGTGATTTGAACATTTATATTTTTTAAATTTTTCTAAGAACTTTTATTTTTACTTTTTACTGGTTGCAATAGTTTCCATGGGTGACTACAAGGTGCGATCATGCGATCGTCTGTGCTACACATAGCAGATCTTCAGGGCGGCGCTCATAGCAATCAAGCAATAACAACCACTGGGGTCTCAGGCATCCAACCCATCAGTGACCCACGGTCATGTGACACAGATTCTGATGGGTGCAGCTAGTGATGCACTTCCAGCGCAATCATGTTAAATGCCACTGTCAGAGATTTACAGCAGCATTTAACATGTTAACAGCCGCAGGTGGATCGCGATTCCACCCATGGCTGACAGGTGCTGCAAAAGTTGCCGGCTCATCACCGTAGCCTGCATCAAGCAGGGTGAGGTGCCTTATGATATACCTATACGTCATAGGTTGTAAAGGTGTTAACAATCCTCTCCGCCATATTTCATGTGTTTCTGATGAAAATGTGAAGCCGCGTATTAAATGTGTTTTTTAAAGTACAGAAAAGCACCAAAATCGGACCGTTCAGCAGCGTCCTTGGGGGCACAGCAGGCACCTTTTTTGTTAAAATTGTTTTTATTAAGTATTTTTTACATAAATGGGGTAAAGTAAACAGGGAAAGACATATAAATACACAGTAATATAGAATCAAACAAAAACAAAGTAAAAGCAAAAAAAGTAAAATTTACAGGGATGAAAGATATAGGAAAAATAAAGAGTGGAAAGGGTTAAGGGTGAAAAGAGGGAAGGAAAAATATGATATATTAAGTAAAATGTGAAAAAGGAAAAAAAATTAAAAATTAAAGGGATGCAAGGAAAATGAAAAAGATTGGTATGTGCAGGATAGGCAAAGAAAAGGGGTTACGATACACACATATAAGATACCTTATATATAAAACATTTAAGAGGTAGAAGGGGAAGAAAGGAAAAGGGAAAGGAAGAACACCTGTAAAACATGTGGAGAGACAAGCATATAGCTAAATACTAACTTTTAAATAATGTAAAATACTGTTTGTTGAATTCTAATAGCGAGCGCAGTTTTCATGAAATCACATCCACTTTGTTTGGACAGTTACACAGTAGAATTTTTATGCAAAAAAAAAAAAGCAGCAGAAAATACGCAGCATTTACGCTGCATGTGAAAACGGTCTAAATTTCTAAGCAAAGTAGACGTGATTCCAGGAAAACTCTTCTTTTTTTCGTCTGAAGATGCTGCTGAACTCTGCGGTTTTGGTGCATTTTTTTTTCTCTTCAGGCTTCTTCTGAATAAAAGCAGATAAAGAAAAAAACGCCATTACACTTTTAAGCGCAAAATCAAAACTTTTCTGTACTATTAAAAAAGCATTAAAAACTCTGCTTCATATATGCCCAAAAATTGCATCAAGTAAGTGGGAAAATGCATAAAAGAAATGCAGCAGACACACAATAATCAGAAAAGATTGTTACTGCGTCATCTGGTGCGGACGTCTGCAGAAAAAAAGCAGCAGAAAGAACGCAGCATTTACGCTATGTGTGAACATGATTTCAGCATTACAGTTTTATTACATTTTTTATGGGTTTAATAGAGAAAAAATATCATTCATGACAATTTTTTAACGTCATTTACCAGTTCCTGTAAATAATCTGACCTCTGTGATGTGGGGGCCATTAAAATTACAGGGACACCAAATATGTTCATATTATTTGCTGGTTAGTGATACTTATTATTTAAAAAAAAAACACATAAAAAATTACTTTATTTTTTCCAATATCATGGTTTTCTCATTATTATTTTCTTAACTAATTTTATAGGATGAAAACATCTCTTATTCCCCCTCTAGAATACAAATACATACAGTGTATTTTTATCTGTATAATCTGCCTGTAGTCAGAGCCTGTAATACTGATCAAGTACACAAAATTCTACATGTAACTTTACTAGAGCTTGTGACTTAGAATCTTAACGTATGTATCTGTAATGTTAAGGTTGTGGGTTCAAGACCTGGGAGACTCACTGAAAGAAATTGTAGTTGATTCTTATTTTTATAGGAAAAAAAAAAGTTTTCTTCACCTCAGTATACAGGCATCATAAAAACCCTTTGTTATATACACAATGTATTGCTATGGATATGTTTACTCTGTTTCTGGGTTCATTGCCTGCAATATAGAGGTCAAGATAACCAAATTCTCCTTTCTCTAGCACTGTGAGCTGTGGCTCACTGGTAAAGCAACACCTGTGGACACTGAGATGTGAGGTCATAGTCCTGGGGAGACTGATCACAGGAGGGAGAAGTAAATATATAATTTAATTTATGCACTCGGCAGAGAGATGTGGACCCGCCCCCTGAGGAGAAGGAGCTACAGGAGCTATGAAAGCGTTAGAGAAGTGAGTATAGAAGCCGAGAGAACACCTGAGACGTGATGGGATGCCGGACTGAGCCCTAAAACCGGGACAGTTTGGATCTAGATGTCAGTTTATTGATACATTTCCAGGAAGTATAACAGAGGAATAACATCACACAGAATTCTAAGAAAAGATGCTCTAAAATTGTTATTACAACATGTCTGGAAGAAAATGATTCCTAAATGATAATGGCATGCCTGGAATCTTTAAAAATGCCAGTTTGTGATGTTGAACCCTATTGAAAATTGAAAGTACTCTGGTGGTGACCAGGTATAAACATTGTATGGAACTGGATAAGTGCAGCTCTGCATACTGGCTGCTTTCATATAAGAGACTCAGTACAATGGGTGCTTAGCTGCAGTACCTGGTGTGGTGATTGGAGCCAACCTGTATTGGCTTTATACATTGTATATGGGTCGCCCCTCACACCCAGGGCAGCGGGGTAATCGGTACCGGGCTGGTGTCAGGGGGATGTGTCACAGCAGCGGTGACCCGGTCCGTGGCCCTGGGCGCCCAATATCAATGGCGGTGATGTCAATAGTGTTATAGCTTAGTTGAATAGTTCTTGACGCCACCTGTGGTGTTTGGCAAGTAAGATGTTGAGCCAACGCTGCATGCATATCCACTGGGACTGATGATGTGGTGCAGCAAAGATGGTGTAGCTCCCCACAGGTGGAGCTGTAGTCCCAGGGCAGTGTGGGTGCAATGGATGAGGGGAGGCACAGTATGGTATAGATGCTGGTACCCAGATGTAGCGGTGCTGAAGGTGTTAGCGATGAATGAATGGAGGACACCAGGGCTTGTAGTTTCAAAGCTTTACTCACAGTTCGTGGTACCCACTGGTGCCCGCCTCCGTGCCGTGTCCTCTGGGGTAGAGACTCAATTAACCTCCCGGGAAAGTCAGGGTTCTCCCCTCCAACACTCCGCCACCATGTGCCTTTCCTGAACAACTCCTCTATTGCGCCTTTTAATGTGAAGAGCTCCAGTACCGTAGTTCTCTGGAATTCCTCCTGTCAGATGTTCCTAGAACCTTACTTGTATGACATACAGCTGTAGCCTCTATCAGGGACTCCTCTCAGAGTCCTGGCTCGCAAATCGGTTGCTGTTGTGTCTCAAGTCTTGAATGGGAGTAGTGCATTTACAGCCAACTACTCCACCGGTGTCTGCTGCAGAACCATAAGTGTCCATACAACCTCGGGGACCGGGCCCCGGCCTTGCGCTGAGAACCTATAGGCAGGGTTCCTCTTCCAACCCACAACTCCTCTCTGTTCTCCTACTCCTTCGTTCCGCGCTGTTCCTTCTCTCTCTAATGAAAGCTTAGGTTGCAGGTCTACATCTTTCTCCTTCTCTTCTCTTTCCCGTGCCAGCTGGCTCAGATCACTGAGGCAGCTGCAGCACTCTTTCTAAAATGAACTCAAACTGAAATCAAAATTAACTTCAGAACTGAACTCCTCTCGCCTGACCTCCTGTCAGACTGACCAACAATTCGCCACTTTCCCCCTCTTTTATACTAACTCCACCCACCTCCCAGCACATCTCATGTTACGAAGCAGGGTTCCACGAAGGGTGCTCTGCTACTCCCAGCCTGACGCTGCTAGGCGGACCTACTGAACTATCCTGTGTGTGGGATGCAGGTGTTGGAGTGTGGAAAGGAGTTCCGAACTTAACTAGTTCGGGGGGCACTACACGTTAGGAGAATGTACAGTACCTCTGTGGCGACTGAGCCTCAGGGGCGCCACATATACATCTGGCTTACTCACAAGCAGCAAAAAGCGGAGCACTGGAGGTAATCTAAAACTAGATTATTAATATTGTAAGCCCCCTTTAAGTATACCTGCACTTGCCTAATATCCTGTAATGAAAGCGTTATTCCTAAAATATAAGGGTTTCCCTATGCATAATATAGGGAATAACATACTGATTTCAGGAGTACTGACTATTGGAACCCCTCACAAATCTGTGGTCGGGGCCCTGGATTCCAGTAACCGATCTGGACTCCAGCTTAGGCCTCATTCACACGTCAGTATTTTTGTATCAGTGTTTGTATACCAAAACCAGGAGTGGAACTTACAGAAAAAAACTATAACTGAAAGACTGACACATGTTCTCTGTTTTGGAGACACTCCTGGTCTTGGCATACAAATACTGATGAAATACTGATCAAAAATACTGACGTGTGAAGTAGGCCTTAAATAGAGAGGAGGTGAACATGCTCAGTGTCTTCTTCATTCATAGACTATGGTGCTGCTGGAGAAGCCGAGCGCTGCAATCAGTAAGTTATCCCCTATCCTAAGAGTAGAGGATAACTTAGAGGAGTTGTCCGGTCTAAAACAACAAGTCTGCAGTCACTCTCTATATGCATACTCCTGGCTACCATCTGACTAGATGGGTGGTCCGGAAACAGTCTAGTCGGATTGTGGCAGGGAGTATGCATGTTGCATACTTGTGGTCACACAAACGCCATTCCTGGAGCTGACACTGGAGAATCCTCCTAGCGCGCAGTGCGTGCGTGCAGTCGCTGTAAATATGCATACTCCTGGCCACAATCAGACTAGATGGTTGGTCCGGAAACAGTCTAGTCGGATTATGGCAGGGAGTTTGCATGTTGCTTACTTGTGGTCTCTAGAGTTGAGCGACTTTTGGTTTTTTAGGGTCGCGTTTCGTTTCGTGAAACCCGACTTTTCCAAAAGTCGGGTCGAGCAAGATCGTCCGATTATAGGGAAAAGTCGGGGTCGTCCCGAAACACGAAACCCAATGTAAGTCAATGGGGAATAAAAGTCGGCAGTGAGAGGAGGACAGGAAACACACCTACAGTGCCCATTTGAATGCCAAAAGCATCAATTCTTCTTACTTAAGCTTGTCAACCTTAATTAACTTCATAATACAAGTTACTCACTGAAAAATGGGGGTTATTTGGCTAAAGTTGTGGGGGGGGAGGGCTGGCTGCAGGTTTTCATGTGCCCTGGGCGAAAGAGCGCGCCTTTAACACATACCACAACTCATCAATGATCATGCTCCGATACGGCAGAGAAATAGCGGTATAGTACAATGAAAAATACTTCACTTTTTACATCTCATGACGAGGCCCATCTATTTCTCCATACAGAATCATTGGTCCCATATAATGTTTGAAACAGTATATGATGAGCTCCACATAATGCTACAGTATATGTTGGTCCCCATGGATGAAGCTCCACTGTCTTATGGGCCCAAATAATGCTCCAAACATAATGGGCCCCATTTCTAATGCTCTAGTGTATAATGGGCCCTGTAAATGCTGCTCCAGTGTCTGATGTCCACCTTTGGAATGTTCCAGTGTATGGTGGGCCCCATCTATCATTCTCAGACGGTGTTAGGCCCAGTATGGATTGCACGTGATTGCACAAAGGTGAGAAAGGGTACCGTATCCCCAGATAACATGTATGGATAGTGTACACATTCAAAATATATGTCTCAGGAGGCAGGCTCAGACGGTGTCAGGCCCAGTATGGATTGCACGTGATTGCACAAAGGTTAGAAAGGGTACCGTATCCCCGGATAACATGTATGGATAGCGTACACATTCAAAATATATGTCTCAGGAGGCAGGCTCAGACGGTGTCAGGCCCAGTATGGATTGCACGTGATTGCACAAAGGTTAGAAAGGGTACCGTATCCCCGGATAACATGTATGGATAGCGTACACATTCAAAATATATGTCTCAGGAAGCAGGCTCAGACGGTGTTAGGCCCAGTATGGATTGCACGTGATTGCACAAAGGTTAGAAAGGGTACCGTATCCCCGGATAACATGTATGGATAGCGTACACATTCAAAATATATGTCTCAGGAGGCAGACTCAGACGGTGTTAGGCCCAGTATGGATTGCAAGTGATTGCACAAAGGTTAGAAAGGGTACCGTATCCCCGGATAACATGTATGGATAGCGTACACATTCAAAATATATGTCTCAGGAGGCAGGCTCAGACGGTGTCAGGCCCAGTATGGATTGCACGTGATTGCACAAAGGTTAGAAAGGGTACCGTATCCCCGGATAACATGTATGGATAGCGTACACATTCAAAATATATGTCTCAGGAGGCAGGCTCAGACGGTGTCAGGCCCAGTATGGATTGCACGTGATTGCACAAAGGTTAGAAAGGGTACCGTATCCCCGGATAACATGTATCGATAGCGTACACATTCAAAATATATGTCTCAGGAGGCAGGCTCAGACGGTGTCAGGCCCAGTATGGATTGCACGTGATTGCACAAAGGTTAGAAAGGGTACCGTATCCCCGGATAACATGTATGGATAGCGTACACATTCAAAATATATGTCTCAGGAGGCAGGCTCAGACGGTGTTAGGCCCAGTATGGATTGCACGTGATTGCACAAAGGTTAGAAAGGGTACCGTATCCCCGGATAACATGTATGGATAGCGTACACATTCAAAATATATGTCTCAGGAGGCAGGCTCAGACGGTGTCAGGCCCAGTATGGATTGCACGTGATTGCACAAAGGTTAGAAAGGGTACCGTATCCCCGGATAACATGTATGGATAGCGTACACATTCAAAATATATGTCTCAGGAGGCAGGCTCAGATGGTGTTAGGCCCAGTATGGATTGCACGTGATTGCACAAAGGTTAGAAAGGGTACCGTATCCCCGGATAACATGTATGGATAGCGTACACATTCAAAATATATGTCTCAGGAGGCAGGCTCAGACGGTGTCAGGCCCAGTATGGATTGCACGTGATTGCACAAAGGTTAGAAAGGGTACCGTATCCCCGGATAACATGTATGGATAGCGTACACATTCAAAATATATGTCTCAGGAGGCAGGCTCAGACGGTGTTAGGCCCAGTATGGATTGCACGTGATTGCACAAAGGTTAGAAAGGGTACCGTATCCCCGGATAACATGTATGGATAGCGTACACATTCAAAATATATGTCTCAGGAGGCAGGCTCAGACGGTGTCAGGCCCAGTATGGATTGCACGTGATTGCACAAAGGTTAGAAAGGGTACCGTATCCCCGGATAACATGTATGGATAGCGTACACATTCAAAATATATGTCTCAGGAGGCAGGCTCAGACGGTGTCAGGCCCAGTATGGATTGCACGTGATTGCACAAAGGTTAGAAAGGGTACCGTATCCCCGGATAACATGTATGGATAGCGTACACATTTAAAATATATGTCTCAGGAGGCAGGCTCAGACGGTGTCAGGCCCAGTATGGATTGAACGTGATTGCACAAAGGTTAGAAAGGGTACCGTATCCCCGGATAACATGTATGGATAGCGTACACATTCAAAATATATGTCTCAGGAGGCAGGCTCAGACGGTGTTAGGCCCAGTATGGATTGCACGTGATTGCACAAAGGTTAGAAAGGGTACCGTATCCCCGGATAACATGTATGGATAGCGTACACATTCAAAATATATGTCTCAGGAGGCAGGCTCAGACGGTGTCAGGCCCAGTATGGATTGCACGTGATTGCACAAAGGTTAGAAAGGGTACCGTATCCCCGGATAACATGTATGGATAGCGTACACATTCAAAATATATGTCTCAGGAGGCAGGCTCAGACGGTGTCAGGCCCAGTATGGATTGCACGTGATTGCACAAAGGTTAGAAAGGGTACCGTATCCCCGGATAACATGTATGGATAGCGTACACATTCAAAATATATGTCTCAGGAGGCAGGCTCAGACGGTGTCAGGCACAGTATGGATTTGACGGCCCAGATTACACAGCGGAGGAGCAGGGAGAAGTAAAGATTGCAAATGCTGGGGCCCTGCCCAAGTAAGGGGGGCCCACTCGTGGGCGTCGGTACTGGCACTGGGCCCCTCATAGTACAGCGGTGTGTCTGACGGCGGGTGTGCACCACCACCGTCAGAGACACTTGATTGCACTATGAGGGACCCAGTGCCAGTGCCCGCGCCCAAGAGTCAGCCTACCCACCTGTCCAGGGCAACGGCACTCGCACGGTGTCGTGCGCTAGGTGGTGACCCCGGCCATGGGGGGGGAGGCAGCACAGTTAGGGAGTTTTAGAAAGTGGCATATGTTGATGTTGGACATTCAGCTGATGCAAAAGGCGAAATAGGTCAAGTCCCAGGAAGAGGTGGACCAAAGCAAGCCATTTTTCTGTCACCCTATTTGTCATCAGGGGAAGGTGGGACAAAATCCTTGGAAACCCATGCGTGGTTCATTTTAATGAAGGTTAGATCATCCACATTTTGGGTTGACAGACGGGTCCTTTTTTCTGTCAGGATTGATCCAGCTGCACTGAAGACTCTTTCCGATAGCACACTTGCAGCTGGGCAAGTGAGCTCCTGTAAGGCATATTGTGCCAATTCAGGCCAGGTGTCCAGTTTAGCGGCCCAATAGTCAAAGGGGAATGACCTGTGTGGGAGAACATCGATATGGGAGGAAAAGTAGTTTGTAACCATGGTTGACAACTGCTGTCTCCTGTCACTTTCCATCGATGCAGTATTACCAGTTGTGTGAGCGGTATTTGAAAAATCAGTCCACAACATTGTCATGAAACCCCTGTCTCCAACGCCACTTCTGCTGTGTGCACCACGAACACCTCTGCCAAGCTGCCCCCGGCCCGTACGGCTCGTGTGAGAACCATCACCGCTGCTGTGTGCTGGGAATGCCTCAAGCAACCGATTTACCAGAGTTGCTTGTTTATTAGCCGATATTAGGTCAAGGTTCTCCTGTGGCATGATGTTTTGTAATTTGCCTTTATAGCGTGGATCCAGGATGCTGGCCAACCAGTAGTCGTCATCGTTCATCATTTTGGCAATGCGGGGGTCCCTTTTTAGGATTCGCAAGGCATAATCTGACATGTGGGCCAATGTTCCCGGTGTCAATGATGCACTGCGAGTGCTGGGTGGAGGAGCACTTTCTGGCAAATCCACATCCCTCCAGTCATGCAGAAACCCTGTACCAGACCTTGCCACGCCAACATTTTCACTTGCCCCACGAGATGCATCCTCCTCCCCTTAGTAATCATCCCCATCATCATCCTCCTCCTCCTCTTCTTCCTCCACCTCGTCCAGGAGAGGTCCCTGAGCAGACAATGGCTGAATGTCATCAAGGATTCCCTCCTCCTCTTCCTCCTCATCAACATTGGCTGCAGACGCCTGCTCCTTAAGGTGCGTCAAAGTTTGCATGAGCAGACGCATAAGTGGGATGCTCATGCTTAGGATGGCGTCGTCTGCGCTTACCAGCCGTGTGCATTCCTCAAAACACTGAAGGACTTTACAGAGGTCTTTCAGCTTCGACCACTGCACACCTGTCAACTCCATGTCTGCTCTCAAAGTGCCTGGCCGTGTATCCTCCCACAAATGCATTATGGCCTGCCTCTGCTCGCACAGCCGCTCCACCATGTGCAGGGTGGAGTTCCACCTTGTTGCAATGTCGATAATGAGGCGGTGGTTGGGAAGGTGGAGCAATCGCTGCAGCTTCTGCATACGAACGGAGTGTACAGGCGACCGGCGGATGTGCGCGCACAGTCTTCGCACCTTCTGGAGCAGGGCTGTTAACTCCGGATAATTTTTGAGGAAGCACTGCACCACCAGGTTCAAGGTGTGAGCCAAGCAAGGTATGTGGCTGAGTTTTGAAAGGGCTATGGCTGCCACAAAATTACGGCCGTTATCACTAACTACCTTGCCTGCCTCAAGATGTACACTGCCCAGCCATGACTCAGTTTGTCGCTTCAAGTACTCGGCCAGCACCTCGGCGGTATGTCTGTCGCCCAAGCACATCATCTGCAACACAGCCTGCTGACGCTTTCCACTAGCTGCTCGATAGGGGGACACATCGTGTGCAACAGTGGCAGCTGCAGATGGAGTGCTCGTACGAATGCGCTCTGTGGACGAGCTTTCACTTCTGGAGGAGGAGGAGGAGGAGGGTGGAACGCCTACAGCCAACTGTTTCCTATACCGTGGGCTAGGCAGCACTGTCCCACCACCGCTGTCCCCTGTGGACCCTGCATCCACCACATTAACCCAGTGCGCAGTGATGGACATGTAACGGCCCTGGCCAAGCCGACTGGACCATGCATCAGTTGTGAGGTGCACCTTTCCGCTCACTGACTGCTTGAGTGCATGGACAATGCGGTCTTTCACATGATGGTGGAGGGCTGGGATGGCTTTGCGAGAGAAGAAGTGGCGACTGGGTAGGTCATAGCGTGGTAATGCATAGGCCATGAGTTCGCGGAAAGCTGTGCTTTCCACCAACCGAAAGGGCATCATCTCAAACGAGATTAGTTTGGCAATGTGGGCGTTCAAACCCAGTGTACGCGGATGAGAGACTGAGTACTTTCTTGACCTACTCATAGTGTCTGGGAGGGTGAGCTGGACTTGAGAGCTGCATATGGTGGAAGTAGCGGTGGACAGGGCGGACTGAGAGAGGGTTGATGATGGTGATGGAGTTGGTGTTCTTTCTGATGGCCTAGAATCAGTCTTTCGTTGATATAACAGTGGGATTCGCTGACTGCTGTGGCCTTGCAACGACACCTCAACATTTGCTGCTGTGCTAACCGGTGGGCTTACAGTGGGGGAAACAATGTAGCGTTGATGACTACCTTCGTTGTGATCAGTTGCACATGTGGCACTTGAGGTTTGGTGTTGTGTCCATGCTTGCAAGTGCATGCTGGTTAAATGTCTAAGCATGCAACTGGTATTCAAATTTTTCAGATTTTTCCCTCGGCTAAAGGTCTTTGCGCACTTCTTACAGATAACCTTGGCCTGATCATGAGGATTTTGTTCAAAAAAGTGCCACACTGCACTCTTCCTACTTTGGCAGACATTTTGCGGCCTAGCACGCTGTGATCTTTTGACCCTCTGGACAAGCTGTCCAGCAACTCTTTTGATGTTTGGAACCTGTCTTTGGAGTGCTCCGGGCCTGCCAGATAACAGCTGTTGCGATGTCGATGTCTGCTGTGGATGCTCCTCATCTGAGCTATTGGAAGCAGCACCCTCTTCCCCCAATGGATGCCAATCTGGGTCAACAACTGGGTCATCCATCACCTCCTCTTCTATGTCATGTGCACCTTCCTCTGTGTCACCGTGTATGGTGGTATAGTGTGCGGGAAGGGGCACCTGAGTCTCATCAGGGTCAGAATCTGGCTCTGTACACTGCGAGGACAATGTAGTGCTCTGAGTGAATGTACCAGCAGAATCATCCATCAGCAGCTGTGCATCAGTGCACTCCATGTCAGATTCATCTTGGCCTGGGTAATTCACCATTTCACTTGATAATCCAGGCATGGTATGTGAAAACAGCTCCATGGAGTAATCAGTAGTATGGCCTGCGTCATCCTTCAATCTTGGTTGGGGTGAAGGACACAAGGAAAGGTGTGGTTCATGAACATGAGCCTCCAATGACGACTCAGTGCTTTTACTTTTTACAACTGAAGAAGAGCAGGCGATAGAGCTGGAGGCTGAGTCAGCAATGTAAGACAAAACTTTTTCCTGATGCTCTGGCTTTAAAAGCGGTTTGCCAACTCCTAGAAAACTAAGCGTTCGAGGCCTTATGTAGCCAGACGATGACGCAGGCTCAACACCTCCTGCATTCGGTCCTATTTTGCTCTTGCCACTACCATCAGATCCACCACCAACACCATCATTACCAGCTGCCAACCCCCGCCCAATTCCACGGCCTCTTCCACCAGCCTTCCTCATTTTTGGTAGAAATGTAGACAAAATCCAACAAACTATATAGTATGTAAAACAAGGTGTCTATAGGACAGGGGAGATTTTGAATTTCTGCACACACTTTTGGACACTGGACACTTTTGGATTGTGCGAGGCCCAATGAATATCTGAGCGCTATGTGACAGGCTCGATGGCACAGCTGTGACCTAAGTGACTAGAGGATAAGTGAGAGTTTGAATCTCTGCACACACTTTTGGACACTGGACACTTTTGGATTGTGTGAGGCCCAATGAATATCTGAGCGCTATGTGACAGGCTCGATGGCACAGCTGTGACCTAAGTGACTAGAGGATAAGTGAGAGTTTGAATCTCTGCACACACTTTTGGACACTGGACACTTTTGGATTGTGTGAGGCCCAATGAATATCTGAGCGCTATGTGACAGGCTCGATGGCACAGCTGTGACCTAAGTGACTAGAGGATAAGTGAGATTTTGAATCTCTGCACACACTTTTGGACACTGGACACTTTTGGATTGTGCGAGGCCCAATGAATATCTGAGCGCTATGTGACAGGCTCGATGGCACAGCTGTGACCTAAGTGACTAGAGGATAAGTGAGAGTTTGAATCTCTGCACACACTTTTGGACACTGGACACTTTTGGATTGTGTGAGGCCCAATGAATATCTGAGCGCTATGTGACAGGCTCGATGGCACAGCTGTGACCTAAGTGACTAGAGGATAAGTGAGAGTTTGAATCTCTGCACACACTTTTGGACACTGGACACTTTTGGATTGTGTGAGGCCCAATGAATATCTGAGCGCTATGTGACAGGCTCGATGGCACAGCTGTGACCTAAGTGACTAGAGGATAAGTGAGAGTTTGAATCTCTGCACACACTTTTGGACACTGGACACTTTTGGATTGTGTGAGGCCCAATGAATATCTGAGCGCTATGTGACAGGCTCGATGGCACAGCTGTGACCTAAGTGACTAGAGGATAAGTGAGATTTTGAATCTCTGCACACACTTTTGGACACTGGACACTTTTGGATTGTGTGAGGCCCAATGAATATCTGAGCGCTATGTGACAGGCTCGATGGCACAGCTGTGACCTAAGTGACTAGAGGATAAGTGAGAGTTTGAATCTCTGCACACACTTTTGGACACTGGACACTTTTGGATTGTGTGAGGCCCAATGAATATCTGAGCGCTATGTGACAGGCTCGATGGCACAGCTGTGACCTAAGTGACTAGAGGATAAGTGAGATTTTGAATCTCTGCACACACTTTTGGACACTGGACACTTTTGGATTGTGTGAGGCCCAATGAATATCTGAGCGCTATGTGACAGGCTCGATGGCACAGCTGTGACCTAAGTGACTAGAGGATAAGTGAGAGTTTGAATCTCTGCACACACTTTTGGACACTGGACACTTTTGGATTGTGTGAGGCCCAATGAATATCTGAGCGCTATGTGACAGGCTCGATGGCACAGCTGTGACCTAAGTGACTAGAGGATAAGTGAGATTTTGAATCTCTGCACACACTTTTGGACACTGGACACTTTTGGATTGTGTGAGGCCCAATGAATATCTGAGCGCTATGTGACAGGCTCGATGGCACAGCTGTGACCTAAGTGACTAGAGGATAAGTGAGAGTTTGAATCTCTGCACACACTTTTGGACACTGGACACTTTTGGATTGTGTGAGGCCCAATGAATATCTGAGCGCTATGTGACAGGCTCGATGGCACAGCTGTGACCTAAGTGACTAGAGGATAAGTGAGATTTTGAATCTCTGCACACACTTTTGGACACTGGACACTTTTGGATTGTGTGAGGCCCAATGAATATCTGAGCACTATGTGACAGGCTCGATGGCACAGCTGTGACCTAAGTGACTAGAGGATAAGTGAGAGTTTTAATCTCTGCACACACTTTTGGACACTGGACACTTTTGGATTGTGTGAGGCCCAATGAATATCTGAGCGCTATGTGACAGGCTCGATGGCACAGCTGTGACCTAAGTGACTAGCGTATAAGTGAGATTTTGAATCTCTGCACACACTTTTGGACACTGGACACTTTTGGATTGTGTGAGGCCCAATGAATATCTGAGCGCTATGTGACAGGCTCGATGGCACAGCTGTGACCTAAGTGACTAGAGGATAAGTGAGAGTTTGAATCTCTGCACACACTTTTGGACACTGGACACTTTTGGATTGTGTGAGGCCCAATGAATATCTGAGCGCTATGTGACAGGCTCGATGGCACAGCTGTGACCTAAGTGACTAGAGGATAAGTGAGAGTTTGAATCTCTGCACACACTTTTGGACACTGGACACTTTTGGATTGTGTGAGGCCCAATGAATATCTGAGCGCTATGTGACAGGCTCGATGGCACAGCTGTGACCTAAGTGACTAGAGGATAAGTGAGATTTTGAATCTCTGCACACACTTTTGGACACTGGACACTTTTGGATTGTGTGAGGCCCAATGAATATCTGAGTGCTATGTGACAGGCTCGATGGCACAGCTGTGACCTAAGTGACTAGAGGATAAGTGAGAGTTTGAATCTCTGCACACACTTTTGGACACTGGACACTTTTGGATTGTGTGAGGCCCAATGAATATCTGAGCGCTATGTGACAAGCTCGATGGCACAGCTGTGACCAAAGTGACTAGAGGATAAGGGAGATTGGATTGCTTTTAAAAAAGCAGTTTGCGGAGCAGTGGGTAAACAGCAATGCCAGCCTGTCAGGAAGCCTGAGAAGGCAGCCCAACAACCAACACCACTGATACACCACTATATAGCCTCCCCTTGCACTGCACACACAGTGACTGGTGTGTTGTGCAGGCCAAATCGCTAGCAGCAGAAGCAGTTTTTTGGTCTTCTTCCCTGCCTAACGCTCTCCCTACAGAATCAGCAGCAACCTCTCCCTATGCTAAGATCGGCAGAAGTAAGATGGCGGTCGGCGTGCACGCCCTTTTATACCCCCTGTGACGCCCACCAAAGCAAGCCAATCACTTGCATGCCCTTCTGAAAGATGGTGGTGACCCGTGCCTATGTCATCACGTTGCCCACAGTGTCCGTGGATCCTGATTGGCTGAAAAAGAGCGCAAAACAAACTTTTGAAACGCGACTTTGGCGCGTAAGTCGCCGACCTCGTGGCCGACCTCATCCTAGGGTCGGGTTTCGTTTCATGAAACCCGACTTTGCCAAAAGTCGGCGACTTTTGAATTTTTTCGACCCGTTTCGCTCAACTCTAGTGGTCACATAACCGCTGTTCCTGGAGCTAACATCAGAGAATCCTCCCGGCGCGCAGTGCGCGCGCTGGGAGGATTCACGAGTCTGCAGTCGCTGTAAATATGCATACTCCTGGCCACAATCTGACTAGATGGGTGGTCCGGAAACAGTCTAGTCGGATTGTGGCAGGGAGTTTGCATTTTGCATACTTGTAGTCACATAACCGCCATTTCTGGAGTTGACACTGGAGAATCCTCATAGAGCGCAGTGCGCATGCTGGGAGGATTCACAAGTCTGCAGTCAAATACAGTGACTGCAGACTTGTTGTTTAAGACTGGACATCCCTTTTAATATTTTGGAAATAACTCTTCCCCTCAATTGCTCATTATACAAGCAGAGGTGACCTTCTTTCTATATAATATCCCTATATATTGTCTTAGCTAAGATCCCTTTAAATGTACTGTACAGTATTGCTACCCTGTCGCCTATTTGGCACTGTGCTAGCTACTTATCTAATCACCTGATAATTATACAATAGATTCATGTGACTAATAAAATAATAATTTAATTTCATTTTTTTAATTGAATTTTATCTCGATATCAACATGAAATGCGCTAAGTATGGAAATAGTGTCTTCAATTGTGATCCTTCAGCAGCGCCCGGCAATGTACAACTGCTCATTATTAAAATAATGCTGCACATTTAGGCAGATGGGCTGCAGACAATGGCGATGTACTCGTATGCACCTTACCCTGGCATTGTCTCCAGAGAGCCGCTGCTATACTGTTGCTATGGTAACTCACTATTGCTAATCACCTCCACTATCTAGTTTAATTTTCATAGCGTCTTTTTTTGCTGTTCTAATTGGCAGTCAGAGAGCTGTGCTTTTGAAATGAGATTCAGCTTGTAAATTGTGGCTTGCCCCTTGATATTTAGCATTTTTACTTGCTGCTGATATACACGAGTATACACCATAACCAGTATAATGGGGCTACGCTTGTTTCAAGAGTTGCCATGTCTGCTCTGGGGCAGCGTATTGATCACATCTTCATAGGCAATAGCTCACATTCATAAAAGATTTCTTCATACACCTAATCATGTATTCACTTAAAGGTGTTGTTCACTGAAGCTTATGCTAAAAAGAATGTGTTGGGGATATGATTTTGCACCACATACTAACATATACAGTACAGATTCTCCTTCTTTGTGAGGTACCACCATCTTTTTGATGTAGCCTCCCTCAGACTGCACAGCACTTCAAATTTAATTTTCGTCCAATTAAAAAAACAGTTCTCCCATCTGCTGTGGTTTTAATTGGAGGAACTCTGGTCACATGACCCCCCATGAACTGCCATTTTGAGAACAGCGCACAATATCGGTGTAAACAGCTCAAGTAATATTGATATAAATGCGCTTAAAAAAGCAATAATACAATATACACATGCACAAAAAATGTAAGTGCTTGCCCTGCGTATAACAAGTGTTGCACCTTTGGCTGAACGAAAGAAAACGTACACGTCAGGGAAACATTACCTGAAACACTTGTCAAGCCAGTTTCCATGACAACCTGAGGCATGCTGATCTCACTGCCGAAAAGATCGCTTACAGTTGTCAAGGGAATTGGATAATGAGTGATGTCATAGAGACATAAAAAGAGCCACATTATTCACAACCTAGTTTTCTAGCACCTAATTAAAATGTTATCACAAGTCATTCTTCCCTTTAAACTGGAAATAACCGGGATGGTCTGAATGGTTTTACCAGTTTTTTTTAGAGAGTGAAACCAAATGTGACACAATCACACCCCTATGCTTTTGGGGTACAAAGTCGCCCCTGCTACATAATAATAGTAATAAAAATAATCTGTCGGAGATGAGCAAATTTTCCTAAATTTGTTTTAGCAGATTTGCTTGGATTGGCGGGCCGAATTCATTCAGTTTACATAAAATCAGCCGAATTGAAAGTGCCCTGATTTCTGTGAAAATTCCTTTAATATTCTCTGAGAACTCTTCAAACCCCCAAGAATAATAAAGTAGGGGAAAAAGGGGTTTTAAAAAAACACTGTATACTCACTTGTCCAAACCTGCTTCACTTACCTAAAGCTAAATCCCTGCAGGGGAACCAAGGAGCTGAAGTAGAGGAGTAATAAAGAGTCAGGTAAGGGCCTAGTTAGTACAAGTGAGTATACATTTTTTATTACTTCTACTTCCTTTCCAACCGTAAAAAGAATCTAGCAAAACGGAATCTGACTAGCCGCCATTTTGCTCAATTTGTACAAATTGAATCCTGAAATTTTGAATTTGTTGTTATCACAATTTTTTTTAATTTTGTAATACGGTAAATTTGTTTTGTAAGGTTAGGTTCACATTAGCATTTGAGTCAGCAGTGTGGTGCTGCGGACTTCTTTCCTTAAGCTCCGCCTACTTCCGCACGCGTCCTGTGTACCTATCTTTGACATTGTGTACACAGGGACATGCGTTGTATGCGGATGCGTCTGCGTGTGTCATTTTGACATGGCTGCCGAACGCAAGACAATGCAACATGTTGCGTTCAGAGGGCACGTCAAAACGACGCACGTGGACGCATCCGCATACAACGCATGTCCCTGCGTACACAATGTTAAAGATAGGTATGTAGGACGTATGCAGAAGTTGGCGGACCTTAGGGAAAGAAGTCTGCAGCATCACGCTGCCTGACTCAAACGCTAATGTGACACCGGCCTTACTGATCGACTTTCTCCTCTGTAATTATGTTTTGGCAATGGGAAATATACTGTACATAGAGCAGCATAACCCAGTCATCCAGACATTACCAAAACAACACAGATATAAAGTGCACTGGGTAATATAAAGCCACAGCTAAATTTTAGGCTAAAGACTGATGGCAAGATATAGGTGCAGCATTGGAGAAGTCTTAGGAACTAGATTGGAGGTTGCCATAAACCAAATAGTGAGAAAAATTAACTAACACCATAAAAAAACAGTATTGAAAAAGTATGATAACTCTGAGAATAGTGTTTAGTCTGATTAGCAGTGTTGCATGCAGAAATGGAAACACTGGGGAGATTAACTAAGCTAAAGTCACAACATTGTGGCCAAAATTTTACGAGTAATTTTGGGGTAAATTAATCTAATAGGTGGTATAAATTTAGAATATCCAGACTAAGGACAGACCATCTATATCATTCAGCATGAACCGCTGTAATAAATTCCGCAAATTTTCACCTTCTAAAATTTAGAGTGTTTTAACGTCAAAAGGTGTGTAAGAACGTGTGCCCTGCTCCTATGTTGTAAAGTATGAACTCATCATGGATATTTGTAGGGCCTTACTTCATTTTTTAAAAAATATTTCTTTATTAGCAATGTTAATAAATAAATAAAAAAAAAATGATGTGTGGTCCCCTTTATGTTTGATTACCAGCCAAAGTAAACCAGACAGCTGAGGGCTGATATTATCAGGCTGGGAAAATCCATGGATATTGGCCCCGTCCTAGCCTAAAAATACCATCCCGTAGCCTCCACAATTGGCACATCCATTAGATGCCCCAGTTCTGGCACTTTGCCTGGCTCTTCTCATTTGCCCCAGTGCAGTGAAATCAGGGTAATATTTTTGGGGGCTGAAGTCAACTCTTTGTAATGTCAGCTGGCATCAAGTCCAGGGATTAGTAATTGAGGTGTGTCTAATCAGACACTCCCATTACTAACTCAGAAATAAAAAACACACACACAGGAAAAAATATTTGAATAAAGACTCCTCCCCTACACTATCTCACATTCACCAATTTATCAAAAATGTTCTTTTGAAGCTCCTACATCCCCACGTCTATGAATAACAGTAAAGTGCAGTAATTCACAGATGACTGGTAATGAGGACAGCTCTCATCAGAGCTGCTGGCTCGCAACAAGTGCAGCGTTGAGTCAGCAATGATGATGAGAGTTGTCGTCACTACCTGGCGCTGTGAATAGTTGTACTTTACCACTATTCACAGACTCTGGAGACATCAAGGTTAGTGGACAACATTGGACAAGCTTCATGGGAACATTTTTGATAATAAATTGGTGAACGAGGGATAGTGTGGAAGAGTCTTTATTCAAGCAAAGTAATTTTTTCTGTGTGTGTGTTTTATTTTTTTTATTACCTGGTTAGTAATGGGGGTGTCTAATAGACGCCTCTCCATTATTAACCCATGGGCTGATGCCAAGTGATAATAGTCAGCTCACATCCAAAAAATATTACCCCAATTTCCACTGCACCAGGGCAATCGGGATGAGCCAGCCAAAGAGCTACAGTTGGCACATCTAATGTGATGCGCCAATTCCGGGGTGGCTGAGGGTTGTATTTTTAGGCTGGGAATGGCACAATAACCAGGGATCTTCCCAGCCTGATAATATAAGCCAGCAGCTGTCTGCTTTACCTTAGCTGGTTGTGAAAAAATAGGGGGGACCCCACGTGATTTTTTAAAATTATTTATTACTGTTAAACATAAGCTATCATTTCTATAACAACTCTCCCTGAACTGCTTCTAGAGGACAGCGTGCCGAGCATTATGTTACTGGGTATCAGATAAGACCCCATGATGCGATGCGGCCAGTCTATCATAGTAATGCCAGTAGCCAACATGGCTATGGTATTACCGTGCATGGCGGGCAATCCCCGCATGTTTATTGGCTGTCTAACAGCCGTGAACCATGCGTATTGGGAACACAAGCATGGCGCTCGAATACTAGCAATACTCGATTGAGTAACGAGTGTGCTGGAGCTACTTAATGCTCAATCGAGAATCGAGCAGTGGCGAGCACACTCGTTCATCACTAGTCTGAAACAATGTATGTATCAAATTTGGTTACTACATGCGGCTAAATCAGGTGTTTGGCTGTGGCTGACAGAACCTGAGGCAGTGCTTAGCTGTCGTCTCCAATACAAACTCCTTGCATATGTTGTCCTTGGTGCTGATGATTCAGATTTTCAGATTTGCAACAGGCCCTATTATTTTTGTCTATGCCTCTGCTGGGCCTTGGTCATATTATTTTGTTTCATCCATATTCCATGATAAAATGTGTCATTTACCCTTTTGCAGCTTAAGTATTCTAGCAAGATATAGCTTACAAACATATTTCAGGCAAATCTAAGGGAAGGAAGTAAGGTCACGCTCCAATGATGAAAATGTGAGAAAAAGCTACTCACTGAGATAGTGGTAGATTTATTGACTGGCCTCTCAGCAGAGGTGGAATAACACAGCGATCCAGCTGGGCTCGGAATATATGTAAAGCTGTGAGCTGAATTAAATGTGATATTTAAGGAAAGGTTTGAGGTTACATGAGATGATAATGTGTCGGCCTATGTAGGTCAATTGGTTTTGAAGTATTAATCCTTAAATTTCCATTATGATATAAAAACCGGCATGAAAAGTTCATACAAAGGATAAGTATAATATATTACAAAGATTTGTCTTATTTTATGCTATGTAAATGGAAGGAAACATGAGATTGTTGATCTTCAGTTTCAGTAAATTAAGTGCTTTAGTTCCTTAGATAACGGTCTTATTTCATGCTGAGACTATAGTCCGCTACCAAGTTATGGACATTTCCATGCATAATGATTTTTTTTAAATTACATGTACACCAAATAGGATTTTCTTTATCCCTCCAGGAGCTGTCACCTTTGGCTAAAGCTGAAAGTTTCCTTTGTGAATTTTGCTTTCCAAGTTGCAACACAAAATGCAATTAGAAGCAAACACATGCCAATTAAACTAGCTAAATTACTCTTCTGTAGAGTAACTTTCTTAAGCTCTGTTCACATGTCCAGTTATCATCCGTTTGCAGAGTTGGACTGGCCCACCAGAGAACTGGAGAATCCTCCGGTGGGCCCTGCCTTCTCCTTCAGGAGAGTTCATAGTGCAAACCTAGCAGCTGCAATGGGGCTCTTGAGTGGGGGAGAAAGGTGGGCCCTCAGAATCAAAACCTCTGGCGGGCCCAATGTTTTTCAGTCTGACACTGTCCGTTTGTAACATAATCCAGAGACCTAATATAAAGAAACCTGGATCCATTACAAATGGAGAAAAACAGACAGACACTTTGGGCCCAATTCGTCAAGAAAAGTGTTGTTCACATGCCGATCTCGATGAGGCGATGTGTTGGAGTAAGACCCTCCTTATTCATGCAGAGACATGAGTGTCTTCATGAATCACGAGCGTCAGACGAGTGGCATACACCTCTGTGTGCGCCTTGCTACAAATCCTACTCCAGTCCCTGCTGGAGTAAGATTTATGGTGTAAGAAATGCTACAGCTCACCATGAATTTGACGAGCAACGGTCACCATGCTCCCATCCCAGCCCTGCCCATTTTATCGCCATATCAATCTCTGACAGTCGCATTAACAGTGTGCCAAATAGGAGCGCGTCATTATAAATGCCCATTGCCAGCCCCACAACATGATCACGGGCTGCCGATTGGTTGCTATGACAGCTGTGGGTCTGGTGAAGATTTCCGTGCCTGTCATCACAGAGCTCTGTTGAAATCCAACCTGTGACCGGGCTTTGAAGGTGACCATGATTTTTCGCTATATACAGCAATACTGTGGTACGGCTGTGTCTTGTACATATGATAAGATGATCGCAGGTACTAGTCCCCTAATGAGACCAGCAAGTACAGTAAAAATAAAAAAAGGTTAAAAAATATGAAAAAATAAAGAAAACACAAAAGTTTGAATCACCCCCATTCACCTCCCCCAAAATGTAAACATAAAGATACTGAAAAACTAAATAATATATATATATATATATATATATATATATATATATGTGATATTGATGTTCATTAAAGTCAAATCAATCAAAATATAAAATTAATTAACCCGATTGGTAAACACCGTAAACAGACGAGAGGAGACTGTGTGGATGATGCAGGGACACGTCATCCACAAGAAGCAAACAGGAGGGCGGCGATCATAAGAAGCTGATAGGTGCCAGACCAAGACCAGCGACACCCATCGCAGGTGAGTATAATAAAAGTTATTTTTCTTCTCTTACAGGTCGGGTTGGGGACTTATATAAATCATTATAAAATACTGTATATCAGCCCTGAAAGGTGATCGCCGTAACTTATATCAGCCAAAACTGGTGACAGGTTACCTTTAAAGGGAATCTGTCACATATTTTTTGCCCTATGAGCTGCGGCCACCGCCATCAGGGGCTTATCTACAACATCCTGTAATGCTGTAGATAAGTCCCCGATGTAACCTGAAAGAGAAGAAAAATGAGTTATATTATACTCACCGGGGGGGGGGGGCGGTCCGGTGCGGTCCTGGTCTGATGGGTGTCGCGGTCCTATCTTCTAGCAATGATGTCCTCCTCCTTGCTTCATGCCGCGCTCCTGTGCAGGCGTACTTTATCTGCCCTGTTGAGGGCAGACCAGAGTACTGCAGTGCGCAGGTGCCGGGAAAGGTCAGAGAGGTCCGGCGCATGCGCACTGCAGTACTCTGGTCTGTCCTCAACAGAGCAGAGAATTACGCCTGCACAGGAGCGCGGCATGAAGCAAGGAGGAGGACATCATCACTAGAAGATAGAAGGCACAACACTCATCGGACCGCACCGGAATGCCCCCCCAGTGAGTATAATATAACTCATTTTTCTTATCTTTCAAGTTACATCGGGGGCTTATCTACAGCATTACAGAATGCTGTAGATAAGCTCCTGATGGCGGTAGCTGCATCTCATAGGGCAAAAAATAGGTGACAGATTCCCTTTAATGTCCTAGATGAGAATATCTCTTTAGAAACTCTAATTCAATCCTGTCCTGTGTTACACAGACAACACAATGATGTGACTAGGCACTGTGCAATCCTTCATTTCTTCTGTAGTGGCGCTGTAGAGAAAAGGAATACTTGCTGCCAGGTTGCCCCAGAGATCACAGCTGATCAGTAGGAGTTCTAGCAAGGGTACATTTGCCAATCAATCTATTGTCAAGTGACTTTCTTACACATAGAGATTGATGAAAGAGGAGAATCTCTTTAATACAGTGGGTATGGAAAATATTCAGACCCCTTTAAATTTTTGGACAGCATGTGACTTAAATATGAGTGTCTAAGCAAAGGCTGAATACTTATGACCATGTGATATTTCAGTTTTTCTTTTTTAATAAATTTGCAAAAATTTCTACATTTCTGTTTTTTTCCAGTCAAGATGGGGTGCAGAGTGTACATTAATGAGAAAAAATGAACTTTTTTGAATTTACCAAATGACTGCAATGAAGCAAAGAGTGAAAATTGTAAAGGGGTCTGAATACTTTCCGTACCCACTGTATATTGTAGCTTTATTTGCCTTCAATTATATATGGCAAAACATGGAAGATTCTTCTCTTGGTTAACAAGAAAATCATAGCATGTTCCACCACACACCACAGGAAAGCCACAGGGACTTCATGTGCCATTTGATCATGGGTGGAGGGGCCATTAAAAGAGTTGTCGTATGATACTTATGTCCTCTCTTCAGGATAGGTCAACAGTATCAAATCAGTGGGAGTCAGAAAACCCCACGAAAAAGTTGCTTTCAGCTCCAGTTGAGACCAGATAATGACTCTCGACTAACCTCTGCACTAATCCGTACCTCCCACTCCCGACTCCAAGACTTCTCCCGCGTTGCAGCAATCCTCTGGAATGCTCTACCCCAAGAAATTAGGACCAGCCACAACTTGCACAGTTTTAGGCGCTCTCTCAAAACACATTTGTTCAGAGCAGCCTATCACGTTCACTAATCAGTCACTTTATGTGTAAAGACCCCGTTACACGCTTCAGTGTCCCAGCGATCCCACCAACGATCCGACGTGAATGGGATCGCTGGGACATAGTTAGCTGATCGCTGGTGATGAGCTGTCACATAAGCAGACTCACCAGCAATCAAGACCAGCGAGCACGCTCTTATCCAGGGTAAACAGCGGGTATCTAAGCGCCGTACGGCTCTTAGTTACCCACTGTGTACCCTGGATACCCGATCAGGACTAGCGAGCATGCTGGTATCCAGGGTAATCAGCGGGTAATTAAGCGCTGCGCGGCGCTTAGTTACCCACTGTTTACCCTGGATACCAGCTCCCAGCGTCTGCTGTATGGCGCTGGGAGCTCGCTGATCATTGGTCTCTCGCTGTCACACGCAGCGGTGTGCTGCCCAGCAGGAGACCAACAATAGATTTATGGCGCAGACCATTAGGCAACAATTAACGATCAGCTAACTGATCGTTGATCGTTGCTATGTGTCACATGCAACGATGTCGTTTCGACATCGCTGCAACGTCACCAAACTGGTGACGTTGCAACGATATCGTTCACAATATCGTTGCGTGTAACGGGGCCTTAAGTGTGTGTAGCCCATTCACTATCTCTATCCCTCACTCCCTCAAGATGGCTGGTCCATCATTATAAATACACCCCTGTACTCTGTATCTCCCCCACCTCATTGTACATTGTAAGCTCTGACGAGCAGGGTCATCTTATTTTGCTTTAATCATTGTATCATTGTTAAAGTTGTTACTTTTGACTGTTGTATTTGAAACTGTTAAATTGTAAAGCGTTGCGGAATATGTTGGCGCTATATAAATAAAGATTATTATTATTATTATTAGTATGAAACAGTGAATGGAACCAGAATGACACAACTCTAGTGGCCATTGCCGAGAAGTGCACCTCAGCTTCTAGGCAAAATGCATGGAGCTGTGCTGTTTTAATTACTGCCTTAGGCTGGGTTCACACGTGGCGTTTTTTTCGCGTTTCCGCGGCAGTTTTAACCGCGCGATTTTGCCGCGAAAACGCGAAAAATAAGCATCCCATGCATTCCTATGGGATTCCGCAATGCTGTGCTAATGCTGCGGTTTTTACCGCGGCGGAATCGCTTCGCGGTAAAAACCGCAGCATGCTCATTATTTTGCGGAATCGCGGCGATCCCGCACCCATAGGAATGCATTGTTCCGCTTATTTCCCGCATGTGGCTGTGCACACCATGCGGAAAGTAAGCAGAACAATTGCGGATGGTACCCACGGTCCGGAGGAGAGGAGACTGTCCTCCAGGCTCTGGGTACCATATCCCTGTAAAAAATAGAATTTAAAATAAAAAATATTGTTATTCTCACCCTCCGACGTCCCACGCAGCCTTCCCGCCTCTCTCCACGCTCCCGTTCCCAGTAGTCCTTTGCGAAAATGCCCGCGATGGCGTCCGATCTCGCGGGATCGCGAAGTCTCGCGGTAATTCGCGCGACGTCATCGCGAATTACCGCGAGAACTGACGTCATCGCGGGCATTTTCGCAAAGGACTACTGGGAACGGATGCGCGGGACGTCGGAGGGTGAGAATAACACTATTTTTAATTTTTTTTTTACATTCTATCTTTTACTACTGATGCCGCATAAGCAGCCTCAGTAGTAAAAAGTTGGTCACACTCGTCAAACACTGTTTGACGAGTGTGACCAACCTGTCAATCAGTTCTCCAAGCGATGCTACAGATCGCTTGGAGAACGCTAGCATTTTGCAAGCTAATTACGCTTGCAAAATGCTAGTTTTTCCGCGGGAAAATCGCGGGAATTTAAAATGCTATTTTCCCGCGGACTGGAATTCCGGAATTCTCGCGGTAATTTCCGCGAGAGTTCCGGTACGTGTGCACTTAGCCATAGACGACAGCAGCTGGTCAGTGGGGGGTGCTGGGGGTCTGCCCCCCACAAATCTGACATTGGTGACTTATTCGAATGAGAAGTCATCTTTTATGCCTAAACAACCCCTTTAAGTCTTAAGATCATTTTATGAGTGCACTGTTTTCCCTGAGTGTACCTCATTGCTGTATTACCCGTCTCCCTGTGAATAAAGATTCTTTCTAAGGCGTCAGGTGATAGTAAAATTATTCTGAAATACAAAGGTATTTTGTCTGAAATCATATCAGCATAAAGAAACCTGTCTCCTGTGACCCAAACTAATGGGCGCAAACTACAATGGGCATTTGTGGTCTAACAGTGCCATCTAGTGTTAGTTTTATGTATTGCATCAAATATTCATGCACTTAGTCACTACACCCTTTTCAATTAATGACAAAACAAAAAGCATCAGAGAAATACAATCACGTGTCACAGCAGTAAAAGCATAAAAATATGTTAATGGTAATCTTTATTTAATAGGAACTAATAATTAAAATAATCACTTATATTCGCCCTACCTTATAATTAGAGGAAAACCATGTCTATGTAATTTGCTTATATTTTTCATTAGGAATTTGAATAAAAAAATAAAAAGTGTTATTTTCAGTTTATTAAGGTTTTATGTTACAGCAACAAAGTGACCAGACTCTCATTTTATTTTATCTGAAAAATACGGTGTGATATACAGAAAATGATATTTTCGCAGTAACAGCGCCATCTTCTGGTCCAAAACAGAAGGGTTTTGCAGACAAAAGCATGAAAAATGAGAAATATGAAAAATCATCAATGGGCACTTATAGAGCAGTAATTAAATAGATGAGTTGCATTTTTTCGCTTGCCCACAAAGCAATGCTGGATTCATTGATTGGCACAACCAGTACCGTATGGGTCTCAAACAATTACAATGGGGTCCTTACACCCATACTTTACAATATGACACATGTATTATTGAGGGTTTCCTTTTTAGGTATTTATAGTGTACCACTGAACCTGTAGAAAAGCAAGGTCTTGCATCCAGTATCCAACACAACAATCTATTTGTTTTTTCTATTTGTATTTGTTGTTTAGTTATTTATCTTTTTTTTTTTTTTTCATATATGTACCTACCTACTGTCAATGTAATGCCTTTATGCATCTGTATCTGTACTTGTTCCTGCCTTGCTGCTGCTGTAATGCTCTGCATTTCCCCATGGTTGGACGATTAAAGGATTATCTTATCTTATCTTATACCTGCTTTTCATGTACATATCAGTCTAATATGTCCTGAAAGTGACACAATTCTCATGTCTTGTCACTTGCCATCCAAACTTTTTAAATGGGCAGCATCTTTTTATGAGCATTCTCCCAGCATTATAGGAGCTTGAACGTCCTTTTCCCTCACTTCCCAGCATGCATTGCTCCTGCTTCTGTTCCATGGCTTCCCAGACCTAACTGAAAGCCCGTCTCACTGTTATTCTGATAGGTAATTGGAGAGGAGAGTGTGAGCATCTCTGCTTCTAGTGAGGGATTGCACTTGACAACAGGCATTTTACAGCAAATTTGACAGAAGAAAGACAGTGGCAGGCGCTGTGGAGTAATAGGGGGTAAGGCAAGATCATTTTTAATAATGGGATCTTCAGAATATCTATTTATCGCACTGAAATGAGATCAAACTGTCTGCAAGTGCAGTGACCACAAATGTATTGGCCCTAACACATGAAGGGAAGGTGTCGGTGTCTGTCTCTTCAGTGATCTACAGTTTGCCATTCACGCCCTGTAGACTTCAGATAAATCTGTGTACCGGCCAATTGGTGCAATGTTCTTCCCTGGAGCCTGACGATTAAAGTAATACTTATAGAAAGAAGATAGTGTTCATTATTACCTAGCAGACAAAGGAACACAAATTGTAGTGTCATGGAGAGGATTATCAATATCCACAATGGTGCCCAGGTGACTGTGCAAAATGGAGAACCCAATTACCTCTCTGCAGGAGCGGAAAGCCATAAATTCTACTTACTGTACCAAGCCCAACAGCAAATAATCTCCCAGTGAATATCTGAATTACACACAGTCCTTGACAAAGTCCCTACGGAAGACGGAAGATTATTCACAGATGGAATGATTCATTTACTGTACAGACTGATGTTTGCTGCTTTAATGACCGCGGTGTAGATTGATCCAGAACTGATTACACTACTGAGGATGCCATTTATTAAAATGAGAAAGTTTTATAAAATATGTGTTTTGTTGTGATGCAGCGCAAGTGGAAACGGCTGGAGAAGGAAAGCAATGTATACTGTGTCCCAATGAATTAAAGGGAATCTGTCAGCAGGTTATTGCAATGTAATCTGAAGACAGCATGAGATAGGGGCTGAAACACAGATTCACCTACAAAGAAGGTTTATCACTAGGAGAGTATCACTGACCAGACTACAGCACATGGGACTGCTAGTCTGACCACGCCCATTCCTCTGATAAGCAGCTCACTGTGAATAGACAATGGACACAGAGAGCTGTGATGTGGGTGGGGACAGGTTTCTGAGTTCTACGACATGATACAAACAACTCTGATTTATGTCAGAACTGCTGCACAAAGTAAAATAATTGATACATCACTAGATTTAGGGTCTCTTTTCCTACATTATGCTTCTCTTAAATGTATTTATCCAGTGGGTAAAATAAGTATTTGATACACTGGCGATTTTGCAAGTTTTCCCACTTACAAAGAATGAAGCAGTCTGTAGTTAGGTACACTACAACTGTGAGAGACAGAATCTGAAAATAAAAATCAGGAAATTACATTGTATGCTTTTTTAAATACTTTAATTGCATTTTATTGCATGAAATAAGTATTTGATCACCTAACAACCAGCAAGAATTCTGGCTCTCACAGACCTGTTAGTTTTTCTTTAAGAAGCCCTTTTTCTCTGCACTCACTAATTAACTGAACCAGTTTGAACTTGTTACCTGTATAAAAGACACCTGTCCACACTTAATCAATCACACTCCAACCTCTCCACCATGGCCAAGACCAAACAGGGACAAAATTGTAGACCTGCACAAGGCTGGGTTGGGATACAGGGTAACAGCCAAGCAGCTTGGTGAGAAGGCAGCTGTTGGCATAATTATTAGAAAATGGAAGAAACACAAGATGACTGTCAATCTTCCTCAATCTGGGGCTCCATGCAAGATCTCACCTCGTGGGGTACGGATGATTCTAAAAAAGGAATCAGCCCAGAACCACATGGGAGGACATGATCAATGACCTGAAGAGAGCTGGAGCACAGTCTCAAACATTACAGCTAGAAACACACTGCACTGTCACGGACTAAAATACTTCAGGGCACGCAAGGTCCCCCTGCACATGCCAGCAAATGTCCAGGTCTGTTTGAAGTTTGCCAATGACCATCTGGATGATCCGAAGGAGACATGGGAGAAGGTCATGTGGTCAGGTGAAACCAAAATATAACTTTTTGGTATCAATTCCACTCATTGTGTTTGGAGGAAGAAGAAGGACGAGCACAACACCAAGAACACCATCCCAACCATGAAGCATGGTGAGGGAAACATCATACTTTGGGGTGCTTTTCTGCATAGGGGACAGGACGACTGCACCGTATTGAAAGGAGGATGGATGGGATCATGTATTGTGAGATTTTGGCCAGCAACCTCCTTCCCTCAGTAACAGCATTGAAGATGGGTCATGGCTGGGTCTTCCAGCATGGCAATGACTCAAAACACACAGCCAGGGTAACTAATGAGTGGCTCTGTAAGAAGCATTTCAAGATCCTGGAGTGGCCTAGCCAGTCTCCAGACCTGAACCCAATATAAAATCTTTGGAGGGAGTTGAAACTTAATGTTGCCCAGCGACAATCCCAAAACCTGAAAGATCTGGAGAAGATCTCTATGGAGGAGTGGGCCAAAATTCCTGCTGCAGTGTATGCAAACTTGGTCAAGAACTACAGGAAACTACAATAAAATGCAAAATATTTATGTAAAAACCATACAATGTGATTTTCTAGATTTTTTTTTCAAAGAATGTCTTGCACAGTTGACGTGTACCTGCGATAAAAATTACAGACCTCTCCATTCTTTGTAGGTGAGAAAACTTGCAATATCAGCAGTGTACATACTTAATTTCCCTGCTATATATATATATAGCTCAAAGAAATAAAGGGAACACAAACAGCCTGTTGAAAATGGAATAGTGATCCCTTTATTTTCTTGAGCAGTATATATATATATAGTTAAATAAAATATATATATACATTTAACACCAAAACCTGATTTAAATAACAAGTAATTTTCTATTGATAAATCTCCTTTATTAGTTAATAATAAATAACACGGGACAAAGACTATGCTCTAAGTTCCATATTTAGCGTATTTGCCGACAATGGAAATACATCATGCAATGATCTGTCAAATTTTCAAAGTTCAGAATTAAGTAGTTTGGATAAAGTGGAGACTTTAATGACTGACAGCTCATAATGAGATTTTTGAACATCTTAGCAATATTTTCTACATTTGCACAGTATATATAGAGACGCCTCCTTGGCTGTCAGTCATAGGGTTCTCTTACCCATGCATCTATTGCCTACAAGGATATGTGGGCCCGCTATATGCCATCACCCTGTGATCAGAGATGATTTCTCGGCCAGGTACAATAAAAGCCTTTGCAACATGAGTTAAATGACGGCAGTAATAAGCTTGTGAGGCATGCCAGAGATTGGGGTAGACATCACACAATTTCAATAGCCCTGCTAGGAAATAATTAATTAAAAACAGAAGTCTCCCCAAAAGAATCAAGGGAATTAGGCCGGAAAGAGGAAATGCCCTGTTTTTAATATCCTCTATGTCGGTGGCCTGTACTTATGTCCAAAATATAAACGAGGCAAGAATGGGATAGAAAAGTGCAATTGTGAGGACTTCCTTCTAGTTACTCTGAATACTGAGCGGTAAAACCTAATGGAACAGATGTACATCACAGGAATGGAAAAAGTGCAAAAGGCAGAGCGGGGGCAGCGTGAGGCGGAGGGATTCATCTTCTATGGATTAATATGAAAAAATAAAACTCTCTATGTGACTTCAGCTCTCCATGTGAATGTCTGCCAAAAAACGTAAACCTTTAATGGCTTGTCCTCATTTCCTCTTGGGGGATGCCAAAAGGACATGATCTCCACTGGAGCACAAACATTAATCCAAAGCAAACACAAGATACTTACCCGGCCAGTCTGTCTGTATTACTGATACATTACACACAGACATTTCTGTGCAATTAGTGGCTAATTGATGTATCAGGGGACAGGCTTGGGAGGTCTTCGAAATAAAGAAAATAGACTCCTAGAAAAGGTACAGAGTATCGCTATGTAAAGCATTCGGAATATATAGGCTTTAATTAGTAAAAGGAAGCCATACATAATTCAAGAATACTATCCCCATACAGTGGTGAGGACTTCGTTATGGGGGTCATATACCGGGGCAGATATGGCCAACTCCATGGGCAGTGAATAGTAATAAACATTACAAAATCAGTAACCCAAAAAATGATTTCTGGTGAATAGAAATAGAGAAATTAAATACTCTAATTCGATCATTATCTTCATTTCTTCCACATTAACAGGAAAGATCTCTGTTCTTTTCACCTCTTTCTGATATCTTATTTCAGCTTTTTTCACCTATACCAAAAAAACTCTAACAAATATCTTAAGAAAGAATCAATCACAGGCTGTCCCTCATTAATCAACTATGTAGGGGATCTAAGCAGTAAGTGTTCAACCTGCCTGTAGCACCCCACAGGTAAAATTAAGCATTGCACTTGTAAGTCGTGTACCGGGGAGTGTTCTTCAAAATAAGGCGGCGTCACGGGCGAGAAAACCAACTCCTACACAGTTCAGTCACCATCACTACTTTACTTAGGGTCCCGTTTCACTTAGCGACGCACCAGCGATCCCGACAGCGATACGACCTGGTAGGGATCGCTGGTGCGTCGCTAAATGATTGCTAGTAAGCTGCCAAACAGGCAGAACTCTTCAGCGATGCAGCAATGATCCAGCGATCAAACACAACGATGCGTGCTGGCCAGCGGGACATTCCTGCACAATCAGCGATATCCAGCAGGGGGGCCAGTCTCTGCTGCTTGTCACATGTAGCGAGATCGCAGGCGAGATCGCTGTTGCGTCACAAAATTGGTGACGCTTCAGCGATCTCGCTATGTGAGATGGGGTCTTTAGTTATGTGGGTAATTTAACCAGACAATAGAAAACATTCAAAACATTATACAGACATTTAGCCAGAAGGCTCAAACCCCTGTGCTATACAGCGTAGCACCCATACAATCTGTAGCTTTTGCATTTTCTATAAATCTACCTACTGGCATGCCTGCCTAAACCGGAGATGTGGCAACTTTGGAATTTTGATTTTTCTCCTCTTTAGACGTTAATATTTTTAGTCAGATGTCAGTATTTACCAAGTCTAAGAAAAACAGACCAATTATTCTGATTTGACTTTGATCTGAGTGAAATCCGACTGTCATCCATTTTTCTTGCACGTGGAGAAAAAAACTCTCCACCTCCATTCTCATAGAATCATAGAATCATAGAATCATAGAATCGTAGAGTTGGAAGGGACCTCCTGGGCCATCTGGTCCAACCCCCTGCTCAAAGCAGGATTCGCTAAATCATCCCAGTCAGATGTCTGTCCAGCCTCTGTTTGAAGACTTCCATTGAAGGAGAACTCACAACTTCTCGTGGCAGCCTGTTCCACTCATTGATCACTCTAACTGTCAAAAAGTTTTTTCTAATATCTAATCTGTGTCTCCTCCCATTCAGTTTCATCCCATTGCTTCTAGTCTTTCCTTGTGCAAATGAGAATAAAGTTGATCCTTCTACAATGTGACAGCCCTTTAGATATTTGTAGACAGCTATTAAGTCTCCTCTCAGTCTTCTCTTTTGCATTCTGACGGTCTGTGAAAATTGTGACAGTGTTCGGGTGACAAACGGTCCAATTTTTTCATGGACCCATACACTTGCATTGCCAACTTTTATCCAACGCTGAGATATAAATTGTCACGTCTCCAATATTTTACACGTATCACTTTGTCCTAGGGAAAAATTGGACATGTGCACAGCCTCATAGGCTATCTCAGCTGTGAGTGCTATCTGTTAAAACCACTGCTAGCACTCGTACGAGGAAATCGGACATGTGAACGAACCCTCAGACATTTACCATATGGACTAACTAGATGTATTTTGTCATAGATCGGACTTCTGCACACTTGGCCATGCAATCTATACTATTTGGGATATGATAGTAGTGGTACAGGTGTACAATACTGGTGAACATTCATCCATCCCTGAAGTAGTGGGATGTAGATGTTTGGTATCATGGTACTGTACCTGTCTGTTGTGGGTTCATTTTCCCCTCCACCACTGAGGCCCGATGAACTCCCTCTTCTGGTGGAGAAAGGTAGTGAGCCTGATTATCAAGCACCTGAGACTTAGGCTGTGTGCACACGCTGCGGATTTTGCTGCGGTTCCGCAGCGGTTTTGGCCGCTGCGGACCCGCAGCAGTTTCTGCTGCGGTGTACAGTACAATGATTCCCTATGGGAATCAAAAACCGCAGTGCAGACGGTGCGGAATTTTCCACGCGGATTATCTGCGGTTTTCAATCCGCAGAAAGAATTGACATGTCAATTCTTTCTGCGGATTCTCCTGCGGTTTGCCATCTCCTCCATTGAGGAGATGAAAAACCGCAGGGCAAAACTGCAGAGCAATCCGCAGGTAAAACCGCAGGTCTTTTGACCTGCGGTTTCACCTGCGGATTGTACAAAATCCGCGCGGATGAATCCGCACCTTTTCCGCAGCGTGTGCACACAGCCTAATGATGATGACTGGCTGGGTGGAGTTATGTACTGGATGTGGGGCCGCCGACGCCCTTCTGCCCTGCGGGTGATTTCTCTGTGGGATCCTTGGAGACCAGTCTGAATTCCTGCTCCTCTAAAGCTAAGTTTTCTGCTCAGCTTTTTGCATTTGTGCTTTGACTTTGTTTTTCTGGATTTCTGCCATTCCCTGCTGGGGTGTGCTGAATTCCTTTAGCTCTGTCTTCAGAAAATACCTGAGTGCTGATATAGTTTTTGAAGCCTAGCTGCTTCAGGGTCTTTTTCCATATCAGCCTGTTGGCTTATGTCTTTGATAGGGTTTTGGCAGATTGCAGACAGCAACCTTCCTTTCCTGTCCTGTTTAGTTAGCTTGGGCCCCATCGTTTGCTCAGCCTATCTTTTTATCTTTGTGAGTGTTTTTTCATCTTGCTTCACCGTCATTATATGTTGGGGGCTGCCTTTTACTTTGGGGTCTGCTCTGGGGCAGTTTAGATTTCCTTTTCTGTCTTTAGGCTATTTATCTCTCCGGCTGTGATCGAGGGGTCTAGGGCTCCGTAGGAACCCCCCACGGCTACTGCTAGTTGTGTTGACAGGTTCAGGGGTCTGCAATCTGATAGTTGCCAACTTCTCTGGTTTTCTGGACGTAGTTTCTATTTTTGTGTCTGCCTCCTACGGTGACTCTATCATAACACCTGTCACACGGTCATGTGTAGTGTAAAGGTTTGGAATATTACAAACTGTTGGAATTTTGGTACATATATTTATAGTAGTATGGGACTAATTTAACACATAGCAAACGATGAAAACCCTGTATGTATGTCTCATGGCTGAAAATCTGACAACACAATGGGTTTGTTTGTAGTCTGTTACTATGTGGAGACATTTAGGTCTGCATATGATATTAGTTTATAATGATAAAATGAGGAGTCTGTGTACTACAGCAAGTGCCCTCTCCCCTTTGTTCTGCTAATTGTAGCAGTACCAATAGTCAACCTTCAACTCTCCTACCAACCAGACATTGCTGGGCTACTGAAAAGTGTGGAAAAATTAATAAAATGGGAGTGACCTGGCAAAATCTGTAAACTTAAGAGGTCAAAATTTATTTAGTACACATACCGAACTTCTAGAGAAGTTTTCTGGCTTTAGAGTTTATCTTTTAGCCGACTCATACGGGAAGGATTTTCCATTCTGCTGAGTCCTAAAATTATGGATACACTTCTTCCCTATTAACCTGAACTGCTGAGGTGTTCATTTTTCATCTTCATGTGTATCCTGTTCAAAAGCAATAAAATCCTAATCAGCAATAAAAGACACCAACAGAAAGAAGTGGAAAAAAAATTATTAAAAAAAAACAAAAAAACACAAAGCCATTAACACGTGATGGAAGAGAGGTAATAAGCCCATCATCTTCAGGGGCGTTCTGCCAGCCCCTCAGAGACAGTGCCAAGATTAGGATCCCCATCAGGGTTCACACAAAAGACCCACTCCACACCCACAGATAAAATGTCTCTGCCAAAACATGTCAGCAACACCCTGCCAATCATATCTATAAAATAAGAGTTATAAAACCATAAACATCATGTTACTGAAATGAGACTCTACTGCTTAACTCTGTAAATTGCTTATTTCACCGTCTATATCTTGTCACATTTTATGACAAAATGAGCTATTAAATCTGAAGTCATAGCATTATTACAAAACACCTAGACTGTAAATGGGAACAGTAATAATAGTTATTATTTACACCAAAACAATTGTAAAGCTAAGTCCAATCCAAAACTCTGGAGGCAATGTTCACATCACGTTTTGACCTTATGTTCAGTTGCTCCATTGGGGCTTACGTCAGAACCCACTCAAAACAGGATTCAGGCGTAAGTGCTGATAGGGCCATTGGTAGTAATGATGCAAGTGGGGTTACAGTCTGCTCGGTCGTACAGTATTTTCATCTGTATTCGCCTAGTTGAGGCTGACAGCAAGACGTGGTCTATTACTTCATGGTGCCCGCTTCCAATAGGTTCATGTCCACTCAAGTGGTTCTAAGGGGTACATGGGCCCACTATCACCTCCAAAGCAGGAAACAACTTCTGTCACAGACACAATATTGGATGCAAAGGGCCCTTGTAATGTTTTTGCCCAGCGGTCCTCTTCCGTTTGTGTCCACCCCTCACTGTCCAATCTTTGTTTCCTCTATTGAAAAGTTGGACAGCAGTAGTGCATTTACAGCCAACTACTCCACCGGTGTCTGCTGCAGAACCATAAGTGTCCGGCCTTGCGCTGAGAACCTATAGGCAGGGTTCCTCTTCCAGCCCACGTCCTCTCTGTTCTCCTACTTCTTCATGCCGTACTGATCTTTCTCTCTTATGGAAGCTTAGGTTGCAGTTCTACATCTTTCTCCTTCTTTTCCTTTCCCGTGCCAGCTGGCTCAGATCACTGAGGCAGCTGCAGCACTCCTTCCTCCAGGGATCCCCACTCCTCCCGAGTGGCTTCCTTCCTCACTGACCTTCCGTCAGACTGAACCCCTAATCCTACACTTTCCCACTCTTTTATATCTCTCAACTCCACCCACCTCCCAGCACATCCAGTGTTCCAAGCAGGGAACCACCAGAGGTGCTCTGCTACTCTCTAAGCACTGAGCCACAATGTGGTTGTGCAGAACTACCCTGCTGTGTGGGTTGCGAGTGTTGGAGTGTGGAAAGGAGTTCCCACCTTACCTGGATGGTGGGGCACTACACCTTAGGAGAAGGTGCAGTACCTCTGTGGTGTCTGAGCCTCAGGGGTGCCACATATGTGTGTACTCTAAGGCCATGTTCACATGTTTAGTATTCTGTAAGAATTTAAGTGCAGATTCCGTGTTTAAATCCTCACAAAATCTATCTGCTGCCAATGTGTGTTGCCAATTTTTATGTCCATGCTGTGGTCATTATTGCCAGCCACAGAAAAATTGCTTATTAGCTCCATTCTCCATTGAATGATACAATGAGGCCAAACTGTGCGCGGTTCCAAATTGCCAGTTCACAGCAGAAATCCAAGTTTCTGCTACAGATTTTCTAAAATAAAAATAAAAAAAAAATTCATGAAGGATTTTCAAACCTGTGCTGTGCTAATTTGGCCTAAGCATTTGCTCTTCTTCTAGGCATCTGGATAAAACATGCTTTCTGTCTGTAACATTGAAGAATTTGGGGATTTTCTATTTATCCTTAGAACATAAGCCCAAGGCCTGGTTATAATAATGTACGGCCTCCTGTTACTTGTCTGAAGTACTGAAATATTAAACGTGTGGACATAAATAAGAAGACACTGACCTCATCCACTTTTACTTCTACTCATTCCGTCATGTCAAGTCTTTCACCCTTAGATTACTTTGACAGGCACAAATTGCTGATGACTTCCCAGGAAGCTTTGCTTAGTAAAAATAGCGCAGAAACCTTGTAAAGCAAATCTCTGAAATATTGTTAAATGACAGTGGAACTTACAGGCTTGTAAACATAAGAGTGTGGCGTTCCTGGTATGTATATAAAATGCAGCTGTCACATTGTGAACACTGCTCCTAATAACCCAGTAAAAGAAAACCATGCCGAGCTTCTGTGCGCTAAACGGTCCCGAGTAGAATATGTCTACAAGCTCCAATGTCAAGTAATAGCAATAGAAGTATTAACAATAAGTGCAATAATAAGCTGATTGACATGTGGTTACTCTTCAAACTGCTGATAAGTCACATAAAGGGGCTGCACTTTCTTTCAACACCGCATCTGTCCGTGGGTTATGCTCAGTATGGCAAAGTTGTAATACCAACCACAACCTATTGACAAGTGTGGCGCTGTTTCTAGAAGAAAGTAGGCAAATATTTGGAATCTTGTATAGGACCCTTAGTTACCTTTAATTACTAAAAGGGGGATGCATTATGAAGACAGACCCTTCTCTAAAGATAGCCACTCTGACTAAAGGGGGGTACTGAGCTCAGAGGATCTCAAAGAACATATGGACAGGGCTTTCCTTTGTGAGACAGTCTTTCTATCCTTCAGATGGAACCTGAAAAACCCATCTCTTCAGGAAAGCCTACAGCCTGGAATGATCCCCACTGCCTCCTCACCACTACTGGAGCTACCGCCTCACCAACACTGGAGCTGCTGCAACCCACCAACCTATTGTCTCCTTCCCCACCATCCTGTAGAATGTAAGCCCGAAAGGGCAGGGTCATCTCTCCTCTCTGTATCAGTCTGTCATTGTTAGTTTACTGTAAGTGATATCTGTAATTTGTATGTAACCCCTTCTCATGTACAGCACCATGGAATCAATGGCGCTATATAAATAAATAAATAATAATAATAATAATTTACTTTCTTTCATTCTTTTCTTCTTTCTCACTTTCTTTCTTCTTTTTCTCTGTCTTCTTTCTTTGTTTCTTTGTTTCTCTCTTTCTTTCTTTCTTTGCTTCTTCTTTCTTTCTCTTTATTTCTTTCTCTCTTTCTTCTTCTTTCATTCTCTTTATTTTTCTTTCCTTTCTTTCAAATGGATTCTTAGTTAAATTTCATCATTAATGGATCTATGTGTTAATCGTAAAAAATGTTTTGTTTCTGGAATATTTGGCCGAATACCAATACTACAGCTATAATTACCTGTACTGTGTGGCCAAGCCGACTTTTTGCTGTTTCATTTTTTTTAAGTGAAAAGAGACAAACTTGGCACAAATTTTGGTATAACTAAATCTTGAAAAATCAGGCATACAATAAAAAATAAATGTGGCCCAAACAGTGATGTTTTATTATTCTAATTCTAGGTGGCCATGTTTCTTCAGTATAATAAGAGATAAATATATGACCCTGATGCCACGTTTACACATATTGGAACTTACCATACTCTGCACTTCAATCCAGGTGAAACCTCCTAATAATCCATATGTTAGAATCATAGAATCATAGAATCATAGAATCGTAGAGTTGGAAGGGACCTCCTGGGCCATCTGGTCCAACCCCCTGCTCAAAGCAGGATTCGCTAAATCATGTGATACATGTGAATAGATTTACGTCAATGCCGTTCACGTGTAATGAAAAATTTCTGTACTAATTTTCAATTGTAGAAATGGAAACAACTCAGCATCAAGATCTTCAGTTAAAAACATCAGTTTCTTGAAACGTAGATAAAATAAAGTCGCAATCCTTATATCAATGTGTTCTTAGACTTTGGTATGGGAATTGCAACTATGTTATCTCCATTTTCAATATATTGATGGTTTTAACTGAAAACCTTGAAGCTGAATTTTTCCCTTTTCTACCTTTTCCGTATGGCACTACAAGCCTCAGTGCTTTGGATCTACACGTGGGCGAGCTAACTTTGTTCCAGTTGGTTTTCTGCTGTGGTATTGAAAAAACCTGTTGCGAAAAATTTGAGGCAAGTCACTTATGGACATCATGGAAAACAGGGTTAATCTTCACACAAATTTGTTATGTACAGTATCTGCTCTCCTTCTACTGCCAATACACAAGAAAACTCCAAGGCTACTGTTTTGGCAAAAATGTATATTGGATTTTAATCTGACATTTGAGGCAACCTTTCATGGGTTTATAGGGTGCCTTTTAACAAAACGTATGAAAGGTGTGCATGACGGCTGTGCATCTAGCCCACAAAATGCATCTGTAGCGTTTCCAGACATATACTGAAACATCTCTATAGGTGATCATAAACCTGATGAAGGCCCAAAGAGTGTTCTTTCAGACTCCACCTGGCCGGTATATGCTGTCCTACCATCTAACTGCATAGGAAAGTACAACTGACTGCACTTTAATGTGCAGAGGGCCACTGCACTGAAACATATACCAGGCAGTTTATATACAATATATATGTATAGGTTGTCCCTATGGTGGACGGCGCACTGGCCATCCAGCCACACTATTGGGTGCATACATTCTGAGGGTATGAGCCGGACAATGTGGACTGAGCCTAAGTGACACATTTCCACTACAGAACTATATTAAATCAG
The DNA here is from genome assembly GCF_039654945.1 of Dendrobates tinctorius. Lineage (NCBI taxonomy): Eukaryota > Metazoa > Chordata > Amphibia > Anura > Dendrobatidae > Dendrobates > Dendrobates tinctorius. The sequence continues at coordinate 11,702,826 of NW_027361738.1, forward strand.
ATCCGTTTTCTTGTGACCCACTTTCGGAGGATGTTACATGAGAATATTATGTAGAAAAGCTTAGTTGTTTCCTAGAAGTGCCTGAATAAAAACCTATAATCATATATGCCCTTGACAATTTGACTGCACTTGGCACCAGAAAGAAAGCATGGTGTGGCTTTTATGGAGCCAATGTCTAGTCATAGTCATACGGTTACCCCAGTTAATACTGAGAAATAGCTGGTATTTTGGGATTTTGGGTGCCGAACTATATAAAAAAAATATTCCTGATATAATAAGACCAGAATTATTATCATTTAGGAGAAATCCATCTCCTACAATTGCTCGTTGTCTGCAGGAAGATGCAATACACCCCACAGGCTTCATATTCTGGAGTGACACCAAGTTCTTTGGCTTAAGAATTATTTTTCTATACATGTTCATTACATAAATCAGGACACATAAATCACTTGCTTTTATTTTACTCTCAGGTACATACAGTCTACATTTATATGATTCATGTCCAGAAAATGATATTCATCTCTTATGTATTAAATTATGAATTTTCTCCTGGCAAATCCCCAAAAAACAATCTGAAAGATAATGGATGTGCACAATGGATGACTTCTTCTAAAAAGTATTCTACCATCCAAAGGTTTCTGCAATCTTCTAATTTTGGGAAAATATAATTGTCTTGTTCCTCTTTGTGAACCCATTGCTCCTGAAGCTTATCTCCATAACCCTCCAACGTAGTTTGGAATTATGAGATGCTGTTATAGGGACTGCCTTTTTTATTGCTTCTAAGAATACTGCGGATTTGTAGCAGATGTTAAAGGGAATCTGTCACCCCCGGGACGTGTATGACCTATTAATATGGGCATACAGGTGACAGAAATGTTACACTAGTCCTATCTCATATTAGCAGTCTTTTTGTTGAGAAAACTTACTTTATTTCTTTATTCTAATGATTTCTTCCAGGCTCCGGGGCTTGCAGTGCCTGGAACAAATCCCTGTCTCCTGTCTTCATTGCAATACTACCCCCAGACCTGTGACGTGCAGTTGTGGCACTGGAATCCCGCACCTGCGCCCTGCACTGCCTCCACAATCCATACCTTTTCTCCCATTCTATGGGCAGTATATTTAGGGATCTTCTGTGCAGGTGCCTGCGAGTCACAGTGACGCGCATGGGAGGTGGGTGATATTATAATGAAGACAGGAGGCAGCAATTTCTCCCAGGCACCGCACGCCCCGTAGCCTCGAAGAAATCATTAGCATAAAGAAATAAAATAAGTTTTCTCAACAAGACTGTTAATATGAGGCATACAGGTAGGACTAGTGTAACATTTCTATCACCTGTATGCCCATGGGTCATATAAGTCCCGGGGAGGTGACAGATTCTCTTTAAAGGATTAGAAAAGTATAGCTACTTTCTTCCAAAAACAGTGCCACATCAGTCCCAAGGTCTGGTTTTGCAACTCGGCTTGTATAATAATTGTATAATTATAATAATGCTCCTGAGCAGGGGCGTACATAGAAATAACCTCACGATAAATGAAAAACAAATCATCCAACATTTTATGAAGCGGAGAAGGAAATCTATTGCAGCACTTATACAGTTATTTTGCATCTACTGAAGCCCCTAAGTGGTCTCACTCACTATGATACCTTTAATGATCCCCATAAAGTATAATGACGCCACACAATATGATTGCCCCACAAGCCTTACACAAAGTATGGTGCCCCAGAGCACCCACACAGTAAGTTTGTCACCTCAGTCTCCCATACAATATGGTATCCACGACAGCCCCCAATATACAGTATGAGAGGCACAACAGACCCCCACACAGTATGATGTCCACCACAGGCCCCTATATAAAGTCTGATGTCCACAAAGTGTCCCCTACAGTATGAGGACCCCAAAGCCCCCATACAGTATGATGTCCCCCATTTCCATCCCATACAGTACGATGGTCACCACAGCCCTAACATAGTATAATGTACCCCATAAACCTCCAGACAGTATAATGCCTACCACAGCCACCCAAAACAGTATGATATCCTACACAGTAAGATGGTTCCCCCACAGCCACTCCACACAGTATGATAGATCCTCCATACATTATGAAAATCCTCCATAGCCCTAATACTGTATGACGGCCCGCCACAGCCCCCTATAAAATATGATTGTTCACATCACAGCCCCCTATATAGTATGATGGTCCACCTCACAGCCTCCCATATAGGAAGATGGTCCTCCAAGACCCCCATATAGTATGATGGTACGCCTCACAATTCATTATATATTAAGATGGTACACTTCACAGCCCCTATATGGTATCTTGGTACCCCCAACAATCCCCCATAAAAATTATGATGTTTAACCTCATAGCCCCCTATATAGTATGATGGCCCACATCACAGCTCTCTAGATAGTATGATGGTCCACCTCACAGCCCCCCATATAGTATGATAATCCCTTCAACGGCCCCCTATATAGTATGATGGTACAACCCACAACGAATTATATATTATGATGGTACACCTCACAGCTCCTATGTAGTATGATGATACCCCCAACAGCCCCCCCATATAGTTTGATGGTTCACCTCATAGCCCCCTATATGGTATGGTGGTCTGCCCCACAGCCTCTTATATACTCTGATGGTCCAACTCACAGTGCCCTATATAGTGTGATGGTCCCCCACAACCTCCCAAAAATAAAAAAAAATCCCTGCACTCACCTAATCCAGACACCTCATCCTCCGCATCATCTGACTCGTCTTCTGTCAATTCTCACAGTGGATGCTGGTGGCATGATGCAGTGTTGGTGCTGGCCTCCTGCAGCTTGCAGCCAGAAAGGACGCCCGCGACCCGCTGGGGCAAGTGACGGAGTCGTTGACTTTGTGCTCCATCACAACTTTTAACAGTATTGGCATCTTGAAGATGAAGATTCTGATAACAATGTAGCAGACAAGGTGGCCCACGACCAGACAGGCCCTTCTGACATTTGCTAGAATTGTCAGATGGCCAGTCCGGCCCTGGATGCAACTCTATCTCAGAATCTGTGTGGAGAATGTCTAGCTCCCGTGTATTAAACTAAGGGAGCTCATGGGATTATGAGGCGTAGTTTTTAATTATAATGATGCCTGTGTATACTTTTAGTAATTCTTCTCCTTTTACTGAGTTGTTTAAAGGGAATCTGTCACCCTTTTTTTTGACTTGCAGCTGCCAGCATAGACATCGGGGGCTTATCTACAGCATTCTGTAATGCTGTAGATAAGCCTCTGATGTAACCTGAAAGATAAGAAAAACGAGTTAGGCTATACTCACCGGGGTGGGCGGTCCGGTCCAGTGGGTGTTGAGGTCCGGTCCGACGCCTCCCTTCTTCATGCGATGACGTCCTCTTCTCCCGTCCTGTAAAGGCTGCCAGCAGCTGCAAGCCAAAAAAAAGGGTGACAGATTCCCTTTAAAGGGGTTTTCCCAGGAACAAAAGTTCATTTTATTCACTCGATCTTGGAATAAAAATAATTTCCATAATTGGATTTAAAAAAAAATGTTCCTGTGCTGATATAATCATATAAATGTGCCCCTGCTATGTACTGTGTAATGGCTGTGTCTGACTATGCAGAAACATGATCTGATCATACCATATCACCTAGGCGGGGGAGGAAGCGAAAGAGAGTATACAGACAGGACAGCAAGGAATTACAGCTGATTCTTTCTTTGAGGTAAAACATTGCTTAAAAACAGTCAGGAAAATGTTTTACCTCACAAAAAAAATCAGCTGTGATCCCATGCTGTAATATCTGTATAGTCTTTTGGTTCCCCCCCTGCCCAGGAGCTGTGATATGATCAGACCATGTTCCTGTACAGTCAGACACAGCCATTAAACAGTACACAGCAGGGGCACATTTATAAGAATATCTCAGCACAGGAACATTATTTTTAATCACATCCATATGTGGAACTTATTATTATTCCAAGATCTAGAGAATAAACTGAACTTTTGTTCGTGGGAAAACCCCTTTAAAGGTTAAGTCTGCTCATCTTTTGGCTGGAGAGAGCATTGCTGAGCAAAGCTAAACCTCCTGGTGATAATTTCCCGCCTGAATCTGGGACTCTCAGGATTGGTGGATCAGCTGGAAGGCGTTCAAGGACCCATCAATTTAACCCTCAAGGCTGTAACCAGTTTCAGAACGTTCCTGACCTGTCATCATTGAAGATCCCCGGTCCACCCTGACCTAATATTTTGTAAAATAAGTTGTTTTTTGTTGCTGCTTTGCTATAGGGGGGGTCACAACCAGCTCTTGGCAGGTTGGTAATTGGTCAGAGGAGGTGATGAATTTTATCCGTCTCGAGTCAAGTAAGGACTGAGTCAACGCTTTTACTGATTGATCATTTATTTATTATTTATGCTTATTGGTTATAAGATTACATTGTTTAATAAACCCCTTAATAAAGCATAGTGGCCTGTTTCACAATTCATTGTCAATGGTCTTTATTTATAATATATATGTGTTTAGTATGTAGTATTTCTAATCCCTCAGCAATCAGTAGGTGATCGCATATCCTGGTGATACCAGATGAGATTGAAACACCCAACTAAACCAAACTTACATAAAAATAGGAAAATCTGAAAACAAATGCTGATATGCTACTCTGAGCTTCGTACTTGTCGGATAAGTTTATCACAATTTACATGTGCATGTTTGGCTAAGAAAATTATCGTAGCATCAGTAAAAAATGAAGTAATGATTGTGTGATAAGCAATTCACATTCAGAATATGCCAGATGATAATTATGTAGCTTGGGTTCAAGATACAATTGCCCAAAGGCTAAGTTACAGAGTTCATTGAAGCACAATCGATCAAAATCCACACATATTCTCCACCTCAATATATTCTCTGCAGCCAGAACAAAAACTGAGAGTTTCGAAACAGACATTCTCTTTGGGTGATAAAGTGTATAAAGCCTTAAAGGGATTTTCCAGGATTGAAATACTAATTGTCGATCATTAGTATACTCTTTCAATACAGAATTGGTGGGGGATCGACTCTTAGGGCCCCGTTACACGTATCAATGTCCCAGCGATCCCACCAACGTTCCGACATGGATGGGATCGCTGGGACATAGATAGGTGATTGCTGGTGAGCTGTCACATAGACAGACCCACCAGCAATCAGGACCAGCGAGCAAGCTGGTTTCCAATGTAAACAGTGGGTAAGAGCCGTGCGGCTCTTAGATTCCCGCTGTTTACCCTGGAAACCAGTGTGCACCAGTGACTCTGTGGCGTCAGAAAATCAGCGATCTCGCTGGGGATCTTGCTGTGTGTGACGGGGCCTTTAGTACTTACTGATTAGCTCTTTGTAGGGGCCCTGGTGCTCACGTGGACTTTTCACTCTTTATATTGAGTACTCTACCTACCTGCCAGTAGCGATGCAGAACATTGCCGTATTGTATCATGGAAGCGGCGGCAGGGCTTGCCCCAGTACTGTGATCACTACAAGTATCTGGGGGATTGGGTGTGCATAAAGGGGGTGATTCTAAACCATTTAGGATCAGAAAATGTACATATAATAATAATAATCTTTATTTTTATATAGTGCTAACATATTCCGCAGCGCTTTACAGTTTGCACACAATTATCATCACTGTCCCCAATGGGGCTCACAATCTAAATTCCCTAGCTGTATGTCTTTTGGAATGTGGGATGAAACCGGAGTACCCGGAGGAAACCCGCACAAACACGGGGAGAACATACAGACTCCTTGCAGATGTTGTCATGGATGGGATTCGAACCCTGGACTCTAGCGCTACATATAGTCTTGGTTATGGAAAAAAGAATGAGTGGGAGCGACATGAGTGCAGGATTTCACCACACACAAGGTATGTAGTCTGGTAGTATGGAGACATTTTCATCTTCTTTGAAACAATTCACATTCATGCCTTGTGTTCACATTTCTTATATTGCAGTGCTGGAGTGGTGTAACTAATCTAAATTCCCTGCACTTAGTCTCATACTTACCGGCCTCTGTCTTCTTCTGTGATCAGCACAACTCCGGTTGATTTACAGCAGTTTCTGTTTGATCTTCCAGTGTTTGCTGGGCGATCCAAGAGTCACAACTCAATACAAGTCTTAAAGAGCCAGAACGAGGCCTTCATAGACTTACAATGAGAACTTGTGACTGTTACGGCTGACTTACCAGTCAGTCAGAAGTTACGGTCACAAGATGGCGGAGCGGGAAGGAGCAGCACTGGAAAGAAGAGCTGAAGACGGCAGCTGGTAACTATGATATTAGGTTCAGGGAACTTAGTTTAGTGGCACCACTCCAGCATTGAAATTTAAAAAACAACAACTCCGGAGTGGTGCTCTAATCGTGGTTTTTCATCATGGTTGCAGTCACATTTAGCTGGGCGTTTCTAACCTACAATGGGAAGCAGTGACTGACATACAAGAAGCTGACATCCTCTCCAGGGAGCCAGTGTTCTCCAGTTAGTACTGACTGATGTTCTCAATAAGCCATTATGATAAGCCATGCTTCTACCATTTCTTCAGCTGCATTCAATTTGGCCTCTCCCCAGTAATTAAAATCCCTAAACTCCCAGATAGACAAACACACTCCATTCACACATGTAGGCCCTTCATCTCCAAGCTGGCAGGGTGCTTGCAGGAGAAAGCGGACCATGAAATTAAGTATAGGAGATAGTACTGTACTGATGGAAATCTCTGCTAGCACTACAGCCTATTGTGATGCAAAAGGAAAATTACACATAATGGCAGGTATGTTGTTCTCCATTGCCAGAGTATAATTACAGGTAAACAGATTTAGAGGGGCTTTCTATTTTAGACAATGCTTGTTTTATTGGAAGGATCCCCTGAGGATACAATGATTATGGTGTGTCCTGCTGAGATCACCCCAGCAATCAGCTATTATCTATTGGGGAATCTAAGAGCAAATGTTTTAACTGCTCCTCAGCACAGCGCCACCAAGTGTAAAATGAGAACATTCAATAAGCTGGGCATGTACAACGTGGTAAATCTGGGTCCTTGAGAGACAGGGGCACTCTTCACTGGTGGAACGATAAGTGTCCTAAATATAAGACCCCTTTATATAAACCCATAATCTACCTATTTATCTATCTTTCTATAGATCTATCTATATCAATCTATCCTTCTAGATATAGATATATACATATATATACTGTATATAAGAATATATATATATAAATGAATATATAAGATTAAAGCAGCACCAGTTTTATATATAAAAGAGAGCAAATGGGGTGTAAAATCTTTCCAGGCATAAGCCTAAGCTGAATAGTAGAGACAACAATTGGAAAATATGTCCAAGGAAGGTAAAGGATCCAGCTTTCAGTATATTTTTAAAAAAAATATATTTCGATCCATTAAAACAGTGAAAAACATACATACTTTGCAACTTTGCAACAGATTGAAGTAAATACCCTCTATAACAACCAATGCATTTTGAACGCTGTAGCGTTCTTAGTCCTGATAAATAGTCTTTGAGAAAGGTCCACACTATAAAGGAAACCTTTAAAGTCCTATTTAATTTGCACTAATTTTGGAGAGCTGCTTCCTTTTTTTCTGTCTATCTATTTATTTATGTCTTATAGTCCAATATATATATATATATATATATATATATATATATATATATCTATATTAACACTAATTGTAGTACATTTTATAAAGGTGTTCAGGATACACATGAGCTCAAACGAATGTAATTCTGTCCTGTGGTATCTTAGTAGATCTCTATTTTCACATTACCGTTACCCCATTAGTTTAGTAACTGCTTTACCACCAGGTTGGGCGCTTATCATTCAGGTAGTGATCCGTACTTCCAAGTGTCCTGGATCCAGTAAACCTATATCTGAATTACTTTGCAGGTGTTGAAAAAACTCTACTTGCCAATATTTTTGGATGTACTTTATACTTTATCTCAAACTACAGAGCCATGAACATAACTGGCACTTTAGCTTGGCCTTGGGTCCTGAAATTTTCCAGCAGTGCCCACTTACCATTTTCCTGTGTTGCGTTTCATGAGCAATTGAATCTAATCATCAGTTGTTTTTACAGGCTCTTCACATAATAAATCTTCCAATTTCACAATTTGAAACCTGGCACAAGCAAGCAGTCTTTTTATGAGTTTATGTAGAGCTTTCTAACGCTTCCACTCCCATACCGCAGTGGAGAAACACCTTAGTAAATACCGGATGATGGAGCGTATGCTTCTTACGAAATCTATCAAACTCCCTTCTAATGGTGTAGTATCATGAGGCGTAGTACTGTTGATTTCAGAATCTGCTGTCACATACAGATTTACAAGATAAGAAAATTAAAACTCAATACACAAAGTAGATTACACAATCTGTAAAAAAAAAGGAATTTAGTGAAATGCAGTAGAACTGAGTGTGAGTGATCTCAGATTATCTCTTATTTTGCATAGGACTGCATCCTCTAGTTATCATAGTGCATCTTAACAGTTCTAAACAGCTCAAATATATATGAAGTAAATTGCTATAAAACTGAATCCTGAATCATCATGGGGACTAATGGCTGAGTTGTGCCATTGACCGGAGATTAAAATAGGCAAATAGATGGACGACCAATCTAACTAACGTCTGTCCTGCTGGCCAATTCCATCACCAACGCTACAGATGCAATGAAAATTCTCCATCTCCCATGGCAAATTAGGTTTATTTGAAAATTGTTTGCCTTTCTGCTGTTTGCAATAACTCAAACAACAGAAATTTAAATAGCTGACCACAATTAATATATCAAGTGGTTCCTCCAAGTTCATGACAAAATGCCACTTTCGCTCAGTGCTGCACTCAGAATTATTCAACCCTCTTCATGACAAGCATCTTTAGTGGTTAGTAGAGTATCTTTGACTGTTCTATCTTGCTGCAAACATGATGCATATCCAGGCACCATCTTCTGGCAGGAATCTTAGCTCATTCTTCATGGGCAATGGCCTCCAGTTCTCTAATATTTTTGTGCTTGCATTCTGCATCTGGCCTCTTCAAATTCCACCAACGATTTTCTATGGGGCTCAACTCAGGTGACTGTGCTGGCCTCTTCCGAATTTTCCAGACCTCTGCAGAAACCAAAGTTCTGTGCACTTTATGGACTTAGAATTAAAACCTCAGTTCTTACTCCTGACACATCTTGCTGCATGTCTCTTGAAGTCACTTGAGCGTTTTTGATCATTTCAGGAACCTTCAGCTTTCTGCCGTGTCCAGGTAGTGTAGCCAATGTTCCTTTAGCTATGAATCTGCAAACTCTTCTTCCAGCTGTGTCTCTAGGAACATTCAATGCTTTTCTATCTTTTGGAATCGCTTTCCTTCTTTGTACAAGTCAATGATCTCTCCTCTTAACTTTTTTGACCACTGTCTTGACAACCCAGGATTATTAGTGAACTGGAGGCCATTACCAGATAAACATTTCTCAGGAACACTGTCAGAAGTCTGTGTCTGGCTACGCATCACGTTTGCAGTACTGTCATAACAGCCAAAGAATACTAACAAGCAAAAATGTTTGTCATAATGGAGTTCAATAGTTCTTAGACTGCAGAAGTCATGAAAAGTGGCATTTTGTGCTGAATATGGAAAAATCACTTATATCAATTATGTTGCACTGTTTAATTTTTTTTGTTTGATTGATTTCTTTTCAAAAAGTTTGTAAATTTTGCTAATACAACCTATTTTGCAAAGTGAGGTGAATAATTGTTATTGCAATTGTAGATGTAAATGTTGGTAGACGTGTGAAACTTTATTACAAAAACCCAGAAATCTCTATAAGGCATAATTACTACTGGAGGTGCAAAATGTAGGTGAAGTTCTTTATAAAATGTGACAACATGCACGAAAATTGTTCCAAAGTATTGGTGCATAATATTGCCACAAACTAAGCCAATCAACAGTTGGTATAAAATGAAATAAAAGTGTCTAAAAAGGCACCAAATGCATCCAGCATGAGCCACGGAGATGAATTACGCAAGTTATCACCAGGTACATATTAGGGTTAATGCATCTTCCTAAATTTTCATATTAATAACATTATCAGAACTATCGCAGATTTTATGTCACTATTTGGTTATTCTTGTAAGCGAATTTAACAAATTATATAACTAATTATACATAATTGTCCAAATTGCTAATACAGGCTGGATTTAGATAGGCAAGTGTTTAAGGCTACGTGCCCACGATCAGGAATAGCAGTGTTTTGAACTAGTGTATTTTTGCTGCCTCTAAAATGCTGTGTTCTAATCACACAGTTAAATTTGACGCATCTAATGACTGGCTACGGGGGAAACGACGCAGCGGGGACTAGCTTCTGCTGCTGAAATGAACATGCAGGTGAGTTTACACAGCGTTAATAATAATCTTTATTTTTATATAGCACTAATATACTCTGCAGCGCTTTACATTTTGCGCACATTATCATCACTGTCCCTGATGGGGCTCACAATCTAAATTCCCTATCAGTATGTCTTTGGAGTGTGGGAGGAAACCCACGTAAACACGGGGAGAACATACAAACTCCTTGCAGATGTTGTCCTTGGTGGGATTCGAAGGCTGCAATGGTAACCACTGAGCCACCGTGCCGCCCAGCGTTAAAAAGAACAGTGGGCACAAGATTTCTATAGGTCCCATCCACTGTGCTTGTAATGTAGAACGCAGCGTCCAAATGCGCTGTGCCCAAAACACTGCTATTCCTGATCCTGGGCACGCAGGGTAACAGTCCCACCTCCCCACCGCTACTAAGCCCAGCTAAATGTGTAAAACCGCATGGGATTATAGTGTTAGATTAAACATGGGAGCCTTACGCATGTCTCAAGGTGGAATGGCCCATCCTGTCAGTCTTTTTTTATTCTTGTCTGATTTATTATTTTCCATTTTAATCATTCGTTTATTTTTTAAACATTTTAATAATTACAATTCAGCAAGTTTTGCTGTAGATCTATTATCTATCTATCATCTATCTATTTATCTATCATATATCTATTTCTATATCTATCTATCTATCTCTCTATCTAAGTATAATGGAAAGTTGAAAGGCAGCACTAGCAAGCAATACGTGGAAAAATGGGTGCCAGGCAAAGACCAATCCTCAATATAGTGCAAAAAAAGATGAAGACAGCACTCCTTCTTAGACAAAATAGTGCTTTATTAGCCCATATGGGCTCCTGTGATATTTCAGCTCAAGGTGTGAGCCTTTCTCAAGCCTTTTTGGTACTGTACTATCTATCTACAAAAAAACTGTGATGCAGCAGCACCAGGGTATTTCCTTTCGAGTACCAAGCATCTCAGACATATACCTGAACTGTCTCAGAATATAGTAAAGACATAGGAAGCAGCAATCCAATAAAAGTGGACTTTTTACTGGCCCATATGGTGACATTTTGGTTCCATAATAGAAGCTTCATCATGCAGCTTGAGAAAGGTTCTATTATGGAATGGAAACAAATATCTAATAAAGAGCCCACTTTTTTGGCACAGTTTATTTTTGGAGTGCTGCCTTCTTTTACTATCTATCCTCTATTATCTATGTATCTTGTTAAAAGACAGTTACATTCTAGACAAAGTTCATGATTCAAAATATATTTTAACTTATTTAGTGTGGAACTAAGCAATTTTAATTTACATTATTATTACTTTTTTAGATAAGCCCGGGCAATATCCTTAGTTTACAGAACACATTATTTCTTTAGAGCAGATACATTTTTTCTTAATAACATTTTTGGCTTTAAGACACATTCCCACTACATTTTTTTTGTGTTTTTATTTTCTTGTATAGTTTTGTAAAATATAATTCAAATTTATTAGATAATTGATGCCAAATATTATATATATCTGAATAAGTTAACAATTAACAATTTTATTTACATAGCGCCAACATAAGCTTCTGAGTGATGTTTTTGAATCTGATACTAGTTACTACTCTCAGGGCTTGATGTGCACAGATATATCATTCTCTAGACGTGATCATTCTCTACATCACCAAACATTTTGATACAGCTGCAGGCATGAGCCCCTAAACTCAGCATGGACTCTTTTTTCATTGTCATTTTTAACTAAAGCTCTTTATGATAGGTTCTTAGAAGTAATACCATTTTTTGAAGGTTTTTCTCTGAAATGTAAAAAATGTAAAGTGCTGCTGAATATGTTGACTCTTTATCAAATTATTACGGTATTTAATCCTGACTGATAAAAATGGATGCATTGTGCTTGTATTTCATTAAAAATGGATCTAAGGAAACTTTTCTTTATGTTTTTTGTTAAAGAAAGCACATAAAAAAACATTAAAAAGTTACATCGGCTTTATGTAGTATTATATTACAGATATGAGTACAAGTAAGAGCAGAGAAAAAGATATATAACAATTGTGTTTATTATTACCAATTCATTATGTTTTTATACATTTTATAACACATTTCAATAATTATTAAAATTATTATTACATACAACAATTAGTTGAATATAATAAGCGTCGTAACAATTTTTTCAACAATATGGAAAGTACGTACTGCATACATGTAACTGTGATTATAAGTATTGACGCAATAGTAGTCTTAAGTCTAAGATCACAATCTTTAGAGAATTTCAAGAATTTGAAGAAAATGTTGATCTCCGTAGATTCAAGTTTACTTTTCCTGCCACACAGAGGTGGTAAAATGCAAAACAGATTTTCTCACTCAGTCACTGAGCTCAGATTCCTTCCTTCTCTTTGATGTTCAGTCTGTTTGTGGCTGACAACTCCATGCTAAGGACTGGGAAAAGTTTTCTCTGGATTCGGGTTTAAGCCTTGTTTTGTGCAGCAATGCAATCTGCCTTAAATATGATGCTTTTATCGGTCACACAATGAGAAGTATGACTTCTGTCAATAGGTTGTTCATTAAAGAGCGCCGATGTCTGCAATGATGGGAGTGATCTTCCTTGTGGAAAATTGTTCCCTCCCGTCGAAAATATAATTTATGTAGAATACATTGCCGCACACATTGCTTTCTAATTTAAAAGTCATCAGTTCCTTTGTATTTCCATTGGTTGCAGCTGATCGCTTATCTGAAATTGGACTTTTAATAGCTATCACTATGTATTATCTATGGTGCTACCGACCTAAACTGGACAAGGGATGTATAAACTGATAATATTTTTTTTTAACTCTGTGTGCATTTACAGGAGCCAAAGCATCAGTATGTTTTTTAGTTTACCCTAAATTGACTTTTTTGTTTCTGTTTTTCTGATATATATATCATAGATTGTAAGCTTGTGATCAGGGCCCTCATTCCTCTTGGTATCTATTATGATCTATGTGATTATTGTTATATATATATCTTTATGAGACTTAATAGAATGAGAAAGTGCAGCACTGAAGGGAAAATCAGAGACTAAAATTAAAGTGAACCCATATTTAATTTTTTTTAGCTCATGGTAATATATCTATCTATCTATATATATATAGCTCACAGTAATGTACATGCACTTTTTTATATCAATAGATGTATAGATATATATAGATCTCTCTCTCTATATCTATCTATCTAACTACTATTTCTTTTAAAGACCCATTAATTCCTGGGTGCTGAACATGCAAATAGGTTTTACATACCTATAAACAATACAAGTACAATCAACGAACTAACAGTGACAGACTGGTACAGAGGGGATCATCTATCTATCTATCCATCTATCTGTCCTGATATACTGTATATGGATGATACTGCCAAGGAATTATAAATGAATCTCCAAAAATAAAACAAACAGTTGTAAATAACTAATGTTACTCCAATTAGGTAAAAATCTTGCTTTCACGTCAAATATTTGTAAGCAATGTATTAATTGCTCCATGTTAGAGCCGCATTATAGAACCAAAGAGAGTAGATTGTAGTCACAAAGTCATTGCACCACAGGCAGTCCCACGTAAGCCCCAGAACTCAATAATTCATGTATCACACATCCAAGCCAAAGGCATCAACAATCATTACTCCTCCAAGCACTGGAAGCAATAGCTGCATTACATGATGTTTTCCTCCCATAAATAAAAGTGAAAGTTGACAGATATCAGCAGTGAACGTCCCAGAGTGACCAGCAAAAGAATCCAGATTTATGCGAATGAAGCCTGGATGAGACACTCCAGCACAGTGGTGAGCCATTCCGCGGTAATTAGGCCCCCACCTCCCACCGGCCCACCTCTTCCGGGGACCACTCCCCTCACTGCGGCTCAGAGCCTCTGGATTCAATGGGGCAGTACACTGAGAAAATGCGAAAATAATCGCAGCCTGCACGAGTTTCTTCCATAAACTGGATCAGACGCGGCCAGTTAAGTCTACGGGTGTCCAAAAAAAATCTGATTTTTATGGATACATTGCAATTCTGTAACACAGGAACCTGTAAAAGATTAATAGCTGCTACAGTAAAAAAAAAAAAAAGATTTTTTTTTTTTTTTACGGACAGCACATGGATGACAAGGGAGAAAGAAATCGTCCCACTTTTGTGGATGAAACTTTGAAGGATTTTTTTTACATGCCGGTGTGAACCCACCCTCAGGGTATGGTCACACGGATTTTTGCTGCCTTTTTTTCCCCCACAGGCGAAACCTGCTCTCTTGGCAGTAAAGGAACTGCTTACAAAAAAAAAGGTTTTGCTGCGTTTTTATTGCTGTTTCTTGGGCTTGTTGATAAAGTTTAGTGGCCCAAAAAAAGTCCTGATTTAACTTCCTAGGGCTGTGTTCACACGCTGCATTTTTCAAGCTGCATTTTTCAGTACCAGCAAAGTCTATGAGATTTCAGGACTCTCAGGAGCACACATTGGTTTTATTTTCCTGACTGATTTGGAAAGCTGCTGCGTTTTTGACAACTGCAGCCTGTCGCTTCTTTCAGCGTTTTTTCAATGTGTTTACAGCGATTTTTCACCCATAGGAAACAATGGGAAAGTGCAAAAAAAAAATGCAGCAAAAAACACAGGAATCAGGTTTTGCCGCGTTTATGGTGCAAGAACCGTAAGGAAGTTGCATTATGAATTTTTGGGGCGGCGTGCGCAAGAGACAACAAAAACGCAGCGAGAAAAAAAACAGCAAAAACGCTGCAAATATGCAGCAAAACCTGCATTTTTTTTAGTAGCAGCTTCAAGCAGGTTTTGCCTGCAGAAAAAGAAACACAGCAAAAACGCAATGAGTGAACATAGCCAGAGGTTTTTGCACAAAAAAGCAGCAAAAACTGATACCTGCGTTTTTGCTGCCTTTTCTTGCACTTTACTCATTGTTTCCCATGGGTGAAAAAATGCTGCAGATACGTTGAAAAAACACTGGTAGGCTAGTTTCACATTAGCGTTTTTTTGCGCAGCGCATCGTGCGCATAAAAAACGCAAAGAAAAACGCAAAACAAACGCGCGTTTTTTTAACATCATGCGCACGCTGATGCGTCAAAAAACGCAGCGTTGCTTGCGTTTTACATGCGTTTTTGCATGCGTTTGCGTTTTTATATGCACATGCGTTTTTAGGTGTGACATTTTTTCTATTGTCTAGAGAACATTCTAGACTTGTTTCACTCAAAAACGCATGCGCAAAAAAACGCAACCGTGCGCAAGACCATGCGCACGCATGCGTTTCCATAGACTTCAATGTGTTGTTTTTGCGCATTCCATGCGCAAGCGTGCGCATGCGTTTTTTTGCCGAGACAGGGCGCACCAAAAAATCCAACATGTTGCGTCTGGCGCGCCTGGCGCAAAAGACAAAAAAACGCATGCGCACGAAAACGCAAGTGTGCGCAAGACCATGCGCACGTCATGTTAAACATAGGTGCGCAGTGCGCATGCGCACGGGTACGCACGATGCGCAGCGCACAAAAGCGCAAATGTGAAACCAGCCGTAGAAGTGACAGCAGCAGTTATCAAAAACGCAGCATTTTTCCAAATTAGTCAGGAAAATAAACCGATGTGTGTGCCTGAGAGTTCTGGAATCTCGTAGACTTTGCCGGTACTGTGAAATTCAGGTTAAAATTTGCAAATACCGCTGCAAAAACGCAACGTGTGAACACAGCCTTACTGTTCTAACCAGTTTGGCAGTTTCCATAGTAACTAGTTGAGGAGTTTCTGGAATAACTAGTTTGGCAGTTGCCACCCTTGATCTCCGCTCACTCAGCCCTCATACAATGACTCTAGCACACTGTCAGGCCTCAGATTCCATGTCGCTGCGGTTTATTCCTGAGCTGCAGTGAATGGCGCGTGCAGGGAGGACACACGAGCGCTCTCTCTCCTGTCTGTGCAGATGACGCAGCCACGCTCCTCGTCTGGCACTTCAGGAGTTAACCCGAGAGCAGGGCTGCTCCCGGACCTGATGTCACGCTGACCCCGCCTCATTTCTTTTCCCATTGGCTGCCCCCTGACCAATTGTGAAACGGAGTTCACTACAACGTAAATATCCTAACGACTATTGGTCAGTTCTTTTTGTGACGTCACGCAAGAGGGCGGGGCAGTCTAACAGAAACAGGAGACAACACCGCCCACGTGAGACCATGTGGGGCCAATAAGAAGCTTCTTGTTACGTCACTAATATATTCATCGATGACGACACAAGCGATATAAATACTGGGCGGGCGGAGGAGTCTGATTGCCTGGGCCGGATCTCCGCCCCGTGTACGCTGAGTCTGGGGAGTGTGACGTCTCGCTGCGCTGCTGAGGGCTGTCCGTGGCTGGAGCGCCCGCTGTCCGCCTGTGTGGTCTGTCAGTGCCGGGCACAGGACGCTTTCCTCACCTGAGGCAGTGAGATGGCACGGAGGCCTGAGGATGGCGTTTCAGCTGTATAATAATAATAAATAATTTTATTTATATAGCTCTGACTCATTCCACAGCGCTTTACAATTATGTGGGGAATAGATCGGAAACTAAATAGTCACGAAAAAAACCTCAAATGTGTGCGAGGAAAATTTTTTTTTTTACTTTAAAAATGCACCAAATGCAGTTTTTTTTACAGTCATTAAAAAGGGTTCTAAAAGCGTGTAGTATGAAATGCGCTAGAGAGAACTACGGCCTTCCAGAAATTAACAGCATTTGTCATAATCAGATATTTTTTATAGAGTGAAATATGCAAATTTTGATCTAATTTATATTATATATATATATATATATATACTGCTCAAAAAATAACGGGAACGCTTCCTAGATATGACTGAATGTCAGATTCCAGTTGCAAATCTTTATTCGTTACGCATGTAATGCAATGAGAACAATAAAACATAAAAATGATTATTATCAATTAAAATTAATATCCCATGACTTGGAGTTAAATTGTGTTGTTTAAGTGTTCCCTTTATTTTTTTGGAGCAGAGTGTATATAAATACACATATACACATAAATATACACAGACACACACATATATATATATATATATATATATATATATATATATATACATTTATTTCATGGTCAAATTAAGGTGCAAGATGCCACATGTCGTGTACGCTTGTCTGATGAAGATTTTTAACGGTGATTTGCGTCTGCTGCTTTTATCATTTATGGAAACAACAACAACTTTCTTACAGAGCAATTAATTATAATTTATGCTAAAAGAACAGAATATTCTGCCCATGACGATACATTCTCGAAAAACTTTTTTTTTTTTTTTTAGTAACGCAGCAGTTATGTTCAATGAGAGGCTATGAAATGAAGCAATTGAGTGATATGTGACACAGGTTGCTCTATAATACACTAGACAGAGCTGGCAGAGCAGCGGCAGCGCCTATCCTATACACCTGGAGGATGGCTTGTTAACATAATCGGTTTTATTATTTAGTCATTTTCTCTTTATTTTAATGAACCACTTTTGAACCTATTGGCGCTGCACACATTCAATGAGGTTCCAGAATCTACACGGATTGGGGAATGGATTTAGTGTTAATTTATACTTGTTAATGTTTGTGTTCGTTACTTATCATGCATGCCATTTATCGTTCCTCACATCACATTTGTCTGATATTTGAAATAAAAAAAAGATTGGGCAATAGAGTAAAAGTGTAAATATGTAAATAAAAAAATACTTGTTTGCAAAATCTGAAAATTCACATAAAATTCACATAATTATAACTATTCCATCAAGAAACACAAGATGAAAAAAAAAAAGCAGTAAGTGCAATATAGAAGTAAAGGATTAGCTTCTGCTCTAGTTATTGTATATACTGCTCAAAAAGGGAACACTATTCCATTTGCAACAGGCTGTCTGTGTTCCCTTTATTTTTTTGAGCTGTATATATATATATATATATACATACAATCACACATTAATATGCATATTTATATATTTCAAAATTGTCTCTACAAAGAGGAAGAGGACATCTATATTTGCAATGTTTTTTTCTACTTCATTTACAATATGAACCAAGTTGAGATCCTGGAATAAGCAGCCATAGTACTAATATGGAGCCGCCTCTTCCTCCCTTTGTTTATAATGAGTTTAAAGTTGAAACATGTAAATAATGTAATAGTTTCTTGACTTGTTTCGGTTTTGAAACACACACACACACACACAAAAATAATATATATACATATATATATACTGTATATACATAATATATATTAGGATACATTAGGGTAAGCTTAAGTTTACACGAGTACATGAAAAAGCATCCATTTTTCATCCAACAAAAAAAAAAAAAATTTTCAGCAGTATCGTCATCCACCTGCATCCATTTTTATTCATCATTGGTTAATAACATTTACAAGACCAAACCCAGCTCCCTACAGTATGTTAATAAATGCAATTTATCCGTAAAAATCGGATGCTATACTGCGGCTCCATATTGTGAACCGATTTGTTTTGCGCATCCATAGACTTGAATCCTCCAAAATGCAGAAGAGACTGGTGCATGCTGGGATTTTTTTTAACGCCGACATTTGTTCCGTGTTAATGTGCTGTCATCTGAACAGTCCAATAGAATAACATGCGAGGTCAGTTTTTTATATGGACAGCCCTTGGACCAAATATAAGCTTGTGTGAACGTAGCCCAAATGTGTGTTTTTTTTCCATTTTCTTGATTTTTTTTCCGTACAAAAACAAAACATTTTTATAAAAAGCAAAACAACAACATAATACAAATGAGAATGTTGCGTGTTTTGCTATATGGGTGCATTGGAGCAATAATACATTTATTTCTCTATAATATGCAAAAATAAACACTAGGAAAGAAAACGTAACTAACATATGGTAACTGTGTTGGTAAATGTTTCTGGACGTGCTCCTGAGCAAATAATAAAGTAATACACTGTAATCAAACTTCCTATTAATAACTTTTTGAACTGTGATCAGTTTCTCTACACCCTGAAGTGTCTGATAACAGAGGACAATAGACTACACTTCGCTAAGGCACATCCCATGTCATTTTGCATTCGCTTGTAAGGTGTTCTTGCATTGACAGGGAAGCACAATATAGTAAGAGCGTGACGAGACTTGTGTACATCTCAATGTTTCCCGTGTGTGACCTTGGAATCTTCCTGACACATCTCTGCCCGGCATTAGGCACTCTTACATCAAGCTGTGACAGATACTGTGGCTTCTTACTGGAAGTCTTACAAGATGACTTGTTTAGGCGAAGGCTTGCAGTTGTAAAAGAAGTAGCAAAAAGTATCATAGCTGTACTAAGTGCAAGCTCCTCATTCTCAACATTCCCTCCTACTGCCAGGGGGGAAAGCAAAGCATTGCTCAGCTCACACCTCCAGTCCTCATCAGATCCTGTTTCTCTGCTTGTCAGTTCTTGTATATGTATCTCTCATGTACAGATATGAAAATGAGACTTCTGCTGCATCAAGAGCCTCATCCTCTCTAAATGTAATACAGAATGAGTAAAAAAAAAAGTAGAGCACATGTTTACTTGTTCTATGGATCTCTAGTACGCCACTCATAGCCTGCTATATACAGTTTCTCCTTGTAGCTTAGTCTACCTCCGACTTATATACAGGCACATGGGGTTTGTTTCTCATGGACCCAGCAGAAACAAAAATGTGTCCTGCTCTATCTATTTATTACTATTTAACAGCCTTCAGCTCAATCTCAAGCCATGGCAACTTGATGGATGAATGATCTGTAGGAAGATCAATCTTGTGCAAGCCTGGATAGGTCCACCAGGGTCTTCTCCACCATTATTTTGATTGTATCAAACAATCAGGTTGCCAGTCTTCATCTTGGCCTTGTTCATTCCATTCTTCCGCGTGATGTCCTTCTCCAGTGATTTCTCTTCGTATGATGTGTCCAAAGTGGACAACTCGTAGCTTGGTGATCCTTGCTTCAAGTGACATGTCTGGCTTGATTTGTTCCAAGCTTGATTTGTTTGTTCTTCTTGCCATCCATGGTATTGATGAGATCCTTCTCCAGCACCACACATGCCATGTTATTTAGGTGCTCTTACATGGACTGTCCATGGCCAGACTTGTAAGTAATCTGTGTGTTGCCATAAATAGTCCATGCATGCGGCTCAGGGTGAAGGTGCAAGGTTTGCCTCCCTTGTAACCATATACAGTGGGTATGGAAAGTATTCAGACAAGGGACTGAATACTTATGACCATGTGAGTCAGTTTTTCTTTTTTAATAAATTTGCAAACATTTCTACATTTCTGTTTTTTTCCAGTCAAGATGGGGTGCAGAGTGTACATTAATGAGAAAAAAATGAACTTTTTTGAATTTACCAAATGGCTGCAATGAAACAAAGAGTGAAAAATTTAAAGGGGTCTGAATATTTTCCGTACTCATTGTAAATCGAATGCAGGTTCCTATGTAAGGAGTTATATTTTCTGTTTCAGAAGCAGATGACAAAGTTGTGCACTTTATGCTCCATGCAACATTTTGTGACCAGATCGATCTGACGCACTGGATTCCAGGAGACATACTGTTAGCATCTATCAGATCAGTGCTATAGGACATCCATTTACCTCTGGAGATTCGTTATTACACTGGAGAGAAAAATATACATGACCAAATATATCAGAATGAGATCTCATCGATGACTAATGTTGGAGATCTGCATGGGTGCAAACAGCAACAAATTACTGCCTCGCCCTTGGCAGCAATCAAAAGGTTTGTAAGGGATCATTTAGACAGGCCATTGTGGCCATTAAGCAATCATCAATCGGCAATACGCAAGCGGTGGTTGTCAATATGGTTGTGTGCATAGAACATCATGTTACTGGCAGCACCTAACCTGTTCATAAAGGAAAATGTGCTGCCGAGAGCGCTCTTTTTTAAGCTTGCATTAAAATCATTTCATCATTGATTGCCGGCCTGTTCAGACAGGACGATTATCAGGAAACGAGCGCTTCGAGGGATCATCAATGACTGAAAATGGGCCCCAAGTTTGATTATTGAAAAGTAAAGAACAATGATATAGATTGTATTATAATAAATGCCCCTCGCCAGTCACGTGTCACAGATGGGCATGACACTTAGTAGTGGGTTTTGGGTAATGTTCCCCAATATTTATACCTTTGTATATTAAAGAATTGTTTGCTTGCTGGATTATCCTGGTTTCTGGATTAAATAACCGATAAAACACAACGATACCCTACTGCTTCCTAGAACACGGTCTACAAATAGCCATGTCTTCTTATCTGGGCCAGCATTTCCTCTATATGTCTCCAGCATCTTACAGAACAGAGCGTGTCTAATAGTATAATTCACCTTTATGAGCAAAGCAGCTCTCAGGATAATTCAGGGTTATGTGACCACTGCAAGGCCCGGTGTGTCACAGAGGACGACGGGGACACACCGGGGATGGAGGATCTGATAATCTGCATTGTATAATGTACAAGGCTTCACACACAGTGTAATGTTACTGAGCGCACATCGGTGTTGGGTTTACTAGATACACTTACAGCTAGGAAGTGCATGATCCGCGTGTCCGGCACATTTACAGGACTGGCTTCCTGGCTGCCAAAGATTTATAGCAATCACTGACTACAGGGTAGGTAAAAAAAATACTAAAAATTGAGAGTGGGTTCGGATTTAACCCTCTCAATACCCAAAAGCCACATATTGTTAATCTCGGTCACTAGTTGGCCGTTATTCTGGATGCTTCTAGCTGATCTGAGATCATTGCTGTGGATAGATGACATTATGTGAAGTCAATCACTGTCTCCTTGGTTGACATTAATCAGGAAAGCTTATGTATTAGTGCACTGGGAGGGAGAAGGTCAAGCTTATCGTACTAATATCCGCTGGATGTTACGCTTGGTAGGGAGCACAATCAATGTTATGGTCACTCACCACGGAGCAGAATCTGAGCCACCAGCTCTCCTCTTACAGATCTACATCAGATTTGCTACTTCTGCTCAGATCACAATAATATTTTATTGCTGCCAGTGTAAATTGATGCAGCGCTATATTTTAACAGGTTTCCGGTACTTTTAGATTCATGACCTATGAGTAGGAGAGGTTGTCAATATCAAATGGGTGGGTGTCCGACATCCGGCACCCCCACTGATCAGCTGCTATCACCTGATGGCGGCCTGATATACTCAATGTTTGGAGCAAAACAGCGCAGATCTGTGCAAAGTTTACAGTCGCTGCTGAATACTAAAGATCTTCAATTAAAGAAATAGAAGCTTAACTGCAGCACTCGGCAATGGAAGCTAAGCTCCAAACATTGCTTATATCCGCTGCCATCAGAGGTGAGAACAGCTGGTCAGTGGGGATTGCCGGATGTCGGACGGACACCTATCATGATATTGGCAACCTACCCTAAGGATAAGTGTTCAGCAGAAAAGCACTGGAAAACCCCTTAGCTGATACAACTGACAGCAGCAGGCTTTCTATTTTTTTTTATGGAGCAAATTTTAATTATCATGATATTTATTTGTTTCATTATAATATAGGAGTGGTAGATATGAAATGATAGATAATTTATATATGGTTTATTATATACTGGCTTGCATAATTTACATTAGTTAAATAGACGGATGGATGGAAGGAAGGAAGGATGGACGGACAGATGTCTCATTGTGTAGTGACAACACCTAGTCTTAGACTTTCCTAAAAACTCTCATAGGTTCCTCTCCACACATGGGAAACATTTTTTGGAGCTATGAATCTCCTCAGGATCATGTGATGATGGCGTCTTCTGTTATTCTCAGCTTGGAGACACTTTCTTTTATCAGTATCTATCTATCTATCTATCTATCTATCTATCTATCTATCTATCTATCTGTCTGTCTGTCTGTCTGTCTGTCTGTCTATCTATGTATAAAAAAGGCACAGCAGCACTCTATGAATGCCAAGACATATAATGTCAATGGAAATAACAACTTCCAAACGTTTTGTCCCTCAGCAAGATGTACTTACAAAACAAGCGAAGGTTCTTAGCGCATAAATTGGCCAATTCATGTGTGCCCATCAACCATGGCAAGGGGACACTTCTCTGACGGGTCCTGTCCTAACCCTTCAATATTCTACTGTATATGCCACTTTTGGGTTAAAAAACCTACAATAATGGACAAACATGTCTCTCCTGGGCTGCAAGCCTACAATTTGAATGGGCAAGTAGAACTGGTTGAGAACACCTGCAGGTTAATGGGAGGAGTGTCAGAGCAGAGGGAGTCACACCCCCCAAAATAGCTATCCAAAAGAAACCTGCAGCTTGCACTTATTCACACTTAGGAGATGCTGGTCAGGTTTTTTGTATATCTATCTATCTATAATCTATCTATCTATCATCTATCTATCTATCTATCTATCTATCTATCTATCTATCTATCTATAATCTATCTATCTATCTATCTATCATCTATCTATCTATCTATCTATCTATCTATCTATCTATCTATCTATCTATCTATCTGTCTGTCTATCTATCTAAATCACCAAAGAAAGAGCTTTACACAAGCACCAGGGTTAAAAAATACAATTTCTATTTATTGCAAAATTCATATAAAACATGTAAACATGTTTATTGCACAGGATACCATAATGCATGTGTCATAGAAATTACAAATAACCCGTGCCTCCTCAGTAGGAATAGGTAAGTAACAATGGGTTGGTTAATAAATAAAGACATAGTAAACATTATGAGCATAATGGTGTCCGGTGCAACAAGATATAAGTAAAGAAAAGCAACAGCAGAAGCTGCTTGACCATGTAAGGCAGTGTTCTTCAACTCCGGTCCTCAAGAGACACCAACAGGGCATGTTTTCAGGATTTCCTCAGTATTGCCCAGGTGATAATTGCATCACCTGCACAGGCAAGAATTCCTTCACCTGTGCAATACTAAGGAAATCCTGAAAACATGACCTTTGGTGGCTCTTGAGGACCGGAGTTGGGGATCACTGATGTAAGGCATAGGGTGACAGCGCAATAGCAGCATGGTGGCTCAGGGGTTAGCACTGTATGGTGGCTCAGTGGGTAGCACTGCAGCGCTGGGGTCCTGGGTTCAAATCCCACCAAGGACAACATCTGCAAGGAGTTTGTAAAGGAGTATGGGAGTATTTTCTCCCAGTGTTTGCGTGGGTTTCCTCCGGTTTCTTCCCACATTCCAGAGACATACTGATGGGGAATTTAGATTGTGAACGCCATCCGGGACAGTGATGTCTATAAAGCTTTGTGGAATTAATGGCGCTCTATAAATGAGTAAAATAAATAAATATGCTGACTATATGAAAGGAAGCACATAATATTGCCTCAATAGGAACTCAGGGGACCCACCATACCTGACGCGCGTTTTTGGAACCAAAACATTACCATGATGGGTCATTAATCAGCACTTTTTTTTAATTTTGAATGGTGTGCTGCCTCCAATTTCTTGAATTATCTATCCATCTATCTATCTGTCTGTCTATCTGTCATTAAATACTAGTTCATGGCTATTTTCAACAGTAAACTGTTCCCTTTAGTTTAGAAGTTCAGTACTACTGCGCCACCTGCTGGTGCAGTCTCATCATGTCATGCAATGCAAAGTTCTCCCGTCTTATAATTAAGAAATGAAATATTATTTCTTCTTGGCCGATTCCCTGACAATCTTGTAAATTGTGATTTTATTAGGCATTAGAAGTGTCTATAAGCTCAACCAGGGAAATGCAGCAGCATGTGAGTCCAGCAAGCACCCAACAAGGAGGCAATAGCGGCTCCGGATTGGTCAGTTCTCCGATGATGTCACACATCTGGCTTTGATTGACAGCAGATGTAATGGGGGGGGAGGTACTGGGTGAGCTCCATGTGCATCCATGTAGACTGCTGACACAGGGCTCTGTGCCACTGACAGGAAGGACAGTCACCAGCAGCCAGAAACAACCTGGGCAAACAATCATTAGCAGCATATTGTGGGCAGAGCAGGAGCAGCTGTAGTTGTGGGGGAAGTGTGAAGCAGCACTGGTGGCTTGTCCCACCACCTCACCTCATACACACAAATTACCATATGTTCCACCAAGATATGAGGCTGGAGCACTGCAAGGCTTCCTCCTACCAGATCATAAAGAATCCTTGCTCCGGCAGGGCAGTGCTGTGTGGGGAGGAAGAGCTTTGATCACTCCCAAGTGCTGAAACAATGTTCACTTCCTCCGCATAAATCTCCTGCCTGAGCCCAGGCCAAATTGTGCAATTTGTGGTCTCTCACAAATGGCTGCAACCAAATATATTATATTATTTACCATACTAGGCGCAGGTATAAGAGGGGCCGGTGTAATGCTAAGTGCTGATGAACTGTGCAAATAACATCATACAGGAGCTTTACACAGACCTCACGCTCCCCATTAATTCAATCATAACACAAGGGAAGAGTTTACAGGCTGCAAGTCCATAAATTGCGGTTATTCCCGCTTTCTGATTTCTCACTTAAATCCGTATTATATTACTTTGTTATGAGGTGAAAAACAGAAGTTCAGAGATTTTATTTGCATTGCAGATTAAACTCTTATTACAGAACGCAGAGGCCAATTTCTATTTCCCCATCGTTGCTTTTAGATGCTGCTTTAAAATATGGTTTTTCATAACCTTCTGAAAAGTTAAAGACAACTTTGACAAAACTTAGGCCACAACGGAAAGGATCAGTTAAAGTGAATACGTACATATATGTATATATATATATATATATATATATATTATGACAACGTAGTAATATATTAATGCTACTACTAATAATTTAGGTACATAGTGAATCATTTTCTATAATAAACAATGTTTTGGTATTAGCAAAAATAATAATAAATAATATATATTATTACATTATATTATTGTGTGATAAGTGATGTTAATTTTGAGAGAAAATGAATGATAATACTTATAATAATAATTAATAATCATTAATAATAATGGCACTAATAATCATCCTTAATAATAATGATAATAATCATCATTAAAAATAATGATAATAATCATAATTAACAATAATGATAATCTTAATAATCCTCGTAAATATTAACAGCAACTAACTCTAACATAGTCTATCACTCAACATTATAGGAATATGAAAGTTAAAGTTATGTATAGTAGTTTAATACAATTACTATTAATTGTAGTATTATTATTATCATTATTTTTACTGTTGTTACTATCATTATTTTTGTGCATTATTGTACACAAACATATAACTGAGGGCTTTTACTGTTTTACCATTTTGCTAATTATTATTTCTAACTTTCTACCATGTCTAACCATGTATGACAGAAATTGAAATTGAAATTAAATTAAAAATGTAAATGAAATTAATACAAAAGCACGGCACAATCGAACCATTATTCAATGATCATTTTGAAAAATGTTTGTAACTTTTTTTTTACCCCCCCAAAAGATTTGTATTTAAAATTCATTAACAGAATAATTTATTTATTTATATATATTATTTTATTTATATATTTTTTATTTTTGTTTAAATGCAAATAATTTCAAAATAAATGTAAATCATACATTTTAATATTAAGAAAAAAAAATGAAGCAAAAAAAAGCCCCCCCCCCAAAAAAAAAGCAGAACAACATTGTGTGACCACTATGAGTGTACAGGCAGCTGGTGTGAGATGGATAACTCTTTGCATGTTGCTTCCCTGCTATAGACTGATAAGTCTTTATAGTGGGCTGCATTAGGTTCCCTATACTTTCTATGGCTGCACATTGCCTGCTCCATGGTTAGACGCACACTGACAGCTCATGCACTGCTGAGCCTTAGTATGCAAATTCAGTATGATTGACAGCCATGCTGTGAACCAATCAAATCACTACAAGCCAGCGATTGGTTTTCAGTTCAAAGTGACCTGTCATTGCAGCATTAACCAATGAGATTATGTATGTAAATTACAGGGGGTTGGACTATAGACATCAGAGGGAGGGCTTGAGATTGAGTATTCTGGCGCCCTCTGGTGTTCATTTACCCAATACACACGTCTTCTTTCAAATAACTTTTTCTATTTTATGCTTTAAGCCAATTTGCAATAAAAAAATGATATTGTGATAGACTGTTAGCCAGAGAACTATTTGTAAATACTTTTATGCCAAAGAAAAGTGAAAAGTTTACATACCTTCTTCTGGTTATTCAATAAATGTATCACTTCTAGAATACTTTTGTATTTTTGGAATAAAAGTATTTACTTGTACGTTGTAACACAAAGAGTCCTCTTCCTGCAGATTGTTACTATGGATTTTTTTTTTTAAATCAAAAAGCATTTAATTTTTATTAAAATTTTAGAAAATGTGATTTTAATTTTTTTTTACACATGGAAAACAACTTCAGAAGCCGACCGCGTGCGCTAAAACTGTTTACAATGGGCAGAAGCATGCAGTTTTACAAGTCTATCACACAGGGGCGCAAAATCTACTGTCGGACCACACAGGCAATCATTTCTCATACGCAAATCTCTGTGAAATAAACTTTTTACAATGTCTTCTTAAAAATAAAAGGCTACTAAAGCAAAAGATTACAATAATACACTACATAGATAGATAATAGATAGATAGATAGATAATAGATAGGAAGATAGATAGATAGATAGATAATAGATAGATAGATAGATAGATAGATAGATAGAAATATAGATAGAAAGATGGATAGATAGATAGATAGATAGATGATAGATATATAGAAAGATGGATAGATAGGTAGATAGATAGCTAGGAAGATGGATAGATAGATAGATAGGTAGATAGATAGGAAGATAGATAGAAAGATAGATAGATAAATAGATAGATAGATAGATAGATAGGAAGATAGATAGAAAGATGGATAAATAGATAGATAGATAGATAGATAATAGATGATAGATATATAGAAAGATGGATAGATAGGTAGATAGATAGCTAGGAAGATGGATAGATAGATAGATAGATAATAGATAGATAGATAGATAGGAAGATAGATAGAAAGATGGATAGATAGGTAGATAGATAATAGATGATAGGTAGATAGATAGCTAGGAAGATGGATAGATAGATAGATAGATAGAAAGATAGATAGATAAATAGATAGATAGATAGAAAATGAGACAGATAGATAGAAAGATAATTAGATAGATGGATGGATAGATGATAGACAATAGATAGATTAGATAGAAAGATGGATAGATAGATAATAGATTATAGGTAGATAGATATATAGATAATAGATAGGAAGATAGATAGATAGATAGATAGATAGATAGATAATTGATAGATTATAGATAGATACATAGATAGATAGACAAACAGATAATAGATAGATAAATAATAGACAGATAGATAATAGATAGATAGAAGGATGGCTGGATGGATAAATAGATAGATAATTAGGGTCCCGTTTCACATAGTGACGCACCAGCAATCCCGACAACGATACGACCTGGTAGGGATCGCTGGTGCGTCGCTACATGGTCGCTGGATGGATAGATAATAGACGATAGATTAGACAGATAGATAGATAGATAGATAGTGGACAGATAGATGATAGATAATACATAAATAGGGAGCTTATTCTATCACTAATAGAAAATTTGCATCAAGTATATAGTAAATGATATAAAAGTAATCCATATTTTTTGAGGAAGCAGTTGAATACACATCAGTATATCTACAATCATGTATATTATTTTAATTGATATAATCCATATTTGATTAACCGGTATTTTTTACAGTAAAATATAATTTTTTTGTGCTTTTTCAGCTGATCCTAACGCCTTCCTCTACGTCCTCCACAATAAGGATTTATAGCAATCATAAAAGCACATATAAATAAAGGCCCTGCGGGGATTCGGTGGGAGGTTACGTTATGGCTGGAGGGTAATAGCTGTGTAATTTAATGTTCCATTATGTTTTTATCTCCCACACTTCTCACTCTTGATTATGACCTGCTATTTATTTGTCCAATATAAAGCACGTATCTTCATATTAGTAATTAAAATGGTCGTTAACATGGGAAACGCGATGGCTCGGAAGCATTTGTTGTCCTTATGGGCCCAGGGAGAGCCGTGCTTTGTTCTTTTGCTGATCGCTGCTATTTACACACTCTCCAATGACTTTTCTCTACACAAAAGGAGGAATTCCACAGCATCAAATTAGTATCTTTTTTTTTTCTTTGCCGACCCAATCTCTTTAACATAAACTCTATGGAAAACTGCCGTCTGTTAGGTTCCTAAAAATATCACATGTAATAATTGCCTACAAGAAGTATAATTAGAGAAAACATGGAATATGTTATTTTTGGAGTTAGGGCGATTTTTCTCCACACTTGATTTAGGACTTTTTAAGTGCAAAATATTTAGCACGAAATTGGTGGCTGGCGGCTGCTTTCTAAGAAACACAGCTGTGCAGTAATGTGCTAAATAAGAAGGGAGTTGGCTTTTAAAAAGAAACATAAAAAAATCCTTAAAGACAGTAATAATCATAAAATAATACATAAGTATATAACTATAATTATCGCCATTATTGGAAATCACTGTCATCATAGTTCAATTCTGAAAATATGATGATTATAATATAAATCTAAACTATTAATGCAGTGAAATGTTTTTACTGAAACTTTTGAGATACTTCTACACTCATGTGCAACACGTTACTTAGTTCCAGTAAAGTTTAAATCTGGATCCTTATTATCTTCATTATATATATATTTTAGGATCTCAATTTTTTATTTTTTTTTAAATATAGAAATATAACTAGTTAGAAATAGTAAATTGTAAATTGCTGCGGAATCTTTTGGTGCCATATAAAATAAAATAGTAATAAGTATTTATATTATTATTACTGTTATAAAACCCGCACAATTTTAGGTGTAATATTGTGTAATAAGCATTTTTGCTCTTATTCCTGTATGAAGACCCCGCTACCTTCTTATTTGTACACAGTAATACATAGAATTTAATTGAAATAAATGTTGCCATTTTTTAAGTCATCAAAGGAACTGGAACCTATATTTTTGGAGAAAAGTTTAAATATATAGCCTTTTCGGAGTGAAAGAATTGGAAAGTGGAGGAGGAATCTGACGAGGATGGACATTTGGGGGTGCTGTAAAAAAACACTAAATATCATTATATGTATGTGTGGTAATATATTAATGCTCAGAGTAATGCAATCTATGTGACATTAAAAATGCATATAAATGTACAGTATATATATTTATTTTTTATTTTACTCATTTATATAGCACCATTAATTTCACAGCGCTTTACAGACATTATCGGCACTGTCCCCGATAGGGCTCACAATCTAAATTCCCTATCAGTATGTCTTTGGAATGTTGGAGGAAACTGGAGAATCCGGAGGAAACCCACGCAAACACGGGGAGAACATACAAACTCCTGGCAGATGTCATCCTTGGTGGGATTCGAACCCAGGGCCCCAGTGCTGCAAGGCTGCAGTGCTAACCACTGAGCCACCGTGCTGCCCACATATATATATGTATTCCCATACATATATATAGATATGAGTAATACCATCTGTAAATACTGTATGTATATTTTGCCTGTATATATATATATATATATATATATATATATACATATAAATGAGCAAGGCAATCTGTATGTACTGCATGTATTTTTGTGCTTGTGTATATACATATACTCAAGCACAAAATATACTGTGTATATATATATATACTGTATATACACACATGTATGCAATTTATTACATATATAGTATGGCTCAGTGGTTAGCTGATTTACTGCGTTCCAAGGATATCATCAGCATGGAGTTTGTATGTTCTCCCCGTGTTTGCATGGATTTACTTCCACACTCCAAAGTCATACTGATAGGGAATTTAGATTGTGAGCCCCAATGGGGACAGCGATGATGATGTCTGTACAGTGCTGTGGAATATGATGGCGATATATAGGAAGACCTAAAAAATAGACATAGTTATACAAATAATATAAATCCAGCTACTAAAGATACGGTTACACACACATAAGTGTTCCCACATATTCACTTTAGCCCTGCAGTTACCTGTCCATTTCTATTTTTAATTTCCTCCAGCTTTCTGCTGGAGTTCCGCCCTGCTTTCCATCCCCCTTTCTTCCTCCTCGGCCCCCTCCACCACACTCCTCTCTCTCTCTCCACCTCTCTTAGTCCCCAGAGATGTATTTGCTGTTAGCTCTCACACTAATCCCGACCCTCTTTGCGAGCAGACTGATGCCTAGCAGGCTACCTTCTGACGATTGACATGGTTTGCAAGGTCTGTGGCCTAACATATATCGAATTTCAGCCGCCTGGCTAGTTTCCAGAAGCTTGTGACATGCACCCTTGTAAATCATCAGTAAAATGTTTGGAAAAAGGGAGAATGTAACCCATTGAGCACTGCAGGAGTTATCCACTAATTGCTGCACTGTTACCTTCATTGGCGCTCATATTTTATTACAAATGTTACCGGTGGTTTATTAAATGTCAACATGTGTATCTCTAGGTGTGCAGAAATGGGTCACCTAAAAAAACGGACGTGCTCATTATTTTATTTTTTTAAACAATCCCTAATGGGCTCCCATAGGCAAACTGCAGATATTAGTACAAACTTTCCTGAATTTTAAGTTGTGCCTCTTGGGATGCTCCCAAACATACAAATTGTAAAATCTTTTTGAGCCAACTATCCAAAATTGCAATGGAAAGGGCATTTTTTTTGGCTAATTAATTAACACTATGTATCCATTATTATCACTATTTATATAGTGCTGATATATGTACCACTACAGATCAAAGCTATTAGATACCCCCCCTTTTATATTTTGACCTTTCTACAGTTCAGCCGACTTTGTTGTGGCCCTATCTACAATTATCCATAATGATGTAGGAGTTTTAATGCTACAAAGTAGATTACAACATATTTGTTTTAAAATGTAGGCCAATTTTACCATTTGTTTTGCACACCACTAGAGGGCACCCAAACACAATGTCTGTAAAGTGACTGTCTGCCTGCAGCCCCGCAGTCTTTCAGCATTTTATGTTCGATTATATGCTTTAATGTTAAACATTTGAAAAATATAAAAGGCGAAAGAAAGTATTTCTTTAAATTGGTTAATTTGATTACCAGAATTACATCAGATTGATTCTGTTGGCAATTTTGAAATTGAATTATGGTATATGCCAATATATCCTTGGCAGCGAATACCTAGTTTCCTTTAATAAACATGTTTTCTTCATTTTCACCCTATAAACGGACACATTTTCTGAGTACAATGGATTCATACATTTACAAGCCAGTCTACACAAGGAATTAACACTCTCACAGGGCAGTAAAAACAGCTCAGAGGAAGTTTAGCCTGTGCTGGTTCAAATCCCACACAAAATGCTTGTAGTGAATTGGAGCTATCACAATCAAGTAGTTATTAATAAGTGTTTCAGTTGGCTTTTAATTACTCTAGGCCATTAAAAAACCCAGATGTTTGTTAGTACGCAAATATAATTGCACAGGACCCAAACCTAAGGAAGTGCACTAATTAGCTAGAAATCCTATAGAAATGTTTTTTTGAGAGCTGGCGAAATATATTTATATTATGAAGGGAATTGTTTTCTATAGTAAAACTAAATTGTTATCTATCTATCATCTATCTATCTATCTATCTATCTATCTATCTATCTATCTCTCTATAGCTATCTATCTATCTATCTATCTATCTATCTATCTATCTATCTATCTATCTATCTATCTATCTATCTCTATAGCTATCTATCTATATCTATCTATCTATCTATCTATCTAGGATGTATATTGTGTGCACATACTGACAATATCACAATATTAATATTTATTGCCATTTATTAACGAATGCATACTGAAGATACAATAATACTAGTCTTGACTATACAGGCTTGGACTGGCCCATAGAGGAGTAGGTGAATTCTCCGGTAGGCCCCTGTGAAGGAGTGAGCCTCCAGCATGACCACCCCCAACATGACGAGTGCTAATACACTAATTCACTAAACAAACTATGCAGCATATTATTATATAGAATCATAATTAGTCATAATAATCTACGGTATCTATCTATCCATGATCTGCCTATTTATTCATCTATCTACATAGTAAAAAACATAAAGTTGATCACTCGGTGTGCACAGACAGATGAGTTCAGATTACTCTGTTGCTTTCTTGTGTATTCTCTTTTGTTATACCACACAAAAGGAAATCGCCTCCATGAAGAAGCCCTTCAGCTATCTTTTCTATTGTGAGTTTGTGTTACTCATTTAGTGCCTGGGAAAGGGCTTAGGCCAGGTTATTTATTTGTGCAAAGAATGAGCCACTCCCTGCGGCTTGGGTTTCAATTCAAGTCAGAGCCTTGGGTGAAAAGAAAGAAGCAAACACGTCTTGAGTCTATTTGAAGAAGTAATTCTATAGGGTTGTCCTTTTTGAATGTTGTAGAGATTTTTCCCGTCGCTGTGTAGAGTCGTCATATTTCTACATAAGAGAATTACAGAAGTGTGACTTATATGCCTGGGCACAAATATTGACCAATTAAGGAGACGGCAGCGCTCCTCCCGAGGCCGGCATCTGCAGTCTTTAGCCTTTCCAAAGCCTTCACCCACACTGATTTCATGGAATATTGGCTGTGTACAGAAAGTAAATGATACCATCAGTCACATCACAGGGCACCGTGCCCAGTGCAGGCGACAATGTCTTGTGGGAGAGATGGGATCCACTGGCCTGAGATGACAATCTCCCAGGCATTGCTGTAATGCAGGAAGTCTAGCTGGGTGTGAACGCGATTGACTGATGACTACCAGATTAGGCAATGTCTGTTTGAACTATTGGCCAATTACAAGCACAATTTCCACAAAAACAGAAGGGGTCTTGTGCTAATTGTCTTTGGAGTCAGTTGTTTTGTGTCATATTCCATACGGAGAGGAGCGGGGAGGAGCGCTGAGCCCTCCTAATAGTAATAATATCATTTGTTTTTCTATGTCACTTGCTGTTTTACACACTGCTATGTACAGTTTGTTGTTCTTTCTTTTTGGACATACTAAGGGCTCCCATGTGTCCTAGTTTTTCCAGGACAGTTTTATTTTTCCCACCCAAATCTTCGACTTGTGTCTACTCTTTCTAAGCTCTCTGCAACAGGACGAGATCATATAATTTTATTGCAGAATGTTACTGACATATTCAACATATTCAGTTAGTCTTGCAGACTGTGAGCCCTCGCGGGCAGGGTCCTCTCTCCTCCTGTACCAGTCGTGACTTGTATTGTTTAAGATTACTGTACTTGTTTTTATTATGTATACACCTCCTTACATGTAAAGCGCCATGGAATAAATGGCACTATAATAGTAAATAATAATAATAATAATAATAAATAATAATAATAAGTCCTTTAGAGTAATTACAAAAATCCTTGTCTTCAATGGTGCTCAAAATCTATTGTCAAATATGAGACCCACACTTAACCCCTTAATGTAAAATCACATACATGTACATTATAGCAGGGGTAACAGTATGAGAAGAGGGCCCAGGAGCTGTGCTGCCTCCAGCATTTACATTAGATAGCCAGCATCGATATCTGACAGCTGCAGACAGAGCTGAGCTCCGATCGCTGCTGCTGACCATTTACCTGACAGTGGCTTTGCTGAAGGTCCCTGTTGCTGCCATGTTTCTGCTCTTGTAGAGCTGCAACATATTAGATCAAGACTTTTACTATATGTTCGCTGCTTACTTATGATGTGCAATCTGGATGGTGAATTTCGATGCGTATAGTGAGAAAGTAAAGGAGTGTAAACGAGCACAAATATTTCCAAAACATTCATCCTTCCTTCTACCGGTGGGAATGGACATGTATGGCTTCTCTGAACAACCATAAAATTCAATATCAATGATACATTTATGTCTGCATCAGTGGGACACAATCAAAGTTTTTAGACTTACCAAGTAGCAGAGCTGAGAAAGCTAACCCACCCACACAAGTCTCTGTATTTATATTGTCTATTGAAAGTGAGCTGCTTATCACAGAGGGGGTAGAGATGGACTAGCAAGCACATGCCAGCTAGTCACAGCAATGATAATCACCAAGTGATTAAAACTTCACTGTAAGTAGCAACATCACACAGACTGATAAGTGACACATCGTTGAATTCTATGTTTCAAACCCTACCTCATGATGTCTTCAGATCACCTAGCATAAACCTGCAGACAGATTCTCTTTAAGATTTTAGTTTACTGGATCTAAAAGGCCTAGGCCAACCTCTGAAAATCAGCCCCAGAGCATTATCTCTACTCCACCAAACTTTAGAGTTACCAAAATGGAGACAGGCAGGTAATCTTCTCGTGGCATTCTCAAAACACAGATATGTCCACCAGATGCCATTAGTAAAAAAATATTTCACCTACTTTTCTTTTTCACATTGACAGATCTGGGAATTTTAGCCAAACTGAAAAAGATAATTGGTTTTAAGACACCATTGTTATCTGGGCGGAAACTTGTCCGATCCTTGATTTCTTAATAGTAAATTGTGGCGCCTTTAAAGTCTCATGTACAGTAGCCGATTATGATCATTTACTAGTTTCTCAGCAATTGTAATAATATGTGGCTGGTGTAAATAAAGTACAGCTGTAAATGATGAAACTTAATTTATCAATATATTTCAAGTCATCCATCCTTAATCGATCGCTCTACCGTAAATAATTTATAGTGGTGGCACAATGGTAAAGCCATTTTTGCTCTCATGCATTCCCATCAGAACTTGTATGACTTCTTTCACCATTGATTTGAGGTTTGAAATGTCTTGACATATCAATGTGGTCTCTGGCAACAATACCTTGTTCATAGAGACAAACATCTCATTTTTGTGGCTATTCTGGAGAAAGGTACCCGAGCAACTTGGATAGCTGTCAGGCAATAGTTAATTCAGCCGATTCATGCAATGGAGCATTCAGAATAGGGGAGTAGAGTAAACTGCTGACAGACACCTTTGAATTGAGTAATGAAAATTAACAGGGAGAGTTAGGAGAGCCCATATAAACTATTTGTGACTTGTAGGATCGCTGCTTCCAACAGGTGGCGCTATAGAGTTCAAGTCCTTTTTCTCTCTTTAGAGGCAATTCCCATATAGACTAGTCAGCCTCTCTGGCCTGGGGCTCTGAAATGTCATGTCAGAATGGAGTGGTAGCCATGGTGCGGTGGCCATACATGTCTACTACCATTTCATATATTCTGTTTGGGACTGTGGAGAAAGCCAAACACTGTACTTGGCTATCTCCAGGAGTCCTATTAAGAATGAATAGGTGGGTCACATTCTGATGGAGCATTTCAGAGCTCTGTGTTCAGAGGAGGGTCCCAAGGGGCAGGCCCTAATGAGCAGAAACTCATTACCTTTGCTTTGGATAGGTGATAATTTTTAATGTTGGAAACAGCCTTTTAAAACAATGCGATAATCCTAATTATAATTATTTATTATTATAGTGACATTTATTCCATGGCGCTTTACATGTAAAAAAAAAGGTCTACATAACAAAAAACAAGCACAATAATCTTTAAGAAAATGAGTCACCGACTGGTACAAGATGAGAGAGGACCCTGCCCGCGAGGGTTCACAGTCTACAAGGGATGGGTGAGGATACACTAGGAGAGGGTAGAGCTGGTCATGCAGCGGTATGGTGCAACAAGGGTTACTACAGGTTGTAGGCTCGTCAGAAGAGATAGGTCTTCAGGTTCCTTTTGAAGGCTTCCATGGTAGGCGAGAGTCTGATGTGTTGGGATAGAGAGTTCCTGAGTAGGTGGGATGCGCGGGAAAAGTCTTGTATGCAATTGTGATCTGTAATTTGTATAGATATTTGAATTATTGCCTTATTATATACCTGGAAATCCCCCTGCCCCTGTGAAAAGAAACAATTAACTTCCTGCTTTGCTAAGTAGAGCCTTTCTAGATAAATTGCTGATACACCTTACTCCATAGTCACATTGTTTCATCTTTTATGTCTATATGTGGGTCATTATTATGTAATGTCTCTTCCATTACATATATATCATATTAAGTCTTGGCTTGAAAAGATGAAATTCTATGGTTTTATCACTTAACCATTTGAAGAAAGAAAAGCTGATGACCTATAACCAATATGGTCTTAAGACCTGTCATTTTAAAGGCATCCATACATTCAAAAAATCCCTGAACAGTCTGCAAAAATAGGGAACTTTTTCCTCTGTCAGTAAAAAAAACCCTTAGACTTTTTTAGGCTGGTGGTACTGGAGCAGATCATTGTGGTGATAATGATCATACATTTACAGTTCACAGTAAATGCAGGTAGTGAGCTCTTAAGGGGGCTTCACACATAGCGATATCGCTAGCAATATCGCTAAAGCGTCACCGATTTTGTGACGCAGCAGCGATATTGCTACATGTGACACTTACCTCCGATAGGCTTCCCCGCTGGCTATCGCTGATCGCGCGAGAACATCCTGGGCCGTTTCTCGGCGGCGGCTTCCTGCTGGGCTTCCTGCTGGCGCCGACGAGCGACGCATGGACGCGGGCGGAGGACTTCATCATCGCCGCGTCTTACAAGTAAATAACAACCGCTGCTGCATCGCTGCATCGCTGGTGAGATCTGCCTGTTTGGCAGCTCACTAGCGACCATTTAGCGATGCACCAGCGATCCTGACCGGGTCATATCGTTGTCGGGATCGCTGGTGCATCGTTAAAGGTAACGGGGCCCTTACTCTATGTGACTGCAGACTTGTGAATCTTCCCCTTGAGCATATTGCGTGCTGTGAGGATTCTCTAGTGTGGGGTGCGGTGGGTGCGTGAATGCACGTATGTGATTTGCTTACATGCAGTCATGTGCTGACTAGATGGTCGTGGCCTCACTCAATGCAAGTGTCCTGGACACAGTCTTGTCGAAATGCGGCCGGGAGTATGCATGACTGTCATCTCCCGACGCCGAAGAATCCTCACAGTGCGCAGTGTGCACAATGATGATTCACAAATCTTCAGTCACACAGAGTGACTGCAGACTTGTACCCCAAGGCTGGACAATCCCTTTAAGGCACAGATGCATACTGAGATACAGTTGTATTACTGATCGTCTTTATTATTCAGTATGGTTTCCCAGTTTGTCTAAAAAACTATTGTTTTATTGTTTTGACAAGTTGTCCAGAAAAAAAGAGAAATTTTGGTTAGCAACTTGGCAACCTTGCATCCATCAAAGCAAAAATCCAGATGCATAAATTTATAACATTAGCTTATATTATTTTCATTGTACTAAGTCCGTCATCATTACCTGTTTGAGTTACACATTCAGTAGTACAATAGAAAATCACACCATTTTTGCAGAATTCGAGACACCACTGACAGACACTTTCAGGTCTAATATAATGATTTATTCATCTGACTGCAGTCAAAAGCACTTTTCCGAAATGGAGAAAGAGTAGCCTTTTCACGTAAGGGCTGGCTGATTTGTGGTTTGGATGCTTTCTAGAAATTAAACAGAGTAGATGGAAAAGGTTTGCATGTCTTGTTGTAGCTTTTGGCCTAGACTCAAATTTTCATCCATTCCCTGCACTCCATCCTAAAAAAGCTGCCTGGTCCCAAGCCAACGCCATGGGTTTGCTCTCTGTTAGGTGTTGACAGAATGTTTTTCAGCTGTACTAAAGGCCACGGATTTTATGTCAGACTTCAAGATACACGGCTTGATAAACACCCCTGCCCCAAGCGACTGGCAGCATTCTTCTTGGAAAAGAAAACAAAAAATGTTTTATATAAACAACAGAAGTGGTATGAATAGCATAAAATAACACAACGCCAAAGGTGTGTCCGGCAGCTCGGCTTTCACCGTTATATCGCTCTCCGCAGAGTATATTTATAGGAGCATTTCTTACATTTGATTGAGACTCCAATGCAAGCGCGCCGGTTATGTTGTTGTCGGATTTAATTGCTTGTTATTGTATTTATTATTATTATGTAACCGTAGACGCTAAGAAGTTGTGACATTATTTCACTACTTCTCAGCAGTTTGCTTCTACAGTCATGTGATATGAAACGCTTGTATAGTTCACGGAACCACTGAGGAACAGGGATTTGTAACTCCATTGTATTTGGTTATTATTTCACTGCATATTTAGAAATATTGTTTTTATTCTTTATCTATGGCATTTAGAAATAATAAATATATAGAAAGTCAGGACAAAGAAGAGCTTCAAACATGGGCTAATATTGCCCCGAAAGTGCCAAAATCTCTGTTTTAAAAAATGATAATACAGTAATTTAAAGAGAACCTGTCATCACTATTCATGTTACAGCAAAGGCATGGCCATAATGGCGCTGTTATACATATTCAGTAGAAACCTTTAGTGAAGAAATCCGCTACCTAGTTGTTCTTTTATCCGAATGTGAAGTTTGGGTGTAATAGCTTTTTGGTGCATAGGGGCGTGACTGTGGGTAGGGTCTTCCTCTAGGCCTCGGACGCTCCACCAATCTCTGGACTTTTTTACTTGGACTATCAGTCTGTGTTAAAAATCACATATACGCTCCAGCTGTGCCATTCCCACGGTCTGTGCCAGGCTGGGAGTGATGACGTCACTGACCACTGGTGACCTGACCTCTGTGGCCATTGATTGGTAAAATAAATAATTCATACACATACTGGACACAACAAAAAAATAGAATAAAGAATAAATCAAATATTTATATTGAGTCCCATGATAGGCGATATATATCTGCTGTATGCGGAAAAATGGAAGACCATTCGGAAATTGTGGAGACCAAAAAGACAGAACTCGAACGTAAGGTCAATAAAAGCAGAAAATAGGACAATAAATTTAAGGATAAAATTGAGGGTAATAGGCAGTAGCACTACATGCAAAAGAGGTGCCCGCATGAGTTAAAATGTGAAACATGATTAAACATAGAAGTAAAAATATATTAACAATGGAACCGCAAGGAAATTCATAGAAAAAATATATTATATTAATATATAAGCATAAATAGCAAGGTATTGAAACCATTCTATAGGTTCACAAGAAAAATGTCTCACAATGCCATTGTGACTAGGATTGGATCACACTAACAGTATAACTGGAATAGTAATACAAACATCTGGATGCAGACACTATATATGTCAGAGGTGCAAATGACCAGGCTATGTGCAATAAAAGTAAAAAAGTAAAAACTAAGTACCACAGAGGTGAAAATGCATAAGTAGCAGGGTGATATGTGACTGGATACAATATATCGCGTGTACAAAGTAAAGGGAAGACAAGTGATTACAGGCAAGTAATGTAAAATCAGTGATGGAGTAATTGTGATTGTAATATATCAATAGGGCAAGCTAATACAAGCCGGAAACGTAAAGCCTGTTAGGGTAAAACAAATCCAGAGTAAGGTAGAATAGTGTGGGCATGGGCACGAAGTTACCTGTGTGGTTCACAGTCACTGGTGCGGCGCACACCCCACCCCACCTCATTGGTAAAATAAAGAATGAAGACAGATGTTCATTTCACCAACTCCTTTCTTTGGTTTGCTAGTTCATTACATTAATAAAGAAATAGCTGCATTGTATAAGATGCTCAATGTCCAAATATGTACTTTAGTATAACTTTATTCTTTAATTATTTTACTTACATTGCTCCATCATATTCCACAGCACTTTACAGACATCATCACTGTCCCACTGTGACAGAGTCACCTTAAGCTGAGTCGTTTTCTTTAGAGTGGACCCTCTGGGTCGTGGCACCCACCCACCTAGGGCGAGCTAACCTTGTGAGGAACCACCCGCTATACAGGGAGTGTCAGGGGCAAGACCAAGGGGGTGAGCCACCACGACTGCTGGAACCAGAAGGCCGGCTCAGGTAGACACTAAGTACGAGTGTCTGACGACAAAGTATGTGCAGGAAACAAGACAAGACAAGGCGTGGGTTCAAGGTATCTTCATTAAGGCAAGCTCAGGGTAACAACAGGTGCAAAACTTGATAACAAGAAAACACAGCAAGGTGCATGCGTGGCACGCCAAGGTCCATGGCATGGTACGTGCTAGATGGCACGCCTAGGTACAAGCAAGGCTCAATAGCATCGGACTCTGGACAGCTGGCAACGATCGACAGGATCAGGGCATCAGGCTGCGTACATCAGCTCCGGACATCAGGTCGCAGTCGTCAGGCTTACGATCTCTGGCAGCAATCGGCAGGTTCCGGGCATCCAGCAGGCAAACCAGGGTTCAGGCAAGGAGGCACAACAGATCTCCAGACATGGTGCGTGTTAGGGAACATGCCAAGGTCCAAGGCAAGGTTCCAGGCAGGGTGCGTGCTAGGGGCACACCAGGGTCCAGGGCAAGGTGCAAGGTAAGGTGCGTGTGTAGGGGACACACCAGTGTTGTGAGTTCATTTTCCCCTTCGTCACTGAGGTCTGGTGAACTCCCTATTCTGGTAAAGGAAGGTAATGAGCCTGATTATCAGGCACCTGAGCCTGATGATGATGACTGGCTGAGTGGAGTCACGGACTGGATATAAGGCTGCCGACGCCCTTCTGCCCTGCGGGTGATTTCTCTGTGGACTTCTAGGAGACCAGTCTGATTCCTGCTCCTCTAAAGCTAAGTTTTCTGCTTTGCCTGTTAGCATTTGTGTTTTGTTTTTGTTTGCCTTGCTTTTCTGGATTCTGCCATTCCCTGCTAGGGTGAGCTGAATCTCCTTTTGCCGGTTGCTCTGTCTTCAGAATATTCCTGAGTACTGACATAGCTTTTTGAAGCCTAGCATCTTCAGGGCCTTTTTCACTGTCAGTTTGTTGGCTCTTATTTTCATAGGGTTTTACACGGATTGCAGACAGCAGCCTTCCTGTCCTTTCCTATCTAGTTAGCTCGGGCACCGTCTTTGCTCAGTCTATCTTTCTGTCTGTGTTAGTGTTCTTTCTTCTTGCTTCACCGTCATTATATGTTGGGGGCTGCCTTTTGCTTTGGGGTCTGCTCTGGGGCAGTTTAGATTTTCCTTTCTGTCTTTAGGCTATATAGTCCTCCGGCTGTGATCGAGGGGTCTAGGGCATCGTAGGAACCCCCCACGGCTACTGCTAGTTGTGTTGATAGGTTCAGGGGTCTGCAATCCGATAGCTGCCAACTTCTCTGGTTTTCTGGACTTAGCTAGCATTTCTGTTTTTGCCTCCTACGGTGACTCATTCATAACAGAATCACCCGCCATACCGCAGATCCTAGGGTACTCAATAGCAGGAAAGAATTGTGTTTAAAAAAAAAAAAAAGTGTGTATATTCTTTCCTCTATATCTCTGAGGCCGTAGGGGGAATTTTTTTTTCTCTCAATGGAGATAAAGCAATTGTCTGATCGTGTGGAGCAGCTCGCTGCAGAAGTGCGGGGAATTTCCGCCTACCTTGCTCGTTCGCATGCTGTTGGACCAAAGATCCCTACACCTGATGTATTTTTTGGGGATCGATCTAAATTTTTGAGTTTCAAAAATAATTGTAAATTATTTTTTGCCTTGAAGCCTAACTCGTCAGGGAGCTCCGCGCAGCACATTAAAATTGTCATCTCTTTGCTGCGTGGCGATCCCCAGGATTGGGCGTTTTCTTTGAAACCAGATGATCCTATTCGGACTAATGTGAATGCATTCTTTCAAGCCTTGGGGTTGTTGTATGACGAACCTAATGCTATTGATCAGACTGAAAAGACCCTGTTGGCATTGAACCAGGGTCGAGATTCTGCAGAGTTGTACTGTCAAAAGTTCCAAAAGTGGGCGGTCCTTACTACCTGGAATGATAATGCCTTGGCTGCTCACTTTCGGAAGGGTTTGTCAGAAGCCGTAAAAGATACTATGGTGGGATTTCCTGTTCCCTCTGGTCTGGACGATTCTATGTCATTAGCCATTCAGGTTGATCGGCGTTTACGTGAACGCAGGATTGCACGAGAGGTGTTGCCACCAGTTGAACAGACGTCTGAACCTATGCAATGTGATAGAGTTTTGTCTAGGGCGCAACGTCAGGAGTTCAGAAGGCGTAATAAGCTGTGTTTTTTCTGTGGAGATGC
Organism: Dendrobates tinctorius; assembly: GCF_039654945.1. Taxonomy (NCBI): domain Eukaryota; kingdom Metazoa; phylum Chordata; class Amphibia; order Anura; family Dendrobatidae; genus Dendrobates; species Dendrobates tinctorius. The sequence continues at coordinate 11,746,185 of NW_027361738.1, forward strand.
CTCGCATATTATTTCTGTTTGTCCTAAACGAGAGAAACGCTTTGCACACACGTTTTCTGTTGGTGGTGTTCAACCTAAGTTTCTTCTGGCAATTACTCTGATCTGCTCCCTGTCCACATTTTCCGCCAAGGCTTTTGTGGATTCAGGAGCAGCGCTAAACCTAATGGACTTGGATTTTGCTAAACGTTGTAGATTTCAGGTGACACCTCTGCAGACGCCTATCCCTTTGAGGGGGATTGATGCTACTCCTTTGGCGAAAAATAAACCTCAGTTTTGGACCCAGATGGTCATGCGGGTCGCCCCAGACCATCAAGAAAATTGCAGATTTTTGGTGTTGCATGGTCTGCATGATGCCGTTGTTCTGGGGTTTCCCTGGTTGCAAATTCATAATACAGTTTTGGATTGGAAATCTGTGTCTGTGGTGAGTTGGGGTTGTTGGTGTGCCTTTAGTGAGGCTCCGGTTTTTTCCACCTCTCCTCAGTCGCATGATGTTCCTGACTATTTGGCGGACTTTTATGATGTATTTAGTGAGAATGAGTCTGCATCCTTGCCTCCTCATAGGAGTTATGACTGTGCAATTGAACTGAGCCCGGGGTGTAAATTTCCCAAGGATCGGCTCTTCAATTTATCTGTACCCGAGCACGAGGCTATGCGATCCTATATTAAGAAGGCGTTGGAGAAGGGTCATATTAGACCATCCTCTTCACCCTTAGGTGCCGGTTTTTTTTGTGGCCAAAAAGGATGGTTCTTTAAGGCCTTGTATTGATTATCGTGCCCTCAACAAAATTACTATTAAATATCAGTATCCGTTACCCCTGATTTCGGATCTATTCTCTAGAGTTATAGGTGCTTGCTGGTTTACCAAGCTTGACCTCAGGGGGGCGTATAATCTTATCCGCATTAAGCAGGGGGATGAATGGAAGACGGCGTTTAATACTCCGGAGGGACATTTTGAGTACCTGGTGATGCCTTTTGGGCTCACTAATGCCCCTTCTGTCTTCCAGTGCTTCATGAACGATATTTTCCGAGACTTTGTCGGTAGATTTTTGTTTATCTATCTGGATGATATTTTGATCTTCTCCAGGGATTGGGATTCTCATGTGGAACATGTTTGGACTGTGTTTCGGATCTTGAGGGAGAATTCCCTGTATGTCAAAGGATCGAAATGCCTTTTTGGAGTACAGAGGATTTCATTTTTGGGATTTATTTTGTCTCCGTCAACTATTGAAATGGACCCGGCCAAGGTACAGGCCATTTATGATTGGGTTCAGCCCACTTCTTTGAAGGCCCTCCAGAAGTTTTTGGGTTTTGCTATTTTTTATCGGAAATTTATAGCAAAATTTTCTAGTATTGCCAAGCCATTGACTGATCTGACTAAGAAGGATGCTGATGTGTTGAATTGGTCTCCGGAGGCTGTTGCTTCCTTTCAGGAGCTGAAGCGAAGATTTACCTCCGCCCCGGTTTTGCGGCAACCTGATGTCTCACTCCCATTCCAGGTAGAGGTGGATGCTTCTGAGATTGGTGCAGGAGCTGTTTTGTCCCAAAAGGATCCTGTAACATCAAAAATGAATCCCTGTGCTTTCTTTTCCCAAAAGTTCTCTCCATCTGAACGTAACTATGATGTGGGGAATCGGGAACTGTTGGCCATGAAATGGGCATTTGAGGAGTGGAGACATTGGTTGGAGGGAGCTAAACATCAAGTTGTGGTCCTCACTGACCACAAGAATTTGATTTACCTAGAGTCGGCTAAACACTTGAACCCTAGACAGGCTAGGTGGGCCTTGTTTTTTACACGTTTTGATTTTGTGGTCTCTTTTCTTCCTGGAACTAAGAATGTCAAGGCAGACGCCCTCTCTAGGAGCTTCTTTGCTGATTCTCCTGTGGTGACCAAGCCTGCTACCATCTTAGGCGAAGGCGTAGTTCTTTCTGCCATCTCGCCCGATTTGAGACTTGCTCTGCAAGAGTTCCAGGAGGACAAGCCTGAGCGTTGTCCCAGTGGAAAGTTGTATGTTCCTGACCAGTGGAAGAAGAGAGTGATGTCTGAAGTTCATTGCTCTGCATTGGCTGGTCATCCAGGTATTTTTGGTAATAGAGATCTGGTGAGTCGCTCTTTTTGGTGGCCCACCTTGTCTCATGATGTCAGGAATTTTGTGCAGTCCTGTGGGACTTGCTCCTGGTCTAAATCTTGTTCTCGCTCTAGTGGGTTGTTGATGCCTTTGCCGGTCCCCAGGAGGCCATGGACCCATATTTCTATGGATTTCATCTCTGATATGCCGGTCTCTCAAAGAATGACTGTTATTTGGGTGATTTGTGATAGGTTCTCTAAGATGGTTCATCTTGTACCACTCCCTAAGTTGCCGTCTTCCTCTGAGTTGGTGCCCCTGTTTTTGCAACAGGTGGTTCGCTTGCACGGGATTCCTGAGAACATTGTATCTGACAGAGGGGTTCAGTTTGTGTCTAGATTTTGAAGGACTTTCTGTTCCAAGCTGGGAATTCAGTTGTCCTTCTCCTCTGCTTTTCACCCTCAGACCAATGGGCAGACAGAGAGAACAAACCAGACCTTGGAGTCGTATTTGAGATGTTTTATTTCCGCTGATCAGGATGATTGGGTTTCATTTTTGCCCTTGGCCGAATTTGCTTTAAATAATAGAGCTAGTTCTGCCACTTTGATGTCACCTTTTTTTTGTAACTTTGGGTTTCATCCTCGATTTTCCTCAGGGCAGGTGGAGCCTTCTGCCTGCCCAGGTGTTGACACTGTGGTGGAGAGAATGCACCAGATCTGGGACCAAGTGGTGGATAAGTTATCTCTCTCCCAGGAAAAGGCCCAGCGGTTTTCCAATCGACATAGGACCATTGGTCCCCAGTTTAAGATTGGTGATATGGTGTGGTTATCATCAAAAAATATTGCTATGAAGGTGGGTTCTCCTAAGTTTAAGCCTAGATTTATTGGACCTTACAAGATTTTGGAGATTATTAATCCGGTCTCTTTTCGTTTGGCTCTTCCTGTCACATTTAAGATCCATAATGTGTTCCATAAGTCCTTGTTGAAGAGGTTTGTTGAACCAGTTGTTCCTGGGGTGGCACCTCCGGACCCTGTATTGGTTGAAGGTAACATGGAATATGAGGTAGAGAAAATACTGGATTCCCGTCTGGCTAGATGGAGACTCCAGTATTTGGTTAAGTGGAAGGGTTATGGTCAGGAGGATAATTCCTGGGTCTCTGCCTCTGATATTCATGCCAAAAGATTGGTGCGTGCCTTTCATCGGGCTCACCCTGATCGCCCTGGTGGCGTGGTTGAGGGTTCGGTGATCCCTCCTCAAGGGGGAGGTACTGTTGTGAGTTCATTTTCCCCTTCGTCACTGAGGTCTGGTGAACTCCCTATTTTGGTAAAGGAAGGTAATGAGCCTGATTATCAGGCACCTGAGCCTGATGATGATGACTGGCTGAGTGGAGTCACGGACTGGATATAAGGCTGCCGACGCCCTTCTGCCCTGCGGGTGATTTCTCTGTGGACTTCTAGGAGACCAGTCTGATTCCTGCTCCTCTAAAGCGAAGTTTTCTGCTTTGCCTGTTAGCATTTGTGTTTTGTTTTTGTTTGCCTTGCTTTTCTGGATTCTGCCATTTCCTGCTAGGGTGAGCTGAATCTCCTTTTGCCGGTTGCTCTGTCTTCAGAATATTCCTGAGTACTGACATAGCTTTTTGAAGCCTAGCGTCTTCAGGGCCTTTTTCACTGTCAGTTTGCTGGCTCTTATTTTCATAGGGTTTTTCATGGATTGCAGACAGCAGCCTTCCTGTCCTTTCCTATCTAGTTAGCTTGGGCCCCGTCTTTGCTCAGTCTATCTTTCTGTCTGTGTTAGTGTTCTTTCTTCTTGCTTCTCCGTCATTATATGTTGGGGGCTGCCTTTTGCTTTGGGGTCTGCTCTGGGGCAGTTTAGATTTCCCTTTCTGTCTTTAGGCTATATAGTCCTCCAGCTGTGATCGAGGGGTCTAGGGCATCGTAGGAACCCCCCACGGCTACTGCTAGTTGTGTTGATAGGTTCAGGGGTCTACAATCCGATAGCTGCCAACTTCTCTGGTTTTCTGGACTTAGCTAGCATTTCTGTTTTTGCCTCCTACGGTGACTCATTCATAACACACCAGGTTCAAAGTTTAAAGTAAAAAACACGGTGCGTGTGTAGGGGACACGCCAGGGTTCTAAGTTCAAAGTGCAAGACATGGTGCGTGTGTAGGAACACGCCAGGGTTCAAGATCCAAGGCAAGGTCCTGCGTGTGCAGAGGGACACGCCAGGGTCAGGGTACAAGGCATAGTTCTGCTCATGCAGAGGGGCACGCCAGGGTCAGGTTCAAGTCAGGGGCCTGGGCATGCTAGGAGACACACCAGGGTTCAGGCTAAGGCAAGGGTCTGTGCATGCAAAAGGGCACAACAGGGTACAGGCTAGGGCCTGTGTGTGCAAGAGGGCATGACAGGGTATAGGCTAGGGCCTGTGCGTGCTAGAGGGCACGACAGGGTACATGGCAAGACCTGCGCGTACTTTTACAGAAGCACGGGGAGGTGTGCCAAGGAGCAGGCTAGGGCCTGCGCGTGCTATTAGAGAAGCACGCAATGCACAGTGCCGGGCAGCATGGGTGCAAGGAAGCACAGAGCATGGCTGGGGCACTGGCTAGCTGGTCGGTCTGAGGCTCAGACTGGCGGGCACGACCGAGGCAAGCACGGCTGAAGCACAACAGGCGGACAGCGCTTAGTCACTGGCCGACGAGCATGGCTGAGGCACAGACAGGCGGGCACATATAGCGTGGCACGGCTGAGGCACAAACAGGCAGGCGAGGGAAGGCCAGGCACATGCAAAGGGCACGTGAAGAAACAAGGCAAGGCAAAGCAAGAAACAAGGCAAAGCAAGACTAGACAAAGTACGGAATAAGGAGTGGAACGTAGGCAGAAGCACTGAGCCAGTTCAGAGAGAGTATAGGACTAGCAGTGGAGCGTAGGCCGAAGCCCAGAGCCTGGTCAAGGGAGAACCTTGAGACTAGCCAGGAAATGTGCTGGAGAGCACCATAGGACAGAGTCTAGCAGCGGAGCATAGGACAAAGTCCAGAGCCGGGTCAAGGGAGAACCTTAAGACCAGACATGGAATGTGCTAGCGAGCACCAGAGGGCAGAGTAAGGAAAACCAGGCAGAGATAGAGACCATGGAGTACTACAAGGCTCAGAATAGCAAAGGCCAGACATGGTGAAACAGGCAAGGCAGAGAACAGAGGAAGGACTACAAGTCAAAGAATAGCTAAGGCGAGACATAGCAAAACAGGCTAAGGCAGAGAACAGAGGAAGGACTACAAGTCTAAGAATAACAAGGACAAACACAGCCCGAGCGACAACACAAGACAAGGCACGGGACAAGAGGCAGAGTACAAGCATAGAGCGTGTGCAGAGAAGCACTACAGGGCAGAGTGCAGGGGCACAGAATACAGAGAGCGACCTAGCAGACCAAGCAGCCATGCAGGGAAGCAACACGATACTCAGGCCCCGACCATAGGAAGGAGCGGACTGATATAGGGCATTAGCACCTGCACTTCCGGGTCAGGACCACGGGAGGACTTCCGGTTCAGTTCCTCCAGAATCATAGAGAGGATCACATGGTCGAGTCCTCCAATACCATAGAGAGGATAGCTGGATCAGACTGTGCTGGAACATAGGAAAGGTCACATGATCAGAGTCTCCAGGAACACAGAAAGGATTGCTGCAGGTAGAGCAGAGACAGCTGGTCACCCAGCAACGGCGTGTAGCCATGAGGTAAAACACACATGCACACTGGCAATGACAGGCAGCCATGAGATGAGGCGCGCGTGCACACTGCTCCAGGCATTTTGCAGCACAACAGTCACGAGATGCGTGTGCACACTGCTTCCAGGGATCTTGCAGCATAAGACATAACAGCCATGATAGTTCAGTGCACGTGCACACTGCTCCAGGAGTCATGCGGCATACCAGACATGGCGGGCATGATAGTTCGGTGCGCGTGCACACTGCTCCAGGGTTCATGCGGCATAACAGACATGGCACAATCTAAATTCCCTATCAGTATGCATGGGAAGAAACTGGAGAACCTGAAGCAAATGCATGTAAAGCATGGGGAGAACATACAGAGACCTTGCAGTTGTTTTCTTTGGTGGGATTGGAACCCAGGACCCCAAAGCAACAGTGCTAACCACTGAGCCACTATGCTGCCCAGTCAATCTCTTCATATGTAAAATAGGTTACTCACTTTAAAATGAATTACCCCATACCAACACAAGAACCATAACTCTATTCCAGATGACTCCAAGTACAAACAAAAGATACATCATGTTTTTTTTCGCACTTTGGGCACCAGGTTTTGCTACCAGGTCTTGCCCCGGCTCTTTCCCTACAGGAGACTCGTTCTTCCTTATGTCCAATGAGCAACTAGGTGGTTTCCACATACTCTCCCAATAAGAACACCATCCTCTGGAAGTGTCATCAATATCTACCCTCATACCTGAAATCGGAAGTAAAAAAGCTGTTGAACTATGGCAGCATCAAAGCAGTAAGATTCAGATTAAGACTGTATTAAAAGCAGTCACTAAAACTAAACCCCACATGAGTAGGTATAGAAAGTTAGGTACAGGAAGGAGTGGCTCCCCAGCACCAATGTGTTATCAAGCCTACTGGGGGCATGTCTGAGATAACACATAGCCCACTGGCTGTATCATTTGTGCAAAGTAGAGCCAGGACAAGGTATTTTGGTGCTCTAGGCAGATAAATTTGATGGCGCACCCCTCCCCCACCCCGATGAACCCTCAGCACCAAAGTAAAGGAGACTAAGATAAAAGGACCCCTGAAATAACCCCCATTTTTCACCAAAAGATACCAGCAAAAGTAAAAAAATTGCCTCCAAAATGGGACCCCCTCAGGGAGGAAGGATGTAGCACCATAGCCGGGTGCCTACCCTACCTACCCTTCGTCCCAGCCCTGGTACAGAACACTGTATTTTTTTTGCAGTGAATGATGAAAAAATACCATTACAGGATAAAATATGCCTAGACCTCTCTGGTTAGAAATACATCTGACTTCATCCTATAATTTAAAGGGAATCTGTCACCTACTTTTGGCAGGCGATGAAAACAAGGTCCGGTCCGATGGGCGGTGTTCCCGAAGTGTGCCGCTTGCGCGTGCGCTAGCCAAGAATGCTTAGCGCACGCGCAACAAATGGCGGAGACCTACTCCTATTCCTCAAAAAACTGCGGACGGCTGCCAAGGATGGGGAGGCGGCACACATCGGGAACACCGCCCATGGGACCAGACTGACCTCGTTTTCATCGCCCGCCAAAAGTACGTGACAGATTCCCTTTAATGTCAAACTTGTCTCGAATTTTTGACCATAAAATGCACAAAGGCTGATAATACTTTTTGTGAAAATTTGATTTTAAATATATCTGATGTAGTCTAACAGCTTCAAATATTCATTCATTGACTTTGCCTTCGTTTTTCAGTTCAGATATAGCATGCAAAAGATGTGAAGATTCTTGAACGTAAATCTTTTTTCTTGGATTCCACAATCTCAGTGTATACATAAATGGCAAATGGTTTGCATGTGTGCGGTAGCTCCATCATTGTTGGAGGCTCGGTTGAATTTTTCTCTATTTCTTTCCACCAGACGTTCATTCTGTGCCAGAAAAACTGAGATGAAAACAGCATCTCCTTCAGACGGAGCTGCCAAAAACTTCTATATGTGCTCAAGTCAAATATATAAATAAATGGTAAATGCTTCACACATGTGTTGTGGCTTCGTTCAGCTTGTAAGCCTCCCTAGACTGCACCCCTTCTGATTTCTTCAAATTACAGCAGGGGACAGAAGACTCTACCTATCTCAGGCAAACCGACCTAGCAGAACCTTGTGCATGTCAATGCATCATTTCTGAGGCAAACTAATCCCCAGTGGAGCTGATTAAAATGTTTCTTAGTCTGGGATTGCTATCTCCATCTCCAGAAGATTAATGTGATGTTGATCTTCTGTGCAGTGACCCTGCATAGATCATAATGTACAGAAGCTGGGATAGTAAACCTCTAAAGTGACATCCTCTTCCACTAATCAGTGTGGATGAGGAGCTTCATGTAGTTCTTTTAGCTTTTTCAGTCATTGTTTGGTTGATGCGCCTCCTGAGTGGCACTTTCAACCCTCGAATCAAAGGAACACTATACTGTATGTTGGACTCATTATTATTATCCTGTTGAATGAACACAAGCTAAGTGAAGATCATTATGAGCCCAAGGTCATGTTCTTTCTGTAAATAAACGATTCCTTTCTATTCTCCAGACAAAACACTATAAAAAGAAGTTCAGTCAACTGTAACAAATCCATAAAAACCCATAGTGGATCAATCTGTAATAACCAAGAATTACTAAAATATACAGTAAAGGAAAGCAAAACAAAACTATTCATAAATGGACAGCTCCGACATTTTATATTGTTAGGATTAAAATATTTTCAATCTGAAAAACAATATATTTCTATTGCCTTTGTATTCTACATTGTTCTCCCACTGTATTTGCCACTGCTGGATCAAATGGAGAATTTTCATAGCAGGTTTCTCAGCAGCGTAGGCGTTATTTTCCAAATAATTGGCCAAATTGTGTTCCATGGGTTCCTATAAGGCAAGAGTGAATGATTGGATGTTTCTTTGGGTCAACACAGTTCTGTGAATCAAGAAAAATAAGCAGAAACAAAGATCTTGTAAGGAATTATCTATAAGAACAGGCGATGCACAGACAGAACAATGCATATAAGACCGAAACCATCCCCTGCTTTGATGCTTAAGCTTGGAAAATTCAAGAATGTGCAGATCTAAGAAGCTACAACATTTTATTAAATACAAGTACCATATATAGTCTAAAAATAATAGACATCAAGATTTTTAATTAATTTTCAGATACCTTAATGAATATGATCCAATGCTGTATTAAACAGTTGAACAAAAAATGTTGCCTGGTCCATCAGCAATTTCGGTAGTCTGTGGCCACTGTACTAAGGTCCTGCAAACCTCTTCTACCTGTTGACTTCCCTGGCATCTCTCTTAATTAGCAGGCTGAGTACAACTTCATTGTTGCTGCCTGATGCATGCATGCTTGGCCTACTAATCAGAGGAGGCACAAGGGATGCACTGCTGACAGGTATGATGAAGAGTTAACAGGGCTCTAGTCTGGCAGCCGTGGACTACCCACGTTGTTGCTGGAACAGGGTCCAGGGAATCTTTTTGTGAAAGTCAATTTTTTAATGTTAAATGTGACTTTTTATGTTAAATATTTCCAAGAATACATTTGGAGAATTTTGAGGCTGCATAAGAATAGAAAAAGTTTTTTTTTCACAAGCAGAATCCCTCTTTTATTTGGACTTGTCAGGTATTGCAACTCAACAGGCGTTGGGCATAATCAATGAATTTCAGAACTAAAAATCCAAAAGACACATATCAGAATTTTTGTTTCATGTTTTTTTCAAGACTAGAAGTTTAAAGGCATAAATGACATCTTCACTTAAATATTTTACTAATTTTCAGCGGGACTTAAAGGGTTTATTTGGGACTTTTGTATTTTTTTCAGCTGGGACTAAGAATTTCTGCTAGCTTAATGACAGCTCCTGCCATTGATTCTATGGCTTTCATGGACGTCACTCCGACAAAGCAGCTTCTTCTCTTAAGCCCCCGTTACACATAACGATGTCCCAGCGATCTCACCAATGATCCGACATGGATGGGATCACTGGGACATCGTTAGGCTGATCGCTGGTGAGCTGTCACATAGACAGCCCCTCCAGTGATCAGGACCAGCGAGCAAGCTGGCTTCTGATATAAACATTGGGTATCCAGGAGCCGTGGCTCTTGGATACCCGATGTATACTTTGGAAACCGGCGTACACGCTGGTTTCCAAGGTAAACATCGGGTATCTAAGAGCCGCACGGCTCCTGGATACCCGCTGTTTACATTAGAAACCAGCGTCCAGCGTCGCTGATCGCTGGTCTCTCACTGCCGCACGCAGCGATGCGTGCTGCCCAGCGGGAGACCAGCAATCAAAAAATGGCCCAGGCCGATCGAGCACGATCAGCGATACCCGGCAGGGGGGCTGGTCGCTGATCCCCGTCACACACAGCGATCTCGCTGTGGCGTCACAAAATCAGTGATCTCGCTAGCTCTTTACTCTCTTCTCTCTGGATGGATCATCCTTGCCGATGTCATGCTGACTAACAGCCGGCTCCCTGCTGCCTTACTGCTGGTAGGCAACTGTCAATCAGAATGTCATCGGCAATGACGCCCTGTTGACAGAGCAGACCGGACGAGGAAGAGGTGCTCTGATGATGTGAGGTCAAATGAAGCCGCACAATTGCCATCAGAGCGACCCATCAACGCTATGAGCTGGCAGAGATTGGAACCGGGTAGAACAGACAGGTAGTTAGAAACTAACTACCGGCCTGCAAATTCTTAGCACCATAAGAAATTACTAAAGTCCTATATAACTTGGTTAAGGTGCATTTATACTGCATCAACAATCCACAATTATCAGGAATTAGCATTTCTAGGAATGCTCATTTCCCAATAATCATGCAGTTAAACAAGCTCACCCAACGATTGAGCAAAAGGCTTGTTCATTTTGTGAAATCATCTTTTGGTTTCCCTTAAAGATCCTTGTTCTCGGCAGCACATTTTCCTGTGTAAACAGGACCTGTGCACACAGAATGATCTATATTACTGTACTGATTGCTCTGGGTGCCTCTGAAATGCATTCTGCCCATCTAAACAGGCTACTAAACAACTGCCTAGAAGCAAATATTCCCTGATTATTTTTTTTTTAACATTACAGATCACATACTGTAAACGCACTCTGACAAAAGTTCTCTCTGGAGCTCAGGTGATCAAGTAGCCGAGATATCACACCATATTGCGGGAAGCTCATTGCATTTGTTATTGTGTAAACACACATTAATGTCACATTGTTAAAAGCAACAAAATGTAACTTTCTTGGGTTATTATTGGGTTATCTTGATGGAAAGTAATACAATAAAGTGTGACAAGCCTTCATATTAGCGGTTTCACAAAAATGCGTTAAACAGATCTTCAACAGTCTGATATTAATAAGTCATCTGATCACTCCGACATCTGGTATCATCCTAAACTTCTCCAATGCAAACGATTGTCACCATCTGGTTGTTAAGGGTTACTTGGAGTATTGTATTTACACTAACTGAATTATTTCTAGGATGACTTGGGATTGAAAAAAATATTTTTTGTTTACTCATATTCCTTTCAAGAATGGATTTGTGAATACATTATGTTCTAATTTGAGTGGTATGTTAGCAGTTAGGAATTATCCAAATTGGTGCCTTTTAGAGTAATATTATATGTTTTTACAATAGTAGGATTATCTCTAACATTTTTTGTTTATTACTTTATAGGATTGCTTAGAAAGAAATACTAGCACCATTTGGCCATAATGATTGACAGTCAACATATTTTGGTTGGCAATAGTCAAGGCAAGAGACCATTTTTTGGGACTCCACTATGTGTTGAAGATGGATGGTTAGAACCACATGATTAGATAGCCAAGTGAAAAAATACCTATCTCCTTTCCTTTCCATAAATGTACCAGCAGCACTCAGGTGCCCTGGTAAAAGAGGTAGCCATTATCAATTATACCATTAAGGCAACTATCAACAAGAGCCTTTCTCTGGGAAACCTGACACAGTCTGTATGTTATATGGACTACCCATTGTGGTGATGCTGCATAAGAACCTTACTGCTGGCTGTCCAAGAAACAGAAAACATAATGATCATTTTATTTTCAGCAGGTTCAAAGTTTACAACATATTTAGATGCTGCTTTATTCAGTAAATTAGAGATGTATTGATAAAATGCATTCTAAACTAGATCAACATGTCTACATACAACGCTGCTACTATTTTACCAAAAGTGGCCACTACAAGGGTGCTATTGTGTTATTTGCCATATTATAGAAGTATGAGCAGGTTTCACCACTACCAGAAGCAGAGCTGCTATTTCTTAGAAGCTCTCAAGATGGGTGCATTGTGGGGGGATAGCCCCCACAATGCCCCTAAACGGGCATATGGTAGTATGTTGTTTTCTTGAGAGAACACCTTTCAGCTCTTTATTGAAAGTCTAATTGTTTTATTGATTTTCCCATTTCATAATTCATGCAGAACCTTGTTTTATCTTCTTAAATTCTACAAAGGTTTCTGCAATGAATTTGTATCTGTTGTCCGCCATGTCTATCTGATCTAATACTGAAGATACCAGGAGTGCTGAGGAAAGAAGAGACTGTTCACTCTGCTGTACGCCTTCTCTGTCTGATCTAATACAGGCCCAATATGGAAGAAGTCTGGTAGGCGAAACGGTGCTGTCAGGGTGGTGGCACGGGTGCCTGGTTAAACATATCTGCATCAATGTAAGTCCCTTTTTGTCTGTATGTGCATTTTTGTTGTAGCTATAGTATCAACCACTTTATTTTTCTTTATTCTTGTTTGTTGCACGTAGTTTATTGTGATTACACAAACCTTTAGTATGCAGCACTTGGCAAATATCAACCCTATGCTTTTTTGCTTTTTTTGTGTATATATAATTAATATTGACTTGTCCTTATATGATAATAAGCACTTTGCACTTTCATTGCATTTTTTTTTTTGCACAACCATATGGACCTGTAGCAATATTTGCATGATATATTTATTGCACCTATGATATTTGATTGCTGCTGTTATGTTTTTCCTTGCCCCATTGCTGCTTTGTTTTATTGAGATAACCTTTGCATTCTAAAGATTTTGTGGCGTATCATATTTTAATTATATAATTTAATAAAATATTTTGACATCTTAAATTTTCTTGGTGGATGCCTCTTTTTCCATTCAACTGATGGGGGATATTTTATTATCTTAGTGTCTATGAGGTTGTACTACACATGTGTAGGATTTTGTAATTAACTAATACAGGAGATGCCAGGAGTACTGAGGAAAGAAGAGGCTGCTCACACTGATGTGCACTGTGTCTATCTGATCTAATACCAGAGATACCAGGAGTGCTGAAGAAAGAAGAGGCTGCTCACACTGCTGTACACCCTGTCTATCTGATCTAATACTGGAGATACCAGGGGTGCTGAGGTAAGAAAAGGCTGTTCACAATGCTGTCCATTCTGTCTGTCTGATCTAATACAGGTGATACCAGGAGTGCTGAGGAAAGAAGAGGCTGTTTACACTGCTGTGCACCCTGTCTATCTGATCTAATGCCGGAGATACCAGGAGTGCTGAGCAAAGAAGAGACTGTTCACACTGCTGCACACCCTGTCTATCTGATCTAACACCGGAGATACCAGGATTGCTGAGGAAAGAAGAGACTGTTCACGCTGCTCTATACCCTGTTTGTCTGATCTAATACAGGAGATACAAGGGGTGCTGAGGTAAGAAGAAGCTGTTCACACTGCTGTCTACCCTGTCTGTCTGATCTAATACAGGTGATATCAGGAGTGCAGAGGAAAGAAGAAACTATTCACGCTTCTGTACACCCTGTCTGTCTGATCTAATACAGGCGATACCAGGAGTGCTGTGGAAAGAAGTGGCTGCTCACACTGCTGTCCACTTTGTCTTTCTGGGTGAAAGGCTGCAGTGAGGCGGTGATAACCTAAACAAATACTGTCAAGCCCTCTCCTGGTCACAGCAGCTGCTCAGCAATCAGCTGTGACCATCTATGCCAAGGATATTAGTTTTCATTAAGTTTTATGCTGGGTGACCTGTCTAAATATACTTGTTTTACTTGTTGTTTGGAAACTGGCACATCAGAAGATAATTGGTTTGCTAAATTTGAAGTTCAGCCATGTTTTTTAATCCATGATCTGTTTGCCTGCTTAAGTAGAACACATTCATTGCAGAATATAGGAATCATGGTCTCTAGACTAAATAGATGTCTATTCTAATTTTCGTAAATAGAAGTACTGTTTTCCTGTGACCTTTCATACCTCGACTAATTGTGAGCCGTATCAATTGGTGCCATGTGGACAGGAATAATTAATGGGATAAGTGAAGTCTGGTTGGTAGTGAGCCGCTCAGGGCAAGTCAGCCTGCCCATTTCAGCTTTACCCTGACCCAATATAACTCTGACTTCCTGAGTCAACAGAGACCTAGCTAACAGAAGACCTTCATTGATCATAGCCCTGGGATAATTGCTTCCATGGGTACTAAGCCTTTTGACAGTTTTCATCTTATGACCATTTAAAATCCTGTCAGGAGGCTAATTTTACCTTCTTGTAAGAATTGATGAACATCTAGTTATTTGGACAGTTTCAGATGTTTAATTCAAATACAACCAAAACAACCTAAATTATTCTATTCAAACTGCCAACAATCAGTTCTCATCAGTTTATGTGCAGATCAAGCAGAGATGTAGAGTAGTTGCTTGTGGTTACTTATACCATATACATTCCATTTTATTTAATGATTCTCAGTAATTCCATTGTTGGGCCTGAGCATGCATGTTAGTGAAAAGCCTGATATAAATGGCTGGGATTGCAAATTTTGTAACCCACTGCTCCTGAAACCAGACTGTCATGGTCAAATAATCAATTTCCTATCACTGGATCAGAAAAAATTCTTCCCCAGAGGATTGTGCTCATTGATGAGGAAAGCAAACAATCCATAGATCAAAGGTGACAATTATATAATATCCAGTAGTAAAACAAAGAAATACATGAAATAAAGTAATAAAAAATAAATGCACAATAAAAGATGTACATTTTCTTTCAGAAACTAATATTAATTATAATTTGTAACAGCATGATTCATCAATAAAAAGTGATATTTTATTGCAGGGTTGAACTGAATATAATCTGGGCAGTAGTCATTGGATTTACAGTCAGAACACACTTTTTTTTTAAATAATAAATTGATGGAACAATAATTTATGGAATTTTTCAAGGTCCGTAAACATTTTCTCCAAAAGATAATAATAAATTAAATATTAATAACCTACCCTAAGGGCTTGTACACATGGCCATGCTTTGGGTCTGACTGCGATCCGACAAAACATTGGGAAGCACTGGGACCAATAATATTTTATGGGACTGTGCACATATCAGTTTTTTTCCTCGAACCGAGCCGGTCCAAGGAAAAATCACTGCATGCCCAAATTTGATCCAATATTTGCACTTCGCCATTAAAGTCAATGAGTCTATGGAAACCATCGGACTGCACTCGGATGACATCTGAGTGTCATCTGATTTCCTCAGAGTGAGACAGTGGAGAAGATGGAGATATTTTTTTCTCCATCTTCAACTCATCCGAGATAATCAGAGTTTGATCAAAGTGTGATTTGAATAATCGACGCGATATTCTTGGTTGAGAGAATACACGGTCATCTGCACCTGCCCTAATTACATGTCATCAATATCATAAGCCTGGACAACACCTTTAATTCCTATGCCACTCCAGTGTTTCCCACTTAACAATGTTTATTTATATGCTGTAATGATGTGCCAGGTAACTTCTGCAATCATTGGTCTTAAGGCCCCGTCACACTAAGCGATATCGCTAGCAATATCGCTATGTGTGATACTTACCTCCGACTGGCTCCCCCCGCTGATTATCGCTGATCGTGCGAGAACGGCCTGGACCGTTTCTCGTCGTCAGCTTCCTACTGTGGAGACGAGCGACGCGTGGACGCTGGCGGGAGGACGTCAAGATCGCCTCGTCTGACAGGTAAGTAGTGACCCCCGACCCCTGCGATGTCGCTGGTGAGATCTGCCTGTGTGGCAGCTCACTAGCGACCACTTAGCGATGCACCAGCGATCCTGACCGGATCATATCATTGTCGGGATCGCTGGTGCATCGCTAAGTGTGACAGTACCTTTAGCAGTAGAGACGTGTGTGAGTGATTAGAATGACAGTAGAACAAAGGAGCACTCAGTCTATCATTTCATTATCCTAGCCCTCTTTGGACAAATTTTGGTCAATCCCAGAAAACCCCTTTCATCCCATAATGACTTAGAAGTTTTTCATTTTTGCACTTTTGTTTTTTCCTCCCCTTCTTCCTAGCTCCATAACTTTTTTATTTTTCTGACAACATATCTATATAAGAGCTTATATTTTGCAGCAAAAATTGCAGTTTTTAGTGAAACCATTCATTTTGCCATATAATTTGCTGAAAAAGTGGGAAAAAATTTGTAAGAACAGTAAAATTACAAACCCCCCTGCCGCAACTCTGTAATAGATTTTTGGGATTTGTTTTTGCGCTATCTATTGTGGTACAAATGACTTAACAACAGGTCAATATGATTACTGCAATACCAAATTTGTCCAGTTTTGTTATCTTTGCGATGGAAAAAAAAATCAGAAATTTGTGAAAAAATTAATTTTGTTCCTGTTGCCATTTTCTGAGACCTGTAACGTTGAATTTTTCAATCCATAGGGCATGTTTTTTTGCACGCTGAGCTGATATTTTTATTGATATGATTCTGGGGTACATTGAACGTTTCAATCACCTTTTATTTTTTTGGAGAGTGTGATGACCCAAAAAATGCTCATCTGCCTTCTATTGATTTGAATAGGGGGTAGATGTGCAGTACCCTGCCACATCCATTATCAGAAGACAGAGCTGCTCTGCAATTGAGCTGTTCTGGACAGCGCTGCCGCTGACACCAAGAACAGCTGATTGACAGTGGTGCTGGGTGTCGGACTCCGACTAATTAGACATTGATGAACTATCCCAAGGATAGGTCATGAATGATAAAGTAGTAAGTAGTAGTGTTTTTTCTGTGTGGGAGGAGCGGCCCCCGTCGAGTGTCCGGGCAGGAACCAAGGGAGCCGTCATCTCCTTTAGGTTCCGGGGGAAACTGTTCCCGAGGGACAGAGTTCGGGGACGGACCATTGAGGTAGACAGATGGGCTAGGGGAGGGGCCAGTATAAAAGGGGCGGGGAGCGCCAGTCTCGATGAGTCAGCAGACCGGAACAGAGGCAGCAGGAGACCGTGGAAGCAACTGAGAGCTAGAGCGACTTACCAGTGCCAGGAAAGACGCTCACTGAGGACTTCAGAGGGACGGCGCCGAGACGGCCATCCGAGACTTGCTGCCCCGCTCCAGCCCGCTGCCACTGCCGCCGCAGCTCAGCCCGCAGCCGCTGCTGCCTCACCACAGTCCACTGCTACGGCCTACCCGCGGTCGCCCGCGGCCGGTGCCGTCCCACTCCGGCCCGCAGCTGTGGCCTGTTCCCTGCCACCCGCAGCCACCCTGCACTCACCAGTGGCCGCGGCAAGTCCAGTGCCGTCGGCGGCCACCATTGTCTCGCTCCGGTCCGCGGCAAGGGCCGAGTCTCTGCTGACTGCAGAGACCCCGTCGCAGCGGCTAGCTGCACAGGTGGCCTGTCACCCGCCACCCCACATCGTTGCCGCATGCCCCTGTCCAGGGGCTGTGGCCTACTCGTCCAAGGACTCCACCGGGGCCGGAGGTGCCCCAGCACCACAGGAGCGACGTAACGCTCGAAGACTACACCAGCTCGTCAGCAGCTTGGCCCAGCGGCTGCTCCACCGAAGAACCACCATCCAGAACGCCGAGGGACGTCAGGACGGCTAAGTTGACTATATCGTTAAGGACCTGTAGTCGGCCATACTGCGGCCCTATAGTGACCGGCTTTCGCCGGACGTAGTCGTGTTCTCCTCTGTTTGTGTGAACTGTATTGAGCCCCTGAGAGGGCAACCCTTGTTACCCCCTTTGGTTGAACAGGCTGAGACTGAGGAAAGTCCCCTTTAGGCCTATAAATGTTATTATAAAAGCACCAAACCGACTCGCGACTCGTCACTGCATCCTGTGTACCTGCTAGTACCACATCTGTAAGTAAAACAATGAAAATTGCCGATCTTTGAGTACCGCTGTTTCACACACTGTGTTAGGGCTGGCGGAACGATCCAAATTATAAAATAATAGTAGGTGCGTTAGCAGCCCGGGGTCCACCATGGTACACTGCTGCTAGGTAATGGCGGAAGAATATAGCGGCGTAAAAACAGTCACACGTTGGTTGCGTCACCCAATGTGAACAGGAGCGGAGTCTGTTAATTCACAGAGCCGCAGAGCCGCTGAACATGGATGCCTGTTTAACTCACAGAGCCCAGCCAAAAAGCGCACAGCAAGCAGCCACAGAACTCTACCCCAAGGACACAGGTTTAGAGTCCTTCTAGGCCCACTGAGCGCGCGGCGTTGCTGCCACGAGCGCCGCTATAGACGCTGGCTATGGAGTGTGGAGCACGGGGCACGGAGGCGTGCCAAGTCACTGATGATGACTAATGCCTGACTCAAACTCTGACCTACCTACGCCTAAGCCTGGGCGCTAGCAGGCTAGGCTGCACAACACATGCGTACCAAGGGTAGGGGTTTCATAATGAGTCAGTCACCAGAGACATTCATACGTGCATACACCACTCACTCCTCATAGTCTGAAAATACAGTCTATCCTAGCGCATAGCCGAGCGGCCATGCAAACCTTTTATAGCCGCGAGCGTCCGGGACCTTCCTGGCTTTTCGAATGGGTCAATCCGAACAGGAGCAGGACCTGAGCACGTGACCTTCGATCTCCAATGGGAGATCACTCCATGGGCATGCTCAGTGGCCCGACCTGAGGACTTAGTCCCTGGAGAATCTCACTGCTGAGCAGCCTGCATTGCCAAAGCTGTGCCAGAGGTGGCAGCAGCAAGCAAACCCATGGAGCTGGTCTGGGCAGAGCGCCGGGACCGACGAGTTTGCTGAGCAACCTCCTCTGCGGCTGGAGAGGAATGGGAGACTGCTGGAAGCAAGGCTTGGGATTCCCACTGTGCAGCAACAGGAACCGGAGCCTAACACACTGATACCTTTCTAGAAGACCATCTCTAGACAGATCATCAGCTTTGAGAAGCCCATCTCTTAACCACCATTTTTCATTGTAATTTTTGGTAGTTGTCTTATAGAGTTTTCACTATGTATGGTTATTTTTGCAGTTTGGGTGCAAATCCACCTCAAAAATGTTTTGGATTCTCTAGACAATACATGTTGGTGGTGGTGCAAACAAATGTCTTCATTTGAACCTTTCCTTAGCCGTCACTTCCATGTTGCCAGGCATAGGGAGCGACGTTTAATATTTTATTACCTTGTTCAGTAACATTATCAGTGATTTTACATATTAGTATGAACTGACAGTCACTTTCCATTCTTTCAAGTGGTGGTTGGTCTTCATCACATGCATTGCTGAGCAGCACTAACGTTATTTCGATATGAACCCTTCTGTTATCCTTCTTTTGACCTATGAAATTGATGGAGCTAAGGATTTTGGAACATTAATTATATTGGCTTTTTCTTCAAAATTTCTGCAATAATATAAATGAAATCCATGGCGTGACCAGAAATAATGTCTTTTTATGAAGATAATATATTTTGTTCTGGGCTGTTTCTTTTTATTTTAATACTGTCTTTTTTCAAGTGTATTTTTAAAATATATTTGTATTAAAAAGCAATGGAGTAGATTTACTAAGAACGTCTAAACATTAGACCTAACAGAGGCAAAAACTGCTCCAAATATATGACAATGGCACATACTTTATCATAAGTTTGGTGCAGGTCTCTGGACATGTTAAGTTACTGAATACTTCAATGACAATGGAAGAAGTTGCAGCTATTGTGCATTAGTGGTTTGTGCCTCCTCTTCAAAACCTCTCCTCCATCCAATCATTTAACCTTAGTTCATATCATTAGCTTCAGACTCATAGTTTCTTGGTTTAAAGGTTGAATGTAGACAAAAGTCTTTCAAATTCAACCTATAACCTAACATGTTCATCCACTGGAAAGCAAAAACCTATTGAGGTAGTTGTCATTTGCCCCATATTAGAGGAAAATATTCTTTCTGACTCCACATATGGCTACTTCCCTTGATCAATGTCCCATCGCCGTATTTGATACCCATAACCTGCAATATGTCTCAGCTCTCAGAGGCGCCATTATCTTCTGCTCAGTGCAACAAAGAGAAGAGCGAAATTATACTGGCGCAGTGCATGAGAATCACTCATCTATAGATTGGTTCTGTGGATACCGCTGAGCTACCAGTTAATTGTGTGCACAAGGACTGGAAGCTTATGGCATGGTGGGTTAGGATAGGCATGATAGTGAAGACTGATGGCATAGCTATGGGTAGGTTTCCTTTAGCTGAGACCTGTTCATCTACTCTGGGCTAGTATGAAAGTGGCAATGGAGGTGTGATACATAGTGAAATAAGAACATGAATAAATGTTAGAAGATAAGAAGATCCTAAGTTGAAGCCAAATTTAGAAATGTCTGGTACCTTGAACATAAATCACCTCCATTGATATTAAATTAATAATCGGTGCCAACACATAGGGGCTTCATAGCACTGTTCACAGCTCAACTTAGAAGATGACAGAACAAACATAACTGAGCTTCTTGTCATTTACCACTAACATCAGTACTTGGAAGCACCTTTAGGACCCATGCCATAATAATACCAGAGCAGATATATGTCCTCAGTAGGCCTTTGCTTTGGCAGCTATAGACATGCATAACTTGTGTTGAAGACCCACTCAGACTCAAGTTTAACTTGTTACTGTCATGTAACACATGAGATCTTGCATGTTGAAGAATGCAGTAGGTCTCATTCATCTGGATGGAAGAGAAAAGACGTATTTTTTGTCATATACAACAAATCCTTGGACTTCATTTTAATTCGACGTGATGGTGAGAGTAGTAACCATATTTCCTACCTGAACATGACTCCATAAAGAAAAAGGCTGAGGAGCACTTTTTGACATATATTTTACTTATTAGAATATATGAAAATTATTAAAAAAATAAATATTTTACCATGACATGAGCAATTCTGGAGCTGGTGGCCAGCCACTGAACTCTCCCTCATTCTATGAGAAAATCTATAACTGAACATAAATGTTATTGGTAGGGATTGAGGTGATAACTGCTGGCCAAACATGCTTCGGCTAGCAGTTATCTTATGTTTATGGCCATTTTTAGCTAAAGCTGAGTAGATCCAACTATAAAAGAAAGTGCAAATTAATATGTAACAAGAAAATAGTCCCAGAGCTAAAAAAGAGGCTTTGGAAAACATTTTAGGAGTGGAATCAAACCCATCCCATTCAATAAAATCCAACAAATTTCCCACAAATGTAAACTAGTGCACAAATTACTGTATGTGTTTGATGTTAAACTTTTTGCTGTGGAATTTTGGGGTTGAAGTCCCCTTCATACCACATATTCATAGTTAACAGTATCTCAGGTCTAATTAGTAACTTTATTGTACTTATTCCAGACCTCACTATTTCCTTGGCTGTTAGACAGTCATAATAATTGTGTACCTGTCCCATTATGTGCACATGGTTTCTAGAATCAATGACCTTTTCCTTAATTTGTTGTTTTCCCTAAAATAAAGTGTCACCAAGGACGTGTTCGCAGACTCTTTTCTCAAGTGTAATTTGTCCCGATAGTTTTAAATGATGAATTGGCAGCACACAGGGAACAACATAATGACTGTACAACATGAAGCTGAAAACTGAGATAAGCCAAACACCTTCAAGTATTTAAAACTTTTCACCAACTGAGATGAAACTCTGAAATTCTATATTACATTACATCACTCGGCACATGGCTATGATCAGGACACATATCACTTCTTATCTATCCAAAGTACATTTTGTGCATAATATTAGCTAAAGTTTGCAGGTTTCAACCCATTGATCCCATTTCTGTCACACATGCTGCATATCAAGCTGTTCAGAATTGAGAATAAAGCACTCTTTAGTATCTCCTTCACTTGTCCACTAATATATCGAAAAGCATCGGAACATACAAACCAAAAAAAGTACTTACAGAAGTATGTGTATCATGCCTATAGAACTCTTTTGTAGTTGAGCATTGAGGCTGGCTACTTTCTTCAATGGCTGTGCAAAGTTGCTGTATATTGGCAGAAACTTGAATGCTCTGTCATATACGGAGCATCCCAAACATGCTCAATCAATGGATAACTTGGGTGAGTATGCTGGCCATGCAAGAACTGAGATGTTTTCAGCTTCCAGGAATTGTGCACAGATCCATGCAACATGGAGCTCTGCATTATCATGCTGCTACATGAGGTGATGGTCATTGATGAATGGCACGACATTGGGCCTCAGGATCTCGGCACGTTACCTCTGTGCATTTAAAATGGTATCAATAAAATGCACCTGTGTTCATTGTCCATAACACATGCCTGCCCATACCATATCCTCTCTTCCACAATGGGCCACTCTATTCACAACGCTGACATCAGCAAACTTCTCTCCCACACGATGCCATACACGCAGTTTGCCATCTGCCCCGCATAGTGAAAACCAGGATTCATCTGTGAAGAAAAAACCTTTCCAACATGCCAGATGCCATCAAATGTGAGCATTTGCCCACTCAAGTCGGTTATGATGTGAACTGCAGTCAGGTGGAGACTAGAGATGAGTGAACCTTTTAAGGTTCGGTTTGGGTCGGTGAATGTCTCGAAGTTTACATCTGCAGTGGTGAAGCTAAACTGCAGTGGTGAGGCTAGCAGCCTTGCCAGCCAGTGCACTGGCCAGTGTATATTGAGATGGCAATCAGGGACTAGGCATATGACAGCGATGGGGGAAGGACCCTCATAGGGTGTTAGGGGAGCTTATGGACAGGCACAGGTTGGTGTCAGGAGGTGTCCCATCCCTGGCTCCCTACTGTTAGGGCCTTCCTTTCCCTTTTCCACTCTGTCATATTTATATGCTGTGTCATCCGTCGGACTTACCCATGTCCAAACGTGACATTATTACCGACCGTACCACTTTTCTGGAGATCCTATGGCTCAAGTGGAGGCTTTTGCATGCCTGAAACAGACTCTCAAGAATGAGGTTACAGAATTGCAGTCTCAAGTGGTGCAGCAGATTCAGCTTGTGACTGGGTTCTTGGTCTCAGCTCATGCCCAGGCTCAACCGGAACTCAAAATATCTCTACCTGACAGGTTTTCTGGAGGGATAGATAAATTTGTGGTTTGCAAGGAAGCCTGTAAATTGTATTTCAGGCTCCGTCCTCATTCCTTGGGAAGTGAGGAACAATGAGTGGGGATTGTAGTCTCCCTTCTTAAGGGTGATCCTCAGTCCTGGGTCTTCTTCCTGCTGACTCTCTCTCCATCTTTGCGGTCAGTGGATGAGTTTTTTGCGGCTTTGGCGCTGTGTATGGGAATCTTGATGGTGTCTCCCTGGCTGAGTCTAAACTCTGTAAAATCAAGCAGGGGGGTCAGCTGGCTGAGGAGTACTGCTCAGAGTTCTAGAGATGGGCCACTAACACTCAGTGGAAAGACCCTGCCTTTAGGAGTCATTTTTGTGAATGTCTGTCAGCTAGTCTTCAGGATTCTCTGGTGCAATATGCTACTCCTAGTTCATTGGAGGCTGCCATGGCCCTTGCTATCCTGGTGGATAGATGCCTAAGGGAGAGACATACACTGACTCTGCCCCCAGTTGTTCTTCCTAGGGAGGAGGACACACAGGTGCTGATGGATGAACCCATGCAGTTGGAGGAAGTATCCTCTCTAATTAGGTTGCCTGCGGTTCACTGTGGGCGGGGGCATGTTTTTAATGTGGTCTTACTGATCATTATATTAAAGTCTGTCCATCTTCTGGCAAAGTTGGCACTCCGTCACAAAAGCTGCGTTCCCCTGGTCGTTTGGAGAGAGACGACCAGGGTGTGTACATTTCCTCCACTTTTTCTTCTCAGTTTACCATTTCGGCTGCTATTGTGGTGGGTGGGAAAACTGAGACTATTCTGGTTCTTGTGGATAGTGGAACTGGAGTCAGTTTTGTGGATTCTCACTTTGCTCAGACCCATGGTCTGATCACTAGGACGCTAGTGAGACCCATTCCTATTCTTGCAATTGATTCTGTTCCTCTCAGCCAGAAGAGTTTGACCCAAGTCATACATAATGTGAACTTGCACATAGGGTCTCTACATGAAGTGTTTCTGTCGTGCTACATCTTGGAGGGTATACCTACTCCCATCATCATCGGGTGAAAAAAACACAATCCGTTCATTGACTGGTGGTCCAGAGAAGTAGTCAGTTGGGGCACGTTTTTTAAAAACTGTTGCCTGGGAGCTATGATCTCTGCCGTCCCTTGAAAATCTACCCCTTCTTCTCTGGTGAGGCAGCTAAGGTGCTACCAGGGAATAGGGGCAAAATTTTACCCTTACCTCAGGTAAACTCTGAGTCTCGGTGTCCTCCCGGGAAGAGTGGTCAGGGGAGGGTGGAGGTCCCCTCTCAGTGTTCTGAGGGTATGAGTTTGGTGACACAGGGGAATGCCTCTGTTGTCTTTCCCTCAAGTAGAGTACCATCTTATGGCAAACGTGCGCATGGCAATAAACGTTAAGGTCCGGACCTGTGTGTGAATGAGTACGTGTGGGTGTAGACTTAAAACATCAGGTGAAAGTATATATCTGGAATTTGGAGTTCTAGGGTGATTGGTCTGTATAGTGTGTCGGCTGTTCTCAGCCCTGGGACCTTCCAGTTAATAGTTACCCTGTGTAATGCATGTACTGTACATAACGTGTTCCACAGGTAATCGCTCAGGAGATTTGTTGTGCCTCCGGAGCCTACATTATTACCATCACCACTGGGCAGCATTTGCTGTGACTTTGAGGATCAGGTGTCTACGGAGGTGTATACTAGTGAGTTGATGCGTCCTTACTGTATGTCATTTCTGGTGAAGTCTGGTTTCAAGGGTCCAGAGACCTCTTATTGGAAGAAGGATACTGTCATGATTCATTATGGGTTTAATGACAGCTCTGGTTTTGCTGTAATTTAATTTTTTTTTCCTTTTGGTCTAGCAAGAGTTAATGTCAGTATCATGCTGGCAGCTGCCTTTAGGCTGGACAGCGGATGTTAGTTGGTAACCACTCCCACCATCCTTTAAATAGTCACATGACCTATCAGCTGACTGTCGGTAATAGAGTTACTGCAGACCAGCCTGGAGTGAGGAGCTCTCTCGTGTCAGTAGTGTAGCTGCTGCTGTGGGAGTTTGGATTCTTGTTGCTGTATTCTCTGCTGCTTTGGAGCTTAGCTGCTGAACCTGAAGAAGAGTATTCCCTTAACTTTGTCTGTCCTGTGTTTGTCACTTCCCCTGTATTTTACCATCTGCAGTGGTGAGGCTAGCCAAGGCATATTGAGGTGACAATCAGGGACTAGGCATGTGTCGAAGGCAGGAGGAAGGACCCACATAGGGCATTAGAGGAGCTTAGGAACGGGCACAGGTTGGTGTCATGGGGATCCCATCACTCTCTACCTATTGTTAGGGCCTTCCTCTCCGTTTTACATCCCCTCCTATTTGTATGCTGTGTAGTCTTACCCGTGTGTGAGTGTGACAGGTTCCAACGCTGTTTTTTTTATTACTTAAATAGTTAAAAAAATGGCGTGGGGGTCCCCCCATTTTTGACAACCTGCCAAGCTAAAGCTGACAGCTGGTGGCTGCTATTCTCAGGCTGATAATGGGCCATGGATATTAGCCTCCTCAGCCTAAAAATAACAGCCACAGATGCCCCAGGCGCCTAAAGACTCCTCTCAATTAATAAGCCATGGGCTTGATGTTACCAGACAATACAAAGGTGACATCAACCCCACAAATATGAACCCCACTTACCACTGCAACAGGGCAAGTGGGAAGAGCTGGAAAAATTGCCAGAATTGGTGCCTCTAATAGAAGCGCCTTTTCTAGGGTGGCCACGGCCTGCTATTATTAGGCTGGGGGACAATATCCATGGAACCTTACCAGGCTGAGAATACCAGCCCCCAGCTGTCTGTTTTAGTATGGCTGGTTGTCAAAAATTTAAATAACTTATTTAAATAATAATTAAAAAATATTTTTCAGTGACCCTTCTATTTTTGATAGCCAGCCTTGTTGAAACTGACAGCTGAGGGTTGCAGTCAGTTTTACCTAGCTAGTTATCAAAAATACAGGTGAACTCCAAATCATTTTTTTATATTTATTTATAGCTCAGTTGGCGGCTGATAAATACTCCCATCAGACACCACCTGCTCTCACTGTTAACAGTTGAATACAGCTCTCAACATTGTCCCCTGCTAGCGGTGATTGCAGATCGAGCAGGGGACAGTGATGTGAGCTGTCTTCTTCAGTACCAGGCGGCCGGTACATGTCACTCTGATGACAAACGTATGTCATCAGTGTGTCATCAGTGTGCATATTTTGTGGCCAGTGCTGCTACTGGAAACACTGATGTCTGAAAGAGCCATTAATGAACTTAGTCATTTACTGAACTTTGTTAGATTTTTGCCGATTTTTAGGAAAAAAGCTCAGGAATCTGAACACGAATCCGAACGTGCATCGTTCGTTACGAATTTGAGATTGGCGAATGTTTTCCGAAAAAATTTGCTCTTCTCTAGTGAAGACTCCAATGAGGATAATGAGTCTGCAGATGAGCTTCCTTGAGACATTTTCTGACAGCTTGTGCAGAAATTCTTTGGTTATGCAAACCGATTGTTGCAGCAGGTGTTCGAGTGGCTGGTCTCAGACGATCTTGGAGGTGAAGATACTGGGTGTTCTGGTCCTGGGCTGGTGTGGTTATACGTGGTCTGTGGTTGTGAGGCTGGTTGGATGTGCTACCAAATTCTCTGAAACCCCTTTGGAGACAGCTTATGGTAGGCAAATTAACATTCAGTTGACGGGTAACAGCTCTGGTGGACATTTCTGCAGTCAGCAGCAGTCAGCATACTAATTGCTTGCTCCCTCAAAACTTGCGACATCTGAGCCATTGTTCTGCACATGGCATACCTGTCCAATAATTATGTGTCTAATCATCATCTTCATATTCCATACCTGTGAGGTGGATGGATGACTTTGGCAGAGGAGAAGTGCTCACTAACACAGATTTAGACAAATTTGTGAACATTTGAGAGAAAAAGGCCTTTTGTGTACATTGAAAGCATCTTAGATCTTTGAGCTAAGCTCATGAAAAATGGGAGCAAAAACAAAATTGTTGTGTTTATATTTTTGTTCAGTGTATTTACTTATTGCAGGATATTTGGTGATTGGTATTTTTACTAGGTTTTGTTTGTTAATGGTCACAGTATGAATGTGCACCTATACATTACACTTATACCAACAGGTGTGCCACACAGTTTTTTGGTTTTGCTTTAGTTTCTTGTGCTTTTCACATATGGGGTGTTGCCCCCCTTTTGGGGCTGTGCATCTTGTCGATTTGGCTCTCCACGGCCAGGTGTGAAACAGTCAAGTCTGGTACCCGCTCTTCCCTGTCTAATTTGAGGCCTGTTTGCACGTAGTGACGTGAAATACTAGAGTTAGGGACCATCCTGATTGGGTACACCTTGCAGTGGTGGGATATTTTTTATGCTCTTTTGAATAAAATAGTGTCAAATAAGTGCCCTATGTTATTTACATGTACTATTACAGTTTTTGTACTTACGGCAGGGTATTTGCTTATTGTTTTTATTCTAGGTTAAGCAAGCAGATACACCTGGTCATCCATATGGTGTAAAATACAACATAATCCATTAGACCATGATATTGTGTTATATTTCTCCATGTTCTACTTCTGATGTAGATGTGCCCAGTCTAGGTGCTTTCTGCAGTGCACAGCAGTTATTTTCTGAAATGGATAACAGGTGGCTCACAAACTAAGCCGATAGGATAATGAACATAAAATTATACAAGATTAACTTGCGCTAAAATGTACACAGGTTACATACAAAACATTAAACTATACAAGTCCAATGACCAAATGGGAGGGCGGATTACCTTAAATAATCCTTGGTTGGCAAGAGAGGAATCATACCGGAGAGGAGAATCTTCAGGAGTGAATTAAAGGAAGAGGTCCATTCCAATGATAAGCAATCGCTCTCAGATAACGGTTGTCTCTGATGCAAAAGGGTACAATATCCCTGCATGAGATTGGTCCGGGGGCCCCACCCTTCTTATGGATTTTATTAATGAATTAAATAAAATTGTTATTTTTTAAAATTAAATGCAACTTACTAGTCCCACGGAAATTAATTTCTTGGACTTGAGGATTTTCATTGAGGATGACTCCATTCAGACACAATTATTTCATAAACCTACTGACTCAAACAACTATATCTCATTAGAAAGTTGCCACCTTCCCAGCTGGCTTCTGAACATTCCGAAGAGCCAATTTGTACGGGCTCACAGAAACTGTTCCAGGTCACGGGACTATATTACTGAGGCGGACACCCTCATTAATAAATTTGGCCAAAAAGGGTACGATACCCAATCCTTGCAAGAAACTAGAGAACGTATTGGGAATATACCACGGGGACAACTCCTCAGACACAAAATAAAAAATAAGGAAAATTCTATTATGGAGGAAGTTCCCATTGTGACTCAGTATAATTCTAATAGTCAAATCCTCAAAAAAATTGTGAATAGATACTGGAGAATTCTGAGGAATGACAAGGTTATTGGTACGGTATTGCCAGTACGCCCAAGATTCATTTTTAGAAGGGCAAACAACTTGGGGAATTTAATAGCCCCCTCCATCTCGAGACCCATGACAGGGTATAACTTTCAGTCACAGGAGCAGTTAAAAGATTTTTTTCCTTGCAGAAAATGTGCACCCTGTAGGAAATTAGGCAGTAGGAAACAATTTTCAATTATGAATAAATCTACAGAGATTCAAATTCATGATTTTATTACGACACGAAGGGTGTGATACATGGCATCACGTGTCCCTGTGGCAAATTATATATAGGACGAACAATACGTCCACTAAATGTCCGGATTAGTGAACATCTACGTAATATCTGCAAGAAATTTACAGGTCATCCCCTCTCCAATCATTATTTGATACATCATGGGGGTTCTATAAAGAACACTATAATTACTGGGATTCAAGTAGTTAAAAGAAGTTGGAGGAAGGGAAATTTTATTCATCAAATGTCCATGACCGAAAGTAAATGGATTTTTGAATTAGACACTCTGATTCCAAATGGTCTCAATAGTGAGATTGAACTGTTTGCTTTCAATGTGTGATAGAATGATATGTCTCTGTTGGATATATAAGGGTTATTTTCACTCTCTGGAGCCAACCCTGAAGAAGGAATCTGAGAATTCCGTAACGCGTAGGATTTTCATCTGTTTCTGGCTCTCACAGCGCTCCTTAGCTCTTTTCTGCCTGTCACGTGACATACCACGTGACTGTGACATCACGCAAGGTCCTGTAGCGTTTTTGGACCTTGCAGGCTTGCCCCTTAGGCCTCTTTCACACTTCAGTTATTTGCCATCAGTCAAAATCCGCCAAAATTTGAAAATGGCGGATCCGCAAAAAAATGAACAAAGCGGATGCCAGCTGATGGAACGGATCCGTTTTTTTTAAGGATCCGCTATACCGATTTAGTGCGGATCCTTAACAAAACAGATCCGTTCCATCCGCTGGCATCTGTTTTGTTCATCCGTTGGATCCGTTTTCTTACGGATCCGTTTTTCCACACCTCCAAAATGGGATGCTCCCAAATTTGATTCGCTCTTGGAGAATGCTCTCAAATGTGATTGGATACTGGAAACTAGGGAGAAATATATCTAGGGTGTTGTGATACAATTTCTTTGAAAGGTTTTAGAGCTAGTGGCAGCGATGGAAGGAGTTAGTGCGAGTTTGGAAGGAGTTATTGCGAGTATTGACAGCTTCTGTGTGGAATTGGATCTTCACTTGAATCGGTTGGCAATTATTGCTCTCGAGAGGGAGAAAAGAAGATTGCGAATCCTGCGTATGAGAAGACGGCGCCAGAGGATTCATCCCATTAATGCGCAGAGGTTCACCCGTGGCGTTTTTTCCACACTACCTGGAATTGAGGGAGAATCCGGACAAGCTCTTCAACTACGTGCGCATGCGGATGGAATGCTTTGAGATATTGGTGGATCGTGCTGGAGAACAAATCCGGAGAAGGGACACACAAATGCGGTTTTCTATATCACCGGCGGAGCGTTTGATGGTGACCCTTCGGTAAGTTATCTACCTTTTAAAATGTTTCAGATTCTGCAGGCTTTTATTGTTATGTTATGGCTTGTAGTTTGTATTAATTTTACTTTTTTTCCCTTTTTTTAAGATTCCTGGCAACTGGAGAATCCTTCACCTCCCTCCATTTCCAGTTCCGGATTGGGATTTCCACTATTGCTGGAATTGTACAACAGACCTGCCGGGCATTATGGGATTCTCTACAGGAGGAATACATCCCAGAGCCAAGACAGGAGAGGTGGCTGCAGATTGCAGAGAAGTTTCAAGAAATCTGCCAGTTTCCAAACTGCATCGGTGCCGTGGATGGCAAGCATATCAGGATTGTGAAACCCATGGGATCTGGTTCAGTTTTACAACTATAAAAAATACTTTTCTATTGTGCTTATGGCCATTTCGGATGCAAACTGCAAATTCATTGCCGTGGACATTGGTGCATACGGTCGTTCTAATGACTCTCAGATATTCAAGATCTCCACCATGGGCCGTCGCTTGTATGGAGACAATTTTGACTTCCCACCTCCAAGACCACTCCCTGGAACAACAGGCCCACCAATGCCTTTTGTGTGCGTTGGCGACGATGCTTTTCAACTTTTTAAACACCTACTGAAACCATATGGTAGTCGTGGATTAACACACCGGAAAAGAATCTATAACTATCGGTTAACCAGAGCGCGCAGAGTGGTGGAGTGCGCGTTTGGAATTTTAACTGCCAAATGGAGAGTCCTGTTAACTGCCATGAAAATGAAAACAGAGACTGTGGATGAGGTGGTAAAGGCCTGTGCAATCCTGCACAATTTTGTCATTTCAAAGGAACCAGTTTCCATCGATGAAAATGTGTCTGAAACCACCTTGTGGGATTATGAGCAGCAAACTTTTCGGAGTACTGGTTCAGTGGCAAGAATCAGGGACACCTTTGCAGATTATTTTGTGACACCAGAGGGACAAGTGGACTGGCAAGATGACATGATATAATTTTCTTCATACCAATTGTGAGTAATTTTTTATTTTTTTTTTATCTGAAATTTTACCAAGTGTTTGCTTTGCACAAGCATTGTGTTTTACCATGTGATTTGGTTAGTTTTACACTTTGCAGTGTTACCAATTGTTGGGTACCAAGCGTAAAGTTACCAAGTGTTATGTACCTATGTTACCAAGTGTTGTGTACCAAGCGTTTTACACTTTGAAATGTTCACAAGTGTTGGTTATCAAATGTTGTGCTACCAAGTGTTTTTTTGTACCTTGTACACCACCGATGTACTGTGAAATATTACCCAGTGTTGTGTGTTGTGTTACCAAGTGTTGTGATTACCTTTTACACCACTGGTGTAATTTGAATAAAGAAAGAAGCAAAAAATAAACATCACAATAAAGTTTTTTGAAAAAAAAAACAGTTTATTTCTGACAATTTGTATTAACTGTATTTTTTTTTTTTTTTTTTTAATTTTTTTCTTTGACCTTTTTTGTAATTTTTTGGTATATATTACCTTTTTGGTAACTTTTTTGGTATAATATATTACCTTTTTTTAATTTTTTTGGTATATTACTTTTTTTAATTTTTTTTTTTGGTATATTACAACAGAAAAATTACAAACTATGATAATGTTGGGTGGAGATAGTATTGGAGGGGTTAACAGGGTTGACCACATCGAGGGGGGGGTAGGGGACTGGGGAGGGAGTTGGTGAGGACCAGAAGTGGAAGGGGGGTTTAACACATGTGGTTGGGACGGGAGTGGATGGACAGACGAGGTTTGTGGGTACATTGAAGGTGTATGTGGGGGTGGGTATGGTGAGGGCATTGGGGTATAATGCAATGGGGAAGGAAGGTACTGGGAAGAATGGAATGGGGAACTAGAGAAAGGAGAGGGAGTGGTAGGAGGAGGGACGGCTGTATGATGGATGGTGGTGGAAGGATGGATGGGGGAAGGATGGATTGTGGAAGGATGGACAGGAGGAGGATGGACAGGGGGAGGATGGGATGCTTCAGCAAGTACTTCCACTAGAGCATTCTGACAGGCTTGCATCACATGCATCTGCTGGTGAGTACTTAAACCTTCCATTTGCCGGACAACAGATTGAAAAAAGGTATGTCTCGGTGTCTGGTTTGATTCTAAATTCATCTGTTCCATGTATCTTCTGAGTTCCATGATACTTTGATTGATCATGGTTAACCCAGAAGATAACCGTTGTCCATAAGTGTGGAAACCATGTTGAACAGATGAGTTTAGACTCAAACAGTCAGA
Source organism: Dendrobates tinctorius (assembly GCF_039654945.1). NCBI lineage: Eukaryota > Metazoa > Chordata > Amphibia > Anura > Dendrobatidae > Dendrobates > Dendrobates tinctorius. The sequence goes on from NW_027361738.1 coordinate 11,778,504, forward strand.
CAAGGTCATCCTTTCCTGACTCCTCAGACGCTGCCGGCCAGAACCAAAAGTTGGTTGAGATGTTGCGGCAGTGTCTGAGGGGTGGGGAACAGGGAACAAGTCGTCACCTGCTGCTCCAGTGCTGGTGGAGGGGATAGAGGGATGAGACAAGAGGGTGGGTACAGAGGGGTCGGATACCTCGATGTGGTCACCGGGGGCGGTCTCACTAGGGATCACTCCAGAGGGACGCAACTCTGATGCAGACTCCCGAGTGCTGCAGATGGTGCTAAAAAAAAGGAGAAAAAAATGTATATTAAAAATATTGATATTTAATTTAAGTCTGCTGAAAAAAAATTTGGTTAAACATTTCTACTACAGAAATTGTTTGGGGAATATTTACCTTCTGCACACCATTGTAGATCGCAGGAACGCCAGGGCTTTGTAGTTTTTGTACTGGGGTCCCCGGCGTCCTCCCGACGATCCACTCGGGGTCTGAATCTCTTTGTTGTAGTCCCTCTTGAAGCGATCCCGGAGCGATCGCCACCGTGTGATAACCCTGTCACCCGTGAAGCCAAAAAAAAAAGGTTTAGTATTCAACACTTCACATGCTGGAATATAAGTTACTGAAGTTGTAATACTTACGCACAAAATCCCTGGCCCTCGCATTGAGTTCCTCCCAGTTCTCAATAACTGAAGAACAGACTTCATCCCAGAGCCGTCGGGTGGTTGGTTGGTCGGCGTGAAGACGGTTTGCCATGTTCCACAGCGGCTCCCGGATTTCCACCTCATGGATGAGGTCATCCGTATCAATAAGGACACCCTCCTCCTGATGTCTGCGGGGAGCACGCTGTGAAACCTGTGAAGATAAAAAACAAAACAAAAAGCAAAAAATTACATTATATTCAAACACATGATGTTCATTTAAACAATTATCCAAATAGGGTTACTTACCGTTTGCCGACCACCAGAGGCATCACCTTGACGACCCTGGGATGTCCTGGGAGTCACTCTAGTGCGGGCACCGGATTCTGAAGACTGGGGAAAAAAAAAAAATTTGTTTGGATGGATGCGTAGTTATGGTGTGTGCACTGTGATGAATGTTTGTGTTGGGTGTAGCATTATGTATCTGTGTATGTGCTAAACTTACAATCTGCGCACCCCCTCCGTGTGTCTCTCCACCCTGCACGTCTCCTCCTGGAAGCTCCTCTGAATCAGCTTTCTGTTAAAACATAATAGGATAGTGTTTTTAACCCCAAAAAAATTATTTTAAATAAAAAAAAACAAATTTTTTTTTACCTCAGCTCGCTGATGATGTGAGGGGGAGCTTTCAGGAGAAGACATTACGGCTTGGGGCAGCTGCGTTGCTTCCTGAACTGATCTGCAAGTATAAACACTCTTGTTAAGCTACTATACAAAGGATCATAATAAGCTTTCAGGCTTTTATACTTACAGGGAAAACAATGTTTGGCTGGCAGTCTCTGCTTCGGCCTGGCTGGCAGTCTCTGTTGCGGTCTGGCTGGCCCTCTCTGCTGCAGCCTGGCTGGCCCTTTCTGCTGCAGCCTGGCTGGCCCTCTCTGCTGCTGCTCTCTCTGCTGCGACCCTCTCTGCTGCGGCTTGGATGGTAGTGCTTGAAGTGATCTGCAAGTATAAAGACACTTGTTAAGCTACTATACAAAGGATCATAATAAGCTTTCAGGTATTTATACTTACAGGGAAATTAATGGTTGCCTGTACGCCACGGTCTGGCTGTTCCTCCCTGCTGCGGTCAGGGTTACTGTTTCTGCTGTGGTCTGACGGGTAATTTCTGCTGCGTTGTGGATCCCTGCTGCGGTCTGAATCTCTGCTGCGTTGTCCATCCCTGCTGCGGTTGGGCTGGCCGTGTCTGCCGCTTGTATGGTGGCGCTTCATTGTGTGAACTGAAAGAAAATGATAAGTTTAAAAAAAAACCCAAAAAAACATTTTGTATGTGTAATTCCCTGAAACTAATTATACGCAATTTTAAGTGTTTGCATGTCTACATTCCCTTATCTCAGAGTGTAACCAGTGATTGAAGGTGTGTAATATTTTGTGTAAACCCACTTTCTTTGTGTTTTGTAACTGAGTGTAACCAGTAATTGAAGGTGTGCTGTGTATACCAGTTTGCATTCCCTGAAACTCTCACCGAGAGTGTAACCAGTGATTAAAGGTCTCACCAAGTGTAACCAGTGATTGAACGTCTCACCGAGTGTAACCAGTGATTGAAGGTGTGTAATTGCTGTGTATACCAGTGTTTGCATTCCCTGAAACTCTCAACAGAGTGTAACCAGTGATTGAAGGTGTTTAATTTCTGTGTATACCCACTGTGTTTGCATGTTTTTGAATTCCCTGAAAAACTCAGCTGTGTATACCCATTTTTTCATGGTATGTTGCAATCTCACTTTTAACCTCACTTGTATACCAAAAAATTTTAAGTACCTTTATGGTAACTTAATTTTACCTTTTTTAAAATGATACAAAGGAGATTTTTTCAAAACAATTTATTTATTTATTTATTTTTTTTATTATTTTTTTTCCAACAAATAGGAGCTACTCTGCTCTTTATTTTAAATACCACAATAAATGAAAAATAAAAAAATGCAAATTTACAACAGATACATTAATCACACCACAATATGAAAATAAAATCCAAGAAACATTCAAAAGAACAAAAATTAAAATATTTAAAAAAAAAACCACAAACACGCATAACACACAGCCAGACTACACACACTCCAGGTGTCTTGCAGGTGGAAGATTTGCAGCTGAGTTTGAAATTCTATCAGTCAGGCTGGTGTTTGATGTCTGGTTCGGTGTCTTCAGTGTGGCTGTTGCCAGATGTCTGGGCCCAATAACACCACATACAATACCAGTTAGGCCGGTTTCACATTTGCACTTTATAGCGCAGCGATGGCCTGCACACGTCCGCCACTAATCCCCGCCTACTACCGCACATGAACGCTTGCGATCTGCGCACCCTATCTTTATCATAGGGTGCGCAGATGGTGCGCTGGCAGGATTTTACAGAGTGCTGCGCACTTTTGAAGGTGTGCCGTGCACGCCAAAATGCAACATGCTGCGTTTGGCGCACAAGGGCACACCTTCAAAAGTGCGCAGCACACGGTAAAATCCTGCCAGCGCACCATCTGCGCACCCTATGATAAAGATAGGGTGCGCAGATCGCAAGCGTTCATGTGCGATAGTAGGCGGGGATGACCGGATGGGACGGTAATTGCGGTGGACGTGTGCAGGAAATCGCTGCGCTATAAAGTGCAAATGTGAAACCGGCCTAAATGGTATTGTATGTGGTGTTATTGGGCCCAGACATCTACATCAAACACCAGCCTGACTGTATCAGTCAGGCTGGTGTTTGATGTAGATGTCTGGGCCCAATAACACCACATACAATACGGTTTCACATTTGCACTTTATAGCGCAGCAATTTCCTGCACACGTCCGCCACTAATCCCCACCTACTAGCGCACATGAACGCTTGCAATCTGCGCACCCCATACTAAAGATAGGGTGTGCAGATCGCAAGCGTCCATGTGTGCTAGTAGGCGGTGATGACCAGATGGGACGGGGATTAGTGGCGGATGTGTGCAGGTTATCACTGCGCTATAAAGTGCAAATATGAAACCGGCCTTACACCACACAATCACAGCAAGAAATACAATATTAAAGTTGTATGAAATTAACATGCAGTACACATGCAACAGAAAAAAAAAAGATGGAAAAAAAATAAAAAATAAAAAATGCAACACACACACACACACACACACACACACACACACACGCTCCAGGGGTCTTGCAGGTGGTAGACTTGCAGCTGTGCAGACAGGTTTTATAGCTCTAGTTCAATCTTCTATCAGGCAGGCTGCAGTCGGATATCTTGCTTGGCGTCTTCACTGTTGCTGGTGCCGGATTGTCTGGGCCCAATTACACCACATACCATACACCACTCAATCGCAGCAATCACAGCATAAAAAATACAATATAATTACAGTTGTATGAAAATAAAATGCAGTACACAAGCAACAGAAAAAAAAAATATAAAAAAAAACACAGACATGCAACACTCGCAGACCGACCACACACACAGGCAGGCTACACACTAGCAGGCCATACACACAGAAATGTCATAGGTATACTCACACTTGGTAAGCTGGTACTGGCAGGCCTCTTGATAGCTGTGTGGCTGCAGGCTTGGTGGGTGTCTGGCAGGCTGGGTGGGTGGTCTGGCAGGCTGGGTGGGTGGTCTGGCAGGCTGGGTGGGTGGTCTGGCAGGCTGGGTGGGTGGTCTGGCAGGCTTGGTGGGTGGTCTGGCAGGCTGGGTGGGTGGTCTGGCAGGCTTGGTGGGTGGATGGCTTGCTTGCTGTCTGGCTGCTACTGCATGTCTGGGCCCAATTAGCCCATCTTATATAGTTTTGGGACTGTCTGGAAAAGTATCTTTTTTCTGGGCATGCGCAGTGCGATTTTGCGGATCCTGCCGGCGGATTCCGCAAAATCGCGGCTCCCAGCGGATCCGCCGCCCATAGGCGCCCATTCTACCGCATGGCGGATGACGGCGGATCCGCCGTCATCCGCCATTTTGACGTCGAAAAAAAACGTTACATGCTCCGTCCCCCTCAGACAGAATCCGCAAGGAATTTTGCAGATCCGCCGAATAACGGACGCAACGGACGACCATCCGTCAAAATCCGCCACTAATGTATCCCAATGGGGAAAATGGCGGATCCGCAACAAGAAAAAGCGGATCCGCCATTTTCAAATTTTGGCGGATTTTGACTGATGGCAAAAAACTGAAGTGTGAAAGAGGCCTTATGCGGCGCCTGTAAGCTGCACAGGTCGGCGCTTTACATCTCCAGCTGCACGCAAGTCTCTGGCCGGCACAGCGGCATGCAGGGAGATTGTATCTTTTTGCATCAGAGAGAACCGTTATCTCAGAGCGATTGATTATCATTGGAAAGGACCTTTTCCTTTAATTCACTCCTGAAGATTCTCTTCTCCGGTATGATTCCTCTCTTGCCAACCAAGGATTATTTAAGGTAATCCACCCTCCCATTTGGTCATTGGACTTGTATAGTTTTATGTTTTGTATGTAACCTGTGTACATTTTAGCGCAAGTTAATCTTATATAATTTTATTTTATTTGTTTTTGGACAAATTGAGTGGTTTTTTGTCCCATTACTTGCTGCTGTGCACTCTAAGGTTTTGCGCTTAGCGCCGTTAGGTATTTTATATTTATTGAGGATAATGAACATGTTACTTCTTTTACCTGCTCCAGGATTTCCAAACCCTTGAGCGGTTAAAAGAAGTGACATAAGCTGGAACATGTGCACAGCAAAGTCATTGTGACATTGCTGTGCATTGTGTTATTTTTTTGTGGTGGTTTGTGGTGCTTTTTCAGGCAGATTTATATGCACATACTCTTACTGTGACTGTTTACCTCATAAAGTAAGTTTTTTTATTTTTTGCACATCTGTTTTACTAGTAAAATGTTTCAACTGTATGTGCCACTGAAGCGCCATGTTGCAGGTACTAGCTATCCCTGCTCCAAAGATTACTTCTGATGGTGAAGATGCCATGGCCACATACCTTGCTGAACTCCTGAATCAGCCCTATATCTGTCCCCTTCCTCAACCCAGGGAAGTGGGTAGTAATAGTGTATGTATATATACAAACCAGACTAACAAGGGAAGACATACAGGGATAAATGAAGATACTAAATATAGAAATATGCACTCATAGACGACACAGAGGAACACCGGGGAAAAAAGGAAGGAAAAACAAATAGGAAAATATAAGGATTTGCACACAGCTGAAACACCTAGCAACAGTCACAGATCAACACTACAAACGCCTCTACCAAAGACAGACCCCTCCACTCCTCACTAGGCAGTACAAGACTTAACACTGGCAATTTTGGAAGATAAAGAGTCCCGTTGGGTAAGCACATGCACTGTTTATTTGTTTATTCTTCTCACTTATATAGCGCTATTAATTCCACAGCGCTTTACAGACATCAGTATTACTGTCTCCACTGGGGCTCACAATCCACATTCCCTATCAGTATGTCTTTGGAGTGTGGGAAGAAACTGGAGAACCCCAAGGAAAGCCAGGCAAACACAGGAAGGATATCCAAAGTCCTTGCAGATGTTGTCCTGGGTGGGATTTGAACTATAAACAGCAGAGCAGCAAAGCAATAGAAGCAATATTGCTAACCTCTGAGCCACTATGCTGTCCATATTATTGAATATTTAGTGTTAAAAAATTCAGTGCCTATAATGTAAGATACAATTTTATTCTTTTTGTATTTGCAAGCTCTCTCTTGGATTTCGCTGGTTAAATGCAGCTATAAAGTAGTGGCACATAAATAGGTGGTACAGATGCATTATAAAGTACAAGTGACAATACTTATGGTTTGTAGTGTATAGTCTTCCTGCAAATCTTCATGTAGATAAGAGCCAAGTGTCATCTACAATCGTCAAATTTGTGGCTATTACCCCATGACCAGTATTTTCTCCTCTTCCATGTGACAAGTCGCTTGATCGCACAACTTGCCTGAGACTTGAGACCTTAGCCATTGTGTAGTCCAACCTAATTTAGACATCAGCATCTTTATCTGATATATCCCAACTGCATGGTTTAGTTTATGGGGTCACATCATTTCGAGTAGTGCCGATTAGCTGTTTGCCAAAGTCCAATACTGTCTGTCACATGCATGTTTTTCCAAAACCCCATCTCAATGGCTGGCAGTTGCTAAGTGGCAAGAAGTGAATATGAATACGGTGAACTTTGTTCAGGTCCCAAAGTGAATTAAGTCCATATCATGAGTGACACCCTGGTGTAGGCCGAGTGGAGAACGTTTCTGTGTATTCTTTAGAAAGGTGGAAGGTTTAAATCCCTGTGCTGTAAATCAGGCATGACTCCAGCCTGTGACAGATGAAAGATGCTGCCAACATCTTTTTTTATGAATGTCACATTTGGTTTTCGACAAGTTGTATTCTTAGATCTTGCAAGCCACTCTCACAGCTTCAGTCTAAACCATGTGTCAGCACATTGCAGGGGGCTCTCTGCTCTCTGACAATGGCCTGGCTGTTATTACTGCTGACTGAGGAATGTTCAGCCCTTCTGGTTTAGTTTTAAAGGAACACTTTGCATAGGACTACAGCAGTTTAGTTTGGCATTTTCCGGTTTAACTGAATTCTGTGATTATATGTGCTCCTCGCCAGTGTACTTCATAATGACTGCAAACAGCCACAAATAAATCAAACATTACATCTTGATTTGATTCCTAGCTTTGTTAGCGGTGACCTGCAGTTCCCAGCTCTTGTGGGAATGCAGCTCTGTGAGGCAGTAGAGCGGGGTCAGAGTGCGCCCAGATCACTGCCAATGAAATCATGACATATGTCTCAAATTATTTAGGTACTTTATAACTTGTTTTCATTTTTCATTACAAATTGGATGTGTGTATTGACTAGTGCAGGCCCAAGGAAAGGAAATGCAGCTATTAGTGGGAATACGCTAATGTTCTCATTGCCTTCTGCAGAGGCCGAATTACTGTAAATCTATCCGAACGGTATGGATGCCAGAGTGGCTTTAGCATAACAACGGGAGAGCTAATCTCAGGAAAACTGGATTTTCAAAGGAATTCATTCATTTACTCAATTTTTGGCTATGTATTAAAATAATGACCTAGTTTTCTGTTCTGGAGAATATGTTAGGTAGGAATGATCATGGAACCATGTCTTGATTCTTTTTATAATTCTAATTACTGTTTCCTTTGCATTAGAAGCAGTTCATGACCAAAAGTGGTTATATAGGTGAGTTTTACATCGCACTGAATCATCCATCTATCATCTAGGATGTACATTGTATGCACATACTGACAACATCAAAATATTAATATGTATTGTCATTTATTTACAAATGTAAAATGCAGACTTGGACTGGCCCATAGGGGAGCAGGGGAATTCTCCGGTAGGCCCTTGTGAGCCTTCCACCCCCCAACATGACCAGTGCTAATACACTTGATAAAGTAATTTCATACAAAGGCAGCATCCAATCATTCACTAAACAAACTATACAGCATATTATTGTATAGAATCAGACTTAAACTCGTGTATTAGTGTTACATTATTTTATCTGTCTATCTATCTATCTATCTATCTATCTATCTATCTAGCCTTTCCTGCAGCACTGCTGCCTGCAATGAAAGGTAATTGCGTAGCTACAGTCGTCCTCAGCTTGCTGCCCCTCCTGTCCGACATTCTCTTTATGACTCAGTGGCACAATTAAGTCATCACACCATCTGCATCATCTGTTCGGCCAGAAGAAGATGGAAGCGGCGCCGCAAGGGATCATCCAGAGAGTTGAGTGATTTTTTTAACACAGTAGAGAAGAGCAGGGCTGAATTGGACAGTGTGACTAGAAGAATCATGACTGGGTGAAGTCGACATGAAAGTCTGACCAAATGGAAAAGAAACAAACTAAAATGACTCAGATAAAATGTCACCAGTAAGTAACTAGATGTAAATATTTATCCTGTATCCATATTGTATGACGTGCAGTGAAATGATAGGAATAATACTCTTATTTGTAAAGCAACATCCCTTATCATTAGGGATGGGCGAACCCGAACACTAAATTTTGGGGTCTGTACCGAACAGATAGTGTCCGTGCACGGTCCCAGAACATGGACTTCTCACTGAAGTTCGTGTTGCTGTTTGGGTTCACAGGCCAAACATCTGGTGTTTCCCATGTTGTCATCTGTGTGACAGCGCGAAAAACATTGGCTCTGATTGGTGGTAAGTTCGTTAGTGGTCAAAGCGTTGCAGTTCTCACGTTTTCATACAGATGGCATCGCGTGAGAGCAGCTGTGACTGGCAAAGTGCTACTCTCATCATCGTACAACCGGTCTTGCCGATAGCAACAAGAACTTGTGTACGATGATGAGCGTATTCATCAGTCGGTGCCTATGCAATAAATAAGATAAAATAATGGTGTGGGGTCCCCTCTATTTTTGCTAATCAGCGCACGCAAAACCGACAACCCATGGAACGGACGTCACTAATGGATGGGGACAGAAATCATGGGAGTGACCACAGCTCCAGCCCCCTGATGACGTTCCATTTAAGTATCCAGCATGCTCTAGTGAATCTCCATCAAATCATCATTGGAAGTAAAAACAAAAAAAAAAGCAACCAGGTAGTCAGAATAGAAAGACAGCGTTAGGGAATTTTTTTAATTGAAGTATATTAGAAAAGAGATGAGATTATTTTTTAAATACAGGTGCACCTCACAAAATTAGAATATCATCAAAAAGTTATTTTCTTTCAGTTCTTCAATACAAAAAGTGAAACTCATATTATATAGAGTCATTACAAACAGAGTGATCTATTTCAAGTGTGTATTTCTGTTAATGTTGATGATTATGGCTTACAGCCAATGAAAACCCAAAAGTCATTATCTCAGTAAATTAGAATACTTTATAACACCAGCTTGAAAAATGATTTTAAAATCCGAAATGTTGGCCTACTGAAATGTATGCTCAGTAAATGCACTCAATACTTGGTTGGGGCTCCTTTTGCATTAATTACTGCATCAATGCGGCGTGGCATGGAGGCGATCAGCCTGTGGAACTGCTGAGGTGTTATAGAAGCCCAAGTTGCTTTGATAGCAGCCTTCAGCTCATCTGCATTGTTGGGTCTGGTGTCTCTCATCTTCCTCTTGACAATACCTCTATGGGGTTATGTTCAGACAAGTTTGATGGCCAATCAAGCACAGTGACATTGTTGTTTTTTAAACCAGGAATTGGCACTTTTGACTCTAAAATTTCCTGATAGATGGCTGCGCTGACTTTGGAATTGATAAAACACAGTGTACCTATACCATCATTGATTGTGGATACTTCCACTAGACCTTGGAAATCAAGGTCCCAGAGTCTGGAGGATGAGTGGAGAGGCACACAATCCAAGCTGCTGAGGTCTAGTGTGAAGTTTCCACAATCAGTGATGGTTTGGGGAGCCATGTCATCTGCTGGTGTAGGTACACTGTGTTTTATCAAGATCAAAGTCAGCGCAGCTGTCTACTAGGAAGTTTTAGAGCACTTCATGCTTCCCTCTGCCGACAAACTTTTTGGAGATAGAAATTTAATTCTCCAGCAGGACTTGGCACCTGTCCACACTGCCAAAAGTACCAACACCTGTTTTAAAAACAACAATATCACTGTGCTTGATTGGCCAGAAAACTCGCCTGAACTTAACCCCATAGAGAATCTATGGGGTATTGTCATAGATTGTCACTTTTTCTATTGAAGAACTGAAATAAATTAACTTTTTGATGATATTCTAATTCTATGAGATGCACCTGTAGGTATATATTTAGTATGAAATTCACTTTTGGTTTTGAACCATCCCTTTAAGTGCAGTCTCTTGGTTTTGTCTCCCACAGCAGTCCCAGTTTCTCATGTGGCCCCTTGGGAAAATTAATTGTCCACCCCTAGAGAGACCTCAGAGTGTAATAAGGAACATACAAATCACATCTACTGTAATAACTTCATTGCGAACGGAATTTCCATGCAAAATCTGTGTGATTTGCTGAATTCGAATCTCGGCAGATCTGTTCCTTTCAAGTGTTAAGATATATTTAGTCTTGTAAAGGAAATATCTTTTTCCCATGGCTATGTTAAAAAAATGAGGACCATATTTATGATCACAGTTTATTGTCCCAACGAACATGTATCCAAGTGCATTGAAATGTACTACTTCAAGCTGTCAACCGTCTTGTTTAAGAAGTGGCTTCCCGTTAATAATTATGTTTATATTTGTGGTTCGTAGCTGAACCACACATGAGTTGGAGATGCAGAGTGGGTCACATAAACACAGATATTTAATACAAATGTGAAAATTACAACTTTGGCTTTTCTGCCCACTGAATCTTGGCAGGCGGTGTTCTATAACTCACAACAGATATACATGTACTGCGCTGAATGTTATAAATGCTCATTTTACACCATGTAACAGCTCATAGGGGACATGATTTGTTGGTCATATTTTCACATTTTTAACTCCCTGTATGCTTTTGAGGATTGCATCAAAAGTAGGAAATGTTTTGAGGTGATGGGAAATATGCCAATGACCGTCACCCACCATCAGCCGTTTGCATGACACTAACATTCTAATTACTGCTGTTCTGTTTCTATAACAATGTATATGGCAGTGCACTGGATGGACATTGAGAACACTAGTTGCCTGTAGTACTAACCACCGGCCCCAAGGGGCCACCACTTCCTCTGTTACTCCTCTATAGACTCTTGTTGGAACTTGTGTACAGTAACAGGATCGATCTATCTATCTATCTATCTATCTATCTAAATATACAGTATATATACAGATACTCAGTCCAGTGAGGAGACCTCAAAACAGCTCCTCTGTATTTAGAGACTTGTACCATGTTAAACAGACTCTGTTCTGCTGGTTTAGACTACACCTTGACAGTACCAAATGGAGTCCAGGAGCGATGCAAGCAACAAGGAGGAAGTGCATCACAGGAAGGGGCAGATCGTGGTGATCTTGAGAAAAAAAAGGTGAGAGCTACAAGAGGGAGGACATGTTGCATCTCCATCTAGCACCATCAGCGGAGCCTTGTGTCTTAGGGAGATGAAGACTGCTCCAGATAACAGAGGATATGATTCCATTTCAGTTCCACCAACATGAGAGAAGTTTGCAATGGTGACATCCACAGGAGGGAGCGGAGCTGAAATCCCTGGGAGCTGGTATAAGTGACGCAGCTGGAGGGCCATCCAGCAAGTCAGTAATGGTACCATGCACCGCTTGAAGACTTGCCATCCCCTGCTCACGCAGTCTTCAGCTGGGTTGATGCAATTCTACAGAATTACAGCGACCAGACCCAGGTCGGCAAGTCCTGAACTCAGGCTCAGTGCACACACAGTTAGTTTGGCGCCGAACTCATACAGGCAGAAACAGGCACTTTGAAACATCAGTGTCCAGCATGGTTTAGTGCAGAACTAAATCTATAACTGGATTCTACCTACAAGGATACCACTCCACCATGTGTGCCTGCCTCGGTTGAGGATTGCTTATTTACCAACATTAAGTAGTTCAGCCCAGAGGTCTTGGCCAATCTTGACTATGTGTGTGTGAGTTAACTTGGTTCACATTTCTTTTTTGTTGTAAAAGTATTCGATCTAAATTCTTCAGGAAAAGTTCATTTGGTAAGTTTGGCTTTTGCTGCTTTCCTTGTCACAGCTTTGCTGTATTCTGGGAAGCCCAGGGTGGTATTTAGAGTTATTACTCCACCATGTTGAGCAGCGCATGTTACTGCATCATCGAAGGGACCGGTGCGCGATGTGCGCGTCACAAGAGCACATGACCGGGTCAGCTGACTCGAGCTGCTGCTGCAGCAATGCATCAGACGTAGAAAGCATCGCCCCCAACATCAAGGCAGCGCATGCATGGTGCACGCACCACGATGGGTATTACTGCATGTTTAGTCTATAGAGGTTCTAGATGTTCTAGATCTATTTTATGGGTATATAAACCTCACAATTTGAATATGTACTGTAGATATTAACTAGGTAGTATAAGGAACTGAAAGCAATGTTTAAAAACAAAACATATAGCAGCAAATTTCCATAGGAGATGCAATTTATCATATATGGCATAACTATCAATGTGAATGGAATCCAAAAAATTGTAGAGGGATTGAGGAGAAATTGAGACTATGTAAGAATAAATATATAAAAAGAGAGTGGGTACACTAGCTAGTGTGTGTGTGTGTAAAGTTGCTCCTAGTCTACTGTATATTTTATGAGTTGTTTTTCAAATACATACATACATACCAACATCTTGTTAGTTGAAGCAATATTATTTCAAGTCTCACACCCAGGACCAGAATGTGAATTATCAACACTGGGTGGTAAAAACCACGTTGGACGGGGTTTAAGTCCTTTGATAGACTGAGATTTGCTGGGATTATCGCAGCAAATTGGGGAATGTTGGCCAGTATGTCAATGGTAACAAATAGACCAATGAAAATAAAAGTGGGCATGCACATGTTCTGTATTGACGGAGAGTAGATGCTCCAAATAACTTCCTCTGGTGAGACCAAAGAACTCAAGTCTAATTCTCATTGTTAGATCAAAGTAGATAATCATAGTAAACTTCTTTAAATTGTAACTTCACCAAAAAAGAAATGCAGATGGCACTCACTGGTTAAAATCTTCTTTATTCTATTTCTTTAAAACATCGGCATAGGGAGGATGGGAGCAGGCGTGGAGATGACGACAGCTGTTTTGCGCTGCAGTGGCGCTTCTACTGGTCTCAGCTGAGACCAGTAGAAGCGCCACTGCAGCGCGAAACAGCTGTCGTCATCTCCACTCCTGCTCCCATCCTCCCTATGCTGATGATTTAAAGAAATAGAATAAAGAAGATTTTAACCAGTGAGTGCCATCTGTATTACTTTTTTGGTGAAGTTGTAGTGCCTATTGCTTTGGAGTGGCACCCCGGTCTATGGAGAACTTCTTATACTGCACGCACTCTCAGGCGGCAGTTCACACAGGAATGTGCACAATGAATGCATTTTCTTGCTGTGCGGATTAATTCCTGGTTGGAGATTCTTTAAATTGTAAACTCTTGCAACCTGGTCTCAAGTGAAAAATCTTACAATGTCTATTGCTCAGGTGTTTCCAAGAGAAATAGAATCAAGTAGCTTCCTAAGTTTGCCTGTATGCAATGCATTAGCCCATTGCATTTTTGTATTTGTTTTTCTATAGACAACAGTATGACTGCAAGTGATGCTGAAAGAAAATGAAAAGCACTTAAGTTAAGTGGTTTTGTTTGATTTGTTAATGGAGATGACTTCTTCCCTTCCAATTACAAGAATAATATGGAGCAGTGTTAACAAATTATGAAGCCATTGAATAAATTCAGAGTTTATATCCTTACTATGGTGGTAGTTCAATGTTGGTTATAGACAGAACATGATAGAGAAAGAAACTTCTGATTATATATTGTCTAGAGTTGAGCGACTTTTGGTTTTTTAGGGTCGCGTTTCGTTTCGTGAAACCCGACTTTTCCAAAAGTCGGGTCGAGCAAGATCGTCCGATTATAGGGAAAAGTCGGGGTCGTCCCGAAACACGAAACCCAATGTAAGTCAATGGGGAATAAAAGTCGGCAGTGAGAGGAGGACAGGAAACACACCAACAGTGCCCATTTGAATGCCAAAAGCATCAATTCTTCTTACTTAAGCTTGTCAACCTTAATTAACTTCATAATACAAGTTGCGCACTGAAAAATGGGGGTTATTTGGCTACAGACTGTGGGGGGGGGAGGGCTGGCTCCAGGTTTTCATGTGCCCTGGGCGAAAGAGCGCCCCTTTAACACATACCACAACTCATCATGCTCCGATACGGCAGAGAAATAGCGGTATAGTACAATGAAAAATACCTCACTTTTTACATCTCATGACGAGGCCCATCTATTTCTCCATACAGAATCATTGGTCCCATATAATGTTTGAAACAGTATATGATGAGCTCCACATAATGCTACAGTATATGTTGGTCCCCATGGATGAAGCTCTACTGTCTTATGGGCCCAAATAATGCTCCAAACATAATGGGCCCCATTTCTAATGCTCTAGTGTATAATGGGCCCTGTAAATGCTGCTCCAGTGTCTGATGTCCACCTTTGGAATGTTCCAGTGTATGGTGGGCCCCATCTATCATTCTCAGATGGTGTTAGGCCCAGTATGGATTGCACGTGATTGCACAAAGGTTAGAAAGGGTACCGTATCCCCAGATAACATGTATGGATAGCGTACACATTCAAAATATATGTCTCAGGAGGCAGGCTCAGACTGTGTTAGGCCCAGTATGGATTGCACGTGATTGCACAAAGGTTAGAAAGGGTACCGTTTCCCGGGATAACATGTATGGATAGCATACACATTCAAAATATATGTCTCAGGAGGCAGGCTCAGACGGTGTTAGGCCCAGTATGGATTGCACGTGATTGCACAAAGGTTAGAAAGGGTACCGTTTCCCCGGATAACATGTATGGATAGCGTACACATTCAAAATATATGTCTCAGGAGGCAGGCTCAGACAGTGTTAGGCCCAGTATGGATTGCACGTGATTGCACAAAGGTTAGAAAGGGTACCGTATCCCCAGATAACATGTATGGATAGCGTACACATTCAAAATATATGTCTCAGGAGGCAGGCTCAGATGGTGTTAGGCCCAGTATGGATTGCACGTGATTGCACAAAGGTTAGAAAGGGTACCGTATCCCTGGATAACATGTATGGATAGCGTACACATTCAAAATATATGTCTCAGGAGGCAGGCTCAGACGGTGTCAGGCCCAGTATGGATTGCACGTGATTGCACAAAGGTTAGAAAGGGTACCGTTTCCCCGGATAACATGTATGGATAGCGTACACATTCAAAATATATGTCTCAGGAGGCAGGCTCAGACGGTGTTAGGCCCAGTATGGATTGCACGTGATTGCACAAAGGTTAGAAAGGGTACCGTATCCCCAGATAACATGTATGGATAGCGTACACATTCAAAATATATGTCTCAGGAGGCAGGCTCAGACGGTGTTAGGCCCAGTATGGATTGCACGTGATTGCACAAAGGTTAGAAAGGGTACCGTATCCCCGGATAACATGTATGGATAGCGTACACATTCAAAATATATGTCTCAGGAGGCAGGCTCAGATGGTGTTAGGCCCAGTATGGATTGCACGTGATTGCACAAAGGTTAGAAAGGGTACCGTTTCCCCGGATAACATGTATGGATAGCGTACACATTCAAAATATATGTCTCAGGAGGCAGGCTCAGACGGTGTTAGGCCCAGTAAGGATTGCACGTGATTGCACAAAGGTTAGAAAGGGTACCGTTTCCCCGGATAACATGTATGGATAGCGTACACATTCAAAATATATGTCTCAGGAGGCAGGCTCAGACGGTGTTAGGCCCAGTATGGATTGCACGTGATTGCACAAAGGTTAGAAAGGGTACCGTATCCCCGGATAACATGTATGGATAGCGTGCACATTCAAAATATATGTCTCAGGAGGCAGGCTCAGACGGTGTTAGGCCCAGTATGGATTGCACGTGATTGCACAAAGGTTAGAAAGGGTACCGTTTCCCCGGATAACATGTATGGATAGCGTACACATTCAAAATATATGTCTCAGGAGGCAGGCTCAGATGGTGTTAGGCCCAGTATGGATTGCACGTGATTGCACAAAGGTTAGAAAGGGAACCATTTCCCCGGATAACATGTATGGATAGCATACACATTCAAAATATATGTCTCAGGAGGCAGGCTCAGACGGTGTCAGGCACAGTATGGATTTGACGGCCCAGATTACACAGCGGAGGAGCAGGGAGAGGTAAAGATTGCAAATGCCGGGGCCCTGCCCAAGCAAGGGGGGCCCACTCGTGGGCGTCGGTACTGGCACTGGGCCCCTCATAGTACAGCGGTGTGTCTGACAGCGGGTGTGCACCACCACCATCAGAGACACTTGATTGCACTATGAGGGACCCTGTGCCAGTGCCCGCGCCCAAGAGTCGGCCTACCCACCTGTCCAGGGCAACGGCACTCGCACGGTGTCGTGCGCTAGGTGGTGACCCCGGCCATGGGGGGGGAGGCAGCACAGTTAGGGAGTTTTAGAAAGTGGCATATGTTGATGTTGGACATTCAGCTGATGCAAAAGGCGAAATAGGTGAAGTACCAGGAAGAGGTGGACCAAAGCAAGCCATTTTTCTGTCACCCTATGTGTCATCAGGGGAAGGTGGGACAAAATCCTTGGAAACCCATGCGTGGTTCATTTTAATGAAGGTTAGATCATCCACATTTTGGGTTGACAGACGGGTCCTTTTTTCTGTCAGGATTGATCCAGCTGCACTGAAGACTCTTTCCGATAGCACACTTGCAGCTGGGCAAGCGAGCTCCTGTAAGGCATATTGGGCCAATTCAGGCCAGGTGTCCAGTTTAGCGGCCCAATAGTCAAAGGGGAATGACCTGTGTGGGAGAACATCGATATGGGAGGAAAAGTAGTTTGTAACCATAGTTGACAACTGCTGTCTCCTGTCACTTTCCATCGATGCAGTATTACCAGTTGTGTGAGCGGTATTTGAAAAATCAGTCCACAACATTGTCATGAAACCCCTGTCTCCAACGCCACTTCTGCTGTGTGCACCACGAACACCTCTGCCAAGCTGCCCCCGGCATGTACGGCTCGTGTGAGAACCATCACCGCTGCTGTGTGCTGGGAATGCCTCAAGCAACCGATTTACCAGAGTTGCTTGTTTATTAGCCAATATTAGGTCAAGGTTCTCCTGTGGCATGATGTTTTGTAATTTGCCTTTATAGCGTGGATCCAGGATGCTGGCCAACCAGTAGTCGTCATCGTTCATCATTTTGGCAATGCGGGGGTCCCTTTTTAGGATCCGCAAGGCATAATCTGACATGTGGGCCAATGTTCCCGGTGTCAATGATGCACTGCGAGTGCTGGGTGGAGGAGCACTTTCTGGCAAATCCACATCCCTCCAGTCACGCACAAACCCTGTACCAGACCTTGCCACGCCAACATTTTCACTTGCCCCACGAGATGCATCCTCCTCCCCTAAGTAATCATCCCCATCATCATCCTCCTCCTCCTCTTCTTCCTCCACCTCGTCCAGGAGAGGTCCCTGAGCAGACAATGGCTGAATGTCATCAAGGATTCCCTCCTCCTCTTCCTCCTCATCAACATTGGCTGCAGACGCCTGCTCCTTAAGGTGCGTCAAAGTTTGCATGAGCAGACGCATAAGTGGGATGCTCATGCTTAGGATGGCGTCGCCTGCGCTTACCTGCCGTGTGCATTCCTCAAAACACTGAAGGACTTTACAAAGGTCTTTCAGCTTCGACCACTGCACACCTGTCAACTCCATGTCTGCTCTCAAAGTGCCTGGCCGTGTATCCTCCCACAAATGCATTATGGCCTGCCTCTGCTCGCACAGCCGCTCCACCATGTGCAGGGTGGAGTTCCACCTTGTTGCAATGTCGATAATGAGGCGGTGGTTGGGAAGGTGGAGCAAACGCTGCAGCTTCTGCATACGAATGGAGTGTACAGGCGACCGGCGGATGTGCGCGCACAGTCTTCGCACCTTCTGGAGCAGGGCTGTTAACTCCGGATAATTTTTGAGGAAGCACTGCACCACCAGGTTCAAGGTGTGAGCCAAGCAAGGTATGTGGCTGAGTTTTGAAAGGGCTATGGCTGCCACAAAATTACGGCCGTTATCACTAACTACCTTGCCTGCCTCAAGATGTACACTGCCCAGCCATGACTCAGTTTGTCGCTTCAAGTACTCGGCCAGCACCTCGGCGGTGTGTCTGTCGCCCAAACACATCATCTGCAACACAGCCTGCTGACGCTTTCCACTAGCTGCTCGATAGGGGGACACATCGTGTGCAACAGTGGCAGCTGCAGATGGAGTGCTCGTACGACTGCGCTCTGTGGACGAGCTTTCGCTTCTGGAGGAGGAGGAGGAGGAGGAGGAGGAGGGTCGAACGCCTACAGCCAGCTGTTTCCTATACCGTGGGCTTGGCAGCACTGTCCCACCACCGCTGTCCCCTGTGGACTCTGCATCCACCACATTAACCCAGTGCACAGTGATGTACACGTAACGGCCCTGGCCATGCCGACTGGACCATGCATCAGTTGTGAGGTGCACCTTTCCGCTCACTGACTGCTTGAGTGCATGGACAATGCGGTCTTTCACATGATGGTGGAGGGCTAGGATGGCTTTGCGAGAGAAGAAGTGGCGACTGGGTAGGTCATAGCGTGGTACTGCATAGGCCATGAGTTCGTGGAAAGCTGTGCTTTCCACCAACCGAAAGGGCATCATCTCAAACGAGATTAGTTTGGCAATGTGGGCGTTCAAACCCAGTGTACGCGGATGAGAGACTGAGTACTTTCTTGACCTACTCATAGTGTCTGGGAGGGTGAGCTGGACTTGAGAGCTGCATATGGTGGAAGTAGCGGTGGACAGGGCTGACTGTGAGAGGGTTGATGATGGTGATGGAGTTGGTGTTCTTTCTGATGGCCTAGAATCAGTCTTTCGTTGATATAACAGTGGGATTCCCTGACTGCTGTGGTCTTGCAACGACACCTCAACATTTGCTGCTGTGCTAACCGGTGGGCTTACAGTGGGGGAAACAATGTAGCGTTGCTGACTACCTTTGTTGTGATCAGTTGCACATGTGGCACTTGAGGTTTGGTGTTGTGTCCACGCTTGCAAGTGCATGCTGGTTAAATGTCTAAGCATGCAACTGGTATTCAAATTTTTCAGATTTTTCCCTCGGCTAAAGGTCTTTGCGCACTTCTTACAGATAACCTTGGCCTGATCATGAGGATTTTGGTCAAAAAAGTGCCACACTGCACTCTTCCTACTTTGGCAGACATTTTGCGGCCTAGCATGCTGTGATCTTTTGACCCTCTGGACAAGCTGTCCAGCAACTCTTTTGATGTTTGGAACCTGTCTTTGGAGTGCTCCGGGCCTGCCAGATAACAGCTGTTGCGATGTCGATGTCTGCTGTGGATGCTCCTCATCTGAGCTATTGGAAGCAGGACCCTCTTCCCCCAATGGATGCCAATCTGGGTCAACAACTGGGTCATCCATCACCTCCTCTTCTATGTCATGTGCACCTTCCTCTGTGTCACTGTGTATGGTGGTATAGAGTGCGGGAAGGGGCACCTGAGTTTCATCAGGGTCAGAATCTGGCTCTGTACACTGCGAGGACAATGTAGTGCTCTGAGTGAATGTACCAGCAGAATCATCCATCAGCGGCTGTGCATCAGTGCACTCCATGTCAGATTCATCTTTGCCTGGGTAATTCACCATTTCACTTGATAATCCAGGCATGGTATGTGAAAACAGCTCCATGGAGTAATCAGTAGTATGGCCTGCGTCATCCTTCAATCTTGGTTGGGGTGAAGGACACAAGGAAAGGTGTGGTTCATGAACATGAGCCTCCAATGACGACTCAGTGCTTTTACTTTTTACAACTGAAGAAGAGGAGGCGATAGAGCTGGAGGCTGAGTCAGCAATGTAAGACAAAAATTTTTCCTGATGCTCTGGCTTTAAAAGCGGTTTGCCAACTCCTAGAAAACTAAGCGTTCGAGGCCTTATGTAGCCAGACGATGACGCAGGGTCAGCACCTCCTGCATTCGGTCCTATTTTGCTCTTGCCACTACCATCAGATCCACCACCAACACCATCATTACCAGCTGCCAACCCCCGCCCAATTCCACGGCCTCTTCCACCAGCCTTCCTCATTTTTGGTAGAAATGTAGACAAAATCCAACAAACTATATAGTAATGTAAAACAAGGTACAAGGTGTCTATAGGACAGGGGAGATTTTGAATTTCTGCAGACACTTGTGGACACTGGACACTTTTGGATTGTGTGAGGCCCACTGATATCTGAGCGCTATGTGACAGGCTGGATGGCACAGCTGTGACCAAAGTGACTAGAGGATAAGGGAGATTTTGAATCTCTGCACACACTTTTGGACACTGGACACTTTTGGATTGTGTGAGGCCCACTGATATCTGAGCGCTATGTGACAGGCTCGATGGCACAGCTGTGACAAAAGTGACTAGAGGATAAGGGAGATTTTGAATCTCTGCACACACTTTTGGACACTGGATGGACACTTTTGGATTGTGTGAGGCCCACTGATATCTGAGCGCTATGTGACAGGCTCGATGGCACAGCTGTGACCAAAGTGACTAGAGGATAAGGGAGATTTTGAATCTCTGCACACACTTTTGGACACTGGATGGACACTTTTGGATTGTGTGAGGCCCACTGATATCTGAGCGCTATGTGACAGGCTCGATGGCACAGCTGTGACCAAAGTGACTAGAGGATAAGGGAGATTTTGAATCTCTGCACACACTTTTGGACACTGGACACTTTTGGATTGTGTGAGGCCCAATGAATATCTGAGCGCTATGTGACAGGCTCGATGGCACAGCTGTGACAAAAGTGACTAGAGGATAAGGGAGATTTTGAATCTCTGCACACACTTTTGGACACTGGATGGACACTTTTGGATTGTGTGAGGCCCACTGATATCTGAGCGCTATGTAACAGGCTCGATGGCACAGCTGTGACCAAAGTGACTAGAGGATAAGGGAGATTTTGAATCTCTGCACACACTTTTGGACACTGGACACTTTTGGATTGTGTGAGGCCCACTGATATCTGAGCGCTATGTGACAGGCTCGATGGCACAGCTGTGACCAAAGTGACTAGAGGATAAGGGAGATTTTGAATCTCTGCACACACTTTTGGACACTGGACACTTTTTGATTGTGTGAGGCCCACTGATATCTGAGCGCTATGTGACAGGCTCGATGGCACAGCTGTGACAAAAGTGACTAGAGGATAAGGGAGATTTTGAATCTCTGCACACACTTTTGGACACTGGATGGACACTTTTGGATTGTGTGAGGCCCACTGATATCTGAGCGCTATGTGACAGGCTCGATGACACAGCTGTGACCAAAGTGACTAGAGGATAAGGGAGATTTTGAATCTCTGCACACACTTTTGGACACTGGATGGACACTTTTGGATTGTGTGAGGCCCACTGATATCTGAGCGCTATGTGACAGGCTCGATGGCACAGCTGTGAACAAAGTGACTAGAGGATAAGGGAGATTTTGAATCTCTGAACACACTTTTGGACACTGGACACTTTTGGATTGTGTGAGGCCCACTGATATCTGAGCGCTATGTGACAGGCTCGATGGCACAGCTGTGACCAAAGTGACTAGAGGATAAGGGAGATTTTGAATCTCTGCACACACTTTTGGACACTTTTGGATTGTGTGAGGCCCACTGATATCTGAGCGCTATGTGACAGGCTCGATGGCACAGCTGTGACAAAAGTGACTAGAGGATAAGGGAGATTTTGAATCTCTGCACACACTTTTGGACACTGGATGGACACTTTTGGATTGTGTGAGGCCCACTGATATCTGAGCGCTATGTGACAGGCTCGATGGCACAGCTGTGACCAAAGTGACTAGAGGATAAGGGAGATTTTGAATCTCTGCACACACTTTTGGACACTGGATGGACACTTTTGGATTGTGTGAGGCCCACTGATATCTGAGCGCTATGTGACAGGCTCGATGGCACAGCTGTGACCAAAGTGACTAGAGGATAAGGGAGATTTTGAATCTCTGCACACACTTTTGGACACTGGACACTTTTGGATTGTGTGAGGCCCAATGAATATCTGAGCGCTATGTGACAGGCTCGATGGCACAGCTGTGACAAAAGTGACTAGAGGATAAGGGAGATTTTGAATCTCTGCACACACTTTTGGACACTGGATGGACACTTTTGGATTGTGTGAGGCCCACTGATATCTGAGCGCTATGTGACAGGCTCGATGGCACAGCTGTGACCAAAGTGACTAGAGGATAAGGGAGATTTCGAATCTCTGCACACACTTTTGGACACTGGACACTTTTGGATTGTGTGAGGCCCAATGAATATCTGAGCGCTATGTGACAGGCTCGATGGCACAGCTGTCACCAAAGTGACTAGAGGATAAGGGAGATTTTGAATCTCTGCACACACTTTTGGACACTGGATGGACACTTTTGGATTGTGTGAGGCCCACTGATATCTGAGCGCTATGTGACAGGCTCGATGGCACAGCTGTGACCAAAGTGACTAGAGGATAAGGGAGATTTTGAATCTCTGCACACACTTTTGGACACTGGACACTTTTGGATTGTGTGAGGCCCAATGAATATCTGAGCGCTATGTGACAGGCTCGATGGCACAGCTGTGACAAAAGTGACTAGAGGATAAGGGAGATTTTGAATCTCTGCACACACTTTTGGACACTGGATGGACACTTTTGGATTGTGTGAGGCCCACTGATATCTGAGCGCTATGTGACAGGCTCGATGGCACAGCTGTGACCAAAGTGACTAGAGGATAAGGGAGATTTCGAATCTCTGCACACACTTTTGGACACTGGACACTTTTGGATTGTGTGAGGCCCAATGAATATCTGAGCGCTATGTGACAGGCTCGATGGCACAGCTGTGACCAAAGTGACTAGAGGATAAGGGAGATTTTGAATCTCTGCACACACTTTTGGACACTGGATGGACACTTTTGGATTGTGTGAGGCCCACTGATATCTGAGCGCTATGTGACAGGCTCGATGGCACAGCTGTGACCAAAGTGACTAGAGGATAAGGGAGATTTTGAATCTCTGCACACACTTTTGGACACTGGATGGACACTTTTGGATTGTGTGAGGCCCACTGATATCTGAGCGCTATGTGACAGGCTCGATGGCACAGCTGTGACCAAAGTGACTAGAGGATAAGGGAGATTTTGAATCTCTGCACACACTTTTGGACACTGGACACTTTTGGATTGTGTGAGGCCCAATGAATATCTGAGCGCTATGTGACAGGCTCGATGGCACAGCTGTGACAAAAGTGACTAGAGGATAAGGGAGATTTTGAATCTCTGCACACACTTTTGGACACTGGATGGACACTTTTGGATTGTGTGAGGCCCACTGATATCTGAGCGCTATGTGACAGGCTCGATGGCACAGCTGTGACCAAAGTGACTAGAGGATAAGGGAGATTTTGAATCTCTGCACACACTTTTGGACACTGGACACTTTTGGATTGTGTGAGGCCCACTGATATCTGAGCGCTATGTGACAGGCTCGATGGCACAGCTGTGACCAAAGTGACTAGAGGATAAGGGAGATTTTGAATCTCTGCACACACTTTTGGACACTGGACACTTTTGGATTGTGTGAGGCCCAATGAATATCTGAGCGCTATGTGACAGGCTCGATGGCACAGCTGTGACAAAAGTGACTAGAGGATAAGGGAGATTGGATTGCTTTTAAAAAAGCAGTTTGCGGAGCAGTGGGTAAACAGCAATGCAGGAATGTCAGGAAGCCTTAGAAGGCAGCCCAACAACCAACACCACTGATACACCACTATATAGCCTCCCCTTGCACTGCACACACAGTGACTGGTGTGTTGTGCAGGCCAAATTGCTAGCAGCAGAAGCAGTTTTTTTGTCTTCTCAGCAGGACAAAAAAAAAAAAATTGGGATTGCTTTTAAAAAAGCAGTTTGCGGAGCAGTGGGTAAACAGCAATGCAGGTATGTCAGGAAGCCTTAGAAGGCAGCCCAACAACCAACACCACTGATACACCACTATATAGCCTCCCCTTGCACTGCACACACAGTGACTGGTGTGTTGTGCAGGCCAAATCGCTAGCAGCAGAAGCAGTTTTTTTGTCTTCTTCCCTGCCTAACGCTCTCCCTACAGAATCAGCAGCAACCTCTCCCTATACTAAGATCGGCAGAAGTAAGATGGCGGTCGGCGTGCACGCCCTTTTATACCCCCTGTGACGCCCACCAAAGTAAGCCAATCACTTGCATGCCCTTCTGAAAGATGGTGGTGACCCGTGCCTATGTCATCACGTTGCCCACAGTGTCCGTGGATCCTGATTGGCTGAAAAAGAGCGCAAAACAAACTTTTGAAACGCGACTTTGGCGCGTAAGTCGCCGACCTCGTGGCCGACCTCATCCTAGGGTCGGGTTTCGTTTCATGAAACCCGACTTTGCCAAAAGTCGGCGACTTTTGAATTTTTTCGACTCGTTTCGCTCAACTCTAATATTGTCATTTATTGGATCAAGTTAGATAAAATACATTAGGTGGCTGCACTGCTGGAGTAAACCGATTCTTCAACACTGATGATAACAGTTTTTTTTCATTTACAATGCTTTTCAATACCATGCTTGATAAACATGCCGGCACGGTGTTGAAGCACGTTGTGAATGATAAAACCTTTTATCATCGGTGTTGAAGAATCGGTTTACTCCATCAATATATATATATAACGTTTTTATCTAGTTGGATCCAATAGTTCCTGGAGGCTCTCTCCACCATCCATGGGGCAGCAGCAGCTCTTTTCCTTCATGTTTACATATGAATTGTGCCTGTCACAACTCCACAAGGTGAATGTTAGCCAAACACTTACCTACTCTCCCTCCATATGGTATCAACCTATTGTGTGCTCTGTTCTTCAAATCTAGATTTCTTCAGATTGTCATTCATTAGATAGAAATAATTACATTCCATTATACGTATATGTATGGAAGTGGCCAAAAAGAGAGATTCCTGCAGTTTAAGGCCCAGTGGAGTGCATTGCTATCTACTGATTAAATGTTGATGGACGACAGAAAGTAGTGAGAGCCATATCAGCAGGAACTTTAAGATGACATACATAGTTCCTGAGTGGAAGAGGTTGAAGGAGACACCAGGTCCGGTGGTAGCTGTGTTGCATTTAATAATTCTAAAAGGCTCAAGAGGGCGGTGAAGAGTGGCAGTTGACATCTGAACCTGTAACAGGACATACATGTGAAGCAGCGGAGTTTGCTTATAACTATCATTGTGAGTTACCAGGCCTGATCGAAAGGAACTGAATGACCAGATCTGAGTGAACAAACCAAGAAACCAAATCAGAGTGAGAGAACCGAGAGACCAGATACGAGTGAAGGAACTGAAAGACCAGATTCAAGTGAAGAAACCGGGGGAACAGAAATGGGTGACTAGAACTGGAGGCTAGAGGCTGAAGTGAGTTCAAGCTGAGTGAGCCGCTTAAGGCCAGAGCGGGACATGACCATGCTATCCAAAGGATAGGTCAGGGGTGGACATACTATTCATGCAACCTGTGCTGCACAGAGGCCCAAGAGGTAAGGGGGCAAATTTCTACCTCCAAAGATGGTGGAATTGTACATTATGATTGGGTCTTGGGATGCAAAGGGCCCATTTACTGTTCTTTCATGAGGGCCTTCTTCTGTGTATGTCCACCAGTGTGATAGGTCATCAATTTTAAAGTAATGGACAACCTTTTTAAGTAAGGTGACATAGGAAGGCAAATGAGGAGGTAAAATGTAGGATTTCCGAAATACAGTTTTTGTTTGTGGCTCTTTTTTAGTTACCTGCTAGCTGTGGTAGAACAAAACATGGTCACACTTACAGAGAAGATCTTTGGCATTAGAGATGAGCGAATTTGTTCGGATTTGGTTCTGAATACGATTGGAATCGAATATTGTTTTTGCAATATTCGTCGAACACAGCCGAACGTTATTAGAGTCAACAGGAGTCGAAATTACGAATATGTTCGGATCCGATCATAAGACATACAGTACATTCAGCACAAATATTGTTCGACTATGGCATGAATATGTCAAAATCAGATTCGGAGACAAAATCTTAACAAATTTGCTCATCTCTATGTGGCATACTCCCAGTTGTTTGAAGGGAAAATATACATTTTTATTACCGGGGGACATAACTTTGGAGCGCAGGGGCGGAGATAAAAAAGAGAAATTGTCCCATAATCAGTGGAGCTGTGGCAATTGGAGGAGTTGCTCAGTTTAAATTAAGAAAGTACAGTGTAAGGTCCTTTATAACTTTATGCTTGTACTGCGCCCATTGTAGCTCTGCAATGCTCCTCAAGGCGGTATGCAAGTCAATTTTAAAGGGATTGTGAACATAAATATTAGAAATACATCATAATTAGAAATGTCTTGATAATAACTACAGAGAAAGAGAACTATTGCACAGTTCTAGCAGAAATCAATGGGTAACCA
Source organism: Dendrobates tinctorius (assembly GCF_039654945.1). NCBI lineage: Eukaryota > Metazoa > Chordata > Amphibia > Anura > Dendrobatidae > Dendrobates > Dendrobates tinctorius. The sequence goes on from NW_027361738.1 coordinate 11,805,254, forward strand.
TATAATGGATAGACTTTCTGCTTCTTCAAAGCAAGAGACTTATCTATTAGCCTCTCTCTGATTTGGCTAATATATGAGTTCTCGAGAGTCCTCTAGTAGGGTATTGTAAGTTTTCTAAACTAGGTAATCCCTTAAGACAATTTAAATGTAATCAGTGCCCTGGTCCTACTGGAACTTAGACTTGAGAGCTACAAAAATTATTTTAAATCACATTCTTTAAACAAAAAAATCTGTTAAAATGATAGATAATGTTGACAGGAGCTGCTGGTCTTCATTCACAGCTTCAGTTCTTTGCAGTATTCCTTTCTTCTCTATTATGTTAGAAGAAATACTGAAATGTCTGCTCAATCCTAAGGAAAACATCTTCCAGGCCTTTGCTTCCCACCTATTGTCTATGTAATCCTTTGAGCATGGAAGTGGTTCTGTGCTTTCTAAAAGCATGTGTGGGGAAACCAAGGAAAGTACCTTTCAGCAAGGAACAAGGAACACTGAGCGTATCGACAGGCATTTTTTCACACATTTTTTGCTGTCAGCAGAATTCTTTAAGTTGTTTTTGCTCATTTTAAACTGAGACATGAAAACTAAATTGATACTGGGATGATGACAGAATGTGATTCCAGCCAAACAAACAGACATATCACTTCAGATTCCTGTAGTTAAGATCTTTCGCCAATCAGCATTGAAGCAGCACAGCCGAAAATTATGCAGACAAGTTCTCATAAGCTCTTAGAGATTATATTACAATTTGGGAAAGTTCTACTCCTTGAATAAGAACTTTACAATTCACATATTAAAAACTATTTTTACTATTACTATACATAGTGCCATTAATTAGTTCCTTCTAAATAAAATATTTTAACATTTCTGATTAAAATAAGTAAAAGTAAAGTAATATTAGTTTAAGTTCACATATAAACATTGCATTTTGGTCAAATTTAATTTACCAGTCTGGTAAAATTCTATCTGAATAATCTGACCTTCTTGATCCCTTTACTCATGTAATTATTTTTTGGCCTTGTAGCAAGCTGCTGTTTCAGTGTAATATAAAAGAGGATTCTCAGAGTTATTAATCCATTATAGAGACAAGTTCTGTGTGTTGAAGTGTGCAGATGAAGGTCCAACATTGCTTCAAGCCATAGATGATCACATGTTGACCTCTAGCTACTTAAGGATCCTAGGAATGGACATCTAAACAATGTGGGCTGAACTAAGAATCATCAGGGGACGATATTGACTTTTAGAATTGCTACATCCAATAGGTGATGCTAGAGTTCTAGTCATCTTCCTCTCTGAAGAGGCTATTTGCAATTTTATATATGTTATGTGTTATATATGACAAAAATGTACCCCAGACCACAGAATAGTATATGGCTAAGAAATGTAACCAAGCAAAATTTTTAAATTCTTTTTTGGAGTGTAATATATCCAAGGAATGCAACCCAGACCACATAATAGTATATGGTTAAGAAATGTAACCAAGCTAATTTTTATAGTTTTTTTGTACTGTTATATACCACCAAAATGTGGCAGAAAGCACATAATTAACTATGAATGAGCAATCTAACCCAGTGATAGTTTTCAGCGCTTTTTGTGAGTTTTACGTACAACTGTAATGCAATAATAACTGTGTTAAGTTGTATGGATGACTCATTGAATCCCTTCAAAAAATGTACAACATAAATATTTTGAAAGTGTATTTGGTGTTCTTATACAATCCTAAAGGCTTTGCAGAAAATGCAAAGCCAGGCAAAAATTATAAGGAGGGCCACCCATAGACCCCTGAAATGTAACAACTGGCGGGCATCATTCAAATATTGAATATTAAAAACGCTTTATGTGCTGCTGTCATCTGGAGGTGTAGAAAAGTGTGGGCTAATCCAGGCTTTGTTCATTTTTATGAGAGTGAGGATGTCAGTGTGGCGCCCCCAGGAGTGTGGTCGCCACAGTGGCATTACCTTCCTCCTAGGAAGTGTGATGTCATGCCTGGAAGCAATGAAGGGTCTCTCTAGCAGTTAATCAATACACACAACACAGTTCCCACTCCAGGCCAGCAGAGGGAGCTCTGAACCAAAACCGGGGGAAGAGCTGCTCTCTGGGGGCCAGGAAGGGGAAAAAGTAGATAGTTCTGTCTGGAGGGCGAAGTGTGTGGACGTAAGGAGAAGAGCTGGGAGATTGAGCAGAGAGTTGAGGCTCATTCCCAGCTAGAGCACATGATCTGGAGCCTGGTCTCCAAGGTTGTATGGATACTGACGGTCCTGCAACAGAAACCAGAGGAATAGGAAGCTGTAAATGCTCTATTCCCATCTAAGACTCGGAGGCACCACAGCGACGTGTGAGCCAAAGGAGATAGAAGGCTACAGCTGTCTGCCATACGAGGGAGTTCTAAAGAGAATAAGCAAGTGGAACTTCAGTGTAACACCGTACTGCAAGTACCTAAAAATAAGCACTAGAGAGGAGACCACACAACCCGTCTGACAGAGAGATTCCTAAGTTGCTTCCAGGCTAATCAGCTCCTGTGCCATCTGTAATCTGGGCCCTGGACTGCACTTACAAAGTAAAGGTAAAGAAACTACATTCCGCTGTGTCCTTGCCTTCTTTCTGCAACTTCTCCAGCACTGCTACATCTCTGTGCCAGACACTGCACCCTCTTCCTCAACCCCTATTCTCTTCATCTACTCTGCCCTGGGACTACAGCTCTACTTGTGGAGGACTATAACATCACTGCTGCACCCCACCATCTGACCCCGAGGATCTGTCTGCAGCGTCGGCTTAACACCTCCCTTGCCGAACACCACAGGTGGCGTCACGAATCACTCATAAACTTTATTCCACCACTCAACCCCTTTTACATGGGCGCCCAGGGCTACGGACCGGGTCACCGCTGCTGTGGCACCTCCCTCTGAGAGACCGGCCCTGTACCGAGTACCCCACAGCCCTGGGAGGGTGACCCATCAGCATTCTCATTTGACAGGCAAAAGTGTCTGTTATGACCCCCCCAGCATCACTAAAAAGCTGCTCAGACAAGACATTAGTGGCAGGGCAGCACAACATCTCCAAGGCGTAGAGGGACAGTTCATGCCAGATATCCAGTTTTGAGAACCAATAGTTGGTATGATGGCTCAGCTTTAGCACTAGTATTAACACTACAGGCCTCTGATTAGTTTTACTGTGCACACACAGGCCTAGACAAGCAGTCTCTTCATAAAATATGAAGTGTCACCGAGCATCGTGATACTTGAGTGATAACCAAGTATCATTGAGCATGTTTGCTTATCCCTAAACTTAATCACTTTTTTAAAACATCCTCATTTTTCAAAAGACTTTTTTCTCAAGAGCTGATGTTCTATTTGCTCAAGAGAGCCATTTTGCGATTTATAAACCATGTGAACAGTTAGAAAAAATATTTGCTCATACATCTTATTCACTAACTGAGAGAAAAACATTCAATGGTTTCAATGGTGATCAAAAGCACAGTCTCTTCTCAGTTGCATAATTTACTAGCTAATGTGAAGCACAACTTTCTTATTTTTATTTGTAGGGATGAGCGAACCCGAACGGTAAAGTTCGGGGTCCGTACCGGATACCTAGTGTTTGTTACCGAACCCTGAATGTGGACTTCTTAATGTACGTCTGGTTTCCTGTCCGGGTTCGCCAGTCTAATAAAGCTTGTTAAAAGGCTTTAAAGCAGCCAATCAACAAACTTGTAGACTGTGGCCACATCTGGAGCCATCACAAGTATTGGCATGGCTGTTATTGGCCAGCACAGCACGTGGCCCAGCCTGTATAAAGGCCGGATCACAAGTGCCGCCGTCATTCTGCTATCATTAGTGTAGGGATAGGACACAGCTGGACTGTAGGACAGATTCTGACTGCAAACTCTGCAATATAGCCTCTGTGTATACTCTGTAGCTCATATCTGTGAGAGTACTGTGCCAAAGAGCCGCTATGCGTACTCTGCAACACATATCTGTGAGAGTACTATGCCAAAAGCCGCTGTGTGTATTCTGCAACCACTATCTGTGGGAGTGCTGAGCCTTTAAGCCACCTGTGCGTGCTCTCTACCTTTGGGAGTACTGTGCCTTTAAGCCACTATGTGTGCTCTTTTCCCCGCACTTTCAGCAGCAGCTCTGAGCTATTAGTGTAATTTTTAAGGAAGCTCTGCAGCACCAAATTCAGCACATGCACCAGGCAAGGGATGTGTGAAACACCAGCTAGGCCCATAGCTGCTATGAGATTTTTCCCGTTATCGCACACCTCCAGGCCGGAGTTAAGGTTTATCAGCACTAGCCACATATCTGTCTATTCTCTGATTCCCATCCACAGCTCCTTTGCAGTGTGGGATTTTTCCCACAAACAGGTGATTTTTAGAAAAGCCTGCTGTAGTTTCCCCTTGGCTGCACTGAAGTTGATCATGCAGGTGTTAAGTTGACTGCATGAAGAGGAGGCAACATGGACAGAAACATCCAGCAATCCTCGGTGGTAGGTAGGACACGCGCAACAACGCTTTCTGCCTCAGGCCCAGACACCACTGCATTTACCTAGTGGACAGTTAGGGAGATATTACCTCCATTATCAAACAGTTTGATGACATAACTTAAAGGGAGTCTGTCACCCATATTTAGTGATATCATGTAAAGATATCACTAAATTGTGCGTCCCTTAAGGATTCTATTCAGGCTTTTGACTCCCCCCGACCCCGCACCTTTGAGGCATAAATACCTTTTTTATCTTGTTGTGGATGTGTGTCCTGCATGTGAAGACTTCCGGGGCATAGACGGCGTTGGAAAATACCGGCGCTTGCGCAGTAGCGATTATATGCTTCGCCCACAGTTGGGCAAAGCATACTGCGCAGGCGCCGGGGCCCTTTACATTGCACAAGTGCAGAAACCAACGGTGTCTGTGGTATCCACAGACGAAGATTACGTGAAGCAAGTCGAGGAGGTGGGGGGAGAAGACTCCTAAACCACGCCCATCGGACCGGACCGCGGCGATTTGCATGCATCCACAACAAGCTAAGAAATGTATTTATGCCTCAAAGGTGCGGGGTCGGGGGGAGTCAAAAGCCCAAATAGAATCCTTATGGGACGCACAAATTAGTGATATCTTTACATGATATCTCTAAATATGGGTGACAGATTCCCTTTAAAGCACAAGTCTTGCAAAGAAAGAACAGTGCCCATTTGAATTCCTCCAATGTATGTGTAATACAAATAGCAATCACCCAATGGCACTCATGAAACATATGAATCATTTCTGCTTGTTTTAACTACAGTGGATTGATATGTACTGTATAAGGCTGTGTTCACACGTTCAGGATTTTTTTTGCGATTTTGCTGCGCTTTTCCGTATATACAGTACATACAGCTGGCTCATGCTGTATCTGCTAGGATCAATGTTCTCAGCAATTTAACCGATCAGTATGCCTCCTTCAATAGTGACAGTGGCAAGTGAAACAATTTAACCTATCAGTATGCCTCCTTCAAAAGTGACAGTGGCAAGTGAAACGTTTGACTAAGGGAGAGCGCTCCTTGTCAGCACCCCCGATGCACAAGTGCCAATGACTTTCTACGACAATCAGACAGGACTTCAGGTCTACCGTGTACCTCAGCCTGTCAGATTCCTGTTTAGAAAATAATAATAATAATGATTAAAAAACCTCCTAAAAACTCTAGCTTTCCCCATAAAAAATTGTTTAATCTGAAAACGAAAACAAATGTGCCAAAAAGATACATATTTTGTGTATATATCTATATATATATAGATATATATATATTATAAAACTTTAGCATGTTTTTATACCGCAATGTTATAATTGATGCTTTGGTTCCTCAAAAAAAAAAAAAAAAAAGAAAGAGGTAAAAAGTTGTGTATCTCAAAATGGTGCCAATAAAAATCACAGCTTGTTACTCGTAAAACATCGCCATAAAACATTGTGGCTCTTAGAGTGTAATGCAAAAAAAAACATTTTTGTTAAAAAGTGATTTATTTTGTGCAAAAGTACTAAAACAAAAAATATTTAAATTAGGTTGGAGAATTATCAAGACACTGTATATCCATCAACTTTTAATGCAGCAATAGGATACCCATTAGATACTTTAGAATATGCACACCTAGCTAAACTTGAAAGTTCATACATAAATGCAGTTTAATCCCACGTCCCCATTTACTATTAATCAGCATGCCTCCTTGAATGATGGTTCTGGACAGGAGCTCCGTCTTTAATACATTAGTGGTCTTATCTACTCTAGTACCACTATACTTGCCTATAGAGATAATTGAGCCTTTGAACAATCACACAACTTTTTCTTGCCGTATACATTAGAAACAGACAACAACGGATTCTGTATTTACGAATCTGTTGCCCATTGACTCCAATGTTAAAAAAATAGGTCCGGCAGAGATCAGTTAGTAAATAATGGACTTAAAAGTTATGTCAGCACTGAGCACAACTTTTTTCCTAATGGATTTCTGCTTGATCCATTCTAATGGATCATTATTGGACATGTGAACAAAGCAAAAGTGAGAGCTGTGTTTAGGAAAACTGTTTAGGAAACTAATGATGATGCTAAGGATCTGGGGATTGTGATTCTAGAGGACTGATAAGACCACCTTGGTCAGGAGCTGACAAGAAGTGAAGTGAACAGCTAACTGCTGTATAGAAATCAACTGACTCCTGGAATTTAACTACTGTGCAAGCATGGCAAGGCTCTGGTGGCCAAGCTGCATGGAAACGAACTGAACATGATGTAAGGTAAAAACTCTCATTGAAGGAGAATGGCAGTAGATTGAAAAAGCACGTCCATTGAAAACTTGCTTATTGTCATACAGCGTAGCAAGAGGGTCAGCTACTAGCAGTGTAGCTAGAGGGTCAGCTCAGAAGGGGTGGTGGAGGAGGGACACTTGAGTGGGCTCCTAAACAGATAATCCTGATTACAACTATGGTGGCATCCCCTAATTGTGGATATAGGGGAACCTCAGAAGATGGCTCTTCTGTTACTGAAAACAAATCTCTATATAAATATCAACACTGAAATTACCAACATATTGTGACTATATAGTGATAGGTATAAGTACAGCAGAAAACTTAAGAGAGTACAGTTACAAATAGTGACTTAGTGACTTACAGTCGTTCACTTTTCCGGTCTTTTCCCATCTGGCCCAGAGTATCATGACAACTTCTTAAAGCCACGACTCATCTGCAGAGATTACAACACAGACACATTTAATCTCACATTTTCTGCGCAGTCCCCATGTATTCCCAACCTACACAAACTCCTCATCCTACTGATATTCCAATGCTCAGCTGCTGTTGCCGTATGTGTCTATTATTGCACCTGGTGTTTGGCTCAATAACAGTGCTCTTTACTACCCAAATTAGTAATGCTTACCACTGTGCCCCTTACAAAGTATAGTGCCTCCTTTATGTGCTCTAGATGATAAAATTGCCCTCTAGAAAATCATAAAGTATTAATGCCCTGTGCAAGTGCCATAAAAAAGTGTTCACATTTTGCCCCAAGAAAGTGATAATACCTCATATGCACCTTTGATAATCACAATACCCTGAGTACTCTAATAAAGCTTCTTAAGTGCTTACTTAACATTTAATAATGACCCAAGTCCCCCCATGTACAGCTCCCCTATACATAGTACGAAAGGCCCACAGCTACCCTCTACACAGTATGATAGGCCCACAGCTCCAATCTACACAGCATGATAGCTCCAAAGCTCCCATATACACAGTATGATGTGTCCACAAATACCCTATATACAGTATAATGTCCCCACAACGTCCCTATACACAGTATAATGGTCCCACAGTAGACCTCACACTGTATAATGGCCCCCACACTGTATAATGGCCCCCACACTTTATGATGCCCCCACATTTTATAATGCCCCCATACTTTATCATGCCATCACACTTTTCTGCTCCCATAAGTTTCAATTAAAATAAAAATCATTATATTCTCACATAATCCAGGATTATAATATAATTCCTTCTGCTGGGCACACTAAAAAAGATAAGGGTTGCGTAGCTCTGGATGTGCCGCTCTGACCGCGGAGCCCGCAAAAACGCTGAGTTTCAGGAAAGCAAAGTTTGATCAGCTTAGAGAGGACCTTCGCCGAATTGATTGGGACAATGTCCTCAAAAATAGGAGCACAGAAAATAAATGGAAAATATTTAAATCAGTTTTACACACCCACTGCGAGCTAGCCATACTGTACAGAAATAAAAGGGCTAGGAACAGGAGAACACCAATGTGGCTAAATAAGGATGTAAAAAGGGCAATAAATAACAAGAACAAGGCATTTAAGAAGCTAAAACAAGAAGGCAATGAAGAAACATTAAAAAGTTATAGAGAAAAAAATAAAATGTGTAAAAAACAAATACTTTTAGCAAAAGTGGAAACTGAGAGACTCATTGCTAAGGAAAGTAAAACAAACCCCAAACTATTCTTTAATTATATAAACAGTAAAATGATTAAAATTGATGGTGTCGGCCCTTTAAAGAACAATGAGAGTGAAATCATAGAGAGCGATGTGGGAAAAGCAAATGTTTTAAATACAAATCACCAGGCCCTGATGGCATTCACCCTCGGGTATTAAGGGAGTTAGGCTAGTTTCACACTTGCTTTTTTTTGCAGCGCGTTTTTCCCGCAAAAAAACGCATTAAAAAAACGCATACAAATGCATACAAACGCTGCGTTTTTTTCCAGCATTTTAATGCGCATGCAGGAAAAAAACGCAGCGTTTTTGCGCGTTTGTATGCGTTTTTTGTGCGTTTGCGTTTTTTTACAGATTTTGGAAAAACCCCACAAAAAAGAAAAAACAACCATTCAACAACACACAAGACCAATGGGACTTCATTGTGGGTGTGGTATGTTAATATATATACACCCTGTCTACAGTATTCTTCACATTTGCTTGATTCTTCTCGTGACCATGGATCTGCGCTGGAAGAGTTTTCACTTCAACTTGGATTTGGACATCGCGATGGCTCAGGCGTATGCAGTTGCTTGCCATGAACAAAGGAAGAGAGAGAGGCAGCGAAGACGGCGGCGTATGTGGATACATCCGATTGTTGAACTCCGGGAGAGCCGTGGGGCATACCACACCCTCTACAGCGAGCTACGTGCAAACCCGGAGAAATTTACTGATTATATCCGGATGTCCCACGAAAGTTTCATGGATTTGCTTGCTCGTGTCCAACAATCCATCCGGAGACAGGACACACAGCTCCGTCGTGCGATTCCTCCTGAGGAACGGCTACTGGTGACATTACGGTATGTTTTAAAAACAAAGGGGTGTGGTCTGATGTTTTTTTTTGTAAATTTAGTATTCAAAACCTTGGGTAATTAGTTTTCGTGAATGTACTAATATTTTTTTTATAGTTTTTAAAAATAATATACATAAATATTAATTTTACTTCTTTGTCTGTTCACAGATTCCTGGCGACTGGAGAAACCCTATCCTCACTACACTTCCAGTACCGTATTGGAATCTCTACCTTGTCTGGAATTGTTGCTGACACCTGCCGGGCTCTCTGGAATGTTCTTTGCCCAGAATTTATGCCCCTGCCCACCGCTGAAAAGTGGATGGAAATTGCTGACAAATTCTGGACAGTATGCAATTTTCCCAACTGTTTGGGAGCTGTTGATGGGAAACACATACGGATCATCAAACCCCAAAGAACGGGATCTGAGTACTATAATTACAAAAAGTACTTTTCAATAGTACTCATTGCAATTGCGGATGCCGGATGTATGTTTGTAGCAGTGGACATTGGAGCATTTGGCCGTGGTAATGACTCGCAGGCTTTTAAAAACTCAGACATGGGCCGGAGGTTGTATGGCAACCAATTTAATTTCCCTATGCCACGGCCTCTTCCTCACACCGAAGCTCCGCCACTGCCCTTTGTAATGGTTGGCGATGAGGCTTTTCAAATGTGCGGAAACTTACTGAAACCCTACTCCAGCCGGGACTTGGACCACACCAAAAAAATTTTTAATTACAGGCTGACCAGGGCCAGAAGAACTGTCGAGTGTGCTTTTGGGATTCTTGTTTCCAGATGGCGAATTCTGGGCACGGCCATTAATCTTAAACTTGAAACAGTCGATGAGGTGGTGAAGGCCTGTGTGGTTCTACATAACTTTGTGATGGCTAAAGAGCACCCGACCTTTGAACTGGACGATGATGCTCCTAACCCATTGCCTGAATTCACTCAGCACACTCTCAGGTCATCCGTTGAAGTTGGCCAAATGAGGGACAAATTTGCGGCCTACTTTATTTCTGATGTAGGACGGGTGCACTGGCAAGATGAAATGGTGTAATGTTGTTGTTTATGGTAATAAAAATCCTTATTTGATACCATTACTGAGTGCACTATATTTTTTAAACTCCGATTAATTAAAAAACTTCCCATGTATAACTGAATTTTGTTATGTTCACACACCTGGGCAGGTAAATACACATACGAGTTAAAATGCAGCATTGCTAGTCTGCGTTAAATATATTGGAATGAGCAAAGCTGCAGGCCATGAATCAGGAAACCATTTTTTTTCAAGATAAAATTGTGCAAATAGTTTAAAACAAAGTATGTGATTTTCTCAAAACACAACACTAAAAACCCAACCCCAATGAAAGTCCATGGGGAATACAAGTCAGCATTGAGTGGATGAATGTAATCTGCTCCATTAAAAGTTATTACACTAGGCCTTTGAATGACTATACTAGGCCGTGGTATTTCAAATATGAGTATACTAGGCCTTGGGGCTAGTAGTATAGTAATATGTGAAATACCACGGCCTAGTATAGTCATACCAAGGCCTACTGTAATAACTCGATTTTTAACAACTAGCATCTTGTTTCACCAAAAACAAACTGGTGAAACTAGAAAGAAACTTATTTTTTAGACAAGTTTCAACAGTTTGTTTTTCATGAAACCAGATTCTATTTTGTAAAACTAGAGTTATTACACTAGGCCTTGGAATGACTATACTAGGCCGTGGTATTTCAAATATGAGTATACTAGGCCTTGGGGCTAGTAGTATATGTGAAATACCACGGCCTAGTATAGTCATACCAAGGCCTACTGTAATAACTCGATTTTTAACAACTAGCATCTTGTTTCACCAAAAACAAACTGGTGAAACTAGAAAGAAACTTATTTTTTAGACAAGTTTCAACAGTTTGTTTTTCATGAAACCAGATTCTATTTTGTAAAACTAGAGTTATTACACTAGGCCTTGGAATGACTATACTAGGCCGTGGTATTTCAAATATGAGTATACTAGGCCTTGGGGCTAGTAGTATATGTGAAATACCACGGCCTAGTATAGTCATACCAAGGCCTACTGTAATAACTCGATTTTTAACAACTAGCATCTTGTTTCACCAAAAACAAACTGGTGAAACTAGAAAGAAACTTATTTTTTAGACAAGTTTCAACAGTTTGTTTTTCATGAAACCAGATTCTATTTTGTAAAACTAGAGTTATTACACTAGGCCTTGGAATGACTATACTAGGCCGTGGTATTTCAAATATGAGTATACTAGGCCTTGGGGCTAGTAGTATATGTGAAATACCACGGCCTAGTATAGTCATACCAAGGCCTACTGTAATAACTCGATTTTTAACAACTAGCATCTTGTTTCACCAAAAACAAACTGGTGAAACTAGAAAGAAACTTATTTTTTAGACAAGTTTCAACAGTTTGTTTTTCATGAAACCAGATTCTATTTTGTAAAACTAGAGTTATTACACTAGGCCTTGGAATGACTATACTAGGCCGTGGTATTTCAAATATGAGTATACTAGGCCTTGGGGCTAGTAGTATATGTGAAATACCACGGCCTAGTATAGTCATACCAAGGCCTACTGTAATAACTCGATTTTTAACAACTAGCATTTTAAACAACTAGCATCTTGTTTCACCAAAAACAAAGTGGTGAAACTAGAAAGAAACTTTATTTTTTAGACAAGTTTCAACAATTTGTTTTTCATGAAACCAGATTCTATTTGGTAAAACTAGAGTTATTACACTAGGCCTTTGAATGACTATACTAGTCCATGTTATTTCACATATGACTATACTAGCCCTTGGGTTGGTTTTTAACATGTATTTACCCATCAGTGTGTGTGAGCGGCGCAAACAACATTAATGAAACTTATTAATGGTGAACCACAAATGTAAATTTATTTTTTATCACAAAAAAAAAATTTAAAAATTATTTTTTACGGCGTTTGGGGGCAGATGGTTTCAATTTGGGGGTGTGCAGGGAATATGCAACACTTGCAGTTGAAGACGGTGTTTGAGGGGAAGGGGCAACAAAACTTGTGGGGGAAGGTAGTCCAGTTAAGGGAATTAAACTTGGAACACTTGTAGGAGAGGAAATCTGTTCAGTTACATTAGTTGTAATGGCATGTCGCCGTAGGCTTGTGTGCCTGGACCGACTTTGGCCCAATGCCCGCCTTGATTGATTTCGCCTTGAAGTAGGGGCAAATATGGAATGTAGGTCCCCCGTCTGCTGGTATGGCTGCTGCTGCTGAGGTGGCGGCTGCTGCTGCAGAGGTTGCGGCTGCTGCTGAGGTGGCGGCTGCTGCTGAGGTGGCAGCTGCTGCTGAGGTGGTTGCTGCTGCTGAGGTGGTTGCTGCTGCTGCTGAGGTGGCGGCTGCTGCTGAGGTGGTTGCTGCTGCTGCTGAGGTGGCGGCTGCTGCTGAGGTGGCTGCTGCTGCTGAGGTGGCGGCTGCTGAGTTGGCTGCTGCTGCTGAGGTGGCTGATGCTGCTCTTCTTGGTCAGTGCTCGTCCTTGCAGGAGGACTGGTGGCGGCAGTGATGGCCCAGGTTTGCAGAGTGGTGGTGGCAGGGCTACTACATGTTGTTGTAGCGGCAGGGCTGTTCCATGTTTGCCTAGTGGTGGCTGAGCTCCACGCATGCATGGGATTGGCGGTGGTGCTCCAGACAGGAGCAGCGCTTGCCATGGTGGTGTCGGTGAAGTGACCAGCTGCACTCAGACTTGTGGTGGTGTAACGGTGGGTGTCCAGCCTTTGAAGAGAGGTGTCCGTGCAGTGGTATGCAGCACAAGTCGGTAGTGAGGTGAAGCGAGTCAATGGTGGCACAGGTGGAAAGGACACCACTGACTGCTGACCGTACCGATTATGCTGCATAGCCTGCAAGAAAGCATTGTTGCAGGCCTGCAGCACATTCAGCTGTTGATCAGGACTAAGGTGTTCCGCCATGCCCTTTTCAATCTTACTAAAAAAATGGTGTGCTGGTCTGTTGAGGTCGGCCTCCAGACGGTCAAGGCGCTGTTCTACAGAATTGAAGCGGTGTTCAAAGTGGTTAAAACCACGTTCCATCAGTGCAAAACCGCTTTCAACTCTGTCGGACAGTGACTTGAGGCTGGAATTAAATGTCTCGCTCAAATGCATAAACTCGGGCAAGACATTCCTGTCCAAGGCCCTCTGCCGCTGGCGGGTAGTGCCCGCATAACCAGTGGCAGAGACCTGGGACAGGGGAACACCTGATGGCCCAGCTTCCTGGTCACCAGCTGTGTGTGTGTGGGACCTGCAAGGTGCTTCCTGGCTGTCGGATGGCTGGGACGGGTCAGAGGACGTCCGACGAAGGACCGCTCCAGGGCCAGGTTGCAGGGTGCTGCTCCAGGTGCTGTGGAAGAAAGGAAAATCATTACTACCATGCCTTTACAAGAAGCATCAGCTGTGGATTAGAAAAACACAGATTAATAAAAATAAAAACCCAAAATGTATAATACTTACGATCTTGTGGCAAGGACCGGTCTTAGGAACTGCAACGCGTGATAGTGACGGTATCTAGTTCTGGTCCTTGACGCAGATCCACTGCGAACCTGGCCCTCAGCACGAACATCACTGTTGAAGCGGTCCTTGATCGAACGCCAACGTGTTCGGACTTTGTCCACTGTTGATAAAAAAAAACAGTGCCGTCAAGTACAACAGTCACTGCTTCACAATTTAGCAATACAATACTCAAAGCAGTCACTGTACACCCCGATGACACTGTTGGGTTTCCTGCTAGAATACACCTAGCACGAAACCCAACAGTGCCGTCAAGGACAACAGTCACTGCGGCACAATGTAGCAATACAATACTCAAAGCAGTCACTGTAGACCACGATGACACTGTTGGGTTTCCTGCTAGAATACGCCTAGCACGAAACCCAACAGTGCCGTCAAGGACAACAGTCACTGCGGCACAATGTAGCAATACAATACTCAAAGCAGTCACTGTAGACCACGATGACACTGTTGGGTTTCCTGCTAGAATACGCCTAGCACGAAACCCAACAGTGCCGTCAAGGACAACAGTCACTGCGGCACAATGTAGCAATACAATACTCAAAGCAGTCACTGTAGACCCCGATGACACTGTTGGGTTTCCTGCTAGAATACGCCTAGCACGAAACCCAACAGTGCCGTCAAGGACAACAGTCACTGCGGCACAATGTAGCAATACAATACTCAAAGCAGTCACTGTAGACCACAATGACACTGTTGGGTTTCCTGCTAGAATACGCCTAGCACGAAACCCAACAGTGCCGTCAAGGACAACAGTCACTGCGGCACAATGTAGCAATACAATACTCAAAGCAGTCACTGTAGACCACGATGACACTGTTGGGTTTCCTGCTAGAATACGCCTAGCACGAAACCCAACAGTGCCGTCAAGGACAACAGTCACTGCGGCACAATGTAGCAATACAATACTCAAAGCAGTCACTGTAGACCACGATGACACTGTTGGGTTTCCTGCTAGAATACGCCTAGCACGAAACCCAACAGTGCCGTCAAGGACAACAGTCACTGCGGCACAATACAGAGCAGGGAAATACTCACTAAACGCCTTTTTGGCGGATGCTGTGGCGCTGTCCCAGCCATCCATCAACGCTGCGGCCACCTCATTCCATAGCCGCCGTGTCACCACATTGTCCTTGTACAGCCGGTCACGGCTGTCCCACAACGGCGAACGCTCCTGGACCAGGCTGATGAGCTGCTCATTATCCAGGTAGACGTCTTCATCCCGTTGTGGAACCTAGACAAAACACATTCATTAGAATAATCAAATTTAAATTGACTAAAAAGTTACAAAAAAAGAAACAAAAAAAAGAGTAAAAATAGAAGATAAAAAAAAACAAAAAACATTACAAATCATTTGATACTTACATTACGTATAACCACCGGGAATTGGCTTCGCTGCTCCTGCTGTTCGCCCTCACTATTCCCGTCCGCAGATGATGATGACGATGTCTGAAAGTTGAAAAAAACGTAAGAGATTTGGAGAAGCAGCAGATATACTTACCAGATGCACGAAAATAATCACCTCACGGTCTGCTTGCGCCAATTCCTGCCGCGATGGGGAATACTCCGATTCTGAAGACATACTGCATGTAAAAATAATAAAAATCATTAGTACATACATAATTTAAAAGGACAGGCATATAATGTAATATACTCACATTCTTCGCTGATATAATGGGTTCTTGGTTGAATGTCTGCTCTTCAATCTGTCTAGTGTAGTAGTGGCAGAGTTTTGGCAGGCACCTCCTTTATATAGCCTTTTTTTTTTGGACTTTAGAAGATTCTAACTAGGATAAAAAGTGGACACCACCCAAAAAACGCTGCGCTAAAAAAGCGCATACCTGCGCATGCCAGTGCGCACGTATGCGCATCCATAGGCTATAATGGCCATTTTTAGCGCAAAACGTGCGCATACGTGCGCATGCGATTTTTTCAAGGGCCAAAAAATGCAACATGCAGCGTCTGGAAAATACCAACGCACACCCCAAAAAAACGCAGCGCATGAAAATCGCATACATGCGCTTACAAGTGCGCAGGTATGCGCACCCATGTTAAATATAGGGGAAAAATCGCATGCGCACGTATGCGTTTTTTTCCAGCGCTAAAAAACGCAAATGTGAAACCAGCCTTAAGTAATGTGATAGACAGGCCTCTATTCCTTATATTTAAGACTCTATAGAAACAGGGTCTGTTCCTTTTGATTGGCGGCCGGCAAGCAAATGTGGTACCAATATTCAAAAAGTGGTGTAAAAGGGAACCTGGAAACTATTGGCCGGTAAGCTTAACATATGTAGTGGGTAAAATTTTTGAAGGGTTTCTAAGGGATAACATTATGGAATATCTCAATGTTAATAAATGTTTAACTTCATATCAACATGGATTTATGAAGGATCGCTCCTGTCAAACTAACCTGATCAGCTTCTATGAGGATGTAAGCTCTCAAATGTTCCAAGGAGAATCATTGGATGTCATTTACCTCGACTTCTCTAAAGCATTTGACACTGTCCCACATAAAAGATTGGTAAGTAAGATGAGAAAGCTTGGGCTAGGGGAAAATGTGTGTAGATGGGTAGGTAGCTGGCTTAGTGATCGAAAACAAAGAGTGGTTATTAATGGGGCATACTCAGATTGGGCCAGGGTTACTAGTGGGGTACCACAGGGTTCTGTATTGGGCCCCCTACTATTTAATATTTTTATTAATGATCTAGTGGATGGCTTACACAGTAAAATATCAGTATTTGCAGATGATACAAAACTATGTAAGGTAGTTAACACAAAGGAGGACAGTTTGCAACTACAGACAGATTTGAGTAAATTGGAGAATTGGGCTGAAAAATGGCAAATGAGGTTTAACACAGATAAGTGTAAGGTTATGCACATGGGAAGGAGAAACATGCTACAATTACTTACTAAATGGGAAATCAGACATGGAAAAAGACTTAGGCTAGTTTCACACTTGCTTTTTTTTGCAGCGCGTTTTTCCCGCAAAAAAACGCATTGAAAAAACGCATACATAAGCATACAACTGCTGCGTTTTTTTCAAGCATTTTTATGAGCATGCATGAAAAAAACGCAGCGTTTTTATGCGTTTGTATGCGTTTTTAGTGCGTTTTTACCGCGTTTGCGTTTTTTTCCAACATTTTTAGGTGGCCCCTCACACTACCCAAACCATGACTTTACTAACCCTAACCCTGACCCTAACCCTAACCCTAACCCTGACCCTAACCCTAACCCTAACCCTGACCCTAACCCTTAACCAAATCATACTTAACCCTAACCCAAACCCTAAACCCTAACTAACCCTAACCCTAACCCTAACCCTGACCCTAACCCTAACCCTAACCCTAACCCTGACCCTAACCCTAACCCTAACCCTGACCCTAACCCTAACCCTAACCCTGACCCTAACCCTTAACAAAACCATACTTAACCCTAATCCTGACCCTAACCCTGACCCTAATCCTTAACAAAACCATACTTAACCCTAACCCTGACCCTAACCCTAACCCTGACCCTAACCCTAACCCTAACCCTGACCCTAACCCTAACCCTAACCCTAACCCTGACCCTAACCCTTAACAAAACCATACTTAACCCTAACCCTGACCCTAACCCTTAACAAAACCATACTTAACCCTAACCCTGACCCTAACCCTAACCCTGACCCTAACCCTAACCCTAACCCTGACCCTAACCCTAACCCTAACCCTAACCCTGACCCTAACCCTTAACAAAACCATACTTAACCCTAATCCTGACCCTAACCCTGACCCTAACCCTTAACAAAACCATACTTAACCCTAACCCTGACCCTAACCCTAACCCTGACCCCAACCCTAACCCTAACCCTGACCCTAACTCTAACCCAAACCCCTAAATTCCATGGTTAAAAAAAAAACCGCATATGCAAAAAAACGCATACATGAGCATGCCAGTGCGCACATATGCGCATCCATAGGCTATAATGGCCATTTTTAGCGCAAAACGTGCGCATATGTGCGCATGCGCTTTTTTGCAGGGCCAAAAAATGCAACATGCTGCGTCTGGAAAATACCAATGCACACCCCAAAAAAACGCAGCGCATGAAAATCACATACATGCGCTAACCAGCGTGCAGGTATGCGCACCCATGTTAAATATAGGGGAAAAAACGCATGCGCAGGTATGCGTTTTTTTCCAGCGCTAAAAAACGCAAATGTGAAACCAGCCTTAGGCATCTTAGTCAATAAGAAGCTAAATTGGAGTGCCCAGTGTCAAGCAGCTGCCACCAAAGCAAATAGGGCCATGGGATGCATTAGAAGAGGTCTGGGGACACGAGATGAAAACATAATTCTCCCTCTGTACAAATCACTCGTCAGACCACACTTGGAGTATTGTGTGCAATTTTGGATGCCGGTGCTCAAGAAAGACATTACTGAACTTGAAAGGGTTCAAAGGCGGGCTACTAAAATGATAAATGGAGTTGGTTCACTACAATACCCAGAAAGGTTATCAAAATTAGGTCTATTTACTCTAGAAAAGAGAAGACTTAGGGGAGACCTAATATATAGGTACAAGTATATCAGAGGGCAATACAGAGATCTCTCCAATGAACTGTTTGTACCAAGGACTGTGACAAGAACAAGGGGGCATTCTCTTCGTTTGGAGGAAAGACAATTTCTACACCAGCATAGAAGAGGCTTCTTCACGGTAAGAGCAGTGAGGCTCTGGAATTCTCTTCCTGAGGAAGTGGTCATGGCCAACTCACTGAATGAATTTAAGAAAGGAATGGATGCTTTTCTTGTGAGTAACAGTATAGAAGGTTACAAATAACATAATATTATAGGTAGATGGTTGACCCAGCTAAGGGGAAGGAATTTTTCTCCCTATGGAGAAAATTGGCTTCTACTCTGTGGGTTTTTTGCCTTCCCCAGGATCAACAATGCAGAACGGCTGCACTAAAAAGAGGCTGAACTAGATGGACATAAGGTCTTCCTTCAGCCTTCAAAACTATGTTACATGCTCTGCCATCCCGGTAGCTACGCTACTGAGTCGAACTGTAAAGATCTGCAAAGAAAGAATAGCTATAATCAATAGTGAATTTAAATATAATTTTATTAATATTTGAAATTCTTAAGACGTTCATTAAAACATATGGGGAGCGACACAGAAAGAAAAGTTCATGGAAAAAGTTTCAAATAAGGGGACAATGCCCAGAATAAAATTTATATCAAGTAATCTGGTGTACACTGAGAATATGATATTGCCTGATACTACAAAATAAAAATAATAAGTAAATCATAATAACAAGTTGCAAGGTAAGAGAAAATAAGCTCAAGCACATATTATCTAGTGGGAATATCACCAATCATCATCTCAATACAGAAGTAATAAGGTCAATGCTAACATACCATATACTGTACATAGTAAAACTAACCAAGGAGTAAAGACACTGGGACTCTAACATACTATAATTTTAACCCCTTCACGACTGATAATGTATGTTTATGTCCACTGGGACTCTATTATACTATAATTTTAACCCCTTCACGACTGATAATGTATGTTTATGTCATTGGCCATGTCCCTGCCTTTGATGTGGGCTCATACATTGAACCCGCATATTTCCCAACACTTGATGGCTGATTTAATTAGCTAATCAAGTGCCTCTAACATACGTGGTTAAATCTGAGATGCATTCGTGGAGGTTAACCGGTAAAATACTGCTGTCAATCACTGAAGTCAGGAAATGTGTCATTGATCCCGCCCAACAGTGCACGAACGTGATTGCAGGGCACCGATGGGTTGTCACAACATCCAGGGATCTGCTGAAGACCCCCATGCCTGTAATCACAAAAGCTGATTTTTGCTATACATGGCAGAGCTGAAGCCTCGCTATGTAAATGTGGCGCCCCCAGGAGTATGGTCGCCACAATGGCATTGCCTTCCTCCAGGGAGGGTGATGTCAGGCTTGGAAGCAATGAAGGGTCTCTCTGGCAGTTAACCATAACATGCAACACAGTTCCCACTCCGGGCCAGCAGAGGGAGCTCTGAACCAATACTAAGGGGAAGAGCTTCTCTCTGGGGGCCAGGAGGGGAAATTAGTCAGTTAGTGTGAGGAGGCCGAAGTGTGTAGACGTGGAGAGAGAAGCTGGGAGACTGAGCGGAGTTGAGAGCTCGTCCCCAGCTGGAGCGCATGATCTGGAGCCTGGTCTCCACGGTTGTATGGATACTGAATGTCCTGCAACAGAAACCAGAGGAATAGGAAGCTGTAAATGCTCTATTCCCACCTAAGACTCGGGGGCACAACAGCAACGGGTGAGCCAAGAGACGAGATAGAAGGCTACAGCTGTCTGCCATAAGAGGTAGATCTGAGAGGGAACAAGAAGGAGGAACTTCAGTGTAACACAGTACTGCATGTACCTCAAGTAAGCGCTAGGAAGGAGACTACACAACCTATCTGCATAGAGAGATTCCTGAGTTGCTTCCAGGCTAATTAGCTCCTGTGCCATCTGTAATCGGGACCCTGGACTGCATTTGCCAAGCCAAAGTAAAGGTAAAAAAACCACCCTGTTGTGTCCTTGCATTCTTCCTACAAACTCTCCGGCACTGCTACATCCCGGTGCCTAGCACTGCACCCTCTTCCCCAACACCTATCTACACTGCCCTGGGACCAACAGCCCTACCTGCGGAGGGCTACAACATCAATGCTGCACCACACCATCTGTCCCAGTGGATCTGCTTGCAGCGTCGGCTTAACACCTCCTTTGCCAAACACCGCAGGTGGCGTCACGAATCTTCCACTCAAAAACTTTATTCCATCACTTTAACCCTTTCTTCATGAGCACCCAGGGCCACGGACCGGGTCACCGCTGCTGTGACACCTCCCTCTGAGATAGACCGGCCCGATACCGAGGGCGACCCATTTTGGCATCACGAACAGGATTTACGGAGCCCGGTGTCCCCGGGTCCTGTGTGCCAGAGACTGTGTTGTGTGCATTAGACTGTTTGTACCATTGCCACCATTATCCCGCTGCTTGGCACGTGCGGGAAACCAAAGAGGCTGGCCGTTGTGGGCGGAGCCTGCCGAAGAGCGCGAAAAAGTGAAGTGAAGAGGACAGCGCGCGAAAAGTGAGGAGCTGAGGCCTGCAGCCGGTAAGCCTGCTTGACCCCGGGGCCTGGCTAACGTTAACTAGGGGGGAAAAGAATGTCGGAGGCACGCGCCGATACAGCGGCGGATGCCCCCGCCAACCCCTCAGTGCCGCAAGATGCAGGGCCCAACATGGCTGCGGCTCCAATAGCAGCCAACGCGGCGGTCCCCATAATGCCGCTGTCTGTGCCCTACATACTGGGAGCAGCCTGGCTACCGCAGTATTCAGGGGAGTCACATACCCTGAGTGACTTCAAAGCGAGACTGTGCAGTTTGTTTGAAGTGTATCCTCTGTCTGAAAGCCCGAAGGTGAACATCCTTATTGGGCAGCTAACAGGTTCAGCACAGAGAGAGGTAAAAGCCTGGCAGGATACTGATAAGGAGACTGTTAAAAAGATCCTGGCTAAGCTAAGAAGCACCTTTGACACCCGCACTCCCGCCGAGATCAAGATGAGATTCTTTGGGTGTAAGCAGAACAGTATACGGGACTATGCTCTTAACCTGCAAGAGGCGCTGCGAGCCGTCAAGCAGATTGACCCAGACAGTGTGGAAGATGGAGACGGGCTGCTAAAGAAGCAATTCATTGAGGGACTCCTATCCAGTACCCACAGAGCACAGCTGCACATCATAGCCCTACAGAACCCTGATCTAGATTTTGCTAATTTCAAAGACAGGGCTATCCGGGTGCTGCATGAACCAAATGTCAGCCATCCCAGCGCCCACTAGGTGCCCAGCGATTACATACCACCAGGAAGCAACATCTTTTCCTTCCATCCCTGTGGAGGCTGATGCACAGACTCTGGACAAAGATCCATCTGCAGAACTGCGTCTTCAGGTCCAGGAGTTGACCAAGGGTATGGCTGCAGTTGCTAAAACCATGCAGTCCCTGCAGGTATCCTCCAAGGAGAAGATCCAGCTTGTCTCCAGTCTAGAGGATGTCCCGTGGCTAAAGAAGAAGAGGATCCCACCACTCTGAGGAAGGAACAACGATCGCTATGACAAGGATGGACATCCCATCTGTCGTCTCTGCCACAAGGCAGGCCACCTTGCAAGATTCTGTTATTTAAATGAGCAACCCCTGGGGCAGAGGGCCAACCCCCAGGAGTAGGACCACAAGGCCCAAAGAACTGGCGAGCCAAGTATGTTGGAGGGAGACCAGTCCTCCCAGTGGTGATTGACAGCATCCCCATGAACGCTTTGCTGGACACTGGCTCCCAGGTGACAACTATGCCCTATATCCTTTGCAAGCGGTATTGGGCTGATTCTGAACTTACTCGCGGCCCAAGTGATGAACTCACAGTAGTTGCCAGTAATGGTCAGTCTTTACCGCAAGTGGGATGTAAAGAAATTACTGTTAAAGTGGGTCGAGTAGAGTTAAAATCTCAAGGTCTGATAGTTGTGGATATTGATCGACGAGAATGTAACCCAATGATGACTCTTGGTACCAATGTGACTGAAAATTGTCTTTCCAAGGTTATTGTTTTGCTACAACAGGTGGCTGAGACTGCTGGTTCCAGTGAACAACGAGTTCTGCAGAAGGAGATCAAGGTCCTGATGCAAAGACAGCAGGTAGAACTCTCTGTCATAGAAATTGGCAGCGTCATAGTGAATGATTCTTTCCCCATTGCAATACCCCCCAGATGTGAAATGTTGATTTGGTGTCGGGCAGCCATAGGCCTCAGAGGAAAAGATTACCAGGCAATGGTAGAACCAGTGTACTCTGATAGCAGGCCCACTGTCCTGACAGCCAGAGGGGTTGTTGATTTCCGTAAAGGGAGGGTACCTGTACGCCTCTTGAATTGTGGGGAGGAGGCCACAATACCTCGGTATGCCACAGTTGCTTAACTGCTTACTGTCAGTAACAATGCAATACGGGCAGCAGTGCCCTTGGTCTCATCCGACCAGGTGGAGGACAATGGCTCTGTAAAGCAGCTGGAGGAGTGATGTCAGCAGCTGCAGGTGGGAACTGACTCCACCTCTTCATACCAAAAGAATGGGGTTTACCGAGTGACTCAGGAGTATGAGCAGGTATTCAGTAATCACCCTGCGGGAAATGAAGGAAGCTGGGGTGATCAGAGACAGGTGTAGCCCCTGGACAGCTCCCATAGTCTTTGTGAAAAAGAAGGATGGTACCATGAGAATTTGTGTTGATTACAGGAAAATTAATAGCTGTGACACCTCCCTCTGAGAGAGACCGGCCCGGTACCGAGTACCCCACAGCCCTGGGAGGGTGACCCATAAAGCACAAGCGATCAGCTGATCACAGCTTCAAGTCTCCTAAAAGAACTATTAAATATAATAAAAAGTAAAAAAAGTTTGAAAAACTATAAAAAATTAAAAAAACACAAACGTTCAAATCACCCTACTTTTGTCCCATTAAAAATAATACAATTAAAACAAATAGACATATCCGATTTATCAAAACATAGAGTAAATTAATCTGAATAATAAACTTTGTAATGAGAAAAAAATCAAACCGCCAGAATTGTGTTTTTTTTGGTTCCTGCAACTTTGCAATAAAATGCAATAAAAGGCTATCAAAACATCTTATCTACCCCAATATTGTATCGGTACAAACGTCAGCTTTGGGTGCAAAAAATAATCCATCACAAAGCCTGAAAAGATAAGAATGTTAAGGGTCTCGAAAAAATTTTTTGGGACAAATTACTGATTTTTGTAACCACTTAAATAAAAAAAAAACTATACATATTTGGTATCTGTGTACTCGTACTGATGTGGGGAATCATATTGCCAAGTCAGTTTTACTATACAGTGGGGAAAAAAAGTATTTAGTCAGTCAGCAATAGTGCAAGTTCCACCACTTAAAAAGTTGAGAGGCGTCTGTAATTTACATCATAGGTAGACCTCAACTATGGGAGACAAACTGAGAAAAAAAAATCCAGAAAATCACATTGTCTGGTTTTTTTTCATTTTATTTGCATATTATGGTGGAAAATAAGTATTTGGTCAGAAACAAAATTTCATCTCAATACTTTGTGATTTATCCTTTGTTGGCAATGACAGAGGTCAAACGTTTTCTGTAAGTCTTCACAAGGTTGCCACACACTGTTGTTGGTATGTTGGCCCATTCCTCCATGCAGATCTCCTCTAGAGCAGTGATGTTTTTGGCTTTTCGCTTGGCAACACGGACTTTCAACTCCCTCCAAAGGTTTTCTATAGGGTTGAGATCTGGAGACTGGCTAGGCCACTCCAGGACCTTGAAATGCTTCTTACGAAGCCACTCCTTCGTTGCCCTGGCGGTGTGCTTTGGATCATTGTCATGTTGAAAGACCCAGCCACGTTTCATCTTCAATGCCCTTGCTGATGGAAGGAGGTTTGCACTCAAAATCTCACGATACATGGCCCCATTCATTCTTTCATGTACCTGGATCAGTCGTCCTGGCCCCTTTGCAGAGAAACAGCCCCAAAGCATGATGTTTCCACCACCATGCTTTACAGTAGGTATGGTGTTTGATGGATGCAACTCAGTATTCTTTTTCCTCCAAACACGACAAGTTGTGTTTCTACCAAACAGTTCCAGTTTGGTTTCATCAGACCATAGGACATTCTCCCAAAACTCCTCTGGATCATCCAAATGCTCTCTAGCAAACTTCAGACGGGCCCGGACATGTACAGGCTTAAGCAGTGGGACACGTCTGGCACTGCAGGATCTGAGTCCATGGTGGCGTCGTGTGTTACTTATGGTAGGCCTTGTTGCATTGGTCCCAGCTATCTGCAGTTCATTCACTAGGTCCCCCCGCGTGGTTCTGGGATTTTTGCTCACCATTCTTGTGATCATTCTGACCCCACGGGGTGGGATTTTGCGTGGAGCACCAGATCGAGGGAGATTATCAGTGGTCTTGTATGTCTTCCATTTTCTAATTATTGCTCCCACAGTTGATTTATTCACTCCAAGCTGGTTGGCTATTGCAGATTCAGTCTTCCCAGCCTGGTGCAGGGCTACAATTTTGTTTCTGGTGTCCTTTGACAGCTCTTTGGTCTTCACCATAGTGGAGTTTGGAGTCAGACTGTTTGAGGGTGTGCACATGTGTCTTTTTATACTGATAACAAGTTTAAACAGGTGCCATTACTACAGGTAATGAGTGGAGGAAAGAGGAGACTCTTAAAGAAGAAGTTACAGGTCTGTGAGAGCCAGAAATCTTGATTGCTTGTTTCTGACCAAATACTTATTTTCCACCATAATATGCAAATAAAATGAAAAAAAAAACAGACAATGTGATTTTCTGGATTTTTTTTTCTCAGTTTGTCTCCCATAGTTGAGGTCTACCTATGATGTAAATTACAGACGCCTCTCATCTTTTTAAGTGGTGGAACTTGCACTATTGCTGACTGACTAAATACTTTTTTTCCCCACTGTATATTGAACATGGTAAATAAAAAATCCATAAAAACTTTGTGCAACTGCACTTTTTTTTTGCAATTTCACCACACTTGGAATATTTTTCCCATTTTCCAGTACACTATGTAGCAGAATGAATAGTATCATTCAAAAGTACAACTCATCCTGAAAAAACAAGCTCTCATAAGGCTATATGGCTGGAAAAAGAAAAAAGTCATGGCCCTTCGAAGAAGTGGAGGAAAAACCGAAAAGGAAAAATAGAAAATCTCCCGGGGGTGAAGGGGTTACATTTTGAGTGAAATTTGAGTAAAAGTGACTACCAAACAGGACCTCAAAAATGATATGTATGTCAGCGCCTACAGGGGATGATTACTTGATTTTTATTTTTTTGAGTTCTTCCTGCCTATGTTTTAGCTCATTTCTATTAGGATAGTGCTGTGATCTGCAGCTAAAGTTTAGCTGCACTGCTGTTCTGGCCATGGCTTTCTCCCTACTCCTTGCAGTTCTGCCTCATCAGACTGGTGGCTGTTTACAAGCCGAGTCACAGCTTACCATAAAATCAGTGCACGGAGAGATTATTAAAGAATAGCTAATTTTTTAAATTTAAATATTAATCAGTCTTTGCAAAGTTATGAATCTTTGTAATTTACTCAATTTCCTCGTCTTGCTTCCTTTTTTAATTCAAATTCCTTGCTGAAAGTGCTGTTTCAACTGCTTCGTTCATATATTTACAGTGTTTTGAATACAAGGATTATCAAATATCCGTATTCCAGTGTGAGCTATTTGTTCTTGTGATGAATGAGGTAATTACAAAAAAACAGCTGATATTTATGGCATCAGTCTTCCGCACTTTTTGACAGGAGCCAATCAAATTGACAGGAAAAAGCGGGAAGAGAAAATAGAATAAACCAGATCAAACCTGCTCAGGCATAGCATAGCTTACCACTGGTACCTTAACCCTTTGAATACTCAACTGAGGTTATATACCAAGTATAACAGATAACCATAAATGGGGGCATTGTTATCATGCGACCCCCCTCATATTTATTTGAGGGGAGGGCGTTCATTCCCACCATTAGCTTACACCAGTCAAGGCAGCTTCCTGCATTGCCTGGCAACCAGGAGACACAGCGTCCCATGTCTCCCAGGCCACGAAACAAATGGGAATCATGGTGTCCTGCGATCCCGCATCACTCACCACTTCTACAAGCGAGAAAGCACCATGTTTAGTTGCACCACCCAAGTGTGCTTATGGCTCTGCCCCCAGTAAGGACAGACAGGCAGCGTAGTCTGGAAACCGGAGGAGGATGCGGCAGGTATTCCCAACAATACAAAAAAGGCATTAGATGACAACTTCTTTAAGTATTGTCATAGCTACAAGTCTACAGCCTTAGCATATTTTCTGATACACTCATAGAGGGCAATGCACACAATACTTATAAGACTGGGATGGGTGTAACCTGCCTGATATAGTGACTGCATTAAAGAATTTGCAGCTAAGTCCGTGTTGTGCAATTCAGTCCTCAGAAAATAGCATCATATGGGAAAATGAGAGAGAAAAAAAAGAGTGGTAATAAAAACTCTTACTACATGTCGCCTACAATTTTCAAAAAATTAAATAGCAAAAAAAAAGATGAAACTGAGGCTTTTAGGCAATTAATTAAAAAATCTGTGTTTGCAGTAGAAATAAATAATCTTTATTTTTATATAGCGCTAACATATTCCGCAGCGCTTCACAGTTTGCACACATTATCATCACTGTCCCTGATGGGGCTCACAATCTAAATTCCCTATCAGTATGTCTTTGGAATGTGGGAGGAAACCGGAGTACCCGGAGGAAACCCATGCAAACACGGGGAGAACATACAAACTCCTTGCAGATGTTGTCCTTGGTGGGATTCGAGTATGCCAAGTAGCACATGCCACTAAAGCCACACCATCTTCATTATAAAGAAAAGTGGCAGCAGCATTAAGCTATGTAAATGGTTCTCTTCAATGGAAGTCTTGTGACAGTAAAGGCTAAAATACATGCAGAAAATTACTGTGAAATCCTAAATGACAATGTGCTTTAACCTAAGTGAATTATGACTTAGAAGAGGATAAGTGCAATGCCAAACATAAAGCCAAAGACTCACAGTATCGGTGTAATAACAGCAATAAAGATAATGTCCTAGAATGGACACGTCAATGTCCAAACCTTATTAAGCATTTCTGACGGAACTAGAAAACCGCTTTTCACTCATAGTCCCCATGCAACTTGACAGTTTTACAAAAAAAGAATAGGGAAACACTTGAGGTCCACATGTGCAAAGATGATCTTACACAGACTCCATTAATTGCCTCCAAAGGTGCCGCATGTGGGGAAAGGGTGAATAGTTTTGCATTAATTTATTTTATTTTCAATAATTATTGTTACAAAATAAAACATGAACAAGTCAATAGTTGTTATAGAAACTACATGTGTAATGTCTTCTAATTAGGAGACCTCTAATTGAACACAATGATGCTTGTGGTGGGCTATTTACTCTACATGGGCAATGCTGCATATGGACTTATTACAGGCGGTAGCATAATGCTGGCACCTGGCATCCGGAACCTGCTGTTTGTTTTATGCCTGGTGTCCTGGAGCCAATAATCACCACATTTAATTGTTTTATGGACCACCCCTTAGTCAGTGTTATGGTACCCTAAGTATCTTTAGAGTGTAACAGCCCCCTTTTATTGGGGTGTAGACATACACACAAGGGTTCCTTACTGGAGGGTACTTCTATATATTGTGATGGTCCTATATATGTTAAATACTTTTATTGTCATTTGTAATGCTCTATTTGTTACATGCAACAAAAATTATGTATGCAGAAAATAAGACAGTGCTGGAAAAACTGGACTGGGTGCTGTTAAAGCAGTCATCCTGGTACAGACAGGCTGGGACTCGCCCATAGGGGAACAGGGGAATCCCCGGTGGGCCCTTGTGCAGATATGGGCCCCCAATCCCACTGTATGAGTAGTCCTTGGCGTAATTAACTTGATTTACCCTGCACAGAAAAAAGCAGCACCTCTTCACTCATTAACCAAACTACCCAGTTTACTATTATATAGAAGTATAGGTAAATTTGTGAACAAGGAAAGCGTAACATTTGCATGCAGTTGAAAAGTTGGCCCTCCAAAGTCAATGTTACTGGTGGGTCCTCGGCACCCAGTCCAACACTGGTACAGATATTACTAAAATATCACAGAAAAATATAGATTTTTTTAAACATTGAGGCAGAAGAAGAGTAACCCATGAAATTCTATGTTTCATTTTTCAGAGTCTTGTTGGCAGCATGGTGGTTTAGTGGCTCACATTGTTGCCTTGCAACACTGAGGACCTGGGTTTAAATCCAGCCACATGCAAAATCTACGTGACATTTGAATATTCTCTCGTATTTCCATGGGTTTACTCTGGGATTCTCCCACAATCCAAATTTTACAGATGAGTAGAGGAGAGCATTCTTCTTGAATTTTCAGAAAAATTCAGATGCACCAGAATTTAATTTTTTTCAAAAATCAATTTGCACTGATCAAGCAAAATGGGAACCAACTGACTATCTTTTTTCTAGATTCTATAAAAAATAATTAGTGATGAACGAGTATACTCGTTACTCAGGTTTTCCCGAGCATGCTGGGGTGTCCTCTGAGTATTTTGGCGTGCTCGGAGATTTAGTTTGTGTCGACGCAGCTGCATGATCTGCGGCTGCTAGCCAGCCTGAATACATGTGGTGGTTGCCTGATTGTTAGGGAATTCCCACATGTATTCAAGCTGTCTAGCAGCCGCAAATTATGCAGCTGCGTCGACAAAAACTAAATCTCCGAGCACACCAAAATACTCTGAGGACACACGAGCATGCTCGGGAAAAACCGAGCAATGAGTATACTCTCTCATCTAAAAATAATCCTTTGAAAATATTAATTCATCTGTCCTGCTCCTGCTCTCACCTGTCTTGTCACCACCGCTCATTCTGCTAGCTTAAAATATGTCTTTTCTCTGGATGTCCTTGCACAAACTAAACCCCACATGACTACATGAGGCCTTGTCAAGTACTGGAAGATCTGGACAGAAGAACTATCTAATGACTGATCCAAAACTTTTTTTTAACCCCTGCTTGGTACTTTGTTTATTAAGCTTTGAAATCTGAAAAGACTGTAAGACATAATAAACGCTGTTTCAGGGCAGATTCATTTTGGATTCAGTTTCTAATTTAATTAGGATTGAACTGAATCTGCTGCCCAATTTAAGTGAAAATGTCCAGAACCAATTTCAGGAGATTGGCTCAACTCTAAGTTAATTGACTTCCTATGAAACCTAACCCATCATGTAGCGAGAGAATTAAGGAATTTAGACTGCAAACCTTATAGAGAGTGGGGACTAAGGCAAATGGTAATAATCTTTGTACAAGTTGGTCAATATAGGCAACAACAAGTATATAAAATAAAAGCTGAAAACTTTGTTGTTACATTGACCGGATGAACCACTTTTTGTTTGCATTAGTTCTGAAGAATTTTCTCCAATTGCTTTTTTGCTATCACGTAAAAATCCGATTTAATATCTGTATTCAGAAATAATAATGTTGCTCTCCATTATTTATTATGTCATGTGATATTCCATATTTTGAATCATTAATCAGTATTGTAGCCTCGTAATAGTTGAATTAAAGTCGCAATCAACTCATGCACAACTGAAAGTCATACATGTGTTATACATATGTAACTAGCATCCTGTGCTTTGTGGTAAACATCTGGGCACATGCCTAAAGGCTTTCACTTTATAATCACATCTAAATGTAAAGCATATTGTATATCAGGAACAGTCTCTAAGATGTTATAGCTGAGAGTCTGCTGAGCAAAGCCAGGAGGATTTCTCAAGAGTAATGCAAAATAAAGCTAAAGAATCTTAGAGCATACATTTTACAATATACTTGAAATATAAAAAAAACGACCTATAGAAGCTTTGCAAGTAGTGTATGTATTAAAACAAAGACAGAAGAGGGAGTTTATGAGTTGCACTAGTCTCTACTTCCCGGTGCCATCCTGACACGCAGGAAAGAGCCGGAAATGACTGCTCTGCCAATTATTGCTGTAGGTGTGAGAATCCTCTGCCAGTGATTGGCTGAGCAGGCATTTCCTGCCATTTCAAGGGATAAGCCAGTAGAGTCCACAGGGAGCAGTCAAAGAAGAGCATTGACTGAGCCCTTTTAATCCCTTAGTAGCTTTTCTTCCCATTTAATCTGTCATAAAGTGTCTTTAACAGCCACAGGTGGAGCATATTGATGGAAATATAAAAAAACTTATGGCTTTTGTAAGAAAGGCATGAAAAATCAAATTCGAAAAAGCGGAAAATGGTCTGTGGGGTGAAGGGGTTAACCTATAACTGGAATCTTGAAGAACAGAGCTAGGGGTTTAAATGATGAGTATCCCTGCCCAAGGCTCTGAGCATAATGTGACACAATGTGGAGGAGTTAACACACAAACTCATTGTCTGAATGGCACTCAGTGTCCCAAAATGCTAACAGAATTGTCCCAGCGTCGCTCCTGGTCGCCTAAAATGAAGGCGCAGTAATGCCAAGCAAGCACAGACAAGCGAGCATAGACATAGATGTTACTCTCTCTTATGTAGCAGAAGGTTATATGGGCCTCACCAGGCACCAGGGCCTCACTGTGGCAGCCCACCCTATTACTACAGCATTGGTTTTACTACAATTTAAGTACCAATGAAATGTCTGTATATGATTAAGTTCCTCAGCATGACAAGATCTGGAAGCCTGCATCTCCCTGACATTCTCTGAAGTGCACTAACACCACGGACACCTGAAAATAATACTGGTTCATGAGATCACCTCACATCTGGGCAGTAACTGATGGGAGATCATTTTCACTCAGACATGGATTCTAGGCTTAAACCTTAGTGCAATATACTCCTTTATGCAAACCACTACATCGGGTCACATCTGTCTTCTCAACCTTTCAAATCCATATTGACTAAACGAATTTTAAAACCAACTACTGGGATATAAGAAAACATCAGTGATTTATTTCTGTTTAATAGGGAGACCATATGTAGTTTTCTGTATATTGTTAATAATGTTCTTCTGCATTCTTACATGGGAAAAAATCTCGAAAATAGCTAAGAAGGAATGCTCTCAACTGTGGACACATAGCACCATGTTGTGGTAGAGATTGTAGTGTTATACTTTTGAACCAGCGATTTGCAAAATACAGCTTAGATAGTTGGGCTAATGATCATTGACCAAGAGTTATCTCTCTGGTCTTCCCCATACTCAATGGGGAGAGTGAAGTAAAATGCTGCCATATACTTATATCCAAAGGGAAAAAAAGGACTGGACTTTCCAAATTAAAATGTCCAATCCTTCTTTCCTGCAACATTACTGGTTGTGAATGTGTTGGGTGGTCCATATACACATTAGATGATCAGTGAGAAAAAGTCTGGTCTTCTGTGAAGAAGCTGAAACTTGGGCATCATTCAACATTCCAACATGACAATGATCCTAAGCATATCTCAAAACTCTCCAAGGCTTAGTGTAAAGAAGGAATCTTGGAAGATTCTGGAGTGGCCATATTAAACTATAGAAAACCTTTTGGTAGGTTTTGAAGAAGGATGTTACAGTATGCAAATCCAAGAATGTTCTAGAACTGGAGGCCATTGCTCATTTGGAATGGACTAAGATTCTTCATGAACATTGCGAGGAGCTAGTGACTGGCTATGCTTCCTGTTTGCAGCAGGTCATAACAGCTAAAGTTGTTTTACAAGGTACAAAAGCATTTGATATGAAGAGGATGAATAATTGTGAAACTGGAATAGTCAGTAAAAGTTGCATTTTGTGTTGAATTTGGAGAAATTTGTTACATTAGTTGTATTGAGCTATTTAAATGGCTCTTGTTTCGTTGATTTATTGCAAACAGCAGAAGGTTTATTCATTTTGCTAATAACTCTAATTTGCAATTGGAAGGTCATTCATTAATTTTAATGGCAACTATGCTCAGGCAATTGAATATTGCTTAAAGGAGTTTTCAAGACTTGGGGCTCAATTCTTCATTCACCCCTACAGTACGTGTCACAGTGTGCGCTCTCAGGATTCTTCAGTGCCGGGCGGTCTTGTGACCGCAAGTAGGCAATTTACATATTTCTGGCCCCATTCTGACTTATCATGTCTGGCATCCCTTAATTCACTTGTATAGAGCAATGACAATGTCTAGCTGGCATGTGACCGCATGTATGCAAATCACATACAAGTCACATGCCCACCCGCTCCAGAAGCAGGCCCCGGAAAATCCTGACAGCGCGCACTGCTCACTGTGCGGTTTCACAAGTGTTCAGTCACATAAAGAGACTGCAGACTTGAGCCCAAAGCCTGGGCAACAGCTTTAAGGGACCATTATTGCTGTGTTTTATAATCAAACTGTGTCTATATTTTACATTTATACAAAGGCTAATTTTGTTATACTTCAAGTACTGCTCTGTTGAAGAAAGATTTATACTCTTCCATGTGACGTCCGGCATGCAATAATGCAAGTGGTATATCAATGTTGGAGCATACATATTAAAAACTGTCATCCTCTGGTGGTGGAGCTTGTTGTTTGGCAGCTGATGGATGTGTCCTGCTGAAATAATTAATTATTGAGTGTGAGTCAATTTCCAACGATAGTCACAGACAGAAAAATTTTGCTGAAAGATCTAAATGATTTTATCTTGGTTATTGTGCTCCAATGTTCGGAGCGGTTACTCTTCATACAAGTGGAGTGAGTAATAAAAGTGATTCAAAGACTCTTCCAACAACATGAGTAATTTACTATGGGTACTGTGCAAAAAAAATTACAAAATTATTCATTCTCAATAAATCTATTATTTTCAATTGCCTTTGATTAATGATCAGGAATAACTATCATGAGGGTTATTGTACAGAGGTTACTGAATTTAAAGGCCATCTATAATCAACGTGCAGAAAGTCCTGGAATAACTTTTCTTCCTCCATACACTGATAAAGTAACAAACTGAGATTAGCTCAATACTCAGCTCATACTTAGCTCATACTTAGCTCATACACTGATAAAATAACAAACTGAGATTAGCTCAATCCCCCACAATCCCCTCCCCACATACTCACAATTTCACCACTTGGGTCCTGCGGTGCCTTTTTGATGCTGAACCACTCTTTGCTGATCGTCTGCAGCAGTCATGTCAACTCTACACTGCTTCTAAGCTCTGCAGCCAAACACTGATTGGTGGCTCTGCCGATGTAGACAGCAGGCCCTCGCTCACTTCAGTGATTGGTTGCAGTAATGTAGACGTGACGTCACTCCTGCAGGCAATCAACAAACACTGGAGCAGCATCAGAGAGGCATCTCTGGACATGGGGAGATCAAATAAAAACTCAGTTTGCTATTTTTATCAGTTTCTAAGTGTGTGTAGTATGAACAGTTAGGGTCACTACGCGACGCACCAGCGATCCCGACAACCATTTGATCTGGTAAGGATCGCTGGTACGTCGCTACATTGTCGCTAGTAAGCTGTCAAACAGACAGATCTACTCAGTGGTGCAGCAACGATTCGGCGATCCGTATAACGACCTCGGCGGTCTTTGGTACCTTGTCACACAGCAGCTTTTCTGACGACCCCTGTCTGCGTCCCTGTGTTCTGTGTCGCCAATGAGGTCGCTCGTTGGTGTCAAACACAAATATGCATGCTGGCCAGCGGGACACCAGTGATCCAAAAATGGCTCAGGACATTCAAGCATGATCAGCGAGACTGCAGCAGGGGGCTGGTCGCCGCTGTGTCACAAGTAGCGAGATCGCTGGCGAGGTCGCTGTTGCGTCACAAAATCTGTGATGTTTCAGCAATCTCGCTAACGATCTCGCTATGTGAGATGGGCCTTTAAAACAGGACATCCTCTTTTCATCCATTTTAATTACAGACTAGAATGAAGTTTATGTGCACCCCTAGGGTTGCACTGAGTTAGACAATTATGAATTTGGTGTGAATGCAGATTAAGGACATTTCCACTAGAACTTGCCTTAATAGTTGTGCACACATTAGTTAGGCTAAACACAAATTACACAGTGTTGACACATTTTTCTGCTCCTCATTTGACCATAAGTGATTGTAAAAAAAAAGCACAAAAAATCAAGATGATTTATGGTATGTGGCACACAAATGCTAGGTAAGTGTATGGGCATGCTGACAAATGTGTACCTAATTAACCAATGCCCTTTCCCATATTACTTGCTTTATTTTTACATTATAGGACATAGGCGGATTATTATACAACCAATGTAAATGTGTTTGTGATTCTAAACAGTTCAATGCATTAACTACCCCTAATAATAGGATTGCACAGTCACATTCATTGGATATTTCGGTTAGTTTACAGAAGCACATGTGTTAAAGGCATAATCAATACTGAGAGAACAGATTTTTCTTCCAACGGCTTTTCCAACAGTGGAGAACATGGATTATTCTTACTTGCACATCCCATGTGCAAAATTAGAGTGGAACCTGATTGATGTGACCTCTGACTGTACCCAGGAACCATCTGTCCTGTACTCCCACTCACTTTTTCCAGCAATGCAAGTGAGTGGGTAGCATTGGAAGAAACAACAGTGACCGCTCGGTATTTTAACATGCAGAAACACAAATGAAAACGACACAAAAAAAATATGCAGATACGGAAAGGCAAAGGGAAAAAAGAGAGAATGACAAAGGATTGCAGTTACCATTGTCTGCCATTTGCTACAATGAATAACTTCAGAACAAAAAAATATTTTAAAAGTTTCTAATAAAATAACTTTAGCAATTTAGTGTAAGGCTTCAGAAACTTGGCCATATTATAGCTCCATACATTCTCCTTGTTGTACAGAATAGAGAGGGGGAGTTTTTTGTTATATCACTGGAAATTTTGGGAAAAATATTAACTGGATACTGTACTACAGAATTGTTAAAATTGAAAGTATCTTTGGACATCTCTGAAATTCAGAACTGAATTTATGGACTCCTGCCATAAACATTTCTTGCAGACAAGTATTAGTGGGGTGTTCAACTTCCGAGCCATTTGCCATTTTCAGACACATATTCTTTCTGGATTAGATAGAGTTCATTAAAGGGTATTTCCATCTCCAAGATCCTATCCCAATATATAGTAGGTGGAATCTTAATAATATTATCAAATAACTCCAATTTGAAATGTATAGTTCTTCTGATAACCTATATCTCTTACCCCATGTGCAGGGCATTGCAGTAGCTTAGGTATCTATGATTATGACCACTCAAATAGGGATAGGTAGTGTGTTTGTTACTAGTGGTCATAACCATGGATTCCATAGCTACTACAATGCCCTGCACATATGTTATCAGGAGAACTTTCTAATTGGAGGTATTTGCTAATATTATTATTATTATTATTATTATTAGACCTACTACATATTGGGATAGGATCTTGAAGATGGTAATACCCCTTTAACTTAAAGGGGTTTTCCAGCTTATCTATTTATTTTCTACAGCACATGTTTGCTCTACCTAAAAAGAACTAAACAATCATTACTTACCTCCTTCCAATTCCAGCAGTGCCTCTAATCTGAAGTCGTCACCCCAGGAGCACTGCCGGAAAAAGCCGACGACTGCCGAGTGCAGTTAATACCGGCGGAAGTTAATGAGCTGCCCCTGAAGCAGATGCAGCTGGGAGACAGCGGGATGGGAGGACGCGTCGCTGGACAGGTAGGTGTAATTATAATGTTTATTATTAATTTTCTCCTTTTTTTTACAGTTCCCCCCGCCCCATACCAAATCTGGAAGGTCCGAGTTCGGGGTTCAGATGCAAGTTCGCACCATCTCTGGCCCCGAACTCAAACTTTGCAAAAAAACTTGGGCGAACCCGCCAATCCCGAACATCGGGGAGTTCGCCCATCTCCCAGCCACGACTCGTCTTGTCACAATGATCTTCCCAGCCCTGAAAATAACAAGATCACATACATTGCATACATACATGTGTCTCCCCCCCAAAAAAGATATGTGCCCCACCATTAATATACTATTAGCCATGTACCATTAAAAATACAGTATAAACTGATAAGCAGCACTGTGCCCCCATTACCTATGATCGCTGACTCCCAATAATATAAATTATTCAGTCTGTGATTCTCCCCACTTAACTGTAAGGCCATGTGCACACGGAAAATATGCAAGGTTTTACAGTACAAGAGAAGTGAATGAGATCCCTGAAGTCTCATTCACACACTGCTTATTTTTTCCTTGCAGATTTGCAGCAGATAAAAATCTGCATAATGTCAATCCTTGCAGCGTATTTCTCCCATACTAATGGGGAAAAATACATAACAAAAGCATGTAAAAAATATGGAAAAAAAATTAAAGCATTTTACACAACTTTCTTTCTGCCAACACATTAAGACATGCAGCAGAATTTTCTTCTATAAATTCCCGAACGTGTGCACATAGCCTTTCCACCACCTCCATCATTGCCTTCTCTCCCACCACCCCATCATTGCCCTTTCTACCACCTCTATCATTGCTTTCTCTCCCACTACTCCCATCATTGCCCTTTCCACCACGTCTTTCATTGCTTTCTCTCCCACCACCTCCATCATTGCCCTTTCCACCACCTCTATCATTGCTTTCTCTCCCACTACTCCCATCATTGCCCTTTCCACCACCTCTATCATTGCATTCTCTCCCACTACAACCACCATTGCCCTTTCCACCACCACTATTATTGTCCTTTCAACCACCACCATCATTGTCTCCTCCCCCACCACCCCATCATTGACATTTCCACCACCTCCATCATTGCCTTCTCCCCCACCACCACCATCATTGCCCTTTCCACAACCTCCATCATTGCCTTCTCCCCCACCACCCCCATCATTGCCCTCTCCACACACACACATAAACACAGACACAGCTCCACTCACCTTTCTGCACTTTCTCAGCCTTCTCCATTCCTCAGCAGCCACAGCATCTTCATTGCCACAGTTTTCTCTCTGGCACAGCCATGCGCTGAATGCTGACGTCATCCAGCCGCGATGCTGTATCAGACAGGAAGTGTGGGCAGGAAGCAGGACTGATCCCTAGATCTCTGCTCCGCTGCCATTTTCTCCTGTAGGCAGAGGAGTTGCAGGGATTGCTCCCTGTCCACCGCTCATGAGGGCAATCTGGCCACAGGCCCCTAGGGCCAGATTGCCATCAGTGTTAGCCATCCTGCATAGGCCCCCCTCCACCTCCGAACCCCGGTGTGTCTGCACTGGCTTCACATGCGGTGTGTCCGCCCCTGACATGGGGTCCATTATACTATATGGATGACTATCCTGTCCGATCTAAAATTAAAACTTTTGAATCCCTCAAGGGCATGCACTGAGAGCTGCGAGGATTCGCCGGTATCTATTGTAGAATTTACAATAGATATCACTCATGTAATGTAAGAAGTAAGTGAAATCTTTAGCTTTGTACTAAAACTATGTTTCTCTGCAATATGTGTGCATCATGAATCGTGGTATGTGTTAAAGGGGCCCACTGAGATTCTTTTGCCCCGGATCCTATGAAAACCTGGAGTTCTAGATAGGAGTGATGTTTTTCCTTTTGCGGGAACCCAGCTTTATTTGCTGGGGGGCCCCTGACTGATCAGTCTGTGGGTTTAATGTGCATGGACCTCTTTTCCTAGGCGCAGGGAAATGGTTAAAGGAAGCAAAACTCCACCCCCTTTAATTTTGTATGTGGGTATATGCGTCATTTCAGGTCCCGGGGGGGTTGTATCTTCCTCCCACTAAGGGGTATATAAGGCGGGGCCTGAAGCTGCCGATCCTCTTTGAACCTGGGATCAAGAAGTGTCCCACCCTCCCTTCCCTTTCTTTTGTTTTTCTTTTCGCTTCTTTTGTTATTGAGGTAATTTGATGGTTTGGATGTTTAGTATTCAAGGTAATGATAGTCGCAGCGGTTGGTGGAAGAATAAGTCGGGGTAACATGTTCCGGGAATCCGGTGGCGTATCACCCACAGCTTCCAGTGTTTAATTAATCCAGAGCTGCGACCTTACCCTTCCAACAATGTTTTTTTTGTGAAGAAGAGAGTTATTATTGTAAATGTGTTACTCTCCATTAAAGATATGTTTTTGTTAATGACTGAATTCTTTCTTTGCGTTGGGGAAAAGGGGCAAGGGTTTTCTTGAGGTATGAGCGGTCATAGGCACATTGTACTGATAAACAGAGATACTGTATACCAGTGCATCTCTACTTACTAAATAAAAAAATAATCTTTTCTCAAGAAAATACCATTATAGGGCAGTGAGCCAAAGTATTTTAACTGGTTTAGAATCCTGAGTGTATAGTAAGTGGTACTCGTCACCAATGATTCTCTCTACAACTTGGGTCCATTCATGGTTGCACCTCCTCCAACTTTGATTGGTACACCACTGATGATCTGAATGTCCTTGTCAGCATTGCAAAAACTGTCATCATTACATGGTAATTATCTATCTATCGATCTTCATTTTTCATCTAAAAACATTCACATTGCTTATGTATCTAATATATACATTATCTATCTATTACATAAATTATCTATATATTGTACACATTATCTATCTATTATATATATTAAAGTAAAAAAAGTTGAAACAGCACTCCATGTAGCAGTTATAAGGTGATCTTCAATGGCCCATGTGGTGACGTTTCGGTCCTGGATGCAGACCTTTCTCAAGCCTTTCTATTATTTACATTATCTATCATCTATCTATCTATCTATCTATCTATTATATACATTATCTATCTATCTATCTATCTATCTATCTATCTATCTATCTATCTAGTTATCTATTATATACATTATCTATCTATCTAGTTATCTATTATATACATTATCTATCTATCTATCTATCTATCTATCTATCTAATATCTTGTGAGCCGAAACGTCGCCATGCCATGTGGGTCGGAATAAATTCCACTTTTTTCATTTTTGAATGCTGGAGTGCTGACTTCATTTTTGTCTATCTAGCTATCTATCTATTCATATTTCTACAAGCTCGTATAAACATTATTCTGTGTATTGAAATGTATCATTTAGGTTGGAAACAGTATATTTGCTCCTACATTTTTGCATCGCACACTATGTAAGTCAATTTTGTTATTCTTTCCAAATCCAATGACCATCATCCCATAACACAGATCTCCCGTTTTCTTTCTATTCAGTGTTTATGCAGCTAATAGCAGAGTATTATTATGCTATGGTCGCTAGTCTGCATGTACTTGATGTGGAGCACAATGAGCAATATTTTCTGAAAAGTAACGCAAGTTATCACACAGAACCATTGAATCTTTTCTTTGCTGCGTGTTTTCAGTAACTGATCCTCACAAACCAGTGCATATAGATGGAAACTCCCATCACCCCTTCCCCCTCCTTCACCCTCCCCAAACCAACAATGTAAGTAGTCTGTTTCCTGCCCTGAGAATGTTTTCATTTATCTGATACTCTTCCAGCTTGGAACATAATGCTTTAATTCAGACAACAAACGCTGTTACTGTATTGAAAGCCGGCTTGGCTGTTAAACATTGAGCTGTTTAGAAAGCAGAGAAACTGGCAGGATTAACAGAGAAAAAATACATTAAAGCTGGCACTCATTTAGCCTGGAATTTGTGCCAAACTGTACCCTCTATTCACTACGCTCTGCGGGTAAAGAAAGGCACACTTACAGCTATCCTTAAGAAATTTACGATTTACAAAAGTAAGTTATTGCGGCAACGGTGATGATAAACATCCATATAGAAAACCAATTGCTGGATGACTTGTCACCAACTTAGTTTTTTTGTCAGTTTTGTATAAATAGAAGACGAGATTTACAGTTTGTTGATATATTTGAAAACATTTCGAGAACTTTGAGGCATGTTCACAACCACAAGATTCAGCAACGAAGTTAGATTTACTACTGAGTGAAGAGTTACAACATGGCAATTAGCTTGGCCAAAATATTGAGAATTGGAAACTATTAAAACCACAAAATATACATTTTTTTTACCTTAAAGGGGTTGTCTGAAATGTAAGTTCATTTTCATCCTAAATGCCATTCTATTTAATGCCATAATGTAAACTGTTTTCTAATAAATTTTAATTAAAAATTCCTTTGCCTTCCTAACTACACTAACTGCCTTTCTTCTTTTTCCTACTTCCTTTTTGATGATGCTTCCTTTGACAATCCCAGTGCATGCTGGTATAGTCAAACAAGTCTTCCCTGAAACGAAGCGTCATCAGTGTCCTTCCTTTCAGGAGCTGAGCAAGTCCCTGCATGATGTGCACTGCGTGATGTGCACAGTGGCAGTGCGCTTTCTCGAAGGCTCAGATCAGAAGTAATGAATCAGCAACAGAGTGTGATGTAAGATGAATACCCAGCTCGCATGTGACATCACATGTGGAAGCGCTGATTGTGTCTGCAAGTCGTGCATTCGTCTTACAGCAAGCTCTGTTGACAGCACGTTACTATGGATGTGAGACAGCAAGGGAGCGCACTGTTATTGTGCACATCGCAGAGTGACAGAGCAGGGACTAGCCCAGCACCTGAAATGAGAGTAACTGATGACGCTTCATTTTAGGCCTGGGGCAAAGGTTTCCACAATTATCACAGCCTTTGCCCCTCGATGACGAATAGTTTGATAATCCTAGCATGCATTGGGATTCTCAAACAAAGCATCATCAAAAAGGATGTAGGAAAAAACCAGTTAGATAGTGTAGTTAGGGAAGGATAGGGAATTTTTAAATAAAGTATATTAGAAAATAGTTTACATTATAGCATTAAATACATTAGATAGGTATTTAGGATGAAAATTAATTGGTATTTTGGACCAACCCTTTATTTCCATAGTTAATGCTAGGACTTTTCCTGGTACCCATTGTAAAATATTCCTTGTCATTGTGTTTTTAATCTATTTTTAAGGCTGTTAAAAGGGAACCTGTGGCATTGAGCATGGTGCCTGATCTATGGGCAGCATAGTATAAAGTGAGAGCAGCTGAGCAGATTATTATTATTATAAAGATTGATAGATTTGTGGTAATAGCTGAGCTCAGCATATACAATTAGCATAATATAAAAGGTTTCCTTCATACATCGCAGTAATTATCCAATTTTTTTTGCCAAGATTCTAGCAAAAATGCTGTAAAATGAACTTCAGCTGCAATGTGTGAACGCTGTCTATATTCAATGAGTTAGAAGAGTAGAGACGGGGTGACCATCTTAGATACTAATCAGCTGGTGCCACTGGCTACATTTCATAACAATATGAAACATGAGAGGAAGAGAAGAACTCAGAAGCAGGTAAAATAAACTAAGGAATTCTGGGAAATGTAGTATCACAGTGTATTCTGAAGGTGGTGGGCAATACAGGACCACCCACTTCAGGAGTGATGAGGAATGGAGCAATGGGTGGCAGAAATATGAGAAGGAAG
This sequence comes from Dendrobates tinctorius, assembly GCF_039654945.1. Classification (NCBI taxonomy): domain Eukaryota; kingdom Metazoa; phylum Chordata; class Amphibia; order Anura; family Dendrobatidae; genus Dendrobates; species Dendrobates tinctorius. The sequence goes on from NW_027361738.1 coordinate 11,847,061, forward strand.
GCACGTAGTAAGTAAGTAAGTATGTGTATTATAAAGTGTTGGGGATTCCAATAAAATATTTACATTCTTGGATAACCCCTTTAACCCCTTCACCCCCAAGGGTGGTTTGCACGTTCATGACCGGGCCAATTTTTACAATTCTGACCACTGTACCTTTATGAGGTCATAACTCTGGAACGCTTCCATGGATCCCGGTGATTCTGACACTGTTTTCTCGTGACATATTATACTTCATGTTAGTGGTAAAATTTCATTCAAATAACTTGCGTTTATTTGTGAGAAAAACGGAAATTTGGGGAAAATTTTGAAAATTTCGCGATTTTCCAACTTTGAATTTTTATGCCCTTAAATCACAGAGATACGGCACACAAAAAACTTGATAACTAACATTTCCCACATGTTTACTTTACATCAGCACAATTTTGGAACCAAAATTTTTTTTTTGTTAGGAAGTTATAAGGGTTAAAAGTTGACCAGCGATTTCTCATTTTTACAACACCATTTTATTTTTAGGACCACATCACATTTGAAGCCACTTTGAGGGGTCTATATGATAGAAAATACCCAAAAGTGACACCATTCTAAAAACTGCACCCCTTAAGGTGCTGAAAACCAAATTCAAGAAGTTTATTAACCCTTTAGGTGCATCACAGGAATTTTTTTGAATATTTAAAAAAAAATGAACATCTAACTTTTTTTCATAAAAAAATACTTCAGGTTCAATTTTTTTTATTTTACAGGAGACAGGAGATTTTACAGGAGAAATTGAACTGCAAAAGTTATTGTGCAATTTGTCCTGAGTACGCAGATACCTGATATGTGGGGGGAACGACTGTTTCGGCGCATGGCAGAGCTCAGAATGGAAGGAGCGCCGTTTGACTTTTTCAATGCAAAATTGGCTGGAATTCAGATTGGACGCCATGTCACGTTTGGAGAGTCCCTGATGTACCTAAACAGTGGAAACCCCCTACAAGTGACCCCATTTTGGAAACTAGACCCCCCAAGGAACTTATCTAGATATGTGGTGAGAACTTTGAACCCCCATGGGCTTCACAGAAGTTTATAACATAAAGCCATACAATTAAAAAATCATATTTTTTCCACAAAAATGATCTTTTCACCCCAATTTTTATTTTCCCAAGGGTAACAGGACCCTAAAAGTTATTGTGCAATTTGTCCTGAGTACGCTGATACCCCACATGTGGGGGTAAACCACTATTTGGGCGCATGGCAGAGCTCGGAAGGGAAGCAGCGCCATTTGACGTTTTTGGCTGGAATTGAGATCGGACACGATGTCGCGTTTGGAAAACCCCTGATGTACCAAAACAGTGGAAACCCCCCACAAATGACACCATTTTGGAAACTAGACCCCCTAAGGAACTTATCTAGATGTGTGGTGAGAACTTTGAACCCCCATGGGCTTCACAGAAGTTTATAACATAAAGCCATACTATTAAAAAATCATATTTTTTCCACAAAAATGATCTTTTCACCCTCAATTCTTATTTTTCCAAGGGTAACAGGACCCTAAAAGTTATTGTGCAATTTCTCCTGAGTACGCTGATACCCCACATGTGGGGGTAAACCACTATTTGGGCGCATGGCAGAGCTCGGAAGGGAAGCAGCGCCATTTGACGTTTTTGGCTGGAATTGAGATCGGACACGATGTCGCGTTTGGAAAACCCCTGATGTACCAAAACAGTGGAAACCCCCCACAAATGACACCATTTTGGAAACTAGACCCCCTAAGGAACTTATCTAGATGTGTGGTGAGAACTTTGAACCCCCATGGGCTTCACAGAAGTTTATAACATAAAGCCATACAATTAAAAAATCATATTTTTTCCACAAAAATGATCTTTTCACCCTCAATTCTTATTTTTCCAAGGGTAACAGGACCCTAAAAGTTATTGTGCAATTTCTCCTGAGTACGCTGATACCCCACATGTGGGGGTAAACCACTATTTGGGCGCATGACAGAGCTCGGAAGGGAAGCAGCGCCATTTGACGTTTTTGGCTGGAATTGAGATCGGACACCATGTCGCGTTTGGAAAACTCCTGATGTACCAAAACAGTGGAACCCCCCCACAAATGACACCATTTTGGAAACTAGACCCCCTAAGGAACTTATCTAGATGTGTGGTGAGCACTTTGACCCCCCCAGTGCTTCACAGAAGTTTATAACACCCGGGCATGAAAATAAAAAATTCGTATTTTTTCCACAAACATGATCTTTTAATCACCATTTTTTTATTTTCCCAAGGGTACCAGGAGAAATTGGACCCCAAAAGTTGTTGTCCAATTTGTCCTGAGTATGCTGATACCCCATATGTGGGAGAAAACTACTGTATGGGCACACGTCGGGGCTCGGAAGGGAAGTAGTGACGTTTTGGAATGCAGACTTTGATGGAATGGTCTGCGGGTGTCATGTTGCCTTTGGAGAGCCCCTAATGTACCTAAACAGTGGAAACCCCCCACAAATGACACCATTTTGTATACTAGACCCCCAAAGGAACTTATCTAGATGTGTGGTGAGCACTTTGAACCCCCCAGTGCTTCACAGAAGTTTACAACGCCCGGGCGTGAAAATAAAAAAATTCGTATTTTTGCCACAAACATGATCTTTTAGTCACCATTTTTTTATTTTCCCAAGGGTACCAGGAGAAATTGGACCCCAAAAGTTGTTGTCCAATTTGTCCTGAGTATGCTGATACCCCATATGTGGGAGAAAACTACTGTATGGGCACACGTCGGGGCTCGGAAGGGAAGTAGTGACGTTTTGGAATGCAAACTTTGATGGAATGGTCTGCGGGTGTCATGTTGCATTTGGAGAGCCCCTAATGTACCTAAACAGTGGAAACCCCCCACAAATGACCCCATTTTGAAAACTAGACCCACTAAGGAACGTATCTAGATGTGAGGTGAGCACTTTGAACCCCCAAGGGCTTCACAGAAGTTTATAATGCCAGGGCATGAAAATAAAAAAATCGTATTTTTTCCACAAACATGATCAATTAGTCCCCAATTTTTTCATTTTCCCAAGGGTAACAGGAGAAATTGGACCCCAAAAGTTGTTGTCCAATTTGTCCTGAGTACGCTGACACCCCATATGTGGGAGAAAACTACTGTATGGACACACGTCGGGGCTCGGAAGGGAAGCAGTGACGTTTTGGAATGCAGACTTTGATGGAATGGTCTGCGGGTGTCATGTGCGTTTGGAGAGCCCCTGATGTACCTAAACTATTGAAACTCCCCACAAGTGACCCCATTTTGGACACTAGACCCCCCACGGAACTTATCTAGATGTGTGGTGAGCACTTTGAACCCCCAAGTGCTTCACAGAAGTTTATAACACTCGGACGTGAAAATAAAAAAATCATTTTTTTCCACAAAAATGATATTTTTGCCCCCAATTTTTTATTTTCCTAAGGGTAACAGGAGAAATTGGACCCCAAAAATTGTTTTGCAATTTGTCCTGAGTAGGCTGATACCCTACATGTGGGGGTAAAACACTGAGCGCATAGCAGAGCTTGGAAGGGAAGGAGCACCATTTGACTTTTTCAACTCAGAATTGGCTGGAATTGAGATCAGACGCCATGTTGCATTTGGAGAGCCCCTGATGTGCCCAAACAGTGGAAACCCCCAATTCTAACTCCAACCCGAACCCCAACACGCCCCTAACCCTAACCCTAACCCTAACCCTAGCCCTAACCCTAGCCCTAGCCCTAACCCTAACCCTACCCTAACCCTAACCCTAACCCTACCCCAACACACCCCTAGCCCTAACCCTAGCCCTAACCCTAATGGAAAAATGGAAATAAATACATTTTTTTAATTTTATTATTTTTCCCTAACTAAGGGGGTGATAACGGGGGGTTTGATTTACTATTTATGGCGGTTTTTATGTTTGGAGGCTGTCGCACGCTAAAAGACGCTTTTTATTGTAAAAATATTTTTGCATCACCACATATTGAGAGCTATAATTTTGAGGTCTTATTTTTTGCGGGACAAGTTGACGTTTTTATTGGTACCATTTTTGGGCACGTGAAATTTTTTGATCGCTTTTTATTCCGATTTTTGGGACGCAGAATGAACAAAAACCAGCGTTTCATGAATTTCTTTTGGGGGGGGTGCGTTTACACCGTTCCGCGTGCGGTAAAATTGATAAAGCGGTTTTATTCTTCGGGTCAGTACGGTTACAGCGATACCTCATTTAGGTCGTTTTTTATGTTTTTGTCGGTTTTATGCAATGAAAACTATTTTATATAAAAAATAATTATTTTTGCATCGCTTTATTCAGCGAGCTATAACTTTTTTATTTTTTCGCTGATGATGCTGTGTGGCAGCTCGTTTTTTGCGGGACAAGATGACGTTTTCAGCGGTACCATGGATATTTATAGGCGTCTTTTTGATCGCGCGTTATTACACTTTTTGTTTGGCGGTATGATAATAAATCATTATTTTTTGCTTCGTTTTTTATTTTTATTTTTTAAGGGGTTCGCTAAAGGGGTTAACTAATGGGACAGTTTTATAGGGCGGGTCATTACGGACGCGGCGATACCTAATATGTGTACTTTTATTGTTTTTTTTTTTTTTATTATTTCCAAAAAATGGATTTATTGGGGGAATATTTTTTTTTTTTTAATTTATTTGGCGATTTTTTTTTTTAAATTATTTTTACACTTTTTTTAATTTATTTTTAACTTTATTAAATAGTCCCAGGTGGGACATCACTGTCTGTGACAGATCGCTGATCTGTCACATCACAGATCACTGTGACAGATCAGCGATCTGACACAGGCACTGCAGAAGGCTTCCTCATGCCTGCGCTTTGCAGGCACTGAGGAAGCCAGCTTCCGCAGGCCCCCGAAGGCCCCCGTCGCCATCTTGGATTCGGGGGCCTTGAGGAAGGGAGTCCCCCGCAGCAGCGCTGCACATTGCGCTGCCGTGGGGGGCTCAGGGAAGCACGGAGGGAGCCCCCTCCCTGCCGATGCTTCCCTTTAACCCCCGGTACACCGCGATCGTGTTTGATCGCGGTGTGCAAGGGGTTAACGTGTCGGGGGCGGTCCGTGACCGCCCCTGACACATTGTGCCGGGTGTCAGCTGTGATAATCAGCTGACACCCGGCCGCAATCAGCGGCGCTCACCACGTGGGCGCCGCTGATCGCGCCGACGTACTATCCCGTCCCCGGTCATACGGGCCCGGGTACCGTGGACGGGATAGTACGTCGGATGGCAGGAAGGGGTTAAGCAACAAAATGTAACCAAAGATTCTAGATTTAGAACCGATAAATTAGAATGCCATTACTATTCACTCATTTTTTCCTTGGGTGTGAAGGATTTATCTGTGTATTCATACTTTGCATAATTAATTTTCTTTTCTATGTTTGACACTATGTGTAATTTCATGCTCTATTATGGATTGCTCACATGTTATTCAATTATCGCTGATTATTCTCTGTCACTTCCGTGTAATTTATTATATGTTGAAAAGGTGTTTGCATTCTTTCACTGCTGTTGAAAGCTCGGGAGGAGCTGAAACATTCCGATTTTGACAAATAAAAGAATCAAGATTTATTATTCTGCCACCGATGTACATGGGTGAGATGTGTCTGAGGGATGTGAACACGGTTCTCTGTATAAGCAATAACAGGTAGCGTTAACTCGCTAACTTGTGCCTCTAATCCTGATGAGCTGCACGTGATTAGTCCGGAATGCTGATGCAGTGTTGAATTCAACAGGTTTTATTTACAATACCTTGATGAGATGAGGTGAGATAACAGAGAAGATGAAGGTATGAAGATGAGGTAGGAGTTAAAGCTGATATTAGAAGCACAAAGTTAGAGGTAACAAGAGAATCCTTTCTCCAGTCCTGAAGCATGCATTGTCCAAGAAGGCACTGACTAAGAAGAAGGAAGCGCGATAAAGATAGGAGGAGTTGTAGAAAGAAAAGTATTATGGGTAAAGCACAGTAATAATACATAAACAAAATAATATAACAGCGGCCAGTAGATGGCAGCAAAGTGCAACAAATACGATAGATGTAATTAAACCATATGCATTATGTAATGGCTGAAAGTTTTAGCAAAAGATTAGCTAACAGCACATTCATAATATCTTAGTGTCAGGAATTCTTCACTTAGTTTAACTTACGTCCACGTGCACCGCAAGGAGTGGAGTGCCAATCGCCATTTGGATTTCGTTCAGTCACATAGAGATTTGTAGCCTAAGACCAGTTTGCATATATTAAAATATTTGAAGCAGTTATGTTGCCTTATGCTGAAGAGGATATGCCCTTGAAATGGTGGTTTCAACAAGACAATGACCCTAAACACCCCAGTAAGCTAGCAAAATCTTGGTTCCAGTCCAACAAAATAGAGGTTATGGAGTGGCCAGCCCAATCCCTGGACCTTAATCTAATACAACACTTCTGGGGTGACACTGAAAATGCAGTTTCTGAGGCAAAGCCAGCAAATTCCAACTAATTGTGGGATGTAGTCCAAGCATCCTGAGCAGGAATATAACAGTTGACAGGAAACAGAAGTTGGTTGACTCTATGCAACATAGATGTAAAGAAGGTCTAAAAATGGTGGGTATACAATTAAATATTAGGTTAGTGATTCATAAGAATGCAAAATCCACAAAAATAGTACATATTGTGAGTTTGTAAAGACAAATGCAGACACTGCTATTTTTTTTTAAAAGAAGCCCAACGTTCATTTTTTTTTATTTTCTGTAAAGTAGTTAAAAATTATCTACATTTCTCTGTTTTGAAATTAGAAAACAGTGGGCAATGTTCTCAATGTTGGAAATGAAAACGAGTATAAAGATTTTGTGTTTACCTCATGTGTTTGAACACACTGCTATTAGTTTGAACACTACTGTATTTACAGCTTTGGCACTTTATTGTCTTTGCTTTTATTATTGTATCGTAGGTTTATATTTAATTATTTGCTTCCCAGTAATTTGTGGTGTGTATGGAACTCATTGATTTACTTTGACAATGCTACTTTGATTCGGAAGGGTAAATATTGTTTGTGAAGCCATCAGAAATTGTATGCTTGCGGTGGGGCTTGGGTAAAACAGATTTGTATACCTTGGAATCCTAATAAAAATTGCATTTTTTTTTCAGCCCCCGGTCACAAAAAATAGCAACGAGTGAGAAGTAAATATGAGTAAAGTTCTGGGACTTTTCTGCCAGTTTTTCTTTCTTATGAACATCTTATAAAAACAGAGAAGGTGATGTCATAGCAGCTGCTGATTGCCTGACAGACAGTTTCCGCAGAGCTACATGAGGCCCTTTGGTGTTCATGTCATGGAGATTGGCAGATGAATGACACCAATGAGAGCAGACCAGTGCTCCCTCTGGGATTGCTGCCCTAATTGATTGACAGAATGCAAAGAAAAAACTGCCTTTGAACCTGAAAAGAATCCTCCTTTTTCCCCCAAAGCCCAGTCCCCTTTTCTATCCCCAGTCTTTTTTTTCACAGTCCTCTATTTGTAAAGGTGTTTTGTTCCTCGGCAGTCACTGAGTTTAATGGAACGCAATGACTTTTTCGCCTCCTCAGTCTGTCAGTCAAAAGCGCCAACCCCGGGTTGCTAAATGAAGTCCTTTCAGACTCAGACAGGGGAGGAATGTGTCAGTCATCCAACAGACTCTGTTGTGTTTTAATCTGTCAGAAAGGTGATAGAGGAGAGCAGTTGGGTCTGGCTGGGGCACATTCCCAGCAGAAACTTAGAGGCCCTAGCAAATCCAGGTGGTGGAGCTGAAATGTCAACCAATCCTGCACAACGCTGAGGTATGGAGTGTCAAAGCCTGCAAGGCATTATGCTTTGCAATCAAGTGTGAGGTGTGTGGCCAGCACTAGGCGGAATGCTTCACAGCAAGTATTTTAAAACCAAAAGCCTTCATGTGTGAGCTGTCTGCAGGGTTCAGCTCTTCAACATCAGCCTACACTCATACACGATTCTCTGGAACTAATCTTAGGCCCCCTACCTCTATTTTTGTGGAAAGCCGCAGCGTTCAGCACTTGAGAGTATAGTACATTTATCAACAATATTGTTAAGTTGGCTTTAGGGCCCCTTTCTCATCACTTTTATGGCCTACGGCAGTAGTATACCAAGCACAAAGCATAAGTAAGTACCATGTATGTCATGAAGGTTAACTAAAGTATGAAATCATTTTTGCTGTTGTATACACTGTTCAGTACTCATGGTATATGGAATCACCCAAACCGAGGAGCAGAAGAGCTCTGCTTATATTTAAGCAGAATCAATGTTGGACTGGGGTGGCAAAGGCCCACCAGTAGTATTGACCCTGGAGGCCATTGTTCAGCTGCCTGCAAATATTACATTACTTTCATTCACAAATTAACCCCTGCTTCTATATAATTACACATCGGGTAGTTTGTTGACTGATGACATGCTGCCTTTGTTCGTATTGAATCAAGTGTATTGTGCCTACCACTGTTCATAAAAGGGGGCTCACACTGCACAGAAGCCCACCAGGGTTTCACTTGTTTCGCTGTTGGCCAGTCCAAGTCAAAGCAGAATGGTATATAGACATAGACGTTTTTTGAGGAAATGCATCAGTCTACTCAAGAATAGACCAGGCTCGTCTGCCTTTTGTTTGGAGCTATTAATGGGGGTGTTGGGATCACCCCAAAAATCAATAATAGTTAACAAGGGGTCATAACATTATGATTCACTTTTTTGGGGGATCCTGTGTTAATCTCAATGGCAAAAAAAACAGATGTTTGCTTGACATACCCATGCCAAAATCTTAGAAACCTACAGTATTTAATGAAGATAAGACTTTTATAATACAACCGTATGATGAGTGCAGAAGGTTAATTGATACTGACCTAATATGGAGCATTATCTTAGCATCTCTCCCAAAGCTGCCATCTCTACATTCATGAACGGTCCAGAGAGTGTGTCCTCTTGATGGACATTGGACGATATATTCATGCATCAGTGATTTCAAATGGGGGCTGAGGTGTTAGGGATGTTCTCCCTACCAATGGTCAGTAGAAAATTCATGTCATTTCGATATATGCAGTTAAAAGAGAATAACATAACTTATTGCAATATCAGCATAGGCACCTCCAGAATTGAACAGTGACCAACATTTTGGTCCCATATGGATCACCATCATGGAATGATATTAATATAAATGGATACATCTCAGTTTAATACAATATGATTGCCAATGACATAATACTAACATCAAGAAAATCAAGAAAAAGCATCTAACAATAGATATCAAAATAAGTAAGATTCATAATAATAATATGATGGGTAAGAATTCCCTATAATAATAATAATCTTTATTTATATAGCGCCAACATATTCTGGAGCGCTTTACAGTTTAACAGTTTCAAAACACAAGTCATAAGTAACAACGTTAACAATACAATAATTAAAGCAAAATAAGACGAAATAAGACGACTCTGCTCGTGAGAGCTTACAATCTACAATGAGGTGAGGGAGATACAAACTACAGGTGTGTATTTACAATTGTATATTTACAATGAAGGTCCAGCCATCTTGAGGGAGTGAAGGATGGATGGAGATAGTGAATGGGCTATACACGCACACTTACACATAGAATGACTTTGATTAGTGAACGTGATAAGCCGCTCTGAAAAAATGTGTTTTGAGGGAGCGCCTAAAACTATGCAAATTGTGGTTAGTCCTAATTTCTTGGGGTAGAGCATTCCAGAGGACAGGAGCAGCACGGGAGAAGTCTTGGAGTCGGGAGTGGGAGGTACGGATTAGTGCAGTGGTTAGTCGAAAATCGTTTGCAGAGCGCAGCAATCGGCTAGGCCGATAGACAGAAATGAGGGAGGAGATGTAGGGGGGTGCCGCACCATGGAGAGCTTTGTGGGTGAGATCAAGTACTTTGAATTGGATCCTATAATGAATGGGCAGCCAGTGTAATGACTGACGAAGAGCGGACATGTCCGAGTACCGATTAGCCAGATGGACGACCCTTCCTGCTGCATTAAGTATGGACTGGAGAGGGGATAGTTGAGTTGGGGAGGCCAATTAATAGAGCGTTACAGTAATCCAGGCGGGAGTGGATCAATGCTACAGTGAGGGTTTTTGTTGTTTCCATGGTGAGAAAAGGGCGGATTCTAGAGATGTTCTTTAGGTGTAAGCGAAAGAGCGGGTAAGAGATTGTATATGGGATGTGAAGGAGAGATTGGTGTCAAACATAACACCCAGACAGCGCGCCTGCTGCCAGGGTGTTATTGTGGTACCACCCACGGAGAGGGAAATGTCAGATTTAGGGAGGTTAGTAGACGGCGGGAGCAGAAGAAGTTCAGTTTTGGAGAGGTTGAGTTTCAGATAGTGAGTGGACATGATATTGGAGACTGTGGAAAGACAGTCACTGGTGTTCTGTAGTACAGAGGGGGTAAGGTTGGGGGAAGACGTATATAGTTGTGTGTCATCAGCATAAAGATGGTACCGAAAGCCAAATCTGCTGATGGTCAGTACAGTTGGGGCTGTGTAGAGAGAGAAGAGAAGGCGGCCATGGACTGAGCTCTGAGGTACCCCGACAGCAAGAGGCAGAGGAGATGAAGTGGAGCCATAGAACAAAACACTGAAGGAGCGGTCAGAGAGATAGGAAGAGAACCAGGAGAGAGCAGTGTCCTTAATGCCTAGTGACTGGAGCCTAGAGAGTAGGAGATGGTGGTCAACAGTATCGAAAGCTGCTGATAGGTCAAGAAGAATGAGCAGAGAGTGGTCACCGTTACGTTTTGCTGTCAGAAGGTCATTGGTCACTTGATGAGTGCAGTTTCAGTCGAATGTAGGGGGCAGAAGCCGGACTGTGAAGGGTCTAGAAGGGAGTGAGTGGAGAGGTAACGGGTAAGGCGGGAGTAAACTAGGCGCTCCAAAAGTTTAGAGATAAGGGGAGATTGGAGACTGGTCTGTAGTTGTTTGTGCAGGATGGGTCGAGGGCGGGTTTCTTTAGTAATGGAGTAACGATGGCATGCTTGAAGGAGGATGGGAAAATGCCCGAGGAGAGGGAGAGATTAAAGATTGTAGTTAGGTGGGTTGTAACGACTGGAGAGAGAGACTGGAGGAGATGTGAGGGAATGCGGTCGGTAGTGCATGTAGTCGGATGAGAAGAAGAGAGGAGTCTGGAGACTTCTTCTTCTGTGATGGGATCAAATGTGGAAAGTGAGCCATCGGAGATGCAGGAAGAGATGGGAGTCACAGCACTTGGTGATTGGGAACAGATTTCCTGACGGATATTATCTATTTTTTCTGTAGTGGGAGGCCAGGTCATCAGCACAAATGTCTGTGATAGGGGCTTGTGCTTTTGGCCTGAGGAGGGAGTGAAAAGTGTCAAAAAGTTTCTTGGGGTTGTTGGCTAGTGAGGAGATCAGGGTGGTGAAGTAGGTCTGTTTGGCGAGGTGAAGGGCAGCGTTATAGGTTCTTATCATAAATTTGAAGTGGTCGAAGTCTTCTGGTGTGCGGGTTTTTCTCCATAGGCGTTCAGCACTCCTAGAACATCGCTGGAGAAGTTGAGTTTGCGATGTGAGCCAGGGCTGTTTTACTCTGTGCTTGGAGGTTCTGAGGGTGAGAGGAGCTACTTGGTCAAGGGTGCTTCTAACAGTGTCATCGTAGTGATGAACAGCCAGATTAGGACTGGAAAAAGAGGAGATTGGGGACAGTGATGAGTGTAGGGAGTCTGAAAGTGTCTGAGGGTTAATGGCTTGTAGATTTCTGACTGTGTGGTAGGTAGGAGTGGGCTGGGGTGGGCGAGGATTTGTGAGCATGAAGGAGAGAATGTTGTGGTCAGAGAGTGGAAGCGGTGAGTTATTTAGGTGGGAGATTGAACAGAGCCGGCCGAAGACCAGATCAAGGGTGTTACTGTCCTTGTGTGTCTCAGAGGTTGAAAGCTGTGAGAGGCCTAGAGAGGTGGTTAGTGATAGAAGCTGGGATGCAGATGTGGAAGTAGGGCTGTTAATGGGGATGTTGAAGTCTCCCAGGATAAGGGTTGGAAGTTCTGAGGACATGAAGTGTGGCAGCCAGGTTGAAAAGTGGTCAAGGAAGTGGGTGGGTGAGCCTAGGGGCCGGTATATGACCGCTACTCTGAGGGAGAGGCGACGGAAGAGCCTGATGGTGTGGACCTCAAAAGAAGGGAATAACAGTGATGGAACTGGGGGGATGACCTGGAAAGTGCATTGTGGGGACAGGAGTATGCCGACTCCACCACCATGTCTGTTTGTGGGTCTCGGGGAATGAGAGAATTGTAAGCCACCGTAGGAAATGACAGCAGGACAGACAGTGTCAGAATCCTGAATCCAGGTTTCAGTGAGGGCCAACAGATTAGGAGAGTTGTTCAGAAAGTAGTTGTGTAGGAAAGGAAGCTTGTTACAAGCAGACCGTGGATTCCAGAGGGCGCAATTAAAAGATGGAGATGAGGGAGTGCAAGTAATATTAATAAGACTATTATGGTTTCGATATGAGGTAGGGTAGGGGTTTAGGTTGGGGGATTGTGGACCAGGGTTGAGGAAGATGTCCAATGAAATCAGTAGGAGTAGGAAGATAAAGAGCAAATAGTTGTTGGAATTGTAAGTAGTTTTTTTCTGTGATGTGTTTGGGCAAGATGGGCAAAGGTTTCTCAGGAAGGTGAGGAGTGCATGGGAGCTGTACATGGGAAAGGGAAGTATAGAGGGGCTGATGTGTATGAGTCGCGATGGAGGGGGGATAGGGTGGTGAATGTGGATGGCAAAGGAACACAGGAGGATAAAAATAAAGCACATGGTTAAACGGGAGAGCAAAATGTGGGTTGCCTGACTCACTGCCATGTATAACTACCGTTTTCCTGATGCTTAGCTTCTGTGATGCTTTGCTTATGGGATGCTTGCGTGCTGCACCCCACACTGCGTCTGCACCCCACACTGCGTGCTTCCCCTTAGGAACTACTACATATATAGGCCACACTACAGGGTCAGGAGAAAGGGATTGTGGGAGCTGGTTGGGTATAATTTGGCAGCTGGGGCCAGCACACCAGGGGATGGTTAGATGATCAAAGGCACTAGACCAGGCTGTGTCAATATGCTATAGTGCCTTCCACCTGATAAGATCTAGAGAGGCCCCAGTCACGGATCTAAAGGCCCCGTCACACATAGCGATCTCGCTAGCGAGATCGCTGCTGAGTCCCAAGTTTTGTGGCACAACAGCGATCTCACCAGCGAGATCGCTGTGTGTGACAGCGATCAGCGACCGGCCCCCCTGCCGGTATCGCTGATCGCTGCAGGAAAGCCCAGGACATTTCTATGGTCGCTGGGCTCCCGCTGGTCAGCACGCATCGCTGCGTGTGACCGGCGGCAGCCCAGCGATCAGCTGGTAACTAATGTACACATCGGGTATCCAAGGGACGCGCGTCCCTTGGATACCCAATGTGTACATTAGTTACCAAGCACGCTGATGCAGGCCTGGCGGGCAGGCTGTGACTTCTGCTCCCTCGGGTGTACAGGCGCAGCGGCGCAAACGGGCCTCTGAATTTCTCCGGGATCTTATGGTTACGCCCCCTGCAGTGCGTGGAGGATTGTGGGAGGATCGTTCAGTTAGTTACCAAGCGCGCTGATGGAGGTACCTGGTAACTAAGGTACACATCGGGTATCCAAGGGACGCACGTCCCTTGGATACCCGATGTGTACGTTAGTTACCAGCTGCCTGCATCAGCGCGCTGGTAACTAACAGAACACAGCGATGCCGCGCGCTCGGCATCGCTGTGCTAATCGCTGGTGAAGTGATCCTGACACGTTGATATCATTGTCGGGATCGCTGGTAAATTGTCATGTGTGATGGGGCCTTAAAGCAGTAAGTATTACATACAGTGAAACAAATCAATTATACCAAAGCTTTAGCAAGCACATTAAAATATGCAGCAAAATGGTAAAGCAGCAGAAGTACGGAGTTGTACAATTTGGATATATTGCAGCAGAAAATAGAGGCAGCAGCGGTGGGAAGTTGTACCATTCAGGCTGCTTGCTAGCAGTGAATGGAGTAAATACATGCAGGGTGGCTCAGTTGATTACCTGTGTGAAGAGAGAAGATGAATGTTAATTCCACGCCATGTATAACTGCCGTTTTCCTGATGCTTAGCTTCTGTGATGCTTTGCTTATGGGATGCTTGCATGCTGCACCCCACACTGCGTCTGCACCCCACACTGCCTATAGATAAGTAACACTCTGGAAGATAATGTACACTGAATTTCTTAGGTTTATGCATAGCATTTAGAGAATTACATATGATACTTTACTGATATTTTAAACGGACACCGCAATGACAAGGCCAGTTGGTTAACTCGCAAGCACCTAGCATTGTGCTCTTTGATGGTTCTAGTTAGAAGGGGCATCAATCATGATTATAAGGGCATGTGATAACAAAAATCTGCTGACAGCCAAACAGGTGGAAACTGTTCCATAGCCTGGTAAGGGTAAGAACTGCCAGGAGGACTGTGAGAGTGCTGTCAGGCATTGCAGGAGTGCCATTGCAAAAGAAGGGTGGGCACCATAGAGGCTTTAAACTATGTCCCCCAAGTTGCTGCCGTGAATAAATTCTTAAATCATCAAATATTGATTCTATTGAAACCTTCAAGTTTTGCTACCAATTGAGATCGTGCACGCTCTCGACTATAGTTTGAGCCCAGTGCTGTTCCTCTATTATTGTCACATGGAGTATCCTACAAGTCCCAATGCCTTGTTTTAGTCTCACCATCTTGGGTATGTTATAGATTGGCAGAGACACCATCTGTCACTACTAAAATCTCATTTGATAGACAGGCAAGTTACTTGCAGAATATCATGAAGATTTGAAGCTGCATGGTGATTGTATTTCCTACAGTTGAAACTTCAATTTTTGTGGGATCCATTGCAGATTTGCTCGAAATCTACTGTATCTTGATTAACCACCATTACAAAAAAGGAGCAACAGATACCATCCATCCAACGGAATGGAGTAGCAGTGACTTTATAGAGGGTTGTAAAGATGCTTTGTCTACCTGATTTATGCCACAAGTCAGCTTCTTTTGGATAGTTGGTAAAGAAAGTGGACGTTACCTTGTGATTTTTTGGGGGCCAAGATGCAGATCTTTAGGACGTTTTCTTAATAATAAGGAATGGTCATTGGCGTAACAAGAGTCAGATGAACCCTGGAATAAAATTCGGAGATGGGCCCCCACCTCAATATTGGTCAGACGTGTGGGCCAACAGAATCCAACAGAATACAAATGCTTAGGACTCTTTTTAAATGCTGTAATGGAAAGGTGTCCTGTTTAGACATATTGCTGTGCGACACACAAATTGTTAGGGACAAGTAAGCTTTGTTTGTGATGCAGTTATTATTTCAAGACACTTTTTGCACATTGGTCATTGGGGGTGCAGGCAATTTCATAAAAAGCAAGCTGGTCAAATGTAAATGTAAATATATTTCATGAGCTGATGAACACAGACAGATATTTATATATGTAGATTGGTAATACAATAAATTGCTTTGATAAGTAGAGGCCAAAAAATGTTTTCCGGTTGAGGTGCCACTTGCAGGTCATTGTGTCTTTCTGCAGGTTTATGAAAATGAATGTTTAAACTGTATTTAGTGATCAAATTGTGTATGTGTAGTTTGTTTGGCTGTTTTCTTGCTGAAGGGAACAAGTTTACCTTTCAAATGGTGTATCATGTGTGTGTGTGTGTGTGTGTGGAGCAGCTTTGTGGTAGTGTGCTTTGGGGTACTGTGGTGCCACCTGCAGGTCATTTTTCCTTACTGCAGGTTTATGAAAATTAATGTTTAATCTGTATTTTGTGATCAAATCGTGGATGTGTGGTTTGTTTGACTATTTTCTTGCTGAAGGGGGCAAGTTTACCTTTCAAATGGCGTATCATTTGTGTGTGTAGGTGCAGCATGAACGGGGATACAAAGGAATCGCCAAAAACAGTGTTTAGAAATAATAGAATAGCTAAATACTTATGGGTAGAGGTATAAAATGCCTTTGTGCTCCATCAGGCAACGTGACCCTGAGGAAACAACCTGCCTCTACAGCAATAAGCTTCATGATGGAAACATCTCAATGCAGGCTTAGACTGGCCCATCGAAGAATAAGAGAATCCTACGGTGGGTCCCTGTGATAGAGCAGGCCATCACGCTCTTATATGAGTAGTACTTGGCACAATATACTTGAATTGCTATGTATAGACATGCCTTTGTCTGTTTGTCTCTTGAATTTCAAACTTTTAACAATCTACCCATCTATATATATAATTGCCTTAAATTGTCCGTCATCCACTTCTGTCTGGATGTCCCCGAATCCCACAATCCACCGTACCTCACTGGAAGTACGCTGACCGCCATTTTGGAACACCCAAGTGATGCCGCTCAGATCCAGGACGCAACTGCGATCCCGAATGCCGCTGCGATCTCGACCGCCGCTCGGATCCAGGCCGCCGCTGTGATCCCGAACGCCGCTGAGATCCCGACCACCGCTCGGATCCAGGCCGCCACTCTGATCCCGAATGCCGCTGCGATCCCAGCTGCCGCTCGGATCCAGGCCACTGTTGCGATCCCAACCGCCGCTGGGATCCCAGTTGCCGCTCGGATCTAGGCCGCCGCTGCGATCATGAGGCTGTGAAAGAGGTTTAATGAGGGGTTAAAACAAGAGGGGTGTAATGAAGGGGGTATAATGAGAGGGTGTAACGAGGGGGTGTAATGAGAGGGTGTAATGAGAGGGATGCCGCCGCCGGACCCCCGGCAGGACCAACCGCCTGACTACACGCGCTGGATCCCGCCGCTGCCTGCCCACCCACCTCCATGCAGTCACAGCCGTCAGGAAAGACTGAGGCTTGAGGCCTGTGCTGGAGATTGGGTGCAGCCACCCTCTGGTGGCGCCGCACACCATCTCCGGCACAGGCCGAAAAACACCGTCTTTCCTGCCGGTTGTGACTGCACGGAAGTGGGTGGGCCGCCACCCCCATTGCCACAAAGCTGCCCCCATCGTGATGTTACTGCCCTCCCGATGAAATAGCATCGGGCACACATCTAGTTGTTATATATATTTGTGATTGATGATAATGTCACATTTGCATGTACCGTAGGTGAACAGTGGTGCCCTGGAGTTGGTTACTGGTGGGCCCTTTGCACCCCAATCCAAAGGCAAAGAGACCTTTTAATTTTGTAAGGCTGTATGTTATCAATGTTATTGTTCTCCTTTTGCTTGGAGATGTGCATGTATTTTTGTTCATACCCTCCCATGTAGAAGAAAACAAATAATATATATTTTTCTTCTGAGCATAACATCTGGTTGAATAAATCCTCCCTTCTGTGTCTTCTGTGGTTTTTACCAGCATAGAGCCTGAAAATATTACATTTCTGCCAACATCATGCAGTATGAGACAAATCTCTTCACCTATGTTATCTCAGCGGGTTGCTTACACCGACTGCAAGGAATGTTTTGCTTTGGATATGAGAAACATTTCACAGGCCGTTCTCCAGCTATTTCATTTCCCAAACTTATCCCTGGCTGTTAGGCCATAAGAGTTTAATATCACAGCAGGATGTCGGAGCAGACCCCCGCTTTTGTATTTCAGGACTCTAAATGCTACTGAAACCTTTTAACGCACACATACTGTGTACACTGTGTCATTTGTAGCCGCTCACTGTACTAGCGCCAGACTTCATCTTTTGACTGAGATCTTGCCACAGACTTCCTTTCTTTCATTTATTTTTTTTCTTCTTCTTAACATTTGAGAAGAAACAATTCAGCATGCTGTGATCACCCACTGAAACAAAAATAATGAGAAAACCGCAATGCAGTGATTGCTTTCCCTGAAAAATACACATTTACAGAACTTTCTTCAAAATTTGATTCTAACACAATATGCCTATTATCTACTGACAGGCTTTTACTTACCATACAATAGTAAAGTTTATCACTGCGCATAAAACAATTCTAGCTGCACATTTAGAAAGTTAATTATTAATTCATGTCCTAGTATGCTTTGCGTTCCTTGCATTTCATAATAATATGTTATAGATGAAAAACAAAATAAAAAGTAAAGAAAGTGTCAATGTGCCGTACATAAATGAGAAAACAATAAAGAAAAAAATGCAGAAAAACTGTAGATATTTTTGCAAATAGGTTTTATTTAAACGCTACCATTTTCCAATCTAAAGTCCTGTTCACCTCTGTGTTGGAGGCTCTTTTTCACATTTTGCATAGTCTCACACCCACAACCAAGGATAAAGACTTGAAGACATACTGATAGGGAAGACATACTGATAAGGAATTTAGATTGTAATGGGAAAAGGGATGATGATATCTGTAAAGTACTGTTAAAATAATGGCACTGTATATTGAGTAAAAAAAGGAGATTCTCCAAGCCTCAAACAGTACCTTAAGGCCCCGTCTCACATAGCGAGATCGCTAGCAAGATCGCTAATGCGTCACCGATTTTGTGACACAACAGCGATCTCACCTGCGATCTCACTACATGTGACACGCAACAGCGACCGGCCCCCCTGCTGGATATCGCTGATCGTGCAGGAATGTCCTGGGCCATTTTTTCATAGTCGGCGTCCCGCTGGCCATCGCGCATCGCTGTGTTTGATCGCTGGATCGTTGCTGCGTCGCTGAAGAGATCTGTCTGTTTGGCAGCTTACTAGCGATCATTTAGCGACGCACCAGCGATCCTTACCAGGTCGTATCGTTGTCGGGATTGCTGGTGCATTGCTAAGTGAAACAGGACCGTAACATGGGACACACCAACCCATTTTCTCGAAAAAAAACATATAAGGAGAGCTCTCAGTTATGTCTCATCTACATTGTTGTTATCCCCAGTGATAAACCTGGCATTATCATCCACCATGGAGCTTAGACCTGTAGTAAACTTTCCTGGGACTCAGTTTTTAGGACAACCACATCTTGAGGGCCCCTCGCCAAGTCAACACTGGTGATGTCACATCACCACTCTTTCTTGAGCATGCACAAAATGACATTGGCCCTTATTATTTCATCACTTGTGTTACATAACACTACTTTGAATTGATCACCATATGCGATAAGCACTTCTACACCATAACCTTGTGTGAAATGTCATTATATACTCATCTCGGACCATGGCGACATTTTCCTTCTGCCAATATGTAGCTAAACTGATAAATGATTCAGAGCCAGAAACTCCTTTGACTTGCACAAACCCTGAGAACTAAATTTCCCACTCTTTCACTAATTTACTTTTTTCTTAGCATTTTCACATTTTGATATAAAAGAATTTTCTTTAAAGGGTATCTGGGAATCAAAGTTATTGTGACATATTATCATGTATGGCTATCACATCCATGATTAATACACTGGTGAGTAAATCTAAATATTATGTATCAGACTATACTGACAGATATAGATATTATATAGTTAAATATTTTAAAATTAATACAATATTAGTCACAACCACTTTTTGAATGTTTTAGTTACTTTTTCGCCTTACTTTAGATTCCTGTTCCAGCTACATGTCATAGACCATGGTCCATTTACATAAATCCAGTATATTTCTAGGACAGCACCTGTTGAAGTCATTCTTCAGATATCAAAGAATCCCAGAGATAGGGATTCCTAAAGCGAGCAGTGGAGTTTACAGTGACAAGCGTAGATATCTTTATAGCGTACCAGTTGTTCATCGAACACAGATTAGGAAGCTGCTGAAATAAGTGAGACACCGGGATTCAGAGAGCATCTGAATTTTTCTAAATGCTGTTGAGATATCTATCCAAGTTAAACTGAGCAAACAAGATACTGTAGCTTCTTTTACCCATATAACACATGCATTTAGAGTACCCTCTTGAGAAAAATTGATATCAAGTTGTTAACTGCAGATGTAAGCACTAGAGGGGATGATACAGGAGATGATTGTAACAAGCTCTAAAAATCTGACCAAACGTTAGCCTTATTGAATTTCATGCAAACACATATTTATTTACCCTGGTCACGCATGTATTTCATATTTTATTGCACAAAATCCCAACACCACATTTTTAAAGGGGTTTTCCACTGTATCTTCAGTTTAACAAATATGTTGAGGATGTGGTTTTGTGCTATGTGGGGGCCATCATACTATTTGAATGGATATTTGGGGGGCATCTTACTGTTTGGAGTGCTATGGGAGGTCATTATACTGTGTGGAGGATTGTGTTGGGGCCATTATACTGTCTGGAAGGCTATGTGGAGGCCATTATACTGTTTGGAGGGCTATGTGGAGGACTCCATGCTATTTGGAGTGCTATGGGAGGTCATTATACTGTTTGGAGGGTTGTGCAGAGGCCATTATACTGTGTGAAGCGTTGTTTTGGACCCATTATACTGTCCAAAAGGCTATGTGGGGGGGGGCATTATATTGTTTGGAGTGCTAGTGGAGACCATTATAGTGTGTGGGAACATTAAGGGGCAAATTACTTTGTAAGGGCCGCAAAATTGTAGTATATGATTTTCTGTGACTCTGACAAATATTTTTTTAGGACTTTTTCTATGGGGCTCCATGATTTTTATGTACGCCCCTGTCAGCAGCCATTTTGTAGACAGAAGGGCTGAGCAGTGTATCACTGGACTAACAAGAGCAGAAGGAGAACTTGTAATACTTATGTATGCATAATTTTGTCCCAAACACATCAGCTAAATTGAAATAGCTTGCAAAATCTTTAAAACCTTATTAATCTATGCATTTTAAGGAAAGTAAGTTGCAGGCCACCCTCCATTCAGTGTTATAGGGTAAGGCTCAAATGTCTGAATGGTCAGACCACCCTAGGGTCCCTTCAGCATCTTTCTAAAATTAAACTAATCAGCATTGCACATGTCTGGTCTAAGAAGTTTTAACGCAGAAAGTACTTGGAGGTCCTCAGACAGCCAGACCTTATTGTGTCTGTACGTTCTTAGCCCACCACATTCTGCTTTTTGGCCATGACAGCTGTACAAAAATCAGGTACTGACAAACAAGGGTCAGAGGGGACTCGCTGATGCTTTAGTTATTCTTTCCATGGTAGGTGTTAACAGACTGTACTAATAAGAAGACAAAGAAGAAAGTAATAGAGCCCCTATTAAGTGAACGATAGTCAGAGGTAAAATCACAAAAGGAAGATGAATCAGTGTTTGCTGTTTTAACTAATTCAAAACTATATTATGAGGGCATGTGCTGCACATTTATGGACCCAGTCGTAACACAACACTTATACTTTGTTTCAAGCACAATGACCCTTGGGTTTGATATGAAGGAGAATTACATGAGTTCAGCTTCTTAAATCAATTAGATCTTTGCTTCTTGCTGTGGCAGGAAATAAGCCTTCTTCTGTTTAACATGAACTTGCAAGTTATCAGGCAGGAGAACGAAGAGTTTTATAGACATAATTAGTCAGTCTAAAATGTTATTGTTTGATTTATCCTTTTAGATGATGTTGCCTACCAAGAAAATAAATCATTGGACATTCTATGTATGATTATTTTAAATCCATGATACACTTTTCAAAATTGTAATTCTCAACTTCCGTATTCAATTTTGTTATTAGATATTAAGGACCGTGAATTTTCAAAGGTGATTACTTATTACCTTATAATGGAAATATAATATTTCAAATCATATCATACTCACATAAGGTCCTCGTATTTATTACATAGAGGTGAGCAGATCAGTAAAATTCATATTTGCTTGATCTCTCATTTTTTTTCCTAGGACATTACATTTGCAGAGAATTACAGATCTGAAAATTTAATGTCATTAAGAACATAAATGTAATATGTAAAAATTTTTCAAAAAATCCTTATACTCACCTCACCACTTACCCTTCTGTTCCACATCGACACACATCCGGTCCTTGCAACTACTTCAGATTCACCCTGCTTGTGCTGAAATCCCCAGGCCTCTAACGCTGGGCCATGACTTCCAGCTTAGGCATGGCCCAGGAGGTTTCTGTGCATACACGTGCAAGATCACAGCACAAGCCGTAACGTTATGACACCATGACCTTTTGTCGGTTACGGACTGGGGCTGAAATTCATCCCTGGCATTTGAAATCACACAGGCCCAAGTTGTCCCCATCTCCAAGAACCAGATGGGATATATTACTAATATTACCCTGGATGGAGGAAAGAAAGATTTACTACAAGACCCATATTTCTAATGATAACCGTGACCTGCTGGGGTAAGTGACGGAGTCAGTGACTTGGGGCTCAGTCACAACTCTTAACAGTATGGGTGTCTTGAGAACACCTATTCTGTAAGCAACATAGCAGACAAGGCAGCCGACGTCCAGACAGGCCCTTCTGGCATTTGCCAGAATTGCCAGATGGCCAGTCCGGCCCTGCCTTTTGTGCACTTGTAGTGTGAGCAAAGGTCATCTGAAGATATGACGAGGACCAGATGGGTGTTGCGGAAGGGATGGAGAGGTGAGCGTTAAGGAAAGTATAATAATTTTTTCTTTTAACATTTTAAAGGCTGTCTTTTTCTGGCCTTATTTGATAGCTGCTAGTTGGAAAATTGTTTTGCAACTTATTCTAAACGTGTATGTTAATTATTTTAAGATATATGCTCCTTCTGTGAGTGGAGAAAGAAATTAATTTCCAACTATATCCAACAGTGGACACCGGAGGGAGTCTACCAGCACTCCTGCACAGTAGACCATCGGCATATCTTGTAAGTAATTGGATCATCTACATTTCATGTATATATGGCCTCTTATATTATTTTCTAACTCACTATATAAAGAAACAGCCAAAGTAAACATTGCACATTTAGTCCAATAGAAGACAACAAAAGATGTCTTATTATAAAGGAAAAGAAACTTTGAGTCTCAGCAAATGCAATACACCAGAAACAAAAAGTAGTTTTGTAAAAACAATGTACATCATTAATTTGAATCCATTGGAGAGCAAATGTCTGTGATACAGCACAAATTACCCTGAATATATCAATAGTTTATCATAAAAAAGAGAGGCAGAGCCAAGAAAATGGAGTGTGGGTCAGTGCAGATGTGCTGTCAAACAGTTGTACAGATGGTCCCACTGAGCGGAAAAACTAGGATGTACAGTACCTGTTTCAAAAATTAAAATGCTGCTAATGCGAGATCAGATTTCCTTTGAGATCTAAACAGCACGTAAGGAAATGCAAAGCTGCTAACAAGGAATTTTACAAAAATAACTGTGCAGAAACTAATCACGTTTTGAGATTAATCAGGTTGCTGAAGTAGCTTGTGTTTTTTTTGCCTATGGCATTAAAATATATTAACTTTAAATGGATGATTTTAAATATTATTTGTCTACTTCAGTAAAAACCAGCAGGAAAGCTATTGTAGCACCAATTGCTTATAAATGCAATGCTGGCTATTATAGAAAAGTGTCAGATTGCACTCTGCACGGCAGCTTTCTACTGATAGGCCTGAGTAGTAATCTCATGGATCAAATGGGTCCCTGTTTTGATCACATCCAATCACATTTGGATCTGACCTTCCTATAAATACAGGCTTTACCAAGGTATTAGCCAGAGGTAAGTGGTCACACTAGGCAGTTAGGTCAGGGACCCATTCTTCCTGTGCTTCCTGAGGTCTGATGTCTCCTGCTCTGTCCCTGCATGGTTAAGCTAAGTGGTTCATTTGCTATTCTGTTTGCATTTGATCTGGTTTTGTCTATCTCTGCTTTGTGCGGGTCAGCCAGCTCCGGCTGGGGCTGTGCTGAATCACCGTCCATATGTTACTGCTTGTGCCAGTTTGTTTCGTCCCCTGCTATATTGGTCTCTTTTTGCTTTGCTTTCAGAATATACCAGAGTGCTGATATAGTGGGGGCGAAGTCATGCGACTTCACTGTTTTTTGTGCATCAGACGTGTTGGACTTTTTGCAGGGTTTTTTGCTTGATTGCAGACAGTGTCTTTCCTTTCCTGTCCTGTCTAGTCAGTCCAGGGCCCCATCATTTGCTCAGTCTATTTTCCTGCCTGCGTTTGTGTTTTCATCTTGTCTCACCGACAATATATGTTTGGCGGCTATCTATTCCTTTGGGGTCTGCTCCGGGGCACTTTAGATTTCCCCTTTCTTGCTTTAGGCTTACTTAGCTCTCCAGCAGTGCCGAGGCATCTAGGATCATTGTTCCGCTCCAGGTACGCTCCACGGC
The DNA here is from genome assembly GCF_039654945.1 of Dendrobates tinctorius. NCBI lineage: Eukaryota > Metazoa > Chordata > Amphibia > Anura > Dendrobatidae > Dendrobates > Dendrobates tinctorius. The sequence goes on from NW_027361738.1 coordinate 11,871,217, forward strand.
TACTGCTTGTTGTGTGGATAGGATCAGGGGTCTGCAAACTGCTTATTTACCAACCTCTCTGGTTTTCTGTGGCTTAGCCTGGGCCTGCTATCCTCATAACAGAATCACCAGCTTTACTGTAGACTCTAGGGTACTCTAAAGAAGGAATGAATTAAAAAAAAGTGTCAGAATTTTTTTTTTATATATTTTTTCCTCTTTTTTTTCTATGGGGCTGTAGGAGGATATTTTTTGACTAAATGGAGACTAAGCAATTGTCTGATCGTGTTGAGCAGCTCATTGCTGAAGTGCGAGGAATTTCTGCCTATCTCGCTCAATCATCTGCTGTTGAACCAAAAATCCCTACTCCTGATGTGTTTTCTGGGGATTGGTCTAAATTTTTGAATTTTAAGAATAATTGTATCCTATTTTTTGCTCTGAAACCTAACTCATCGGGGAGCTCTGTGCAGCAGGTTAAAATTGTCATCTCCCTGCAGCGCGGCGATCCCCAGGATTGGGCCTTTTCTTTGATACCCGGAGATCCTATTCTGGCTAATGTGGACGTGTTTTTTCAAGCCTTGGGGTTGTTGTATGATGAATGTACTGCTATTGATGAAGCTGAGAAAACCATATTGGCATTGAACAAAGGTCAGGATTCTGCAGAGTTATATTGTCAAAAATTCCAAATGTGGGCGGTCCTTACTAAATGGAATGACAATGCCCTAGCAGCTCTCTTTCGGAAGGGTTTGGCAGAAACCGTAAAAGATGTTATGGTGGGATTTCCTGTTCCCTCTGATCTTGATGACTCTATGTCATTGGCCATTCAAATTGATCGGCGTTTACGTGAGCGTAAAACTACATGATAGGCGTTGCTGCCTTTTGAACGAACTTCTGAAACCATGCAATACGATAGGGTTTTGTCTAGGGCGCAACGTCAGGAGTTTAGAAGGCGTAATAAGTTGTGTTTTTTCTGTGGGGACGCCTCTCGTACTATTTCTGTCTGCCCTAAATGAGAAAAGTGTTTTGCTCACACATTTGCGGTGGGCAGTGTACAGCCTAAGTTCCTTTTGGCGATTACCCTGATCTGCTCCTTGTCTACATCTTCCGCTAAGGCTTTTGTTGATTCAGGAGCAGCTTTGAATCTGATGTTTTCCCATGATACCCCCGTGGACTCCTATCCCTTTGAGGGGTATTGATGCTACTCCTTTGGTGGAGAATAAACCCCAGTTTTGGACCCAGGTGATAATGCGGGTCACCCCAGACCACCAAGAAAACTGTACATTTTTGGTGTTGCACAATTTGCATGATACTATTGTTCTGGGTTTTCCTTGGTTGCAAACTCATAATCCTGTTTTGGATTGGAAATCTGCGTCTGTGGTGAGTTGGGGTTGTCAATGTGTTCTTAGTGACACTCCTGTTTTCTCCACCTCTCCCCAGTCTCATGATATTCCTGACTATTTGGCTGATTTTTCTGATGTATTTAGTGAGAGTAAGTCTGTGTCTTTGCCTCCTCATAGGAGTTATGACTGTGCAATTGAGTTAATGCCCGGGTGTAAATTTCCCAAGGGTCAGCTTTTCAACTTATCCGTACCTGAACATGATGCTATGCGATCTTATATCAAGGAGTCATTGGAGAAGAGTCATATTAGACCATCTTCTTCACCTTTAGGTGCTGTTTTTTTTGTGGCCAAGAAAGACGGTTCATTAAGGCCATGTATTGACTATCAATCCCTTAACAAAATCACTGTTAAATATCAGTCCCCGTTACCCCTGATTTCAAATTTATTTTCCAAAGTTAAAAGTGCCTGTTGGTTTACCAAGCTTGACCTTTTCGCATCAAGCACGGGGATGAATGGAAGACGGCGTTTAATACTCCGGAGGGACATTTTGAGTACCTGGTAATGCCTTTTGGGCTCACTAATGCCCCTTCTGTCTTCCAGTCCTTTATGAATGATATTTTCTGGGACTTTGTGGATAAGTTTTTGATCATTTATCTGGATGATATTTTGATCTTTTCCAGTGATTGGGATTCTCATGTGGAACATGTCCGGACTGTGTTCCAGATTTTGAGGGAAAATTCTCTGTATGTTAAGGGATTGAAGTGCCTCTTTGGTGTACAGAGGATTTCATTTTTGGGATTCATTTTGTCCCTGTCTGCTATAGAAATGGAACCCGCCAAGATACAGGCCATTTATGATTGGGTTCAGCCCACTTCTTTGAAGGCTCTCCAGAAGTTTTTGGGTTTTGCTAATTTCTACCGTAAATTTATAAGTAATTTTTCTGGTATTGTTAAACCACTGACTGATTTGACCAAAAAGGGCGCTGATGTGGTGAAATGGTCTCCAGAGGCAGTTTCGGCATTTCAGGAGCTTAAGCGGAGATTCACTTCGGCTCTGGTTCTACGGCAACCTGATGTCTCACTCCCATTTCAGGTGGAGGTAGATGCTTCTGAGATTGCTGCAGGAGCCGTTTTGTCCCAAAGAGATCTGGTGACTTCTAAGAGGAATCCCTGTGCCTTCTTTTCTCGAAAATTCTCCCCATCTGAACGTAACTATGATGTGGTGAATCGGAAATTGTTGGCCATGAAATGGGCATTTTGAAGAGTGGAGACATTGGTTGGAGTGAGCTAGACATCAAGTTGTGGTCCTCACTGACCACAAGAATTTGATTTATCTTGATTCAGCCAAACGCTTGAATCCTAGAGGGGCTAGGTGGGCCTTGTTTTTCACACGTTTTAATTTTGTGGTCTCTTTTCTTCCAGGCACTAAGAATGTTAAGGCGGACGCCCTTTCTAGGAGTTTCTTTGCGGATTCTCTTGATGTGACCGCGCCTACTACCATTCAGAATGAGGGTGTAGTTCTTTCTGCCATCTCACCCGATTTGAGATGTGCCCTGGAGGAATTTCAGGAGGGCAAACCTGAACGTTGCCCTATGGGAAAATTGTATGTCCCTGACCAGTGGAGGAAAAGAGTAATGTCTGAAATTCATTGCTCCACGTTGGCTGGTCATCCAGGTATTTTTGGTACCAGAGTTTTGGTGAGTCCGTCTTTTTGGTGGCCTGCCTTATCTCGTGATGTCAGGAATTTTGTGCAGTCCTGTGGGACTTGTTCTCGGTCCAAGCCCTGTTCTCATTCTAGTGGGTTGTTGATGCCCCTGCCGGTGCCCAGGAGACAATGGACCCATATTTCAATGGATTTTATTTCTGATCTTCCTGTCTCTCAGAGAATGACTGTTATCTGGGTGATCTGTGATAGATTTTCTAAGATGGTCCATCTTGTACCACTCCCAAAGTTGCCATCTTCTTCTGAGTTGGTGTCCTTGTTTTTACAACAGGTGGTTCGGTTGCACGGGATTCCTGAGAACATTGTGTCGGACAGAGGAGTCCAGTTTGTTTCCAGATTTTGGAGAGCTTTTTGTTCCAAACTGGGAATTCAGTTATCTTTCTCCTCTGCATTTCATTCTCAGACCAATGGGCAGACTGAGAGAACAAACCAGACTTTGGAGTCCTATTTGAGATGTTTCATATCTGCTGATCAGGATGACTAGGTCTCATTTTTGTCCTTGGTCGAATTCGCGCTAAGCAATAGGGCTAGTTCTGCCACTTTGATGTCGCCTTTTTTCTGTAACTTTGGGTTTCATCCTCGATTTTCTTCAGGGCAGGTGGAATCTTCATCCTCTCTGGTTTTCTGCGGCTTACCAATATAGCAAAAAACAGGTAGTTTCTAAAACTTAACCTTTATTCCTAAGTTTCTTTTTTTTAAAAAAATGGCTTTCACCATTATTCCAAGTGAACCAATACACCGGTGCAAAAAAAATCAAATAACATCATAAAACAATTTCTCATCCCTATCAAGGATGTTTTTCAAACACATCAGACCCCCTGTATGGGGAAATAATCTATATCAAAATTGTCTAAATTAAACTCAGTCCCACCATTATATACACATCATGTGGAACACACATACAGCCCAATAGACCCTTCAAAGAAAAATTAAAGGAACAGTCTCACCCATTTCTGGTAGTCTTAGTCGTCCACATCATGGAGTCGGGGTCCATCTATTGTCCCTACCAGTCCCTATTTTGGACTTATCCTGGCCCCCAAGACTCCTGCCCTTACAAGGACAGTCCACAGCTAGCCCTGCCAGTAGCCAGCCCTGGACTGACCCTGCCTGCCTCCCGACGCGTTTCCTTAGTGCCTCGATTCATCAGGGGAATGGCACATAGTCTTCCTCCTCTTAAGAGTAACGGGCAGCATGTCCCACCAGGAACAGCATAAATGGCAATGGCGATTTTACCCTCCCCTATTGCCTCTTTATATAATAGATTAGATCTCAAACACCTGCTTAAGCAGCACAGATTCTAATGAGAGGTATATCCCTTTTTCCAAAACCTCCCTAGTGCTCATTCACACACATGGAGCACTGACATGATAATTATTCAAAATCCCCCACAGGTGCATTACTCACAGGCTTGTGTAGCGACGGAGGGCACTTAGTTCCTGCTTCTCACCATATGTGCAGCTCCCCCATCCCATTTCCGTCTATGAGACGCTCTGAAAGCTTCTGGTACAGCCTGTGTTACATTCAGAATATCCCTGAAAATAGGAACCTTCAATTCCCTTTCCTGCTGTGGAACCATAATCACCTCCCCTGTTTGCCGGGGTGCTCACAGCAAGGCTCACATTTCTCTCGTCCTCATATACAGAGCATCATAGCCCTCTTTCAAAGTCTCCCCTCCCCCAATACAGGGAATATATCTCACTTCACCAAAATATCGCGGTATCTCCGTTCGCTCATATATGTATTTCATTTTTATACCGCATTGCGCTTATAGATATAAGTCGCACATTCCATCAGGTCACCTTTACTAATAGGTTGTAGTCTCATTATTCCCACATAACAACCCTTTCACTGCCTGATGTCTTACATAGCACCCAATTCTGTGCCCTGTAAATACACACAGCGTGCAAAATTCCGTGCCCTACAGAGTCACATAGCGTGCAAGATATATTTTTATATATTTTTATAAAGTCAAAAAATGGGGGGGGGAAATGCCCACACTTTTTTTACTTTTTTTCTTTCAAAATCAGCATATCCATCAAAGATTTTACATTTTATATAGCCTTTCATTAGGGGATTTTATCTCCCGATATATTCGGAGACCATCTTTTTATATCATGTCACAAAAAAAATCTTGTGTTTTTTTTAAAGGTACCGTATATACTCGTGTATAAGTCGACCCGTGTATAAGTCGACCCCCCTAATTTTACCTAAAAAAACTGGGAAAAATGTATTGACTCGCGTATAAGTCGAGGGTGCACAGTGAGTGGCCCCAGTTATGATGCACAGTGTGTGGCCCCAGTTATGATGCACAGTGAGTGGCCCCAGTTATGATGCACAGTGAGTGGCCCCAGTTATCTGCACAGTGAGTGGCCCCAGTTATGCTGCACAGTGTGTGGCCCCAGTTATGATGCACAGTGAGTGGCCCCAGCTTTTCTGCACAGTGAGTGGCCCCAGCTTTTCTGCACAGTGAGTGGCCCCAGTTATTTGCACAGTGAGTGGCCCCAGTTATTTGCACAGTGAGTGGTCCCAGTTATTTGCACAGTCAGTGGCCCCAGTTATCTGCACAGTGAGTGGCCCCAGCATTTCTGCACAGTGAGTGGCCCCAGCTTTTCTGCACAGTGTGTGGCCCCATCATGTTGCTGCTGCCGCTGCCTCCCTTACAAAAAAAAAAACCTGTATGCGCACCTCAGTCGCTGCCCCCTGCTCATCAGCGTTGCGCTCTGCAGTGACTGTGCAGGCAGAGAGCGACAGCGCTCTCTGACCTGAATGTCACTGCAGAGGACGCAAGACAGCAGAGCGCAGGGACAGGTGAATATGCCTCCCAACCCCCCACGTTCATACTCACCGGGTCCTGGCGCTTGTCTCTGCAGCTCCCCAGCTTCTTCCATGTTGTCGGCGCTGCTCTCTTCCTGGTTCAGCAGTCACGTGGTACCCGCTCATTAAATATGTGCATATTTAATGAGCGGGTACCGTTTGATAGCTGAAGAAGGAAGAGAGCAGCGCCGACAACATGTAACAAGCAGGGGAGCTGCAGAGAAGGGTGAGTATGATCTGACACCCCCGCTCCCCCTCCCCCGCCGATCCCCCCCGGTATATGACTCGTGTATAAATTGAGAGGGGGACTTTCAGCCCAAAAAAATGGGCTGAAAATCTCGACTTATACACGAGTATATACGGTATTTAACAAATATTCTTTTTTTCTACAGTAGAGCATCCTTAGATAAAACAAGCAAAAGTCAATTGCTCATTTAAACCCTAGGGAGAGACTGTATTAAGATGTAAAATCCATCTTGTTTCCCTTTGCAGGATTAGACGATCCCAGTCTCCCCCCCTTATCGGTTTCCTCACCTTTTCAATGCCAGTAAATTTTATCACTAATTTATTTCCTTCATGACACTCATTTACATGTCTTGCTATAGGAGTATCCCTCTTATGTTCAATATCTCCAAGATGCTCCCCTACTCGACGTCTCAGTTCCCTTTTGGTCTTTCCGATGTATTCCAGACCACATTGACACGTTCCTTTATAAATCACACCCTCCGTTTTGCAGGTTTCCTCTACAGCGGCTTTCAATCAAGTATGATAAACTACCTTTTGTAGCCACTGAAATGTCTTCTGTCCAAAGTGGGCCCCTCTTTCGTGGGCCTCCGTGGCCACCTTGTGGAGGAACATTTCGGGAAGCACCACCTGCCATGTGCTTCCCAGCTCTCGACTTAGCTGAACCTTTTGATATAACAGGCCATTCCGCAGTTGAAGTCTCTCCCACTGTTGAAGGATCTGCAGAGTTCCTGAAGACAGGGCATCTCTCTCTTCTTTATGAGGAAGGTGTTTCAAGGTCACCTACTGTCTTATTTGAGCGAGTTCTCCATCTTCCTGTTGAAGTTGTACCCATTCATCACCGGAGCGCCCCAGGGTACATTCTCGCAGTGCTGTTTGAATGTGTTTTTGCGTAGCCGCCAGGGATTTCTTCAGCCTCCAGTTCTTCATCCCGGTTGGGGCCAGGTCGCTCATGTTTCACCCTGGATAAGGTGTCTGCGTGAATTTTTGCAGATCATTTCCAATAGGCGATCTTATACCGATATTTCGGCATCCGGGCCACCCAACGCTGCTTCAGAGCCACTAGTTTGGCATTCTCCAGGTGGGCTAATGGATTGTTGTCAGTGCGCACCAGAACTTCGGACCCAGGCAGATATTCAGCAAACTTTTTAGTCATGGCCCACACCAACGCCAGCAATTCTAGTTTAAAAGAATTGTAATTGTCCGGGTCTCATTCACAGTCATGGAGAGACCAACTCGCGTAAGTGATCACTTTTCCTCCCTGTATTTGAGACAGAACAGCTCCTAGTCCTTGTAGACTTCCATCTAATATAGGTGCCTCAGTTAGCGCCATCTTTAAGGCTTGAAATGCCTCCTCCTGGCATTCTCCCCCCACAGAATGGTCCTGTTCTTGATACCCAACAGTATTCCTTTCAACAATTCTAATAGGTGATTGACAATGCGAATGAAATCTTTGACAAATCTTCGGTAATGTCTTGTGAGCCCCAATAAAGCCTTAACGTCTTTTACAGTCTTTGGAGAGGGCCAATCCTGTACTGCTGCAATATTTTTACGGGACGGCCTCACTCCTTCTGCGGAGATGACATGTCCTAGATATTCAATTTGAGTGCGGAAAAAATGACACTTTCGAGGCTTCACCTTCAGACCATGTTACTGTAGACGGCTCAATACCTGTTCCAGCCTCTGCAGATGTTCCTCAAACGTGGCTGCATACACAATGATATCGTCCAGATATACAAGAGTGGCTTTGAAGTTTAAATCTCACAGACATCTCTCCATCAATCTTTGGAAGGTCCTGGGGGCATTAGCCAGGCCGAACAGCATCCGGTTGAATTCAAACAACCCCATAGGCAATATGAAGGCTGTCTTTACTCGATATTGCTCAGACAAGGGAACTTGCTAGTATTCACTGGCTAAATCTAATGAGGAGAAGTCTTTTGCATTTCCTAGAGCAGACAATGATTCTTCAATTCTGGGTAGGGGATACGAATCTTGCACGGTACAGGCATTCAACTTCCGATAGTCTACACAGAAACTCAGAGTTCCGTCTTTCTTTCTTCCTCACAAGTACAATGGGGGCTGACCATTGACTTTGACTTTCTCTAATCACTTCACTCTGTAACATTTGGGTCAGCATTCCCTTCACTTCTTGATACATTTGTGGAGGAATCTGTCGGTAGCATTCTCGGATGGGGGTAGCATTCCCGGTAGGGATATCATGAGTAATTGCGGTGGTACACCTGAAATCATCATCATGGAGGGCAAAAATGTCCTGATATCGGCCGAGAAAAGCTTCCACCTGATGCACCTGTTGTGAGGTGAGTTCCGTGAGTTCAGCTCGCATCTGTTCTAAAATTCGATGTCTCTCAGGAGACACCTTTACGGCCACATTCTTACTGCACAAAGTGATCTGCATCCAGACTACCCCTGCGACTGCGATGGGCAACTGGTTAACATGGCCCAACCATCCATTTTGGCCCATACGAGAGGACACAAGGAAACTAAACTTGTGGGACTTCTGGCTATCTTTCCTGACTGTTCAGGCTCTGGGCATCGTCCCCCAGCCACGGAGCTCCCTAGTTTAATGGTTGACGTTGAAGGGGTCGCCCCCGCCGGACACATCCCCGGGCCAGATGTCCAGGTTCTCCATAATTGTAGCAAGTGAGTTGCTCCTCTCTGCAAGTAGATCTAGTTTCCCGCCGAGGCTCCAAACTAGTTCTCTCTTCAGGGGGTGCGGTGGTGCCGGGAACTCCGGTTTCCTCCCACATTCCAAAGACATACTGATAGGGTAATTAGATTGAGCCCCATCGGGGACAGTGATGATTATGAGTGCAAAACTGTAAAGCGCTGCGGAATATGTTAGCACTATATAAAAATAATTAAAATAATTAAAATATTATTAGATTATTATTACTTAACAGGGTAACAGGGTATTACTCCATGCAGGGAGATAGGGAAAACATGAGGTAAAATGCAGGCAATATAGGGAATACAGGGATGTAATAGGGAAAAATCAAATAACAAATAAAGTCATTCTCAATGAAGTCACTTATCAATCAGATGAATTTCTGACAGAAAAGTTCCCAGAGTTAATGATGGCGCCAACTGCCCCACCACAGGCAATGTCTCCTGCGACCTCTGACGAAAGCGGCGATCAATGCGTACTACAAGCACCATAGCAGCCTCCAGAGAGGCGGGAGTCTCATACATTAGCAGAGCTTGTTTAACCCTTCCAGAAACCTCATGCAAAAATTGACTCCTTAGTGCAGGGTCATTCCATTGAGTGTCCACAGCCCAGCGACGAAATTCCGTACAATAATCCTCCGCCAGTCACTCACTCTGGAGTAGAGAGCGTATTTTAGACTCTGCTAACACCAGTCTGTCAGGATCGTCATAGATTAAACCAAGAGCAGAAAAAAAAAGTCTACGGACTCAAATGCAGGTGAATCAGAAGGTAGTGAAAAGGCCCATGCTTGTGGATCACCACTCAGCAAGGAAATTACCAAGCCCACATGCTGAGCCTCATTTCCTGAGGAGAGTGGACGCATGCGAAAATACAAATTGCAGGATTCACGAAATACAACGAACTTACAGCGATCACCAGAAAATCGTTCAGGGAGAGGTAACTTGGGTTCAGCTGCCCTGACTGCTGCCTCAGTTTGCACAGCAGGAACTGACAGGCTTTGTTGCTGTACCGCCCCCTCAGTTCAGTGACCTGTATGGACAGAGCCTCCAGCTGCTTGGTTATGGAGACTATAGCGTCCATGGTAAATAAAATTTGGGCCGACTATAATGTTATGGGAAACCTAGGTAACTATAGGCTAAAACCCCGGGGCCCCTGCGGTGTCCCTCAGACTACGGGAAACCCTGTCTGTCCCTCAACCCAGGGTTTACACTGAAGGTGTGCCTGCCTGGGCCTCCATCCTCTCCTTGTCTCCTGTCCAGCCCTAAGTTGAACCCACCACCCTCCACCCAGTGAGGAGACCAAACACCAGACCCCACAACTAATTATGGACAGGGATAAAGGAAACGCACCACACCGCGTACACACAGGAGAATACAATAATATGCAAGGGCAACCAAAAAATACAACACAGGGAGGCAAAATGGCAACAACGGAATATACTACACCAGAAACAGTATGCTCCTTAGATCACCACTCCAGACCGGTATCGCTAGCACAAGGCAAGAGCTATAGTCGGCGACACCCAAAGTCACACAGGACAATTTAAAGATAGAGGGCGTGGCTAAGCCCTCAGCCAGAATGACAACCTGATTAACCCAATCCAAGCCAGATCAGAAGACCAACCAGCGCCCCTGAGAACAAAGTGGTAGGATGGGGTATTACCGCTGTCTGCCGGACACCCTGGTGCGAACAGTGTCCGACATGACAGCGCCAGTACAATTGAAGCTCTGACCGCCAGGTCAAAGCGACCCCAGCAGCGAGATCATGTCATGTTACCACGCTGCTGACGTCACTCACCGGCGCCCAGAAGGGGGAACACTGGTGGTAAGTGTGCTCCACTGTGGAGCTGAAGAAACCACCGAAGATAGGAGGTGGGAACATAATGTGTGGGGGGATTGCTTTTGTGTGTGGGGATTTGAAGTGGGGATGGGGGGCTTATTTTATGTGTGTGGGGATTTGGAGTGGGGATGGGGGGATTACTTTGTGTGTGGGGGATTTGGAGTGGGGATGGGGGTTATTTAATGTGTGTGTGGGAATTTGGAGTTGGGATGGGGCGTTACTTAATGTGTGTGGAGGGATTTGGAGTGGGGATGGGGGTTATTTAATGTGTGTGGGGAGATTTGGCATAAGGATGGGGGATTTAATTTGTGTAGGGAGATTTGAGGACACAAAATGAAGAGTATGGATGTATGAGGAAACAGTATGGGGGATGGGTGCAGACACAGTATGGTGAGTGGGGGGATGGGTGCAGACAGTATGTGGACACAATATGAGTAGCGATGGGAAAAATGTATGTGGACACAGTATGAAGAGTGAGGGTGATGGGATGTGTGCAGACACAGTATGGGGAGTCAGAGGTATGTGTGAGCAGACACTATAGAGAGTGATGGGGTAAATATATGAGGAGGCAGTATGGTGAACAGGTGGGATGTTAGAGGAGACTGTATGAGGAGGGAGGGGAATAGTGTGAGTTGACATTGTATTTTTATTTAGAGGAATTATAATGACACTTCTATCTTTAAGATCATTGTGTGGAGATTTGCTGCAAAAGACCGGAGAAGATGGAAGTCTGCAGAGACGAGATGTGGATGGGAAAACTCATCATGGAGTCTGGACAAGATGAAGAAAAGAAGGAAACGACTACAGAGATGATGTCATCTATAAGGTAGCTGGATGTAAATATTATTTGTGATACTGACTAATTCTCATGTTTTTATTTGTTAGGAGCATTAAAGGGGTTGTCCAGGTTTGTGCTGGGTCTGCAGTCATTCTAAGTGACTGCAGACTTCTGAATTCTCACAGTGCTCACTGAATGCTGTTAGGATTCTCTCATGCCGGTGATTTACATACATGCAGTCACATGCTGACTAGACATGTGTGGCCTCACTCAATGAAAATGAATCGAGCGAGGCCGGGCACACCTGGTCGGAATGTGGCCAGAAGTATATAAATCACATGCTTGTGCTTACATGACCGTGTACTCTTGCCACCAGTAAGGGAGAATCCTAAAAGTGTGCAGTGCATTCGTTGTGAGAATTCAGAAGCCTGCAATGTCAGGATTCAGCTCTGCAGGTTCCAGTAGTCATCACATGGACACTTCACTCATATGCGATTTTCATACTTATGGTCCTGTGACAATGAGCTTCTCTTCCTGCTTCTCTCAGTTTTTCACTGAACATTGAGAGCATTAGGGAGAGCAGCTCGTCGGTACATGACTAAGTGTGCAAATCGCATGTGTGCTTGGAGGGGGGGTGCCGAACCGAATTCTTGCCCCGGGTGCCAGAGAGCCTAGATACACCTCTGTATGTTATGTGTATGCACGTGTGCTGGATGTTTTGTGGCCCATGCTGACATTAAAAAACAGACATGTCAGCGTGTTTTGCCCACGGACACACGGTCTGTGGAAACACACTGACATGTGCGCAGACCCATTCACTTGAATAGGCAAATAGCACTCCGTTCCTCCCGAGTCTCCCCGCATGGCTAAGTAGCACGGTACAGCCACATATAGGGTATTGCCACCTTCAGTAGAAATTGTGGGACAAATTTTGTTGCCATTTTTACCCACTTCTTGTGTGAAAATGAAAATCTTTGACTAAAACAACATTTTGGTGGTAAAAATGTAGTTATTTTGTCCTCACTGCCCAATGGTATAAAATTCTGTGACACACCCATGGTGTTAATATGATCGCTGCACCCCTAGATGAATTCATTGAGAAGTGTAGTTCGTAAAATGGGGTCACTTATGGGGAGTTCGGCTGTTTTGGCACCTCATGGGCTCTCCCAGTGGGTCATGGCACCTGCAAACCATAACAGTAAAATCTGGCGCTCCTTCCATTCTGAGCTCTGCCATGTGCCCAAACAATGGTTTACCCCCACATTTGGGGTATCAGCGTACATAGGGCAAATTGCACAATAACTTTTGGGGTCCAATTTCTTCTGTCACACTTGGGAAAATAAAATATTGGTGGCAAATAGATCATTTTTGTGGAAAAAATATGATTTTTTATTTTTATGGCTCTACATTATAAGCTGCTGTGAAACACTTGGGAGTTCAAAGTGCTCACCACACATCTAGATAAGTTCCTTAGCGGCTCTAGTTTCCAAAATGGTGTCATTTGTGGGGGTTTCCATGGTTTAGGCACATCAGGGGCTCTCCAAACGAGACATGGCAACCGATCTTAAGTACAGACAATTTTGCTTTGAAAAAGTAAAATGGCACTCCTTCCCTTCCGAGTTCTACCATGCACCCAAACAGTGGTTTACCCCCACAAATGGGGTGTCAGCATACTGAAGACAAATTGGACAACAACTTTTGACGTCCAATGTCTCCTATTACCCTTGGGAAAATAAAAAATTGGGCAAAAACATCATTTTTGTGGAAAAAAAATATGATTTTTTATTTTTATGGCTCTACGTTATAAACTGCTGTGAAGCACATGGGGGTTCAAAGTGCTCACCACACATCTAGATAAGTTCCTTAGGGGGTCTAGTTTCCAAAATGGTGTCACTTGTGGGCGTTTCCACTGTTTAGGCATATTAGGGGCTCTCCAAACGCGATATGGCGTATGATCTCAATTCCAGCCAATTTTGCATTGAAAAGTCAAACGGCGCTCCTTCCCTTCCGAGCTCTGCCATGCGCCCAAACAGTGGTTTACCTGCATATATGGGGTATCAGCGTCCTCAAAAAAAATTGCACAACAACTTTTGCGGTCCAATTTCTCCTGTTACCCTTGGTAAAATAAAAAAAAATTAGATCTGAAGTAATTTTTTTGTGAAAAAAGTTAAATGTTTATTTTTTTAAATATTCCAAAAATTCCTGTGAAGCATGTGAAGGGTTAATAAACTTCTTGAATGTGGATTTGAGCACCTTCAGGGGTGAAGTTTTTAGAATGGTGTCTCTTTTGGGTATTTTCTATCATATAGACCACTCAAAGTGACTTCAAATGTGATGTGGTCCCTAAAAAAAATGGTGCAGTAAAAATGAGAAATCGCTGTTTAACTTTTAACCTTTATAACTTCCTAACAAAAAAATATTTTGGTTCCAAAATTGTGTTGATGTAAAGTAAACATGTGGGAAATGTTACTTATTAAATATTTTGTGTGACATATCTCTGTGATTTAAGGGCATGAAAATTTAAAGTTGGAAAATTGCAAAATTTTCAAAATCTTTGCCAAATTTCTGCTTTTTTCACAAATAAACGCAAGTCATATCAAATAAATTTTACCATTATCATGAAGTATAATATGTCACGAGAAAACAGTGTCAGAATTACCAGGATCCATGGAAGCGTTCCAGAGTTATTACCTTATAAAGGGACAGTGGTCAGAATTGTAAAAATTGGCCTGGTCATGAACATGCAAACCAACCCTGGGGGTAAAGGGGTTAATGAAAGCACCACTGGAGTTAGATGCATATTACAAGTGTTATACACCTCTGCCACTGTTACTCCAGTCAGTGACTCAAGTACATTTCCTTGGTACTGTATTACATATAATTAGCATAAATTTTGATGAATTTACTGGGTGGGCATCATCACCCCCCATCCCACCCCAGCTCCATCCACTTTGGCAAAGCTGGCCTGCTCTTCACTGCCAAAAGACACATAATGTTTTCGCAGTTTCAAGCCACAAAAATTTTTGGTGACATGCAAGGTGTTTTTAACCAGTATCCTGGAGAAAACACCTTGATTCGGGTCCTCTTATATTGGCTTAATGTGTACCTGTATAATGTGTGTTTATATTGTGTATGTGCATATTTTATTTTATATATGTTTGTGTACATCAATGTAACTTGTCAATGTCCATAATAAATCCATGCATGTGTACAATGTGAATATTCATGTCTTTCTACGTATGCTATATAGACATGTAATGTGTACATGCATATACAGTACATGTTTATGTGCTTATTTTATGTATGAATGTGTAATGTTGGCACAGTGTGTGTGTCTATCTTGCTGTTTATACATGTATGTGACTATGGGTATTTTATACATGAGTGTACATGCATGAGGGGGCTACAACGTATTTCCTCCACAGGGTCCCATTGCTGCTTGTGTCCACCCCTGCTCAGGTTATATGACTGACATCACCTGTTGGAAGTGTTGGACGCTGAGTGTGTGGCCAGAGCACCCCCCTGCTTCTTACTGGACTTTGGCATGCACTTTGTGCAGTGTATGAAGCAGCTTGAGGCTGGGGGAAGAAGGTAGGGGACATGGCCACTAACTTTTGCTTGTAACTTGCTTCTGTGGCTGCTTGCCTACAGCCTGTGGTTAGATTAGAGTTCACTGGTGGATACGCTACAATCGGGGCACCAAAGTATGTGTGCGCAACTGCGCATATTACTATCAAGACACTGCTATGTGCTTACGCATGCTACAGCAGTATACATGATGCCGGGTGGTTGACATCTGACTCTGAGTAGGGCAGCAGGGTGAGTTCGATTGGTAAAGACCAGCCCCATCGTTTGCTATCTGGTGTAGATACACCATCCTCAGTGTCTCCTATGTGATGCATATGTCCCACTGTCTGCTATCTGATGTATTAACAGCAGCTTAAAGGTCTCCTATGTGATGTGTATACACCAGCCCCAGCATCCCCTATGTATTTGGTATACAAAGGCATCAGCGTATCCTATGTGAGCTATATTCACCAGCCCTGGTGTCTCCTATGATATGTAAATAGTATAATTAAGTACCGTATATACTCGTGTATAAGCCGACACCTCCAATTTTGTCACAAAAACTGGGAAAACTTATTGACTCGCGTATAAGCCGAGGGTGCACAGTGAGTGGCCCCAGATAATGCTGCTAGTGAGTGGCCCCAGATAATGCTGCACAGTGAGTGGCCCCAGTTATGCTGCACAGTGAGTGGCCCCCAGATAATGCTGCACAGTGTGTGGCCCCAGATAATGCTGCACAGTGTGTGGCCCCAGTTATGCTGCACAGTGAGTGGCCCCAGTTATGCTGCACAGTGAGTGGCCCCAGTTATGCTGCACAGTGAGTGGCCCCCAGATAATGCTGCACAGTGTGTGGCCCCAGATAATGCTGCACAGTGTGTGGCCCCAGATAATGCTGCACAGTGAGTGGCCCCAGTTATGCTGCACAGTGAGTGAACCCCAGATAATGCTGCACAGTGTGTGGCCCCTGATAATGCTGCACAGTGTGTGGCCCCAGATAATGCTGCACAGTGAGTGGCCCCAGTTATGCTGCAGTGAGTGGCCCCAGTTATCTGCACAGTGAGTGGCCCCAGTTATGCTGCACAGTGTGTGGCCCCAGCTTTGCTGCACAGTGAGTGGCCCCAGCTTTGCTGCACGGTGTGTGGCCCCATCATATTGCTGCTGCTGCCGCGCACTCCGTTACCAAAAAAAACAACTGTATACTCAACTCCATTGCTGCCCCCTGCTTATCAGCGTTGCCGAATCTGCAGTGACTTTGCAGGCAGAGGGCACAATCGCGCCCTCTGACCTGAATGTCACTGAAGAGGACGCAAGACAGCAGAGCGCAGGGACAGGTGAATATGCCTCCCCCCTGTTCATACTCAACCGGTCCTGGAGCTTGTCTCTGCAGCACAGCCCCTGCTTGTTCCGTGTTGTCGGCGCTGCTCTTCCTTCCTGCTTCAGCGGTCACGTGGTACCGCTCATTAAATATGCGCATATTTAATGAGCGGCTACACTTGACAGCTAAAGCAGGAAGGAAGAGCAGCGCTGATAACATGGAACAAGCAGGGGGGCTGCAGAGGGTGAGTATGATCTCTGACACCCCCGCTCCCCCTCCCCCGCCGATCCCTCCGGTATATGATTCGTGTATAAGCCAAGAGGGGGACTTTTAGCCCAAAAAAATGGGCTGAAAATCTCGGCTTATACACGAGTATATACGGTATATAGTGTAGATGTCAGGATCCTGTCAGCGCCGGCGTGCAGCCTCCATTGAGCAGGGACTCACCCGCACTGTAGGGTGGCCCAGGGTCATGTACAGCCGGAAAGTACAGATACACGGGACCTGTGGACGCTGAAGTTTAGCAAGCAGTCACAGGACCTACGGTCCTGTGACTGCAAGGGGCGGGGCTTAGCGTCCTGCTTTCAGAGATGGCAGGACACTATACAGAAATACTCAGAGTCAGGCAAAACGGAGGTCATACACAGAGATATCAGTAAAGTACCAGGGATGAGACAGAACGGATAGTCAGGGCCAAGCAGAAGTCAAAACCAAACAGACATAGAAGGTACCAAGCAATATCCAGAGAACAGACCGAGTCATACACAGTGAATCAAGCAAACAGAACACAGCACAAACACACTCAGGGGTCACCACACAATGCCAAGGGCGAAAGTATAACTGACGGGGATGGGAGCGTCCTGAGGCTATAAGAAGCCTCTCCCAGAACCAGGGAGAGGCCACAATCATAGCCCTAGGTGTGCAGGTAAGCCTGCATTGGGATCACAGCCTTTAACCCCAGAAATGCCAGTCATCAGCACTGGTTCCAGACATTAACCCCACATGTGCGAGTCAAACCCGCACTGAGATCATGACAGTACCCCCTCTCAATGGGGGGCCTCTGGACCCCCAGGCTTGCTCGGGTACTTAGCATGGAAAGTTTGCACCAGGCGATCAGCATGCATCAACCGGGCCGGTACCCAGGACCTGTCTTCCGGTCCATAACCCTTCCAATGAACCAGGTACTGTACCAACCTGGAATCTACGATATGACCAACCTCATACTCCAACTGCCCCTCGACCAAAACAGGAGGAGCAGTGGACTCGGAGTCTCCCCGGACAGCTTCAAAAGGTTTCAGTAGAGATCTGTGGAAGACGTTAGGGATCTTGAAAGAGGGTGGAAGGCACAGCCTATACGCCACTGGATTGATTTTTTCCACAATCTTGTATGGGCCAATGAATTTGTGCCCCAACTTGGCTGAAGGAACCTTCAACTTAATGTTTCGCATGGAGAGCCAAACCTTGTCTCCAACCTGAAACGTGGGCCCTGGTGTTCATTTCCTGTCCGCAAAAAACTTATACCTGCCCTGAGACCTAGATATACTCCGCTTAACTTCTGCCCACGTATTCTGTAATCGCTGAACAGAGCCCTCAGCCCGGTGACACCCCGAGTCCAGACGAGAAAACTCACCAAAATGAGGACTGAACCCATAATTGATCAAAAAAGGAGTCATACCCGTGGATTGACTCACCCGACTATTGAAGGCAAATTCAGCCAACGGCAGTGCATCGCACAAGTCATTCTGTCTAGCAGAGGTTAGACACCTGAGGATCTGTTCCATGGACTGGTTAGTGCGCTCTGTCTGACCATTGCTCTCTGGATGGTATGCAGACAAAAAGGACAGAGACATCCCTAATTTTTTGCAGAAAGCACGCCAAAACTTAGCCACAAACTGCACACCACGATCAGACACCACATTCAGGGGTACCCCATACAACCGGATCACATGCTGCACAAACAACCTGGACAACGTCTCAGCTGACGGTAGTGCGGACAGGGGTACAAAATGAGCCTGCTTAGAAAACCTGTCCACCACTACCCATACCACTGTATTACCCTTAGATAGAGGGAGATTGGTAACAAAATCCATGGATAAGTGAGTCCATGGTCTTTCGGGCACTGCCAAGGGCATCAGCTCCCCTGCCGGCCGGCTATGAGAGCTTTTAGAACGAGCGCAGACCCCATAACCAGCAATGAATTTTTTTATGTCCGAACCAAGGGTAGGCCACCAAAAGATCCTAGCCACCACCAGACGCGTGGCTGAAATACCAGGGTGAGCACTCAGCTTGGATTCATGTAACTCCTGCAAGAGTTTCAGGCGAAGTTGCTCTGGGACAAACAACTTCCCCTCCGGCTTGGCCGCCGGGGCCCGCGACTGGGCCCCCTGAATCTCCAGTTCCAATTCAGACGAGACCTCTGCTATCACAACCCCAGGGTGAAGAATGGAGGACGGTGGCTCAAGGGGTGACACCGGCTGAAAACTACATGATAAGGCGTCAGCCTTGACATTCTTAGACCCTGGACGAAATGTAATCGTAAACTGAAAACGGGAAAAAAAGTGACCAACGGGCCTGTCTGGGCGTTAGTCTTTTAGCAGACTCAATGTATGACAAATTTTTGTGATCCGTGATCACCGTAACCGGGTGACTGGCCCCCTCCAAAAAGTGCCTCCATTCTTCAAGTGCCAATTTGACCGCAAGAAGCTCTCTATTGCCTACGTCGTAATTTCTTTCCACAGCAGAGAACTTCTTGGAAAAGAAAGCACATGGCCTGAGGTTGGTTAGAGTGGCAGGCCCTTGGGACAACACCGCCCCCACCCCCACCTCAGAGGCATCCACTTCCACGACGAATGGTTTGGACGGATCTGGTTGTACTAACACGGGAGCAGACATAAAGCTTCTTTTTAGGGTCGCAAAGGCCTCTTTTGCGAGTGAGGATCAGTTTCTCACATCCGCACCTTTACAAGTAAGATCTGAGTGGTTTGACCACCTGTGAAAACCCCCGAATAAATTTGCGGTAATAATTAGCGAACCCCAAGAAGCGCTGAAGACCCTTAAGGTCTCGGGATTGCACCCAATCCGCAATGGCCTGCACCTTCTGGGGTCCATGCAAAAACCCTCACAGGACACAATTAATCCCAAAAAAGACAATTCTTGAACAAAAAACACACATTTCTCCAATTTGGCATACAGATGATTTTCCCTCAGTCTTTGGAGAACGGTTCGTACATGATTCTGATGAGATTGACTGTCGGGAGGGTATATCAGAATATCGTCTAAGTAAATAACAACAAAACGACCAATGAGATCCGAGAATACCACGTTGATGAAATTCTGAAATATGGCTGGGGCATTGGTAAAACCAAACGGCATGACTAAATTTTCAAACAGTCCCTCGGTCGTGAGGAATGCGGTTTTCCATTCATCCCCCTCCCGGACCCTTATCAAATTATATGCCCACCGAAGATCCAGTTTGGAGAACCATTTTGCCCCTGAAAATTGGTTACACAAATCGGGAATCAATGGAAGGGGGTACGTATTTCGTACAGTAATCTTGTTGAGCTTACGAAAATCGAGGCAGGGACGTAAACCACCATCTTTTTTCTTTACAAAAAAACCCCCTGCCGCCACAGGTGAGACTGAGGGACGTATCTGTCCTTTGCGAAGACTCTCAGCAATGTAATCTTTCATGGCCAAGCGCTCAGGGCCAGATAAATTAAACAGACGGGCTTTAGGCAATTTAGCCCCGGGACTAACTCGATAGCGCAGTCAAAGGGTCTATGTGGCAGCAACGTCTCAGCCTCGCTTTCAGAGAACACATCTTTGAATTCTTTCAGGTACTCCGGAATACCTTCCAGCTCGACAGATGACACAGATACAGATTTAACAGGTTCAACCAATAGTGCAGACTTATCACATAACATCGAATCATTAAACCCCCACTGAACAATCTCTCCCATTTTCCAGTTAATGACTGGGTTATGGCGTTGTAACCAGGGCATGCCCAACACCAATCCTGCTGGTAGATTGTCCAGAACCAAGCAACTTAATTTTTCCACATGGGTAGCGCCCACTTTGAGCGAAAACAAGTCAGACATAAAGAGAATTCCCTCTTTAGTGAGGGGGGAGGAGTCAATGGCCACCACTTTGATCGGAACCTTAAATCTAACCGTCCCTATCTTACAGCGTGTGACCAATTGGGAGTCAATGAGATTGATGGATGATAAGCAGTCCACGAAAGCTGTAGAGGGAAATCAACAATCGTCCACTAACAGTTCCACATGAAGCAACACCTTAGAAAACGAGGAAAAGTGTACCTGAGGGTCTGAGTAGTCTCCCTGCTGACTACCCAGACCAAGTCATTTCCCGTCCACCGGGTTGAGGATGGACATTCAGGACACTCCCTTTTCCAATGTCCCATTTTACCACAGTAGAAGCATAACTGCTTTTCTCTCCGGCGTTGTCGCTCCTTTTCCTTCAGGGAGAGAGCCCCTACGTCCATGGGCACAGAAACAGTCTCTTTTCCACTAGGGAACAATGGAGTCTCTGCCTGCATCACCCCCCAGGCCCACAGCCTGCGGTCCATCCGGACAGCCTAGGTCATGGCGTCCTCGAGTGTGTTAGGTGGGGGATGTAATGCCAAGACATCCTGTAACCGCTCGGACAAGCCTCTGCGAAAGAGTCCTCGGAGTGCGGTGTCGTCCCAAGAGACCTCAGCGGCGGAATTCTGTACAAATCCACTCAGCCAAGTGTTTCCCCTGACAGACACTCATCACCATGTCCTCTGCCAATCGCACTCGGTCCGGCTCATCATATATGTGCCCGAGGGCCTCAAAAAACGCATTCACAGACACTCTCTCAGGGGCAGTGGGACGAAGGGAGAAAGCCCAAGCTTGTGGGGACCCTCTTAACAGAGACATAATGACCCCAACCTTCTGACTTTCGTCCCCAGAGGAACGTGGCCTCAAACTAAAGAAGAGTTTGCACCCCTCCATGAAGACTCTGAACTCCTTTTTGTTCCCAGAAAAGAAATCTGGCAGTTTAACAGGTTATTCTGGGGACACCAAAACAACATCACTCGCCCCAGCCCCCAGAGACCCAGCAGCTAAAGCCCCCCGCACTGTCTCAGAAACCTGCTGCTGAGAACGAGCCAGAGCTTGCTGCTCCAGAGATAAACCTGAAACATCTGACTCAGATTTTTCATTTGCTCAGCAAGAGATTGTATGGGATCCATATTTCTCAGCAGAGAAAAAAAAAGCCCAAAAACTTAACGGTCAGTTATAATGTCAGGATCCTGTCAGCGCCGGCGTGCAGCCTCCACTGAGCAGGGACTCACCCGCACTGTAGGGGGGCCCGGAGTCAGGTACAGCCGGAAAGTACAGATGCACAGGACCTTTGGACTTGGAAGTTTAGCAAGCAGTCACAGGACCTACGGTCATGTGACTGCAAGGGGCGGGGCTTAGCGTCCTGCTTTCAGAGATGGCAGGACACTATACAGAAATACTCAGCAGTCAGGCAAAACGGAGGTCATACACAGAGATATCAGTAAAGTACCAGGGATGAGACAGAACGGATAGTCAGGGCCAAGCAGAAGTCAAAACCAAACAGACATAGAAGGTACCAAGCAGAATCCAAAGCAATATCCAGAGAACAGACCGAGTCGTACACAGTGAATCAAGCAACCAGAACATAGCACAAACACACTCAGGGGTCACCACACAATGCCAAGGGCGAAAGTATAACTGACGGGGATGGGAGCGTCCTGAGGCTATAAGAAGCCTCTCCCAGAACCAGGGAGAAGCCACAATCATAGCGTGTGCAGGTAAGCCTGCACTGGGATCACATCCTCAACCCCAGAAATGCCAGTCATCAGCACTGGTTCCAGACATTAACCCCACGTGTGCGAGTCAAACCCGCACTGAGATCATGACAGTAGACCTGTGTATACAGTTTATAGTAAGGCGCTGTGTGTGCATGGTATATAGTATTGAATCAATACATACACAATATACACAGGCATATCTCTACACTATATAGTATATACATAGCTCTGTACTATATACTGTATATACACTGCAGACTACCACTTTTCCTGTCCTTTATACTCACTGTAATGCCGGGGTCACACTAGCGAGAAATACGGACAAGTGCGAGGCGCTAAAAGCACGCATTAGACACGGACCAATGATTCTCTATGGGGTACCTCGCACCAGCCGTATATTTCTCATCCGTATTCTACGGTCCGTGCCAATTGCAGCATGCTGCGATTGTCAGCGTACTACGGCCGTAGTATGCCAATGCAAGTCTATGGGTGCGCAAAAAATACGGATTACACACGGACCAAACGTGTGACCTGTGAGAAATACGCAGGTCTTTTGGCTGGTGACAGGAAATGGGCCAATCCATCATCAGGAAGCCTAGACATGCAAATGAGCTCAAAAAGCGCTCCAGACATCCAGGAAGTACACCTCCACAGAGTACAGCAGCATCATGGCGTCCACTTACCTTAATGTGGAAATGTTAATAGTCCTGGTGCAGGAGCGTCCCGAACTATGGGACCAATGTGATGTCCATTATGCCAACCGGGCAAGAAAGGAGGCGTCATGGAGGCGTATATGTAGGCAGATGTTCCATGACTTTGGTGATCGGCCACGTGAGGAGCAGCAGAAAATTAGTAAGTAGAAGCCAAAAAATGAGTAAAATTACGGCACAACAAAAAATGAATATAGAATCACCACCCCCCTTCCTGTGCTTGTACTTTTTTCCTCATGAGGCCGTTAGATTTTGATGTGACACATGGTTTCACACAGCCATAATTTGGGTTAGGCCACAAGCTCCTCATCCTCCTAGACAAACAAATTATTAAGTGTAGCTACTTGATACATCAACTAAAGAGACCCTGTGTATCTGCCCTGTATGCCCCAATTAGATATGCCACCATGGGTAGAAAGCACACCCCAGAAGGCCCCATGCCTAGACTACTGGTAGCAAATGTGACCTATCAAATATGTGAATTTGACAATATTTCCTGTCACATTGCAGTGGCTGATGTGATGAGACGCTGGCGAAGCATCCGGGACCAATACCGCCGGGAACGCCAGCAGCAGTCCAGGAGTGGGGATGCGGGATACGTAAAAAGAAAATATGTATATTATGACCGCCTCTCCTTCCTCGCCCCAATTCTTGATCTCAGACCATAAGTAGATACCTCACACCACATTACACAGATACTTTACAGGGCCAAAAATAGGTATTTATTTTTGGCTCTGTTCTATTTGTTCACAGAACTCAGTCCAACCTTACGGACAGAGGCACTGGCTCAGAAACCGACCCCATCATTGATCCTGGGTCTGCAGGGGAAGAGGTGGCTGGCCCATCTTCTCCCCCTACTAGGAGCAGGGGTGAGGAATCAAGTCAGGATGTTCCATTGCCTGCGCCCCAAAGCCCACCACCAGGACCATCTGGTGCTGCAGCTGCATCAGCAACAGCAGAGGATCAGGGCAATATCAGCAGCAGCCCAACTGGCCACATCCGGGGCTCCCCTCAGCCTGCTGCCACATCCCGGCGAGGAAGAAGCCGAAGACGGCAAATACCTGCCCCTGATACCCGCACTAATGTGGACACTGGGGTCCTCAATTATTTAGCCAGAGTAAACACTGATGATGGGGAGGAGGCATACTCTCGCAGCCTGGCCAATTATCTCCGTTCCCTTTCCCGTGAGGTCAGGCTCCGTATTAGAGGATGCTTTCAGATCCTGCTTGATGCCTGCACATACCCCAATACGCCCTACGAATTATTTGAATATATTGAGAGGTGGCAGCTTTCACCAAGAAATCTCATGCGCCTTAGGCACCCCCCACAAATGCAAGCTCAAGCAGGATCTGAGGATCCTCAAATACGTGGGCCTACACCTCACCCCCTTCCTCCCACTACCCAACCTTCAATTCAGCAGCCACAAATGTCATCCTCTAGCCAACCCACCAATATGGCCACTTGTTCCCACCCAGTGTTGGAGGCTGGTCCCAACCTGGTTGGGGACGATATGGCTATCTTGGTGGGTATGAGCCACGTGCCTACCACAGCCAACAAGATGCCCCTCCCCATTATTACTCTGGCCAGTACCCCCAACATTCCCAGGAGGCAGGACAATTCCCACATCATGGGCATCAGTATGGCCCCACACAGGGCGATGTTGGGCACAGTATCCAGCAGCAACCACAGGCTGCTCTTCCACGTTCTCCTTCCCCAATGTATGAGAATTTATAAGTATGTGGCCACAATCAGTCTGATGGCCGGAGATGTCCAGTGCGGTTTCACTGGTGCTCCAAATACAAATCCAAAGGAAAAAACAGGTGGTCTCCATCACCAAACGTTGTTTACAAATTGAACATTCACATTTTTTTCCAATGTTTTCCAATCATATTAATAATCCATCATGACAGGCAAGGCTACCTCACGCCTTTCAGACAGATATTACATGTCTGTACAAAAGAGAAAATTTAACCGCGCTATACTGTAAAGTCAAAGGATGAAAATACACTACTCACTTGCTAATGCCTAGGAAAGGCGTGCTGGCCTTAGTGAAGTAGTCACCTTTTTTGCAAGCTTTCTATAGTAACAAATCAAGGCGACCAGCCTTCATAATATCACGCTCTCTCTATGTCTTAACAAGTGAGTATTGTATTTTCATCCTTTCACTTGACCAGTATAGCATGGTTAAATATTCTCCGTTCTACAGACATCTAATATCTGTCTGAAAGGCGTGAGGTAGCCTTGCCTGTCATGGTGGAATATTAATATGATTGGAAAACATTCAGAAGAAATGTGAGTGTTATCTTTTAGCAATAATTATGGTGCTGGAGACCACCTCTTTTTTCCTTTCTATTGAAATATTCTCATGCAGCAATGTTATTGCCTAAAGTTTTTTTGTGTTATGTTTGATAATGTTACTTTGCAAAAAAGTATTATTATGCAAAAAGGGCAATTGGGACCATTGCCAAACTTTTCATATGGCAATATTATGTTTGCCTTTAAGAAAAAAAAAGCAAAAAGGCAAAACTAAAAATTTGTCTACTACAGTTAACGTCTCTGTGTGATTTCTCAAAAACCCTGTCAACATACTAACATACGCTAACCAATGCAATGAAACGGTCATAGATTCAGAAGGGGTAGTGATATATATATTTAGACACACTTAAAAAAAACAAATTATAACATAGACACAGCATGGTCTTGCCAAGAAGTTTCCCCCTCAGGTGAGATAAAGTAATTAGTGAAAATATCACGCACTTTGAGGCCAGAGAGCGGTCTACGTTGAGGGTTGATAGGTGGTCTCACCCTGCGCACATTGTCTGGCCTATGCACAACACCAGCAGAGGAGGAACAATCGTGTATCCTGGTGAAGTTATGAAGAACCACACAGGCTTTCACAACTTCATTAACATTTTGTTCACTCAACTGAAAGGCAGACTGGAGTACCCGCCATTTGGCACAAAGAATGCCAAAGGAACACTCCACCAGTCGCCTAGCACATGATAGGCGCAAGTTAAAAATTCTGTGCCAGTGGTCAAGGTTGCGCCGGGGATATGGCCTCATGACATTGCGCGATAACTGAAACGCCTCATCTTCCACAAGGACATAAGGGACTGATTCTTCAGTGGAGCCTGGTAGCTGGCGTGGTGGTGGTAGATCCAACTGGTTGGTGCGTAGCCACCGAGCCATTAGGAAGTATTGAAGACTCTAGAGTCTCCCGGCCTTCCATAGGCCCCAATGTCAACAATTATAAACTTGTATTGAGGGTCTGCCAGAGCCAACAATACAACAGAAAAGTATTGTTTATAATTGAAAAATTGGGAGCCAGAGTTCGGCGGCTTACGCACCCGGATATGTTTGCCATCCAGGGCCCCAATACAATTAGGTAACTGGCATTCCTCCTCAAAGTCCCTTGATATCCTCAACCAGTCTTCCATCCTGGGCTCGGGCATGACGACTTGATGGAGTCTTGTCCAGATTTCACTACATGTTGACCTCACTATGCCAGAAATGGTAGATCTTCCAATGAGAAACTCATGGTGGAGGGCGGCATAAGACAGGCCAGTGGACAGGAAGCTGAAGAACAACAGAAATGGATAATTTTAGAATGCATAAAGTCCAAAAACATCAGTTACATGCCGACCAAACTTGGTAGGAATTGAGATAGAATAACACACACATATTTGGTTGCACAATGACAAAGTGATATGCAGTACATATTAGACCTAACATTCTGGTGTGTAAGTTGAACCATATTTGGACTAAGATGAGGGCATTAAACTTAGTCCAAGAAGGCAAAAAAACATATTTTAGCCCACACATTATGAACATAGAGAATGTGGTTGTGTAGTACATACTGTATTGTGAGTAGAAGTCGCTCCTCTGCAGATATAGCTTTGCGCATCCTTGTGTCCTGAAAGGTTATCCCAGGGCGCACTGTCTCCAAGAGTCGATCAAATGTGGAAATGCTCATGTGACAGTATTGGTAATATTTCACTGGATGCTCCCGCAGAGAATAGAGGCGGTGAAAATGACCTCTTGTGAGTCGTTGCCTCAAAAGTGGATGTACCCACATGCGTCTCCTCCTCCGCGGATCCATTATCACTGGGTATGGTTGCCCAAAGCGCCGTGACAAAAGCCAGTTGAAGAGAACCTGCTCAGTTGTATTGAAACTCAGACCCTCTGCCATGTTGCACATACAACACCAACACACCTAGTGAAGGCAAGGTCACAAATGGACAGAATGGAGGCAGCCACCTGTTCCTGAGCCAATAAATAGGGTGCAGGCTAATGATTTAAATAGTTTGCAGGCCTCAAAACCGTTAAATGTCCATTTTGCAAGGCTGCGAGAAAATCTCGAGATATGGATTGCATACAGATGCCGTACGTACATATATATATATATATATATATATTCAGTAATATATTATAGAGTATATCCTAGTAGCAAAAAAGAAGTAATCCTAATGGGGAGGTCATAGACCTTTTTTGTGTTTGTTGTTGCCTTGAACAAAGTGCCAGCGTTCTGTTGATACCGGTATCTCTTCATCTCTTATTAAAGTAGAAAGTGAGATGTGAGATCAATGTGTGCAGGAATTTGAGTTTTTTTGAAATCCCAAACAAGGCATCATATTCTGGTTCACCCGGAAGGCAGGTACTATCCTGTTGCATGTTGTCCTGACCTTTGCACACTTTTCACAATATTCTTTTCTTGATTGAAATACAGACAGACAAATGGTGTAATTACAAAACATGTCGGAAATGGGCAGATGGTGTGTATGTATGAGCCAAATGTTTTCTAGAATGGAATCCATTTACGATTCTAGGCTGGGGTGTAAATGAAGGTAGCTGGGCTTATTCTCCTATTACTCTTGGAATGTGCTCCTGCCATCTGGTGTGTATGGACTCAGTTGGAACAATTATCCCTCTCAAGATCTATTGCAGTAAGCATGACCATGGTCCCTAGGATGCTGATTGTATTTTGCCTGTAGCAGCACTTATTCAATTTACTTATTGAGATATTGTAATACTGTATATTTATATGTCTTGTAAGTTTCATTAGTAAAATTAAGGGCTGTAGATGTAGATGGATGGAACAAAAGGATATAGGAATGAATATTTGAAATCACAGTTATGTTCAATAGTGCATTAATTTTTATTTTTACCCAAGGCCTAATTCAGGCATTCAATTTTCCATGTAAATGTTCTATTTTTGTTTTTCATGGATAGTACATGTACACATTATAATCTGTCGGACACTTTACATGTCCAGTTTTGTTAAAGAGGTTGTCCCACAAAGTACATTTTCATTAATAGATCTTGGAATAATAATAATTTCTGCATTTGAATATGTTAAATAATGTCCCTCTGCTGAGATAATCTTATAAATGTGCCCCTGCTGTGTACTGTGTCATGACTGTGTCTGACCGTGCAGGAACATTTTCTGAACATACCACAGCTCCTGGGCATGGGAGGAAGCAAGAGAGAGCATACAGCTAGCTTAGCATTAGATCGCAGCTGATTCTTTCTGTGAGTTAAAACATGTCTAAAAACAGGCAGTGAAATGTTTTACCTCATAGAAAGGGCTTGCACACCTGATTGTATTCTATTTCTGAGTGCAATCCAACAAAACATCAGATTGCATTTGGACCAATGTTATACTATGGGGCCATGCATACGTCTGGCTTAGTCCGAGAAAAAAATTGCAGCATGCCCAAGTTGGTTTCAGTTATCAGACCGCACTCAGCCATGCAAGTCAATCAGTCTGTTGGAAACATTGGACTGCACTCGGAAGACATCTGATCTGAGTGCAGTCAGATTTTCCCTGACTTACAGAATGGAGAAGATGGAGACATTTTTTTTTCTTTTCTCATCATTTTAGAAAATTGGAGCACACTATGAGCACACTCTGTCCGATTTTGGTTTGCAATTCAGATAAGTTTATGAGTTTATCATGCTGCTGCAATGCAGGTAGGTGTAGTCTCCACTAGATGACAGTAGAGTGGAAGCAGGACTGCATCTAAAGAGAGCTGGCCTGCAGTGCAGCATTGAGGCTACCACAGGTGGCAGCAGAATAGTAAAACAAGCTGGGTCAAATCCTAGACTGTAGCGATGTACCAAAGGAATAAGCAAACTCACGGTCAGAGACAAGCCAGGGAATCAGTAACGGTCAGGAGCAGATAAGCCAAAAGACAAAAGACAGAAGCAGGTTAGGATACAAGCCAAATTAAAACCAGGGAGTCAGCACACTAAAGGGAAACACTGAGTCAAAACGGAAATAGGGGAAACAGAGACACGGATTCAGAAGCAAATGCAGCAGGACAAATCAGAGCAATCAGAGTCAGCTACAGCAGCCCTAAGCAAAAACTATAACTGACATCGCCTGCAGGAAGAGGCAGTGATAAATAGCCAACCTGAACCGAGACTGAGGTTGGAAAGATTAACTCCTCACAAGACCAGACCAGGAAAAAGGGGAAAGAGGACTCAAAACCCGGTCTGGATCATGACAGGGTTCTTGAAAATCATGGGCAGCACATAGCTATGTGTGCTTAACATTGTAATGAATAAGTGAAGGTTTGCAGTTCATTTATTTATTTTTCATATGTGAAAACTATTGATAAAACACTGATGGAAAACACTAACACTGACCAGTGATGAAAAATACTGCTTTTTTGTCTATGTAAAAAAAATCACTGATGTCTGAATGAGACCTATAAAGGGATGTATTAATACATGCATACAGTGAAGGAAATAAGTATTTGATCCCTCTGATTGTGTAAGTTTGCCCACTGATAAAGAAATGAACAGTCTGTAATTTTAAGGGTAGGTTAATTTTAACATCGAAAGATAGAATATCAAAAATAAAATCCAGAAAATCACATTGTATAGATTATATAAATTTATTTGCCTTGTGCAGTGAGAAATAAGTATTTGATCCCCTACCAACCATTAAGAGTTGTGGCTCCTACAGACCAGTTAGACACTCCTAATCAATTCGTTGCCTGCATTAAAGACAGCTGCCTTACATAGTCTCCTTTGTAAAAGACTCCTGTCCACAGACTCAATTAATCAGTCAGACTATAACCTCTACAACATGGGCAAGACCAAAAAGCTTTATAAGGATGTCAGGGACAAGATCATAGACCTGCACAAAGCTGGAATGGCGTTATGAATGAGTCACCGTAGGAGGCAAAAACAGAAATACTAGCTAAGTCCAGAAAACCAGAGAAGTTGGCAGCTATCGGACTGCAGACCCCTGAACCTATCAACAACAACTAGCAGTAGCCGTGGGGGGTTCCTACGGTGCCCTAGACCCCTCGATCACAGCCGGAGAACTACATAGCCTAAAGACAGAAAGGGAAATCTAAACTGCCCCAGAGCAGACCCCAAAGCAATAGGCAGCCCCCAACATATAATGACGGTGAAGCAAGATGAAAAAACACTCACACAGATAGAAAGATAGGCTGAGCAAATGATGGGGCCCAAGCTAACTAGATAGGACAGGATAGAAAAGCTGCTGTCTGTAATCCGCCAAAACCCTATCAAAACAAGAGCCAACAGCTGATAGGGAAAAAAGCCCTGAAGACGCTAGGCTTCAAAAAGACTATATCAGTCCTCAGGTATTTTTCTGAAGACAGAGCAAAAAGGAATTCAGCTCACCCCAGCAGGGAATGGCAGAAATCAAGGAAAACAATGCAAAACAAAACCAAAACACAAATGCAAAAAGTAGAGCAGAAAACTTATCTTTTGAGGAGCAGGAATCAGACTGGTCTCCTAGAATCCCTCAGAGAGATCACCAGCAAGGCAGAAAGGCGTCGGCTGCCTTATATCCAGTCAGTAATTCCCGTTACCCAGTCATCATCATCCTGCCCAGGTGCTTGGTAATCAGCCTCACTACCTTCCTTCACCAGAAGAGGGAGTTCATCAGACCTCAATGGTG
This sequence comes from Dendrobates tinctorius, assembly GCF_039654945.1. Taxonomy (NCBI): domain Eukaryota; kingdom Metazoa; phylum Chordata; class Amphibia; order Anura; family Dendrobatidae; genus Dendrobates; species Dendrobates tinctorius. Next base: position 11,901,967 of record NW_027361738.1, read on the forward strand.
AAGGGGAAAATGAACTCACAACAGTACCTCCCCCATGAGGAGGGGTCACCGAACCCTCATCCATGCCACCAGGGCGATCAGGGTGAGCCCGATGAAAGGCACGCACCAATCTTTTGGCATGAATATCAGAGGCAGAGACCCAGGAATTATCCTCCTAACCATAACCCTTCCACTTAACCAAATACTGGAGTCTCCGTCTAGCCAGACGGGAATCCAGTATCTTCTCTACCTCATATTCCATGTTACCTTCAACCAATACAGGGTCCGGAGGTGCCACCCCAGGAACTACTGGTTCAACAAACCTCTTCAACAAGGACTTATGAAACACATTATGGATTTTAAATGTAACAGGAAGAGCCAAACGAAAAGAGACCGGATTAATAATCTCCAAAATCTTGTAAGGTCCAATAAATCTAGGCTTAAACTTAGGAGAAGCCACCTTCATAGCGATATTTTTTGATGATAACCAAACCATATCACCAACCTTAAACTTTACATGTCCAGTTTTGTTAAAGAGGTTGTCCCACAAAGTACATTTTCATTAATAGATCTTGGAATAATAATAATTTCTGCATTTGAATATGTTAAATAATGTCCCTCTGCTGAGATAATCTTATAAATGTGCCCCTGCTGTGTACTGTGTCATGACTGTGTCTGACCGTGCAGGAACATTTTCTGAACATACCACAGCTCCTGGGCATGGGAGGAAGCAAGAGAGAGCATACAGCTAGCTTAGCATTAGATCGCAGCTGATTCTTTCTGTGAGTTAAAACATGTCTAAAAACAGGCAGTGAAATGTTTTACCTCATAGAAAGGGCTTGCACACCTGATTGTATTCTATTTCTGAGTGCAATCCAACAAAACATCAGATTGCATTTGGACCAATGTTATACTATGGGGCCATGCATACGTCTGGCTTAGTCCGAGAAAAAAATTGCAGCATGCCCAAGTTGGTTTCAGTTATCAGACCGCACTCAGCCATGCAAGTCAATCAGTCTGTTGGAAACATTGGACTGCACTCGGAAGACATCTGATCTGAGTGCAGTCAGATTTTCCCTGACTTACAGAATGGAGAAGATGGAGACATTTTTTTTTCTTTTCTCATCATTTTAGAAAATTGGAGCACACTATGAGCACACTCTGTCCGATTTTGGTTTGCAATTCAGATAAGTTTATGAGTTTATCATGCTGCTGCAATGCAGGTAGGTGTAGTCTCCACTAGATGACAGTAGAGTGGAAGCAGGACTGCATCTAAAGAGAGCTGGCCTGCAGTGCAGCATTGAGGCTACCACAGGTGGCAGCAGAATAGTAAAACAAGCTGGGTCAAATCCTAGACTGTAGCGATGTACCAAAGGAATAAGCAAACTCACGGTCAGAGACAAGCCAGGGAATCAGTAACGGTCAGGAGCAGATAAGCCAAAAGACAAAAGACAGAAGCAGGTTAGGATACAAGCCAAATTAAAACCAGGGAGTCAGCACACTAAAGGGAAACACTGAGTCAAAACGGAAATAGGGGAAACAGAGACACGGATTCAGAAGCAAATGCAGCAGGACAAATCAGAGCAATCAGAGTCAGCTACAGCAGCCCTAAGCAAAAACTATAACTGACATCGCCTGCAGGAAGAGGCAGTGATAAATAGCCAACCAGACGGGAATCCAGTATCTTCTCTACCTCATATTCCATGTTACCTTCAACCAATACAGGGTCCGGAGGTGCCACCCCAGGAACTACTGGTTCAACAAACCTCTTCAACAAGGACTTATGAAACACATTATGGATTTTAAATGTAACAGGAAGAGCCAAACGAAAAGAGACCGGATTAATAATCTCCAAAATCTTGTAAGGTCCAATAAATCTAGGCTTAAACTTAGGAGAAGCCACCTTCATAGCGATATTTTTTGATGATAACCAAACCATATCACCAACCTTAAACTTGGGACCAATGGTCCTATGTCGGTTGGAAAACCGCTGGGCCTTTTCCTGGGAGAGAGATAACTTATCCACCACTTGGTCCCAGATCTGGTGCATTCTCTCCACCACAGTGTCAACACCTGGGCAGGCAGAAGGCTCCACCTGCCCTGAAGAAAATCGAGGATGAAACCCAAAGTTACAAAAAAAAGGTGACATCAAAGTGGCAGAACTAGCTCTATTATTTAAAGCAAATTCGGCCAAGGGCAAAAATGAAACCCAATCATCCTGATCAGCGGAAATAAAACATCTCAAATAAGACTCCAAGGTCTGGTTTGTTCTCTCCGTCTGCCCATTGGTCTGAGGGTGAAAAGCAGAGGAGAAGGACAACTGAATTCCCAGCTTGGAACAGAAAGTCCTCCAAAATCTAGACACAAACTGAACTCCTCTGTCAGATACAATGTTCTCAGGAATCCCGTGCAAGCGAACCACCTGTTGCAAAAACAGGGGCACCAACTCAGAGGAAGATGGCAACTTAGGGAGTGGTACAAGATGAACCATCTTAGAGAACCTATCACAAATCACCCAAATAACAGTCCTTCTCTGAGAGACAGGCATATCAGAGATGAAATCCATTGAAATATGGGTCCATGGCCTCCTGGGGACCGGCAAAGGCATCAACAACCCACCACCAGAGCGAGAACAAGGTTTAGACCGGGAGCAAGTCCCACAGGACTGCACAAAATTCCTGACATCACGAGACAAGGCGGGCCACCAAAAAGACCGACTCACCAGATCTCTAGTACCAAAAATACCTGGATGACCAGCCAATGCAGAGCAATGAACTTCAGACATCACTCACTTCTTCCACTGGTCAGGAACATACAACTTTCCACTGGGACAACGCTCAGGTTTGTCCTCCTGGAACTCTTCCAGAGCACGTCTCAAATAAGGCGAGATGGCAGAAAGAACTACCCCTTCGCCTAAGATGGTAGCAGGCTTGGTCACCACAGGAGAATCAGCAAAGAAACTCCTAGAGAGAGCATCAGCCTTGACATTCTTAGTGCCAGGAAGAAAAGAGACCACAAAATCAAAACGTGTAAAAAACAAGGCCCACCTAGCCTGTCTAGGGTTCAAGCGTTTGGCCGGCTCCAGGTAAATCAAATTCTTGTGGTCAGTGAGGACCATGACTTGGTGTTTAGCTCCCTCCAACCAATGTCTCCACTCCTCAAATGCCCATTTCAGGGTTAACAGTTCCCGATTCCCCACATCATAGTTACGTTCAGATGGAGAGAACTTTCAGGAAAAGAAAGCACAGGGATTCATTTTAGATGTTACAGGATCCTTTTGGGACAAAACAGCTCCTGCACCAATCTCAGAAGCGTCCACCTCTACCTGGAATGGGAGTGAGACATCAGGTTGCCACAAAACCGGGGAAGAAGTGAATCTTCGCTTCAGCTCCTGAAAGGAAGAAACAGCCTCCGGAGACCAATTCAACACATCAGCACCCTTCTTAGTCAGATCAGTCAATGGCTTGGCAATACTAGAAAATTTTGCTATAAATTTCCGATAAAAATTAGCAAAACCCAAAAACTTCTGGAGGGCCTTCAAAGAAGTGGGCTGAACCCAATCATAAATGGCCTGTACCTTGGCCGGGTCCATTTCAATAGTTGATGGAGACAAAATAAATCCCAAAAAAGAAATCCTCTGTACCCCAAAAAGGCATTTCGATCCTTTGACATACAGGGAATTCTCCCTCAAGATCCGGAACACAGTCCGAACATGTTCCATATGAGAATCCCAATCCTTGGAGAAGATCAAAATATCATCCAGATAGATAATCAAAAATGTATCCACAAAGTCTCGGAAAATATCGTTCATGAAGCACTGGAAGACAGAAGGGGCATTAGTGAGCCCAAAAGGCATCACCAGGTACTCAAAATGTCCCTCCGGAGTATTAAACGCCGTCTTCCATTCATCCCCATGCTTAATGCTTATAAGATTATACGCCCCCTGAGGTCAAGCTTGGGAAACCAGCAAGCACCTTTAACTCTGGAGAATAGATCCGAAATCAGGGGTAACGGATACTGATATTTAATAATAATTTTGTTGAGGGCACGATAATCAATACAAGGCCTTAATGAACCATCCTTTTTGGCCACGAAAAAAACCCCAGCACCTAAGGGTGAAGAGGATGGTCTAATATGACCCTTCTCCAACGCCTCCTTAATATAGGATCGCATAGCCTCGTGCTCGGGTACAGATAAATTGAAGAGCCGACCCTTGGGAAATTTACACCCCGGGCTCAGTTCTATTGCACAGTCATAACTCCTATGAGGAGGCAAAGACGCAGACTCATTCTCACTAAATACATCATAAAAATCCACCAAATAGTCAGGAACATCATGAGACTGAGGAGAGGTGGAAAAAAATGGAGCCTCACTAAGGGCACACCGACAACCCCAACTCACCACAGACACAGATTTCCAATCCAAAACTGGATTATGAATTTGCAACCAGGGAAACCCCAGAACAATGGTATCATGCAAATTATGCAACACCAAAAATCTGCAATTTTCTTGATGGTCTGGGGCGACCCGCATTACCACCTGGGACCAAAACTGAGGTTTATTTTTCGCCAAAGGAGTAGCATCAATCCCCCTCAAAGGGATAGGCATCCGCAGAGGTGTCATAGGAAATCCACAACGTTTAGCAAAATCCAAGTCCATTAGGTTCAGGGCTGCTCCCGAATCCACAAAAGCCTTGGCGGAAAATGTGGACAGGGAGCAGATCAGAGTAATTGCCAGAAGAAACTTAGGTTGAACACCACCCACAGAAAATGTGTGTGCAAAACGTTTCTCTCGTTTAGGACAGACAGAAATAATATGCGAGGCATCTCCACAAAAAAAACACAGCTTATTACGCCTTCTGAACTCCTGACGTTGCTCCCTGGACAAAACTCTATCACATTGCATAGGTTCAGACATTTGTTCAACAGGTGGCAACACCTCTTGTACAGTCCTGCGTTCACGTAAACGCCGATCAACCTGAATGGCTAATGACATAGAATCGTCAAGACCAGAGGGAACAGGAAATCCCACCATAGTATCTTTTACGGCTTCTGACAAACCCTTCCGAAAGAGAGCTGCCAAGGCATTATCATTCCAGGTAGTAAGGACCGCCCACTTTAGAAATTTTTGACAGTACAATTCTGCAGAATCTCGACCCTGGCTCAATGCCAACAGGGTCTTTTCAGCCTGATCAATAGCATTAGGTTCGTCATACAACAACCCCAAGGCTTGAAAAAATGCGTTCACATTAGTCAGAATGGGATCATCTGGTTTCAAAGAAAACGCCCAATCCTGGGGATCGCCACGCAGCAAAGAGATGACAATTTTAACCTGCTGCGCGGAGCTCCCTGACGAGTTAGGCTCCAAGGCAAAAAATAATTTACAATTATTTTTGAAATTCAAAAATTTAGACCGATCCCCAAAAAACACATCAGGAGTAGGGATCTTTGGTTCAGCAGCGTGTGAATGAGCAAGATAGGCGGAAATTCCCCGCACTTCCGCAGCGAGCTGCTCCACACGATCAGACAATTGTTTATCTCGATTGAGAGAAAAAAAAATTCCCCCTACGGCCTCAGAGATATAGAGGAAAAAATATACACACTTTTTTTTTTTTTCAATTCTTTCCTGCTATTGAGTACCCTAGGATCTGCGGTATGGCTGGTGATTCTGTTATGAATGAGTCACCGTAGGAGGCAAAAACAGAAATGCTAGCTAAGTCCAGAAAACCAGAGAAGTTGGCAGCTATCAGATTGCAGACCCCTGAACCTATCAAAAACAACTAGCAGTAGCCGTGGGGGGTTCCTACGGTGCCCTAGACCCCTCGATCACAGCCGGAGAACTACATAGCCTAAAGACAGAAAGGGAAATCTAAACTGCCCCAGAGCAGACCCCAAAGCAATAGGCAGCCCCCAACATATAATGACGGTGAAGCAAGATGAAAAAACACTCACACAGATAGAAAGATAGGCTGAGCAAATGATGGGGCCCAAGCTAACTAGATAGGACAGGATAGAAAAGCTGCTGTCTGTAATCCGCCAAAACCCTATCAAAACAAGAGCCAACAGCTGATAGGGAAAAAAGCCCTGAAGACGCTAGGCTTCAAAAAGACTATATCAGTACTCAGGTATTTTTCTGAAGACAGAGCAAAAAGGAATTCAGCTCACCCCAGCAGGGAATGGCAGAAATCAAGGAAAACAATGCAAAACAAAACCAAAACACAAATGCAAAAAGTAGAGCAGAAAACTTATCTTTTGAGGAGCAGGAATCAGACTGGTCTCCTAGAATCCCTCAGAGAGATCACCAGCAAGGCAGAAGGGCGTCGGCTGCCTTATATCCAGTCAGTAATTCCCGTCACCCAGTCATCATCATCCTGCCCAGGTGCTTGGTAATCAGCCTCACTACCTTCCTTCACCAGAAGAGGGAGTTCATCAGACCTCAATGGTGAAGGGGAAAATGAACTCACAACAGAATGGGTTACAAAACCATAAGTAAGATGCTTGGTGAGGAGACAACTGTTGGTGCAATAGTAAGAAAATGGAAGAAATACAAATTGACTGTCAATCGACATTGTTCTGGGGCACCATGCAAAATCTCACCTCGTGGGGTATCCTTGATCATGAGGAAGGTGAAAGATCAGCCTAAAACTACACGGGGAACTTATTAATGATCTCAAGGCAACTGAGACCACAGTCACCAAGAAAACCATTTGTAACACATTACGCCTTAAAGGTTTACAATCCTGCAGTGCCCGCAAGTTCCTCCTGCTCAAGAAGGCACATGTGGAGGCCCGTCTGAAGTTTCACAGTGAACAACTGGATGATTCTGTGAATGATTGGGAGATGGTGCTGTGGTCAGAGGAGACAAAAATTGAGCTCTTTGCCATTAACTCAACTGGCCATGTTTGGAGGATGAGAAATGCTACCTACGTCTCAAAGAACACCATCCCCACTGTCAAGCATGGAGGTGGAAACATTATGTTTTGGGGGTGTTTCTCTGCTAAAGGCCCAGGACTACTTCACCGCATCAATGGGAGAATGGATGGAGCCATGTACCATAAAATCCTGAGTGATAACCTCCTTCCCTCAGCCAGTACATTAAAAATGGGTCATGGCTGGGTCTTCCAGCAAGACTATGACCCAAAACATACAGCCAAGGCAACAAAAGAGTTGCTGAAACAGAAGCACATTGAGGTCATGGAGTGACCTAGCCAGTCTCCAGACCGTAAACACATAGAAAACTTATGGAGGGAGTTGAAGCCCTGAGTTGCCAAGTGACAGCCTCAAAATCTTAATGATATAGAGATGATCTGCAAAGAGGAGTGGACCAAAATTCCTCCTGACATGTGCAAACCTCATCATCAACTACAAAACTGACTGCTGTGCTTGCAGCAAGGGTTTTACCACCAAGTATTAAGTCTTGTTTGCCAGAGGGATCAAATACTTATTTCTCACTGCAAAATGCAAATAAATGTATTTAATTTATACAATGTGATTTTCTGGATTTTAGTTTTGATATTCTATCTCTGAATGTTAAAATTAGCCTACCTTTAAAATGATAGACTGTTCATGTCTTTGTCAGTGGGCAAACTTGCAAAATCAACAAGGGATGAAATACTAATTTCCTTCACTGTACATATTTTTCTTTTTTATGTTTTACTATCAGGAAGACATCTATAGCAGTTTCACAGACTTGATATGCTGTAGACATCTGGCTTGTGAAAGCTTAAAGCAAACCTGTCACCAGGTTTGGCCGATATAAGATACGGCCACTGCCTTTCAGGGCATGTCTTCAGCATACTATAATGCTGTAGATAAGCCCCCGATCCAACCTGAAAGATAAGAAAAATAACTTATTATACTCACCTGTGGAGCGGTCCGGACCGATGGGTGTCCCAGGTCCTGGTCCAGCACCTCCCATATTATGATCGCCGCCCTCCTGCTTGCTTCATGGTTCCCTGGCATCGTGCTCCTGCTCAGGCTTACTTACTTGCCCTGTTGAGGGTAGAGCAAAGTACTGCAGTGCGCAGGCGCCGGGAAAGGTCAGATAGGCTCAGCGCACTATAGAAAAAGGTTGTGGGCATGCTTTGCTACATGTGCAAAGGTCAATCTGCTGGAAAGGACAGCCATTGTAATGTCACCATTACCTATTGTATTGAAGTTGGAGTGCACACAAGAGAGAGTGGAAGTAGGACTTGCTGCTAGATCAGGGTGAAAACTTTATAAATCCAATAGAAAGAGTTCTCTGCCCACTTCAAATTACAAAAGCGAAGAAATTTTTTTAATTAAAATATAATCAGCAGAGATGTTCAGTAGTCAACATGTATATGTGCACATGGTGACATTATGATGCAATATTTTGATCACTCCTGAGTCCTGAATCTTTATCGAGACAGCTGAAACCTAGTCTACAAACTTAGGAAACATCTGTTTTACATACAGTATGTGCCAAATTTGGTGCAGATTTTTCCAGTCATTTAGCCATAAATTGATATTTGCTTCTGTGTTTTGTTCCTTGGAAATATCTCATGAATACTTTTGTATTTTTTTTGTTAGCATATCTGTCAATAACAGTAGGTTCCAAAGAGCTAAAAGCCGATGTGAAACATGTATGTATACTCTGACCTCTATCTCTACACTGTGTTAAATCATGCTACTTGGACGGCCCTCATTTTTTATTCTGCCTGTGGCAGCACACCTGATAGGCTGCACTAGACCATGTGATGTGATAGCTGCCTGACTTTATGGGGAAGCTCACATGGACAAAGTTTGATTTCGCATGGAACCACGAATTTCAGGAAATCGATACGCTCATCTCTAGTGGAAAACTTTCAGCAGATTGTTCCAGTAAATTAGTATTTGTTTTTGTGTTTGGAAAATATCTCAAGAATGGTAGGACCATGAGAGCTGAATCCCAGTCTAAGACCTTCAGGAGTGCCAGATTTACCTGTGTGCAAAATATGGTGCAGAATGGGCCAGTTGTTTGACTATGCATAGAGAGTAGACAACAAAAAATCATATTTGTCTGTTGTTTTTTATTTGTCTGCATAATAATAATAATTGTGCACAATATATATACATCTTATACTTACCTTGTAATGTCTTCACATCCTGTTCCATCCAGATGTGTCCGGATCCCAGAATTCCAAGCAGTGGACGTTCACTGACCGCCATATTAGGACACCCAAGTGATGGGTGTCTCAACATGGAAACTGCTGGTGGTACCAGCCTCTTGCGCAGTACCACCAGCGGAACACCGTCGCACCACACACACACACTCTATACATCGTACGCACCACACACACACAAACACACACTGTATATGCCGTACGCACCATACACACACACACACTCACACTGTATACGCCGTACGCACCACACAGACACACACACTGTAAATGCCGTACACAGCCTCTTGCGCGGTACCACCAGCAGAACACCATCACGAACACGCTGTCGCCGGGATCAACCGAATGATTCACTGACAGCCGACATCTTTGTACAGGAGGAGTGCATGCGTAGTTTTTTTGTGACCGCCGCTATCTGTCTGCACAAATATGGCGGCTGTAAAAGGTGCGCAGAGCAATCTCAGTTAAGTCACAGAGATGCAAAAACAAACACAAATACAAAGACTGAGCCTGTTGAGGTCACAGTGCTCAGTATAAACACACATGGTCACAGGAGTAACCCAAGACGGCGGCACTATGTCCGTCTAGAATCATGCATCCGTCCTCATACACACAGCAGCAAGTAAGTCTATACTAGCGCATGGCAGAACAGCCATGCATGCCATTTATAGCAGCCGGAACCTTCTGCAAGCCTCCAGATCTCTGAGATGGACCAATGAGATCAGGAGCGGGACCTGAGCACATGACTCTCGATCTCCAATGGGAGATCGTCCCATGAGCATGCTCAGTAGGAAGACAGAAGGACTTAGCCTCAGGAGGGATTTGCTGCAAGGCAATCTCCTCTGCAGTAGATAAAGAGCAGGAGACTGCAGAATGTTAAAGACTAAACTTCAGACAGAAAGACCCACAAACAAACAGCAACTGAAAACCACCGCAGTGAAGGCCTGGCAGAGCATCAAAAAGGAGGAAACACAGCGTCTAGTGATGTCCATGAGTTCAAGACTTCAGGCAGTCATTTCCAACAAAGGGTTTTCAACCAAGTACTAGAAATGAACATTTTATTTACAATTATTTAATCTGTCCAATTACTTTTGGTCCCTTTAAAAACAGGGTGGCACATGTTAAGGAGCTGAAACTCCTAAACCCTTCATCCAATTTTAATGTGGATACCCTCAAATGAAAGCTGAACTTCAACTGCATCTGAATTGTTTTGTTTAAAATTCATTGTGGTAATGTCTAGAACCAAAATTAGAAAAATGTTGTCTCTGTCCAAATATATATGGACCTAACTGTATAAAAAAGTCCCCATAGCCAGACCCTTATGTCCCCATAGCCAACCACTCTTAGCATGTCCCCATAGCCAGCTCCTCTTGGAATGTCCCCACAGGATCTTGGCATAAAAGCCTCTATTCATTAGGAAAATAATAGAATAAAAATAAAAAAGCTTAAACTGACCTAATCCAGACTCCTCGTTCAGCACAGCCTCAGTCTCCTCTAACAGACACAAATACAATTGAGTGCAGGGAATGAGCGATGGCCAGGGCGCATGCAGAGAGAGAGAGGTGATCAATGTCAGTGACTGCTCACCTGTGTGCCTACACCCCAGCAATCAGTGTGCTGAATGCCTGTGGCTGCAAGAAGGTTCTGGGCAGCCACAAGCATTCAGTAATGTTAGTTTTTCTTCTTTTCTAAATGTGGCCCCCTCAAGGAGGCAAGAAGTAGAGATAGCGCCCTAGACGGGTGCCTACCCTGCCTACGCCTTGTTCTGGCTCTGGTAAGACTTGTAGCAATTTTTTACTTTTCAGAGTCAGTTAAATCTCTATTTTGACCCATTTTGTATGATAAAAACAATCTGCCTAAAAATTCTGGACACCTTGATAAAAGGCATTGATTTCCTTAGGTCTTTCCTTCTCGCATTACATAAATACATATCACAAGATCTGCTTCATCCAATAAGCATTCAGTTTTATACATCTTGGAGTTGGAAAATGATGACATGGTCAAAATACTTATGTGCCTAATAATTGAGTACAAAGTGTATTAAAATATTAAAAGATATGTGTATATATACAACAAGTAGTATTCAACCCCCTGCAGATTTAGCAGGTTTGATAAGATGCAAATAAGTTAGAGCCTTCAAACTTCACACAAGAGCAGGATTTATTAACAGATGCATAAATCTTAAAACCAAAAAGTTATGTTGCTCAGTTAAATGCTAAAAAATTTTAAACATAAAAGTGTGGGTCAATTATTATTCAACCCCTAGGTTTAATATTTTGTGGAATAACCCTTGTTTGCAATTACAGCTAATAATCGTCTTTTATAAGACCTGATCAGGCCGGCACAGGTCTCTGGAGTTATCTTGGCCCACTCCTCCATGCAGATCTTCTCCAAGTTATCTAGGTTCTTTGGGTGTCTCATGTGGACTTTAATCTTGAGCTCCTTCCACAAGTTTTCAATTGGGTTAAGGTCAGGAGACTGACTAGGCCACTCCAACACCTTGATTTTTTGCCTCTTGAACCAGGCCTTGGTTTTCTTGGCTGTGTGCTTTGGGTCGTTGTCTTGTTGGAAGATGAAATGATGACCCATCTTAAGATCCTTATAATAATAATAATAATAATAATCTTTATTTTTATATAGCGCTTACATATTCCGCAGCGCTTTACAGTTTGCACACACATTATCATCACTGTCCCCGATGGGGCTCACAATCTAAATTCCCTATTAGTATGTCTTTAGTCTCCTTGATGGAGGAGCGGAGGTTCTTGGCCAAAATCTCCAGGTAGGCCATGCTATCCATCTTCCCATGGATGCGGACCAGATGGCCAGGCCCCTTGGCTGAGAAACAGCCCCACAGCATGATGCTGCCACCACCATGCTTGACTGTAGGGATGGTATTCTTGGGGTCGTATGCAGTGCCATCCAGTCTCCAAACGTCACATGTGTGGTTGGCACCAAAGATCTAGATCTTGGTCTCATCAGACCAGAGAACCTTGAACCAGTCTGTCTCAGAGTCCTCCAAGTGATCATGAGCAAACTGTAGACGAGCCTTGACATGACGCTTTGAAAGTAAAGGTACCTTACGGGCTCATCTGGAACGGAGACCATTGCGGTGAAGTACGTTACTTATGGTATTGACTGAAACCAATGTCCCCACTGCCATGAGATCTTCCCGGAGCTCCTTCCTTGTTGTCCTTGGGTTAGCCTTGACTCTTCGGACAAGCCTGGCCTCGGCACGGGAGGAAACTTTCAAAGGCTGTCCAGGCCGTGGAAGGCTAACAATAGTTCCATAAGCCTTCCACTTCCGGATGATGCTCCCAACAGTGGAGACAGGTAGGCCCAACTCCTTGGAAAGGGTTTTGTACCCCTTGCCAGCCTTGTGACCCTCCACGATCTTGTCTCTGATGACCTTGGAATGCTCCTTTGTCTTTCCCATGTTGACCATGTATGAGTGCTGTTCACAAGTTTGGGGAGGGTCTTAAATAGTCAGAAAAGGCTGGAAAAAGAGATAATTAATCCAAACATGTGAAGCTCATTGTTCTTTGTGCCTGAAATACTTCTTAATACTTTAGGGGAACCAAACAGAATTCTGGTGGTTTGAGGTGTTGAATAATAAATGACCCTCTGAATAAACTTTTCACAATTTAAAAAAAAATTAAACAAAGAAATAACATTCTTTTTTGCTGCAGTGCATTTCACACTTCCAGGCTGATCTACAGTCCAAATGTCACAATGCCAAGTTAATTCCGAATGTGTAAACCTGCTAAATCTGCAGGGGGTTGAATACTACTTGTAGGCACTGTATATATATATATATATATATATAGTGAGGTAGCGCTGTTATTCGAGTAGGGGATACTCGCTTGCAGCCACAAAAAATTAGATCCGGCACGGGTTTTCCACAAAACAGCAGCATAAACCAAAGCAAGCAACATAATGTTCACTTAAATGCATAGCGTCCATGACAGAGCTTCTCTCTGTCAGCAATGTCCAATACGCAGGCTTTTCAGCCTCACAGTTATATCTCACCCCGTCAGGGTTCTCTTATGGCTGCTTCTCCATACTGCAGACATTCATTCTCTCAAGGGAACTCTCAGGCACTTGCAGCCATTAAACACAGTATCCACATGTGCTGTCAGGAAGACAGACATCTCTTTGCACGAGACCTTCCATATGGACCAATCAGGTCCCTGCATTCACCCCATGTGACCTACCCTGGCCACATTATATGGTTCACAGCCACGCCCACTGGGTCACATGACTCTGACCTCATCACAGGTCCTTCAAGCACTTACACACTCTTTACAAGTGTTCTTGAAACACACCCCGTGGGTGGGTTTGTAGGTAACTGGCCCACCCATCTCCCTAGTTATCTGGAGACTTCTCCCTGTCACATTAAAGCAGCACCTCAACAGTATCACTGCTGATCAACACATAAGTCTCCATCTCAAAGCCACCCACTTTGAGATGCATAATGGCCATTCAGTATTCTGCCATTCATCCTTTCTCCTGGGACATCCACACAGCGCCCCCTAGCGGACACAGTGGTTACTACACCACAATATATAAAAGTATATAGAGAGAGAGAGAGAGAGAGAGAGAGAAAGAGTAAATGTAAATGCATGTACTGTATCTGCGTTACTATATACAATCTAAGAATAGAAGTATAACTTGGGATGGGACTGAATAATTTCAGTTTAATTATTGTATATAGATTGGATGCAGTAGGATTTATGATTAAACCAATGCATTGCTTGGGCATGGCATAAAAAAATAAACTTGAGGGAGGAGAAGGGGATGTGAAAAGCAACTTGTAAATTTAGGACTGGAATGCAAGATGACTATGACATAGGCATGTAAGAAATATAAGCCAGATGTCACGGTTTATTATCCTGGGTTAGAATGATAATAAAATGAACTGTACATATGTACTACGATAAGCTATTTACATGCCATACATACTACAAAACAGAATGCACTATTTGAATACCGCATAAAATATAATACAATATAATATAAGATGTTTACATGCTCACTTATATCACATATTCCCTGAAGAAAATTCATTTCAATCTAGAATAGTAGAGAAACTATGTACTCCATCAGAAACCGTAAATTGCCTTCTATGGTTCCACGGGGGGTTCCATCTGAATCCTGTTTCTGGGGATGATACCTACTACAGCATGTCATATGTTATTTACTTGCTGTACGTACATACTACAACATTTAATAATATATTTACATGCAAAATATACATACTACAACACAGCAAACAATATTTACATGACGGATATACATATTTCAACATAATATAAGCTATTTACATGCCCGTATATTCATATGTACAACATAGGATAAGATATTTACATGCCATATATAAACACTGCAGCACAGCATAAGATATCACTTGCAATATATACATATATTATTCATACATACAACACAGTATAAGATATTTACTTGCTCACTTCTATCACATATTCACAAAAGAAAATTAAACCCAAACGAGGATACTTAGAAAAAAAACTAAAATTGCCTTCTATTGTTCTATTGTAGGTTCCATCTGAATCCTGTTTCTGGGGATTTAGGCAGAAACCCCAAACAGAAGGCGCACAACAAACAACAATGTGAATAGCCCACATATATTTCCAGCAATGTTTCAGTCTAGGCTACTTTGCCCAAAGAACATTGTGTATACTAGACATTTGTATCCAAATCTCAGCTGAGTGCAGCAGTTGTATAGCAAGAGTTCAGGTAAAGAACAGGAACCAGCAGCAGTCATGCAAATCAGAGGTTGTTTAATAACCTGTTCAGACAAGCCGATCTGTCCTTCACATACACACCAATCTGGATTCACATACACACCGATCTGTCTTCACATACACACCGAACTAGCAATAACAGATTGTTCAGTGTGCATAGGTTGCCAATGTTTTCAGCAGTGCGAGTTCAGTTTAGACAGCATGATGAGCTGCCGAGAACGATGATCTTTTGTGCAGCATAAAATATCATTAGATCTATCAAACTAGCGTTTTCTTCACGATAATAGAGCAGTGTAAATGGGCTTTAAGGCTGTGTTCACGCATTGCTTTTTTGCCACGATTTTGCGGCGTTTTTTGTGGATTTGACACAAACTTGAAGGAATTCCCAAAGCCAGCAAAGTGAATGAAAATACTGAAGTCTCATGCACTCTTTTCTTATTTGTGACTTGCAGATTTTATGCAGATTCAAATCTGCAGCGTGCGAATTCTTTCAGCCTTTATTGCAGCGTTTTTTCACTAAAAATGCTATGAAAACTCAGATATAAACATTATTGCATATATATGTAATGTATATTTTGTGACAAAGTCACTGGTAAAGTGCTGGAGGGGAGACATGTTTCACTACACTTAATGGCGTCAATGATATAAAACCCAGAGTTTTACAGTATATCTAAGTGCTGTGTGAGGGGTTAAGCTAATTTATATGATAGGCTGGCTTTTATGTGGACATTCATAGAGCAGGTAGGAGGATGTCCACCTTATCTCCACATCAGGGAGTGTTCTGAGGCTTAAATAGCTGGACTCCAGAGGCAGTCTTGATTCAGAAGGACTGGAGAGAGGATCTCCAGTGGTTTATGTTCTGAGAAGGAAAGACTGAACCTGTGTTGCTCCAGAAGGGCAGCTCCTTGCAAATGCATGGACTACGTTACAGCATTTTTTTTTTTGTTGATTTCCTGTTTTTGCCTGAAGGGCTGTGTTTTACTTTTCCCTTCATGTTGTTTTATGCCTCTATATAATAAGCCAACAGAAGATTTAAAGAGACAGTGTTACTGTTTTCTACCTCTGTGCATCACTGATTGAGTTGAACTACCACAATATATATATATATATATATATATACACACCGGTATATATATATATATAGTGTGTGTATATTTGTATATATATATATATATATATATATATATATATATATAGTGTGTGTATATATATATAGTGTATGTATATATATATATATACTGCTCAAAAAATAAAGAGAACCCTAAGATACCATATCCTAGATACCACTGAATGAAATATTCCAGTCGCAAATCTTTATTCATTACATACCCCTTTATACGGGTTGTCTGTTCCATTTGCACAACATCAGGAGAGATCGATTCACAATTGGGACTGCTTCAGATTAATTTCACATAAGTGGTGTTTCCTTTATTTTTTCGAGCAGTATGTGTATATATATATAAAATATGTATATATTTATATATACACACACACACATTTGCTTTGGAAACACTTTTAAAAAATGATTGGTTCAGGGACAATCACATGTAATCCCCAGGGGAGAGTACATCCTGCTTGTAAAAGCGCTCCAAAAATGTTTATGGGCTATTGCATAGTATACAGTAATATATTTTACCCTCATTGCTAGTGCCCCTAAATAATCTATTGTGTCACACCCAAAACAATGCTTGCGTCTGTAAGACAATGTTGGTGACAGGAGCAAATGAGCTGTAATCAGCTCCCTGCTCTACCAGTAACTTCGGCGCATGCAGAGCACATCATACGTTGTGATGCAGTAGCGTCATTGAGCCATCCAGCGCCTACTGCTGCACCAGATGGAAGGAAGCAGAGCTTTGATAAAGAGCTTGGATTAGGTGAGTATAAGTTTTTTTCAATATTACTCCATTATTTTCTAATGAATTTAGGCCATTTTGCCAAGGGCCTATAGGGACATTAAAAGAGGGGCTGGCTATAGGGATATTCCAAGATGGACTGGCTACGAGGATATAAGGAGCTGGCTATTGGGACATTCTAAGAGTGGTTGGCTATGGGCACATAAAGGGCTGGCTTTGGAGACATTATAAGAGGGGCTGGCTATGGGGACATAAGGGGCTGGCTATGATTACATTACAAGAGGGGCTGGTTGTGGGGACATTACAAGAGAGGCTGGCTATGTGGACATCACAAGAGGGGCTGTGGGGACATAACAAAAGGGTGACCATACTATTTTGAGTACTGTTGGGGACCTTATATTGGGGACTGTGGTGACCATACTATAATAGGGGGCTGTGCGGGACATTATACTGTATATTGGGATGCTGTGGTGGTCATCATATTGCATGGGGGGCTGTGATGGACATCATAGTGTATATTGTGTTGTGGATATTATACTGCATATTGAGGGCTAGGATGGATATCATACTATGTGGGGTGCTGTGGGGGACATTATATTGCATGTAAGGGGACTGCATCAGTGACTGAGAGGGCCATAATACTGTATGAGGTGCTGTGGGGACCATCATACTATATAACGGGTGGCTGTAGTGGACAACAAACTGCATGAGGGGTTGTGATGGACACCATAGTGTATAATGGAGGCTATTGTGGATACTATACTGTATGAGCGGCTGTGGTGACCATCATACTGTGTAGGAGGACAGTGTGAGGAGGGGGTACAGTTTGGAGAGGACATTGTCACCATCACCATTGAATCTATATACACCTCCATCTGACATGCTGATGATCTCAAGGTGGCCCGTTTCTTCCTAGAGATGACCAACTGGGAAGGCCATTTCACTGAACTTAATTTGGTTTGAATTTATACTTGTACACAATTTTTTAGTGTTTAAGGACAGGTTCTTCTATCAAAATATAAAATAAATTAATCTGATAGGTAAACAGTGTAACAATAAATAAATTAAAACATCAAAATTACATTTTTTGGCCACCACATCATTACAAAAACATTCAACAAGCCCTCATACAGCTATATGGATAGAAAAAAATAAAAAAAATGTTATGGCTCTTGGAAGAAGAAAAGTAAAAACAAAAATGAAAAAACAGAAAATGGCCACGGTGTGAAGGGGTTAAATATTTGCTCACTAAGTTATGGAGCAGAGCTTCTTCAAGGGGGTCATTTGGGTCATATAAATTGAACAAGGAATTTACAGTACCTATTATGATGCTATGCCCAAGAACTGTTTATATTTTCAAGTTTGAAAGACATTAGACATTGTCAGGTGTCCTGTTTTTAACCCCTTCTCGACCTTTGACGCTACGTAGGCGTCATGAAAGTCGGTGCCAATCGGACCCATGACGCCTATGTGTCGTCATGAATTGATAGCCCCCTGCGGATCGGGTCACCTGACCCGCAGGTACAGGACCCTTTGTATTTCACGCCAGGGGGGTGCCTTAGCCTCCTTGTGGCTAAAATTGAAACAGACAATCAGAACGATTGTAATATTTCACCAATGAAATTTGGTGAAATATTACAATCCAGCCATGGCCAAAACTGCAATATCATCGGCCATGGCTGGAGACCTCGATCCGACCCCCCCACAACTGACAGGGGTGATCAGCCCCTGCCACCAACTGACAGCGGCGATCTGCCGCCGCCACTGACTGACGGTGGCGATCTGCTGCAGCCGTCAGCATCTGCTTCCTCCCCCTTCACTCCGCTCCCCTGCCTTCCGATCCCCCCTCACCCCTGGTACCTCCTATGTCCCTATGTCCGTCCCAGTGTCCCTCCCAGATCCTTCATGGGTGCCGCCATCTTGCAAAATGGCAGGCACATGCATAGTGCGCTCGCTGAATCTGCCGCTGAGAGATTCATTCATTCATTGCAGGTACATTTTGATCACTGTGATAAACTATCACAGTGATCAAAATAAAAAAGTAAATACACCCCCCTTTATCACCCCCATAGGTAGGGACAAATAATAAAATAAAAAAAATATATATTTTTCCATTAGGGTTAGGGTTAGAATTAGGGTAAGGGTTGGAATTAGGGTTAAGATTAGGGTTAGGGGTGGGTTGGGGTTAGGATTAGGGTTAGGCTTGTGGTTAGGGTTAGAGCTGGGATTAAGGTTAGGGATGTATTGGGTTTAGGGTTGTGGTAAGGGTTAGGGGTGTGTTGGAGTTAGGGTTGGGTTAGAATTGAGGGGTTTCCACTATTTATGCACACCAGGGGGTCTCCAGATGCGATGCCATTGATTCCAGCCAATTTTGCATTCAAAAAGTCAAACAGTGCTCCCTCCATTCCGAGCCGCGACGTGTGCCCAAACAGTGGTTTACCCCCACATATGGGGTATCAGCCTACTCAGGAAAAATTGCCCAACAACTTTGGGGTCTAACTTCTCCTGTTACCCTTGAAAAAAAATTGGGGGCTAAAAAAATTATTTTTGTGGAAAAAAAAAAGATTTTTTATTTTCACAGCTCTGCGTTATAAACTTCTGTGAAGCACTTGGGGACTCAAAGTGCTCACCACATATCTAGATGAGTTCCTTTGGGGGTCTAGTTTCCAAAACTTGTGGGGGGTTTCTACTGTTTAGGCACATCAGGGGCTCTGCAAATGTAGCATGACGCCCCAGACCAGTCCATCAAAGTCGGCATTTCAAAACATCGCTACTTCCCTTCTGAGCCCCGACATGTGCCCGAACAGTGGTACCCCCCACATATGGGGTACCAGAGTACTCAGGACAAACTGGACAACAACTTTTGGGGTCCAATTTCTCCTGTTACCTTTGTGAAAATAAAAAATTGCGGGCTAAAAAATCTTTTTTTGAGGAAAAAAAATGATTTTTTATTTTCACGTCTCTGCGTTATAAACTTCTGTGAAGCACTTCAAAGTGCTCACCACACATCTAGATAAGTTCCTTGGGAGGTCTAGTTTCTCCAAAATGGGGTCACTTGTGGGGGGTTTCTACTGTTAAGGCACACAGGTGTCCGCTAACAATTGTAGCTAATTTTCCATTCAAAAGTCAAATGGCGCTCCTTCCCTTTCGGGCCCTGCTGTGCGCCCAAATAGTGGTTTATAACCACATATGAGGTATCGGTGTACTCAGGAGAAATTGCCCAACAAATTTTAAGATCCATTTTATCCTGTTGCCCATGTGAAAATGAAAAAAAATTAGGCTAAAAGAAAATTTTTGTAAAAAAAAAGTACTTTTTTTTTACGGATCAATTTGTGAAGCACCTGGGGGTTCAAAGTGCTCACTATGCATCTAAATAAGTTCCTTGGGGGGTCTAGTTTCCAAAATGTGGTCACTTGTGGAGTAGCTCCAATGTTTAGGCACACAGGGGCTCTCCAAACGCGACATGGCAACCGCTAAATATTCCAGCATATTTTCCATTCAAAAAGTCATACGACGCTCCTTCCCTTCTGAGTCCTGCCGTGCGACCAAACAGTGGTTTATGACCACATATATGTGCTGATGTAAAGTAGACATGTGGGAAATGTTATTTATTAACTATTTTGTGTCACATAACTCTCTGGTTTAACAGAATAAAAATTCAAAATTTGAAAATTGCGAAATTTTCAAAATTTGTGCCAAATTTCCGTTTTTTTCACAAATAAATGCAAAAATTATTGACCTAAGTTTACCACTAACATGAAGCCCAATATGTCAGGAAAAAACAATCTCAGAATCGCTAGGATCCGTTGAAGCGTTCCTGAGTTATTACCTCATAAAGGGACACTGGTCAGAATTGCAAAAAATGGCCAGGTCATTAAGGTCAAAATAGGCTGGGTCATGAAGGGGTTTATCTTCCATATTGTTTGTGCATTATATTTTTAATGGATTAATAAAGCTCTTTTGTATCTGTAAATTTGAAGATTGAGTGCTGGACTAGATTACCATTTAAAAAAAAAAATGTTGAAGCATTACAGAATATCCATAACTACGTATGCTAGTAAAAATGGCACATAAAATAATGTATAGTATACGCATTAAAATAGGAAATACCATTGACAAGTTATTATAACAGAGACATGAATGTCTGCCGAGCATTGACACATTATGACCTCTTAGAGTCTTTGCTAGTAGAGATGATATTATCGAATGGCTCAAGAAAAACAGTATTTTCCCTCTGTGCTATAACTAATCTAGTAATATCGTTGGCTTGTGTGGTCTTAGCAGACAGTGGACACAGATGTCTGCTACTGATACCATCAAGATTTAGTAATGAGATTTGTCACTGGCACTAGTGAAGGGTGAAAATATAAGCTACTGAAGAGTGCTTCATAAGCTTTTAGGCTCCAATATCAAGTGCTAAGGCAAAGAAAACATGTATTGTGTACACTTTTAAAGTATACATTTCATTGTGCCCCTTAATGCATCTGTGCTCTAATCCAGGATGAGACTGGAAGAACTGGAATGAGTCAGCTTGTACTTATACATATAAATATAAAACTACTACAGTACCGAGAAATGTAGCACTTGTCAGAATCTGTTAAAGAAATGCAACCAAGCTGTGACCATATCACATATCCTACGCAGATGAGAAGAAAAAAAAATAACATATCCTAAGTGCCATTATTAATCATGCTATTATAAAGCAGCACTCCACTGGGCTATACTGAGCTCATGTGCCAACCGAGGACAAATATTAAATACATTCTGAACTTATAATTAGAGATGAGCCAAACTCTGAAAATTTGTCTTAACAGCGCTTAAGTGACAGACAAGTCTTCTATTGCTGGTCTTTCTTTGAAATTTTCAAGACAATAGAGGCTTATAATAGGAAAAATCGATCATCACTGAAATGCCGACAATGAGAATTTTTCACGGCTTAGGCTGGTTTCACATTTGCGTTTTTTTTCGCGGTAATTTAGCGCTAAATAGCGCATGCGTTTTTTTTCCCTATACTTTGCATGGGATGCGCTTATGTGCGCATACACATGCGTTTGTACGCGTTTTACCGCGCATGCGTTTTTTTGCGGTATGCGCTCGGGCGCACAAAATGCAACTTGTTGCATTTTTTGTGCGTCCGATTTGCCTCAAAAAAACGCATGCGCGCGCAATGCGTTTTTTTACAGCAAGACACCCATTATAAGTCTATGGTGAGCATATGTGCGCATTGGCATGCTTATGTATGCGTTTTTTTGCACATGCGTTTTTTTTTTACCATTAGTTTAGACAATGGAATTTAGGGGTTTGGGTAAAGTTAGGGTTAGTTAAGGGGGTTTAGGGTTAGGGTTAGGGTCAGGGTTAGGGTTAGGGTCAGGGTTAGGGTTAAGTATGGTTTGGTTAAGGGTTAGGGTCAGGGTTAGGGTTAGGGTTAGGGTCAGGGTTAGGGTCAGGGTTAGGGTTAAGTATGGTTTGGTTAAGGGTTAGGGTCAGGGTTAGGGTTAGGGTTAGGGTTAAGTATGGTTTGGTTAAGGGTTAGGGTCAGGGTTAGGGTTAGGGTTAGGGTTAAGTATGGTTTGGTTAAGGGTCAGGGTTAGGGTTAGGGTTAGGGTTAGGGTCAGGGTTAGGGTTAAGGTTAAGTATGGTTTGGTTAAGGGTTAGGGTCAGGGTTAGGGTTAGGGTTAGGGTCAGGGTTAGGGTTAAGTATGGTTTGGTTAAGGGTTAGGGTCAGGGTTAGGGTTAGGGTTAGGGTCAGGGTTAGGGTTAGGGTTAAGGTTAAGTATGGTTTGGTTAAGGGTTAGGGTCAGGGTTAGGGTTAGGGTCAGGGTAAGGGTTAGGGTCAGGGTTAGGGTTAGGGTTAGGGTCAGGGTTAGGGTTAAGTATGGTTTGGTTAAGGGTCAGGGTTAGGGTTAGGGTCAGGGTTAGGGTTAGGGTTAGGGTTAGGGTCAGGGTTAGGGTTAGTAAAGTCATGGTTTGGGTTAGTGTGAGTGGCCACCTAATGTTGGAAAAAAACGCAAACGCGGTAAAAACGCACTAAAAACGCATACAAACGCTTAAAAACGCTGCGTTTTTTTCATGCATGCTCATAAAAATGCTTGAAAAAAACGCAGCAGTTGTATGCTTTTGTATGCGTTTTTCAATGCGTTTTTTTGCGGGAAAAACGCGCTGCAAAAAAAAGCAAGTGTGAAACAGGCCTTACCAATATACTGTATACCTATATATATAATATCTCTATGCGTGCAAAAAAAAGACATACTGTTTACACTGGAATAATTGTATTTGTTACATTTATCAACATGCAAAGCTGCTCAGTCCTCGATGATGCAGTAGATCGACCACCCAACCTCCCAATCAGCAGGAAAATGTACCCATGCCTTACCTGGGATTTAGATACCATAGTCTATCCATGTGCTCTTCAAGAAGAACAATCACATTTGATCCCATTCCCGATGGAGCAAATTTCCATTTTTCCGCTTTCATTTTTTTCTCCCCTTATTCAAAGTGCCATAACTTTTTTAGTTTTCCTTCAATATAGCCATATGAGTCATTTCTTCCAGGACTAGTTGTACTCTTGAATGACTCCATCCATTTTATTATGTGATCTACTGGAAAGCGGTTAACATTTTCCAAGTGTGGCGAAATAGCAAAAAAAGCGCAATTTTGCCATTTTTTAAATTTATTTACTAGCTGAAGAGCCCTGCGTTGACAGTTCTAACTCTTGAACAGACCACGTAAAGTTGACCATGAGAAAAGCATGGAGATTGCAAATCGATCCCTACTACTTTCAAAGACTGTCCCTGAGCATTGTTAATGGACATTGCAAATAGCAGTTGAACTAGAAACTGGAGGCGTTTAAAATCAAAAAACAAAATCAGATGGAATGAGTGGAATTCTTCGAATGAAAATGTCCCCTCCTTTGGCACATCCTGTTTCTGAGCTGTGTATCTAACCCTATCCTGTATGATAATGTCTGCTGAGCTGTGTACCTAATCCTCTCCTGTGTCATACTTTCTGCTGAGCTGTGTATCTAATCCTATCATGTGTTACTGACTGCTCAGCTGTGTATCTAATCCTATCCTGTATGATAATGACTGCTCAGCAGTGCATCTAATCCTATCCTGTGTGATACCGTCTGCTGAGCCGTGTATCTAACCCTATCCAGTGTGATACTGACTGCTGGGCCGTGTACCTAATCCTATCATGTGTGTTACTGACTGCTCAGCCATGTATCTAATCCT
This sequence comes from Dendrobates tinctorius, assembly GCF_039654945.1. Lineage (NCBI taxonomy): Eukaryota > Metazoa > Chordata > Amphibia > Anura > Dendrobatidae > Dendrobates > Dendrobates tinctorius. The sequence goes on from NW_027361738.1 coordinate 11,925,917, forward strand.
TTTCTGTGTGATACTGACTGCTGAGCCGTGTATCTAATCCTATCCGGTGTGATACTGACTGCGGAGCTGTGTATCTAATCCTATTCTGTATGATATTGTCTGCTGAGCCGTGTATCTAATACTATTCTGTGTGATACTGTGTGCTGAGCTGTGTATCTAATCCTATCCTGTGTGATACTGACTGCTGAGCCATGTGTCTAATCCTATCCTGTGTGACACTGACTGCTGAGCTGTGTATCTAATCCTATCCTGTGTGATACTGTCTGCTGAGCCGTGTATCTATTCCTATCCTGTGTGATACTGACTGCTGAACCGTGTTTCTAATCCTATCCTGTGTGATACTGTCTGCTGAGCCGTGTATCTATTCCTATCTTGTGTGATACTATGTGATACTGACTGCTGAGCTGTGTATCTAATCCTATCCTGTGTGATACTGACTGCTGAGCTGTGTATCTAATCCTATCCTGTGTGATACTCACTGCTGAGCTGTGTATCTAATCCTATCCTGTGTGATACTGACTGCTGAGCTGTGTATCTAATCCTATCCTGTGTGATACTCACTGCTGAGCTGTGTATCTAATCCTATCCTGTGTGATACTGGCTGCTGAGCAGTGTATCTATTCCCATCCTGTGTGACACTGACTGCTGAGCTGTGTATCTAATCCTATCCTGTGTGATACTGTCTGCTGAGCCATGTATCTATTCCTATCCTGTGTGATACTGACTGCTGAGCTGTGTATCTGATCCTATCCTGTGTGATACTGACTGCAGAGCTGTGCATCTAATCCTATCCTGTGATATACTGACTGCTGAGCCATGTGTCTAATCCTCTCCTGTGTGATACTGACTGCTGAGCTGTGTATCTAATCCTATCCTGTGTGATACTGACTGCTGAGCCATGTATCTAATCCTATCCTGTGTGATACTGACTGCTGAGCCATGTATCTAATCCTATCCTGTGTGATACTGACTGCTGAGCAGTGTATCTAATCCTATCCTGTGTGATACCATCTGCTGAGCCGTGTATGTAACCCTATCCTGTGTGATACTGACTGCTGAGCTGTGCACCTAATCCTATCCTGTGTGATACTGACTGCTGAACCGTGTTTCTAATCCTATCCTGTGTGATACTGTCTGCTGAGCCATGTATCTATTCCTATCTTGTGTGATACTGTGTGATACTGACTGCTGAGCTGTGTATCTAATCCTATCCAGTGTGATACTGACTGCTGAACCGTGTTTCTAATCCTATCCTGTGTGATACTGTCTGCTGAGCCGTGTATCTATTCCTATCTTGTGTGATACTATGTGATACTGACTGCTGAGCTGTGTATCTAATCCTATCCTGTGTGATACTGACTGCTGAGCTGTGTATCTAATCCTATCCTGTGTGATACTCACTGCTGAGCTGTGTATCTAATCCTATCCTGTGTGATACTGACTGCTGAGCTGTGTATCTAATCCTATCCTGTGTGATACTCACTGCTGAGCTGTGTATCTAATCCTATCCTGTGTGATACTGGCTGCTGAGCAGTGTATCTATTCCCATCCTGTGTGACACTGACTGCTGAGCTGTGTATCTAATCCTATCCTGTGTGATACTGTCTGCTGAGCCATGTATCTATTCCTATCCTGTGTGATACTGACTGCTGAGCTGTGTATCTGATCCTATCCTGTGTGATACTGACTGCAGAGCTGTGCATCTAATCCTATCCTGTGATATACTGACTGCTGAGCCATGTGTCTAATCCTCTCCTGTGTGATACTGACTGCTGAGCTGTGTATCTAATCCTATCCTGTGTGATACTGACTGCTGAGCCATGTATCTAATCCTATCCTGTGTGATACTGACTGCTGAGCCATGTATCTAATCCTATCCTGTGTGATACTGACTGCTGAGAAGTGTATCTAATCCTATCCTGTGTGATACCATCTGCTGAGCCGTGTATGTAACCCTATCCTGTGTGATACTGACTGCTGAGCTGTGCACCTAATCCTATCCTGTGTGATACTGACTGCTGAACCGTGTTTCTAATCCTATCCTGTGTGATACTGTCTGCTGAGCCATGTATCTATTCCTATCTTGTGTGATACTGTGTGATACTGACTGCTGAGCTGTGTATCTAATCCTATCCAGTGTGATACTGACTGCTGAGCTGTGTATCTAATCCTATCCAGTGTGATATTGACTGCTGAGCCGTGTATCTAATCCTATCCTACGTGATACTGGGCTCCCCCTGCTGTCTGTGTCAGAGGGTGGTCTGTGTTGGCACGGTAATAAATTGTGTTATTTCCAGCTTTACAGAAGGACCATAACACCATAGAAATGATAAGAATAATAGGTCTCAGTTACCACAACTGTCTACAAAGAAAACTGTTTTTGATAGCAACCAATCACAGCTCATTTTTCATCTTTTAAACAGCTCTGGGACAGCGTGGCCAGTTTTGAGTGGTGACTTTTGTGTTTCGACTCTTATGTGGCGAGGTTGGTGTATGTGTGGTGAAATGTGTGCTGAGGGTGGTATGTACAGTATGTGTTGAAGCACATGGTAGTGTGTGGCGCATTTTGTGTGTGTGTTCATATCCCCGTGTGTGGTGAGTATCCCATGTCAGGGCCCCACCTTAGCAACTGTACGGTATATACTCTTTGGCGCCATCGCTCTCATTCTTTCAGTCCCCCTTGTTCACAGCTGGCAGCTGTCAATTTGCCTCCAACACTTTTCCTTTCACTTTTTCCCCAGTATGTAGATAGGAGCAAAATTGTTTGGTGAATTGGAACGCGCGGGGTTAAAATTTCACCTCACAACATAGCCTATGACGCTCTCGGGGTCCAGACGTGTGACTGTGCAAAATTTTGTGGCTGTAGCTGCGACGGTGCGGATGCCAATCCCGGACATACACACATACATACATATACACACACATTGAGCTTTATATATTAGATTTACAGTGTTCCTTTTATGTTAAAAACGATCTTGCATACGTCAGTATGATTATACAGATACCAAACATGTATAGTTTTTATATTATATTTATTTAAGTGCTGAATTTTTTTTTTTTAGAAACTTGTAAAAAAATTGGCTTGTGCCGCCATTTTCCGAGATTTGCCACATTTTAAATTATTAGGATATGAGGCTGTATGAGGGCTTCTTTTTTGCGCCCTGGGTCAATGTTTTTATTTATATCTTGTTTGGGATAGATATGATGTTTTAATGTGTTTTTGTGTTATGGTGGCCAAAAAACCCACAATTCTGGCATTTTTATATTTTTTATCGTTGCGCCATTTACTGATTGGATTAATTTATTTAATTTTTACATATCTGACTTTTCACAAACACAGAATATGTGCATTTTTTATTCTCTTTATTTTTACATTTTTAATGGTTGAAAAGGTTGTAAATTGAACTTTTATATATTTTTTCAGATTTTTTAAACATTTGTATTACTTTTCACTGTATTTGATAGTACTCTTAAAAGACTTGAGCCTGCGATCATCTGATCGCTTGTGCTATATACTTCAATGCCACAGCATTGCTGTATATAGCAAAAATCACGGTCTTCTATGAACCCCACCTACAAGCTGGTATTCACAGGAGTACCATCATTACAAGCACATGATTCTTCATCAGACAGCTGGTTATCATAGAATCATAGAATCATAGAATCGTAGAGTTGGAAGGGACCTCCTGGGCCATCTGGTCCAACCCCCTGCTCAAAGCAGGATTCGCTAAATCATCTCAGTCAGATGTCTGTCCAGCCTCTGTTTGAAGACTTCCATTGAAGGAGAACTCACCACTTCTCGTGGCAGCCTGTTCCACTCATTGATCACTCTAACTGTCAAAAAGTTTTTTCTAATATCTAATTTGTGTCTCCTCCCATTCAGTTTCATCCCATTGCTTCTAGTCTTTCCTTGTGCAAATGAGAATAAAGTTGATCCTTCTACAATGTGACAGCCCTTTAGATATTTGTAGACAGCTATTAAGTCTCCTCTCAGTCTTCTCTTTTGCAAACTAAACATTCCCAAATCCTGCAACCTTTCCTCATAAGACAGGGTTTGCAGACCGGTCACCATTCTGGTCGCTCTTTTCTGAACTTGCTCCAGTTTGTTGATGTCTTTTTTAAAATGTGGTGCCCAAAACTGGACACAATATTCCAGATGAGGTCTGACCAAAGAGGAGTAGAGGGAAATAATGACTTCACGTGATCTAGACTGTATGCTTCTGTTAATACATCCTAGAATTGCATTTGCCTTTTTTGCTGCTGCATTACACTGTTGACTCATATTCAGTCTGTGATCTATTAGTATACCCAAGTCTTTTTCACATGTGCTGTCACTTAGCCCTATTCCTCCCATTCTATATATGCTTTTTTCATTTTTATTGCCCAGATGTAGTACTTTGCATTTCTCCCTGTTAAAAACCATTCTGTTAGTTGCTGCCCACTTCTCCAGTTTATTTAAATCTTTTTTAATCCTCTCTCTCTTCTCTAGTATTAGCTATCCCTCCTAGCTTTGTGTCATCAGTAGAGTTGAGCGAAACGGGTCGAAAAAATTCAAAAGTCGCCGACTTTTGGCAAAGTCGGGTTTCATGAAACGAAACCCGACCCTAGGATGAGCTTGGCCACGAGGTCGGCGACTTACGCGCCAAAGTCGCGTTTCAAAAGTTTGTTTTGCGCTCTTTTTCAGCCAATCAGGATCCACGGACACTGTGGGCAACGTGATGACATAGGCACGGGTCACCACCATCTTTCAGAAGGGCATGCAAGTGATTGGCTTGCTTTGGTGGGCGTCACAGGGGGTATAAAAGGGCGTGCACGCCGACCGCCATTTTACTTCTGCCGATCTCAGTATAGGGAGAGGTTGCTGCTGATTCTGTAGGGAGAGCGTTAGGCAGGGAAGAAGACCAAAAAACTGCTTCTGCTGCTAGCGATTTGGCCTGCACAACACACCAGTCACTGTGTGTGCAGTGCAAGGGGAGGCTATATAGTGGTGTATCAGTGGTGTTGGTTGTTGGGCTGCCTTCTAAGGCTTCCTGACAGGCTGGCATTGCTGTTTACCCACTGCTCCGCAAACTGCTTTTTTAAAAGCAATCCAATCTCCCTTATCCTCTAGTCACTTTGGTCACAGCTGTGCCATCGAGCCTGTCACATAGTGCTCAGATATTCATTGGGCCTCAAACTGCTTTTTTAAAAGCAATCCCAATTTTTTTTTTTGTCCTGCTGAGAAGAAAAAAAAACTGCTTCTGCTGCTGATAGCAATTTGGCCTGCACAACACACCAGTCACTGTGTGTGCAGTGCAAGGGGAGGCTATATTGTGGTGTATCAGTGGTGTTGGTTGTTGGGCTGCCTTTTAAGGCTTCCTGACAGGCTGGCATTGCTGTTTACCCACTGCTCCGCAAACTGCTTTTTTAAAAGCAATCCAATCTCCCTTATCCTCTAGTCACTTAGGTCACAGCTGTGCCATCGAGCCTGTCACATAGCGCTCAGATATTCATTGGGCCTCACACAATCCAAAAGTGTCCAGTGTCCAAAAGTGTGTGCAGAGATTCAAAATCTCACTTATCCTCTAGTCACTTAGGTCACAGCTGTGCCATCGAGCCTGTCACATAGCGCTCAGATATCAGTCGGCCTCACACAATCCAAAAGTGTCCAGTGTCCAAAAGTGTGTGCAGAGATTCAAAATCTCACTTATCCTCTAGTCACTTAGGTCACAGCTGTGCCATCGAGCCTGTCACATAGCGCTCAGATATTCATTGGGCCTCACACAATCCAAAAGTGTCCAGTGTCCAAAAGTGTGTGCAGAGATTCAAAATCTCACTTATCCTCTGGTCACTTAGGTCACAGCTGTGCCATCAAGCCTGTCACATAGCGCTCAGATATCAGTGGGCCTCACACAATCCAAAAGTGTCCTGTGTCCAAAAGTGTGTGCAGAGATTCAAAATCTCACTTATCCTCTAGTCACTTAGGTCACAGCTGTGCCATCGAGCCTGTCACATAGCGCTCAGATATCAGTGGGCCTCACACAATCCAAAAGTGTCCAGTGTCCAAAAGTGTGTGCAGAGATTCAAAATCTCACTTATCCTCTAGTCACTTAGGTCACAGCTGTGCCATCGAGCCTGTCACATAGCGCTCAGATATTCATTGGGCCTCACACAATCCAAAAGTGTCCAGTGTCCAAAAGTGTGTGCAGAGATTCAAAATCTCACTTATCCTCTAGTCACTTAGGTCACAGCTGTGCCATCAAGCCTGTCACATAGCGCTCAGATATCAGTGGGCCTCACACAATCCAAAAATGTCCAGTGTCCAAAAGTGTGTGCAGAGATTCAAAATCTCACTTATCCTCTAGTCACTTAGGTCACAGCTGTGCCATCGAGCCTGTCATATAGCGCTCAGATATTCATTGGGCCTCACACAATCCAAAAGTGTCCAGTGTCCAAAAGTGTGTGCAGAGATTCAAAATCTCACTTATCCTCTAGTCACTTTGTTCACAGCTGTGCCATCAAGCCTGTCACATAGCGCTCAGATATCAGTGGGCCTCACACAATCCAAAAGTGTCCAGTGTCCAAAAGTGTGTGCAGAGATTCAAAATCTCACTTATCCTCTAGTCACTTAGGTCACAGCTGTGCCATCGAGCCTGTCACATAGCGCTCAGATATTCATTGGGCCTCACACAATCCAAGAGTGTCCAGTGTCCAAAAGTGTGTGCAGAGATTCAAAATCTCACTTATCCTCTAGTCACTTAGGTCACAGCTGTGCCATCGAGCCTGTCACATAGCGCTCAGATATTCATTGGGCCTCACACAATCCAAAAGTGTCCAGTGTCCAAAAGTGTGTGCAGAGATTCAAAATCTCACTTATCCTCTAGTCACTTAGGTCACAGCTGTGCCATCAAGCCTGTCACATAGCGCTCAGATATCAGTGGGCCTCACACAATCCAAAAGTGTCCAGTGTCCAAAAGTGTGTGCAGAGATTCAAAATCTCACTTATCCTCTAGTCACTTAGGTCACAGCTGTGCCATCGAGCCTGTCACATCGCGCTCAGATATCAGTGGGCCTCACACAATCCAAAAGTGTCCAGTGTCCAAAAGTGTGTGCAGAGATTCAAAATCTCACTTATCCTCTAGTCACTTAGGTCACAGCTGTGCCATCGAGCCTGTCACATAGCGCTCAGATATCAGTGGGCCTCACACAATCCAAAAGTGTCCAGTGTCCAAAAGTGTGTGCAGAGATTCAAAATCTCACTTATCCTCTAGTTACTTAGGTCACAGCTGTGCCATCGAGCCTGTCACATAGCGCTCAGATATTCATTGGGCCTCACACAATCCAAGAGTGTCCAGTGTCCAAAAGTGTGTGCAGAGATTCAAAATCTCACTTATCCTCTAGTCACTTAGGTCACAGCTGTGCCATCGAGCCTGTCACATAGCGCTCAGATATTCATTGGGCCTCACACAATCCAAAAGTGTCCAGTGTCCAAAAGTGTGTGCAGAGATTCAAAATCTCACTTATCCTCTAGTCACTTAGGTCACAGCTGTGCCATCAAGCCTGTCACATAGCGCTCAGATATCAGTGGGCCTCACACAATCCAAAAGTGTCCAGTGTCCAAAAGTGTGTGCAGAGATTCAAAATCTCACTTATCCTCTAGTCACTTAGGTCACAACTGTGCCATCGAGCCTGTCACATCGCGCTCAGATATCAGTGGGCCTCACACAATCCAAAAGTGTCCAGTGTCCAAAAGTGTGTGCAGAGATTCAAAATCTCACTTATCCTCTAGTCACTTAGGTCACAGCTGTGCCATCGAGCCTGTCACATAGCGCTCAGATATCAGTGGGCCTCACACAATCCAAAAGTGTCCAGTGTCCAAAAGTGTGTGCAGAAATTCAAAATCTCCCCTGTCCTATAGACACCTTGTACCTTGTTTTACATACTATATAATTTGTTGGATTTTGTCTACATTTCTACCAAAAATGAGGAAGGCTGGTGGAAGAGGCCGTGGAATTGGGCGGGGGTTGGCAGCTGGTAATGATGGTGTTGGTGGTGGATCTGATGCTAGTGGCAAGAGCAAAATAGGACCGAATGCAGGAGGTGTTGAGCCTGCGTCATCGTCTGGCTACATAAGGCCTCGAACGCTTAGTTTTCTAGGAGTTGGCAAACCGCTTTTAAAGCCAGAGCATCAGGAAAAAGTTTTGTCTTACATTGCTGACTCAGCCTCCAGCTCTATCGCCTCCTCTTCTTCAGTTGTAAAAAGTAAAAGCACTGAGTCGTCATTGGAGGCTCATGTTCATGAACCACACCTTTCCTTGTGTCCTTCACCCCAACCAAGATTGAAGGATGACGCAGGCCATACTACTGATTACTCCATGGAGCTGTTTTCACATACCATGCCTGGATTATCAAGTGAAATGGTGAATTACCCAGGCCAAGATGAATCTGACATGGAGTGCACTGATGCACAGCCGCTGATGGATGATTCTGCTGGTACATTCACTCAGAGCACTACATTGTCCTCGCAGTGTACAGAGCCAGATTCTGACCCTGATGAGACTCAGGTGCCCCTTCCCGCACACTATACCACCATACACGGTGACACAGAGGAAGGTGCACATGACATAGAAGAGGAGGTGATGGATGACCCAGTTGTTGACCCAGATTGGCATCCATTGGGGGGAAGAGGGTGCTGCTTCCAATAGCTCAGATGAGGAGCATCCACAGCAGACATCGACATCGCAACAGCTGTTATCTGGCAGGCCCGGAGCACTCCAAAGACAGGTTCCAAATATCAAAAGAGTTGCTGGACAGCTTGTCCAGAGGGTCAAAAGATCACAGCGTGCTAGGCCGCAAAATGTCTGCCAAAGTAGGAAGAGTGCAGTGTGGCACTTTTTTGAACAAAATCCTCATGATCAGGCCAAGGTTATCTGTAAGAAGTGCGCAAAGACCTTTAGCCGAGGGAAAAATCTGAAAAATTTGAATACCAGTTGCATGCTTAGACATTTAACCAGCATGCACTTGCAAGCGTGGACACAACACCAAACCTCAAGTGCCACATGTGCAACTGATCACAACGAAGGTAGTCATCAACGCTACATTGTTTCCCCCACTGTAAGCCCACCGGTTAGCACAGCAGCAAATGTTGAGGTGTCGTTGCAAGGCCACAGCAGTCAGGGAATCCCACTGATATATCAACGAAAGACTGATTCTAGGCCATCAGAAAGAACACCAACTCCATCACCATCATCAACCCTCTCTCAGTCCGCCCTGTCCACCGCTACTTCCACCATATGCAGCTCTCAAGTCCAGCTCACCCTCCCAGACACTATGAGTAGGTCAAGAAAGTACTCAGTCTCTCATCCGCGTACACTGGGTTTGAACGCCCACATTGCCAAACTAATCTCGTTTGAGATGATGCCCTTTCGGTTGGTGGAAAGCACAGCTTTCCGCGAACTCATGGCCTATGCAGTACCACGCTATGACCTACCCAGTCGCCACTTCTTCTCTCGCAAAGCCATCCCAGCCCTCCACCATCATGTGAAAGACCGCATTGTCCATGCACTCAAGCAGTCAGTGAGCGGAAAGGTGCACCTCACAACTGATGCATGGTCCAGTCGGCATGGCCAGGGCCGTTACGTGTCCATCACTGCGCACTGGGTTAATGTGGTGGATGCAGGGTCCACAGGGGACATCGGTGGTGGGACAGTGCTGCCTAGCCCACGGTATGGTAAACAGTTGGCTGTAGGCGTTCCACCCTCCTCCTCCTCCTCCTCCAGAAGCGAAAGCTCGTCCACAGAGCGCAGTCGTACGAGCACTCCATCTGCAGCTGCCACTGTTGCACACGAGGTGTCCCCCTATCGAGCAGCTAGTGGAAAGCGTCAGCAGGCTGTGTTGCAGATGATGTGTTTGGGCGACAGACATACCGCCGAGGTGCTGGCCGAGTACTTGAAGCGACAAACTGAGTCATGGCTGGGCAGTGTACATCTTGAGGCAGGCAAGGTAGTTAGTGATAACGGCCGTAAATTTGTGGCATTCATAGCCCTTTCAAAACTCAGCCACATACCTTGCTTGGCTCACACCTTGAACCTGGTGGTGCAGTGCTTCCTCAAAAATTATCCGGAGTTAACAGCCCTGCTCCAGAAGGTGCGAAGACTGTGCGCGCACATCCGCCGGTCGCCTGTACACTCCGTTCGTATGCAGAAGCTGCAGCGATTGCTCCACCTTCCCAACCACCGCCTCATTATCGACATTGCAACAAGGTGGAACTCCACCCTGCACATGGTGGAGCGGCTGTGCGAGCAGAGGCAGGCCATAATGCATTTGTGGGAGGATACACGGCCAGGCACTTTGAGAGCAGACATGGAGTTGACAGGTGTGCAGTGGTCGAAGCTGAAAGACCTCTGTAAAGTCCTTCAGTGTTTTGAGGAATGCACACGGCTGGTAAGCGCAGACGACGCCATCCTAAGCATGAGCATCCCACTTATGCGTCTGCTCATGCAAACTTTGACGCACCTTAAGGAGCAGGCGTCTGCAGCCAATGTTGATGAGGAGGAAGAGGAGGAGGGAATCCTTGATGACATTCAGCCATTGTCTGCTCAGGGACCTCTCCTGGACGAGGTGGAGGAAGAAGAGGAGGAGGAGGATGATGATGGGGATGATTACTTAGGGGAGGAGGATGCATCTCGTGGGGCAAGTGAAAATGTTGGCGTGGCAAGGTCTGGTACAGGGTTTGTGCGTGACTGGAGTGATGTGGATTTGCCAGAAAGTGCTCCTCCAACCAGCACTCGCAGTGCATCATTGACACCGGGAACATTGGCCCACATGTCAGATTATGCCTTGCGGATCCTAAAAAGGGACCCCCGCATTGCCAAAATGATGAACGATGACGACTACTGGTTGGCCAGCATCCTGGATCCACGCTATAAAGGCAAATTACAAAACATCATGCCACAGGAGAACCTTGACCTAATATTGGCTAATAAACAAGCAACTCTGGTAAATCGGTTGCTTGAGGCATTCCCAGCACACAGCAGCGGTGATGGTTCTCACACGAGCCGTACGGGCCGGGGGCAGCTTGGCAGAGGTGTTCATGGTGCACACAGCAGAAGTGGCGTTGGAGACAGGGGTTTCATGACAATGTTGTGGACTGATTTTTCAAGTACCGCTCACACAACTGGTAATACTGCATCGATGGAAAGTGACAGGAGACAGCAGTTGTCAACTATGGTTACAAACTACTTTTCCTCCCATATCGATGTTCTCCCACACAGGTCATTCCCCTCGTGGGGCAAGTGAAAATGTTGGCGTGGCAAGGTCTGGTACAGGGTTTGTGCGTGACTGGAGGGATGTGGATTTGCCAGAAAGTGCTCCTCCAACCAGCACTCGCAGTGCATCATTGACACCGGGAACATTGGCCCACATGTCAGATTATGCCTTGCGGATCCTAAAAAGGGACCCCCGCATTGCCAAAATGATGAACGATGACGACTACTGGTTGGCCAGCATCCTGGATCCACGCTATAAAGGCAAATTACAAAACATCATGCCACAGGAGAACCTTGACCTAATATTGGCTAATAAACAAGCAACTCTGGTAAATCGGTTGCTTGAGGCATTCCCAGCACACAGCAGCGGTGATGGTTCTCACACGAGCCGTACGGGCCGGGGGCAACTTGGCAGAGGTGTTCGTGGTGCACACAGCAGAAGTGGCGTTGGAGACAGGGGTTTCATGACAATGTTGTGGACTGATTTTTCAAATACCGCTCACACAACTGGTAATACTGCATCGATGGAAAGTGACAGGAGACAGCAGTTGTCAACTATGGTTACAAACTACTTTTCCTCCCATATCGATGTTCTCCCACACAGGTCATTCCCCTTTGACTATTGGGCCGCTAAACTGGACACCTGGCCTGAATTGGCACAATATGCCTTACAGGAGCTCGCTTGCCCAGCTGCAAGTGTGCTATCGGAAAGAGTCTTCAGTGCAGCTGGATCAATCCTGACAGAAAAAAGGACCCGTCTGTCAACCCAAAATGTGGATGATCTAACCTTCATTAAAATGAACCATGCATGGGTTTCCAAGGATTTTGTCCCACCTTCCCCTGATGACACATAGGGTGACAGAAAAATGGCTTGCTTTGGTCCACCTCTTCCTGGGACTTGACCTATTTCGCCTTTTGCATCAGCTGAATGTCCAACATCAACATATGCCACTTTCTAAAACTCCCTAACTGTGCTGCCTCCCCCCCATGGCCGGGGTCACCACCTAGCGCACGACACTGTGCGAGTGCCGTTGCCCTGGACAGGTGGGTAGGCCGACTCTTGGGCGCGGGCACTGGCACAGGGTCCCTCATAGTGCAATCAAGTGTCTCTGACGGTGGTGGTGCACACCCGCCGTCAGACACACCGCTGTACTATGAGGGGCCCAGTGCCAGTACCGACGCCCACGAGTGGGCCCCCCTTGCTTGGGCAGGGCCCCAGCATTTGCAATCTTTACCTCTCCCTGCTCCTCCGCTGTGTAATCTGGGCCGTCAAATCCATACTGTGCCTGACACCGTCTGAGCCTGCCTCCTGAGACATATATTTTGAATGTGTACGCTATCCATACATGTTATCCGGGGATACGGTACCCTTTCAAACCTTTGTGCAATCACGTGCAATCCATACTGGGCCTAACACCGTCTGAGCCTGCCTCCTGAGACATATATTTTGAATGTGTACGCTATCCATACATGTTATCCGGGGATACGGTACCCTTTCTAACCTTTGTGCAATCACGTGCAATCCATACTGGGCCTAACACCGTCTGAGCCTGCCTCCTGAGACATATATTTTGAATGTGTACGCTATCCATACATGTTATCCGGGGATACGGTACCCTTTCTAACCTTTGTGCAATCACGTGCAATCCATACTGGGCCTAACACCGTCTGAGCCTGCCTCCTGAGACATATATTTTGAATGTGTACGCTATCCATACATGTTATCTGGGGATACGGTACCCTTTCTAACCTTTGTGCAATCACGTGCAATCCATACTGGGCCTAACACCGTCTGAGCCTGCCTCCTGAGACATATATTTTGAATGTGTACGCTATCCATACATGTTATCCGGGGATACGGTACCCTTTCTAACCTTTGTGCAATCACGTGCAATCCATACTGGGCCTAACACCGTCTGAGCCTGCCTCCTGAGACATATATTTTGAATGTGTACGCTATCCATACATGTTATCTGGGGATACGGTACCCTTTCTAACCTTTGTGCAATCACGTGCAATCCATACTGGGCCTAACACCGTCTGAGCCTGCCTCCTGAGACATATATTTTGAATGTGTACGCTATCCATACATGTTATCCGGGGATACGGTACCCTTTCTAACCTTTGTGCAATCACGTGCAATCCATACTGGGCCTAACACCGTCTGAGCCTGCCTCCTGAGACATATATTTTGAATGTGTACGCTATCCATACATGTTATCTGGGGATACGGTACCCTTTCCAACCTTTGTGCAATCACGTGCAATCCATACTGGGCCTAACACCGTCTGAGCCTGCCTCCTGAGACATATATTTTGAATGTGTACGCTATCCATACATGTTATCCGGGGATACGGTACCCTTTCTAACCTTTGTGCAATCACGTGCAATCCATACTGGGCCTAACACCGTCTGAGCCTGCCTCTTGAGACATATATTTTGAATGTGTACGCTATCCATACATGTTATCCGGGGATACGGTACCCTTTCTAACCTTTGTGCAATCACGTGTAATCCATACTGGGCGTGAGAACGGCTGGCGAGCTGTTAAGCAAGCTACAGCACCTGTGGTTTGCACACGTAAGTTTTTCATTTTTTCAGGAATGACGGTTAGGCCTAATTCCGGAACTGCAGTTGACCTGCGCTTACTGGGAAATCATTGTTCGCGGGTAATAATTGTAATCAGTGATCCCCATCACTAACGTTGTTCAGCGGGTTATCTGCACCTGTAAGCGACAAACGCTGGCCTTTTCAGTGTAGCGCACATGCAGCCACGGACATGTAAGGGCATGACACACCAGTTATTGGCCAATCTCATGTTCTAGAGCCTCACGTGTCCCTCTAGTAAGCTGGACTCGGACCGCGGGGCATGACGGAGTCTCGTTCGTTAACGGAATTAAGCTTGCAATGTGTGCATCTGTTCTGTAGCTGGCATGGTTGAGGTTTCCCAGGTGGAGTCGAATTTAACCGTAGGCTCCACTCCTGGTGGTGCCCTTCTGGACATTCCTTTAAGGTTCAGCTTTGCAACCATACTGCCCACGTAAAACAAACACTTTGCCTTCATGAACGCTGTTTGGAGGGTCATGACTCGTGGGAATAACGCCGCCCAATCAGTTAACCTGCTAGAGAGATCGTTCGTTGCTCCCAAGCATGACATCACACTCCCTAGGAAGAAGGTAATGCCACTGTGGCGACCGTACTCCTGGGGGCGACACAAGTGCACTGATGCCCAGCCACTGCTCGATGAATCTGCTGGTACATTGACCCAGACCACTACATTCCCCTCACACGCTACACGGCCTGAATCTGACCCTGATGAAACTCAGGTTACCCTTCCCATATACAGTTCCATCTTACACGGTGACAAAGAGGAAGCTGCAGATGAAAGTGCAGGTTCGGCCCACCCGCCATCAGACACACCACCGTACTATCAGAGGCCCTGTGCCAGTGCCGTCGCCAACGAGTGTGCCCCCCCTGCTTGCTCAGGATCACAGCACTTGCAAGGTTGAAATACTGTGCAGTGAGATGGAAGATGGGGACGACGAGGAGTCCAGACTAGTACAGGGATTCCCTAGCGAGGAGACTTATTTGATTGTTTTCAATGTTGGGACAGCAATTTTTGGGGAGCACTATACTCTGGAGAATGATAGATGGGGCCCACCATACACTGGAACATTCCAAAGGTGGACATCAGACACTGGAGCAGCATTTACAGGGCCCATTATACACTAGAGCATTAGAAATGGGGCCCATTATGTTTGGAGCATTATTTGGGCCCATAAGACAGTGGAGCTTCATCCATGGGGACCAACATATACTGTAGCATTATGTGGAGCTCATCATATACTGTTTCAAACATTATATGGGACCAATGATTCTGTATGGAGAAATAGATGGGCCTTGTCATGAGATGTAAAAAGTGAAGTATTTTTCATTGTACTATACCGCTATTTCTCTGCCGTATCGGAGCATGATGAGTTGTGGTATGTGTTAAAGGGGCGCTCTTTCGCCCAGGGCACATGAAAACCTGGAGCCAGCCCCCCCCCACAACTTTAGCCAAATAACCCCCATTTTTCAGTGCGTAACTTGTATTATGAAGTTAATTAAGGTTGACAAGCTTAAGTAAGAAGAATTGATGCTTTTGGCATTCAAATGGGCACTGTAGGTGTGTTTCCTGTCCTCCTCTCACTGCCGACTTTTATTCCCCATTGACTTACATTGGGTTTCGTGTTTCGGGACGACCCCGACTTTTCCCTATAATCGGACGATCTTTCTCGACCCGACTTTTGGAAAAGTCGGGTTTCACGAAACGAAACGCGACCCTAAAAAACCAAAAGTCGCTCAACTCTAGTCATCAGCAAATGTAATCAGTTTACCCTCAATTCCTTCATCTAAATCGTTGATAAAGAGGTTGAACAATACAGGGCCCAGGACAGAGCCCTGTGGTACCCCACTTGAGACATTCTTCCAACTGGATGTGCAGCCATTTACGACCACTCTTTGGGTCCGATCACTAAGCCAGTTATAAATCCACCTAACAGTTGCCTTGTCCATTCCATACTTAGTCATTTTTTCAATAAGAATTGTATGAGAGACTTTGTCAAATGCTTTGCTGAAGTCAAGATATACTATATCTACAGCATTTCCTTGATCCACCCAATCAGTGATTCCGTCATAGAAGGAAATTAAGTTAGTCTGACATGACTTATTAGTTACAAACCCATGCTGACTCTGTTTAATCACTTCATTCTTATCCAGGTATTGACAGACATGTTGCTTAATAATTTGTTCAAAGATCTTTCCTGGTATAGAAGTCAGACTCACCGGCCTATAGTTGCCTGGGTCCACCTTCTTCCCCTTTTTGAAGATAGGAACAACATTTGCTCTTCTCCAGTCTTCTGGCACTTCTCCTGTTCTCCAAGAATTTTCAAAGATTATGGAGAGGGGTTCAAAAATTTCTTCTGCTATCTCCTTCAGTACTCTGGGGTGTAATTCATCTGGACCTGAGACTTGAATTCATTTAGGTTAGCTAAGTGTTTCCTCACTATCTTTCTGTTTATAGATATCCTGGATTCTTCTATTCCCTTAATAGGACAGTGAATAACAGTTGATGTTACATTTCCTTTCTGAGAGAAAACAGATGCAAAATAGGAATTTAAAAGTTCAGCCTTCTCAACATCCTGTCTTACCATTTCATCATTTTCATCCTGTAAAAATCCTATAGCATCTTTGACTTTTCTTTTACTTTTGACATATCCCCAAAATCCTTTATTATTGCTTTTGACATCTCTTGCAAGCCTCAATTCATTTTCAGCTTTAGATAATCTGATTTGTGCCCTGCAGGTTCTGCAGACAGCATTATATTCTTCTTTAGATATGCCTCCCTCTTTCCATTTTATAAACATTTTTTTCTTCCTTTTTAGCATGTGCTAAAGTTCTGTGTTCATCCATCCTGGTTTCCTTAAATGCTTCCTATTCTTCCCTCTTTTCGGAATTGTTAACAACTGTGCTTTGAGAATTTCATTTTTCAAGATTTCCCATCCTTCCTGGACATTTTTGTCTTTAAGGATATCCAGCCATTGGATCCCTCCAATTCTCTTTCTGAATCCCTTAAAATCTGCCTTTCTGAAATCTAACCTTGACGTCTGAGTCTTCACAGGTCTTCCCCCTCTAGTTATCCAAAATTCTAAAATAACATGGTCGCTACCTCCTAGGGTCCCAGCCACTTTTACCTCCTCAACCATTTCCTCCCTGTTTATAAGGATTAGATCCAAGGTAGCAGTTCCCCTTGTTTTCTCCCTTACCTTTTGGAAGATAAAGTTGTCAGCAAGAGAGGATAAGAATTTCCTTGACCTGCTAGTTTTGCCTGAGAGAGATTCCCAACAAATGTCTGGATAGTTGAAATCTCCTATGTCATATTTTTTTGGAGAACTTGGCCATTTGATGCATAAAGAGTTCATCCATATCTTCAGCTTGCACAGGCGGCCTGTAGTAAATGCCTACAATGGTGTCCTTTCCATTGTTCTGTCCTTGTATTCTTACCCAAACAGTTTCCACAGAACTCCCAGTCTCTGAAGCTTCAATCTCTGTGCAGATATACGCGTTTCTAACATACAATGCGACACCCCCTCCTCGTTTATCAAGTCTGTTTCTTGCAAATAAGTTGTATCCTTCTAGCCTTGTATTCCAATCATGTGTATCGTCCCACCAAGTTTCAGTGATTCCAATGACGTCATATTTCTTTTCCTGTGTTAGTAGTTCCAATTCTCCTTGTTTGTTGCCCATGCTTTGTGCATTAGTATAGAAACATTTTAGTTTGTGATTGGTTTCTCTTTCTCCAATATTTTTATTAATTAGATTCTTTCGTCTTTGTTCTTCCTTTCCACTTCTAATAGCAGAGTTCTCAATAGCATTTGTCAGGTGTATGGCTTTTTCTGGTCTTTTGCTTCCCTTCCCATGTTGTTCTAGTTTAAAGCTCTCCTTACAAGTGTAGCAAGGCGACTTCCAAATACATGTTTTCCAGTCTTCGTAAGGTGCACCCCATCTCTAGCAAGTAGTCCATCGTATAAGTAGTTCACTCCGTGATCCAGAAATCCAAATCGTTGCTGACGGCACCATCGACGTAGCCAGTTGTTCACCTGCAGAATCTTATTCCACCTCCTTGTTCCATGGCCATCCACTGGGAGGATGGAAGAGAAGACCACCTGCGCTCCAAGTTCTTTCACTTTCTTGCCTAAGTCTTCAAAGTCTCTGCAGATGGTTTCCAGGTCGTTTCTCGCGGTGTCATTTGTCCCCACATGTAGTAGCAGGAATGGGTAGTCATCTGTAGGTCTGAAGAGTCCTGATATCCTGTCAGACACATCTTTAATTTTTGCACCTGGAAGACAGCACATTTCTCTTGAAGTTATATCCGGTCTCCAGATAGCGGCCTCTGTTCCCCTCAACAGGGAATCCCCCATGACCACCACTCTCCGTTTCTTCTTCACAACATTTTTCTTTCTCCATCCAGGAGGACTCTGAAGGCGTACAAGGTTGCTGTTTGTTGGCAAAGTCTTATCCTGATGTATTTCTTCATCGTTTTCCTGCGTGAGAGCCTGGTACTGGTTTCTGAGCAGTATGGGTGCTGACTGCCTCCTGATCCTCTTGCTTCTCTGGGTCACATGTCTCCATTCCACTGTTTCTTCAGGTGCACTTCGAATTTCTTCTCTTTCTGTAACATGAAGAGATAATTCTGCTCTGTCCAAGAACTCTTCACCTTCCTTAATGATCTTCAACGTAGCTAACCTCTCTTCGAGATTTTGCAACTTTTCCTCCAACAGGGACACAAGCTTGCATTTGTGGCATGTGAAGTTTGGCTTTTCCACTGCTAAATCTGTGAACATGTAGCAAGAAATGCAGCTCACCAAATGGCTCCTGGCCTCTTCCATCTTGAGATTATTTAAAAACGATGAAAGTGTCGGCGCACGGTTTTTCCGATTTCCTCTTTTCAGCTGCAACGGCCAAAACCCAGTGATCGTTGAGCTCGCGGAGACTCTTCACTTATCCCAGAAGGCACTGGGAATATGCAAATGATCTCCTCAAGACTCTTCCCCTGGTTTTCCGATTTCCTCTTTTCAGCTGCAACGGCCAAAACCCAGTGATTGTTGAGCTCATGGCAACACATCTGTGAAAAGTGACCTACCGGCAGCTCCAGTGTATCATGGAGTATGTCGGAGGCCACTTTTCAATACATCTCTGTAAGACCCTAGTTCTGGCCTTGCTCTGGCTCTCATAGATTTGTATTGAGCTCTTGTGATGTAACTTCTGACACGGGCACGAGGTGGAATTGGAGCAGCATCAGTAAAAGGTGAAGCCGCCGGAAGGTGAGTATAAAAATGAGGGCAGGGGCTCATATTTAAAGCGCCACTCCAGGGCTGAAAAAAAACAAAACGCTGGAGCGGTGCTTTAATCCCTGACTTCATAGCCTGTAGGTCTGTAATTTATGTCTGATCTTAAGCAAGTCCAGGCCAATTTTTTTTTCATCATCCAAATTGTCCAATAATGAGAACATCTACCTGCATGACCCTTTCTCCCCTCTCAAGACTCTCTCTTTTTAAGTTCTCTTTGTAAAAGAAGAACAGACATTAATTGAACGTGCAAGATTTAATACTATATTTCCCCTGCAGTAGCCCTGGCGGACTTTGACTTCCCCTGGCAGAATCAGATGTTTCCTGGTGGATTTGTGAGCCAGACTCATGTTGATCAGCCGAATGCAACTGCAGATCCCATACGAAAGGGGTTGTTGATAAAAACCCCTTTATTGATTATTTATTGTGAGCACATTTCACATACTATACTGCTTGATGATTGTAGACAACCAAAAATGTGTAGAATCGTTTGTACGATAATGATGAGTTGTTTCATTTATGTTTCATTCTTTATTTTTTTATTAGGAAACAATGGTTGTTTTTTTTTCAGAATTCTCTTTTTCAGATTTTGTGAAAAATCCCCAAAGAAATAGGTCTATTTCTTTTCAGTAAAATGGCAGACATGATAGCAGAAACTGTACATGCTGCATTAAAGTTAATAGAGACTCTTATTTTCTGGCATGGAACGGCTTCGTCATAGCATCGAGTCCTATTTTTTTGTGCTTGTGATGGGACAGAATAGCAGAATTCTTAACTCAAATGTAAACCATGTAAATCTAGCCGAAAAACATCATAAAAAAAAGTGTGGAAAAATACCTGAAAGGCCTCACAATATGCCTTTCATACTCATACATTGGATATCAAGTACTGAATTTGAGGTCCACTATTAGGAGTCAAGAAACTTTGTGGAAACAAAGCTTTCGAGTGTATACATTTTGCCAGAGGCTGGCTGGCAAATTTTAGCCTGGGGGGCAAGCACAATGCAGTGGCCCACTGTGACGCGGGCCGCGGCCCTTCTATCACCCCTTTTTTCGAATATGAGCTGCCGGCACCGACATCAGGGGCTTATCTACAGCATTCTGTAATGCTACAGATAAGCCCCCGATGTAACCTGAAAGACAAGAAAAATGAGTTAGATTATACTCACCCAGGGGCGGTCCGTGTCCGGACTGATGGGTGTTGCGGTCCTGTCCAGTGCCTCCAATCTTCTAACGGTGACGTCCTCTTCTTTCCTTCCTATCGTGACTCCTGCGCAGGCGCACTGCTCTGCCCTGTTGAGGGCAGAGCAGAGTTCTGCACTGCGCAGGCGCTGGGAGAGGTCCGGTGCACCCTCAACAGGGCAGAGCAGTGCGCCTGCGCCGGAGCCACGACAAGAAGGAAAGAAGAGGACGGCATAGCATGAAGATGGGAGGCGTCGGACCGCAACACCCACCGGACCAAGACCAGACCAACCCCTGGTGAGTATAATCTAACGTGTTTTTCTTCTCTTTCAGGTTAAATCGGGGGCTTATCTACAGCATTACAGATAAGCCCCTGATGTCGGTGCCGACAGCTTATATTCCAAAAAAGGGGTGACAGATTCCCTTTAAGGCTTCGGTCTCCTGTAGTAGCCCTTGAGTATAGCACATGTGCGACAGAAGTACACCTTCTAACAACCCATTTCATAAAAATGGTTGAGGAACAATAAATACTTATCAATAGAAAAAAGGCTCTGTTAGTGTATCACCACCGAAAACATAAGTGCTCAATTAACAAATTTATTTCTCTCATTTGCTTCATATCAGCGTGTTAGCCAGGGGTCCGCAGCATACCATAACATTGATATCAGCACAAATCCTGCCATGCTGCAGGTCCAGCTCTCTGAACCCTCGGCACACTATACCATTACCATCAGTACATGGTAATACTACCGTAATTGTACTAAATTATTGGTAGTGGTTGTAGTAGTAGTGCCTATTCAACCAGCCGATAATTAAAAGACCACCACATCAAATCCCTGTCCTGGGCAGCCCATTCTCCAGACCTGAACCTCACTGAAAACCTCTGGAATGTAATCAAGAGGAAGACGGATAGTCACAAGCCATCAAACAAAGAAGAACTGCTTACATTTTTGTACCAGAAGAGGCATAAGTTCACCCAAAAACAGTGTGACAGACTGGTGGAAAGCAGCCAAGACGCATGAAAGCTGTGATTAAAAATCATGGTTATTCCACAAAATACTGATTTCTGAACTCTTCCTGAGTTAAAACATTAGTATTGTTATTTCTAAATGATTATGAACTTGTTTTCTTCGCATTATTTGAGGTCTGAAAGCACGCGAACCGGAGGCAGAAAGAGAAGCACAGTGACAGGGAACAGGACGAGGAGAGTATGTGGTGTTTTTTTCCTTATGTGTATGGGCCATTTGGGTGGGCATGGGGAGGCTATGGGGGTGACGACAAGGTGCTGCACACCTGGGGTGGGTGACAACTTGGTGCTGCACACCTGGGGTGACATGAAGGGGTGATATGGTGCTGCTGCTGTACATGGTGTATATAGGGAGGCTGTGTGGGGCTCATGCAGTATATGGGGAGGCTGTGTGGGTCTCATGCAGTATATGGGGAAGCTGTGTTGGGCTCATGCAGTATATGGAGAGGCTGTGTGGGGCTCATGCAGTATATGGGGAGGCTGTGTGGGGCTCATGCAGTATATGGGGAGGCTGTGTGGGGCTCATGCTGTATATAAAGGGAGGCTGTGTGGGTCTCATGCCGCATATAAGGGGCTGTTGGGGGAGCTCATACAATATACTGAAGGGGCTGTGCTCAGGTTCAAACGATATATGGGGGGTGTTGGCATTCTTAATTCTGCTCAATATACAATTCTGATACAATTAATATTAATAAAATTATCAATAATATAATAATTATAAAATATCAATATTGAGAAGAATTAATTTTGGCCTATTGGTTCGGCCCTCCACGACAGTCATGGTCTCTCATGTGGCCCCTCAGGAAAATTAATTGACCACCCCTGTTATAGAGGGTCACATCCACATTACAGAGGGTCACATCCACAACACAGAGGGTCACATCCACAATACAGAGGGTCACATCAACAATATGGAGTGTCACAAACATTATAGACGGTCACATCAACATTGTAGAGAGTCACATCCACATTGTAGAGAGTCACATCCACATTTTAGAGGGTCACATGATGTGACCCTCTAAAATGTGGATATGACTATCTAACATGTGGATTTGACCCTCTGAAATGTGGATGTGGTCCTCTAAAATGTGGATGTGGCCCTCTAAAATGTGGATGTGACCCTCTAAAATGTGGATGTGACCCTCTAAAATGTGGATGTGACCCTCTGTAATGGGGATGTGGCTCTCTAAAATGTGGAGAGAGAAAGAACAGAGAGAAAGAAAGAAAGAACAGGGAAAGAAAGAAAGAAAGAAAGAACAGAGAAAAAAGAAAGAAAGAGGGTAAAGAAAGAAAGAACAGAGCGAAAGAAAGAACAGAGAGAGAGAAAGGAAGAAGGGAAAGAAAGAGAGAACAGAGAGAAAGAAAGAACAGAGAGAGAAAGAAAAAAGAAAGATTAGAGAGAGAAAGATTAGAGAGAGAAAGAAAGAGGGGAAAGAAAGAAAGAAAGAACAGAGAGAGAGAAAGGAAGAGGGGAAATAAAGAAAGAACAGAGAGAAAGAAACAGAGAAAAAAAGAAAGATTAGGGAGAGAAAGAAAGAACTGAGAGAGAGAGAAAGAAACAGAAAGAAAATAAAGATTCTATAAAGATACTATAGCAGCCCGGCTCCCATTGTAATGCCCGCTTGAGCCTCCCAGTGCAGGACATATCATGGCCGACATCCCCGCTGTCCACGCTTTCGGAGGAGGACACAGTGATGGATCTGAAGCATTCCCTGAAGTGCCTCCATGGTTCCGTCACAATCTCCTCCCAAAATTACCTCATTTCTGGTCAGCTTCCGCCGTGTACTCCTGTGTCCGTGGGAAAAGCTCCCAGCCGGGGCAGATTGTCTCTCAAAATCGGGACTGTCCCGCTGGATCTGGGATGGTTGGGAGGTATAAATGCTCCCCACCATACATCTTGTACATGCATGGCTCCGCACTCCTCATACACAAACGGTTCCGCTTTCTATGATTTATACACACACGGCTCTGCTCCATACACCTCACACACACGGCTCCACTCAGTACACACATGGCTTCACTCTGTAAACCTCGTACACATGCGGCTCTGCTTCGTACACAGGCGGCTTCACTCCATACACACGCGGATCCACCCAGTACACACATGGCTCTACTCTGCTCCGTACACACATGGCTCAGCTCCGTACACACAGCGCTCCATTTCGTAAAAAAAGTACATATGCGGCTCCGCTCCGTACAACCCATACACAAGGCTCCCCTCCGTACACCCCGTACACACGCAGCTCCGCTCCGTACACACATAGCTCCCCTCCATACACATGCGGCTCCACTCTGCACACCCCATACACACACGGCTCAGCTCCGTACACCTCATATACACGCGGCTGTGCTCCGTACACCTTCTACACATATGGCTCCGTACACCTCGTACACAGATGGCTCCGCTCCGTACACACGCGGCTTTGCTCCGTACACCTTGTACACATATGGCTCTGCTCCGTACACTGTGTACACACAGGGCTCCGTTCAATACACTTCGTACAAACGCATCTCTGCTCCATACCCCTCGTACACACGGCACCACTCCGTACAGCTCGTACACATATGGCTCCGCACGCCTCGTACACACACGGCTCCGCTCCGTACACCTCGTACACATTTACCTCGCACACACGTGGCTCCACTCCGTACACAAGCGGCTCTGCTCCGTACACCCCGTACACATGCGGCTTCGCTCGGTACACCCCGTACACACGCGGATCCGCTCCGTACACCCCGTACACACGAGGCTCCGTACACACGTGGCTCCGCTCCGTACACCCCGTACACAGGCGGCTCCGCTCTGTACACACGCAGCTCTGCTCTGTACACCCTGTACACACGCTTCTCCGCTCATCCCGTACACACGCAGCTCCGCTCCGTACACCCTGTACACACGCGGCTTCGCTCCGTACACCCTGTACACACGCGGCTCCTCTCCATACACACACGGCTCTGCTACATCCACACTGTAAACCTCTCCTCACCCCACACATAAACTTTACCTCATTCAGCAGGATGACAAACAGCACAGCAGCGTCCTGCAGTCACTGAGGGCCCTCATCATGTGATCCCTGACTCCTCCCCTCCTGTGACCTCATCACAGGTCCTGTGCACACAGGAGAAGAGATTAGAGAGCTACACTACTGCTCCAATCCCAGCGTGCCGCCAGCTGCCACGGCAACGCGGTCTGAGTGCAGAAGGACTTTTTAGCCCTGCGGATTTTTCCGCGCAGAATGGAAGAAATCCGCAGGTCAAATGACCTGCATTTTTCCTGCGGATTTCTTTCATTTTTCCTGTGGTTTTATTGCGGTTTTTGTGCAGTTTTCCACTGCGGTTTTCCCCCTGCGGATTTGGTGACAGGGGAGATGGAAAACCGCACAAAAGAAGTAACATGCTGCGGATTTTGTACCGCAGGAAAACCGTGCGGAAAAATCCGCAGCGTCTGCACAGCGGGTTTTTTTTTCATTGATTTTAAGGCTACTGTACATCACAATGCAGATATGCAACGTTTCTGCGCGGTAAAATCCGCTGCGGATCCGCTGCAAATCTGCATCGTGTGCACACAGCCTCAGCCTGCAGTCAGTGCAGTGACTGAGTCCTGCCCCGCACTGTGTCTGCTCTGTGTGTGGCTGGCCGCTCACTCTTC
This sequence comes from Dendrobates tinctorius, assembly GCF_039654945.1. Classification (NCBI taxonomy): domain Eukaryota; kingdom Metazoa; phylum Chordata; class Amphibia; order Anura; family Dendrobatidae; genus Dendrobates; species Dendrobates tinctorius. The sequence continues at coordinate 11,950,906 of NW_027361738.1, forward strand.
TCTCCACTACCGCGGGCTGCGGTCATGTTTTTTCCAATCATGTATGTACACGCTGCGGCTGCTGGGCGGGCAAGTGGAGCGGCCCTGTCTGATGCTAATTAACTGGCCCGGGGGGCAAATGCCTCTCTGCCACCCGGCCCAGCCCGCCCCTGCATTTTGCTTACATATGTTTATTCTGACTCTCATTACACAAACCTGCGGAGCCCTCCATGCGCTTAGGTCTCTTTGTGACATTTTGCAAAATCTGTTTGTTTTCTCCTTGACGTGATGGACACATGCAGCTGTTATTGATTTCTGGAATAGAGGTGAGAGCATGGAGAAACTAGAAAGGGAGTTTAGAAAATGAAAACACTGGGAATGTAATTACATCCATCTGACAGGATGGCTAAGTGGGGGAGGCATGCCTGAAGGGAGAGGATCGGGGAAAAGAGCTGAAAATGCTTGGGCATTGTTTAATCTTTTCCTTCTGGTCGGGGCCACACATAATTGTAGTCAGCTTCTACACTTAAGGATAACAAACTTTTATACAACTACATAGAGTATTTTCTTTGTTGTAAGATTTTTGGGCCACTTTATATCTCATAAGGTAACACTTTGATTTTGAATACAATCTAAAAGTTGTCATTTCCAGGTTCAAGAATGTTATGTGTAAAAAGTCAAGATGAATTTATTATGTGCTAAGAAGGTAGGTGGAAAAACTAAAGGCGTTAGACTACACCCTATTCTGAGGTTTCTCCAAGTTCATTCCCAGACCACCATTAGCTGAAGCTGAAACCACCTACTGTAGCTTGTAATGCAACTCTAGAGAAGGCTGAAAGCGATATATGTTTTTGTAGTACACCCTATTTTGAGGTGTCCCCGCCAAGTTCACTTTTAATCCACCATTGCCGGAAGCTAAAACCACTTATCCTATGTTCAGAATAATATTATGCCTTAATTTCAGGCTTTGACATTAGGCTTTATTACTTCTTGCCACGACACAGAATGGAAACAGGATCAAAAGTTTTGTGTTATCAATCAAAAACTTTAAGAAGACAGTCCCTACTTCCCAACAGACAGCCGTTATAATTTACATGTGTCATATAAATATATATAAAAGTTAAGATTAACATGGCATGGAAAAACAGAGGCGAAATATGTTATTGTTACATTGGGAAAGTACATTTTGACTCGGGAGAAAAAATGGTGGAGGAAGTGGAGGAAGGTTTTAGCGATTGAATGCTCACCTTGTTTGATTGTGCTGCATAGACACAACTATATTGAGTAGCATATATCAATGGAAGAATGCTGCTGGAACTCCGATCCCTCTCAGAAAATGGTGCCAACCTCAAGGAAGAAAATGGAGATTGTTGAGGTAAGCAGATGATGATCACCAGTAGAAACTATGGGTACAATGTTTGGCCAGCACAAAGCCACACTTGGTATCCACTTCTCAATGAAGAAGACCCAGTTCCATGAAACACATTGTTTTTAAGAAGAAACCAAGTAGAATCTTACGCTACCTGTGTTGTGGAAGTTCTGAGCTGACTACACATGGTACGCACTGTTTCTCTTGGTGACCATCACCTGACAATACAATTTCCATTATTATATTAAATAGCTATTGAATGTAGTGAAAAACGTATTTACATATTAAAGATTTTTCCACTACAACTATTATTTTGAAGATATCCGTCACTTCCACAAATCTGTTGTGACCAACTCTGACAAGATGTTAGCAGCGCACCGAGCAGAACTCCACAGTATGCTATTTTACTGTGTAGTGGCTGATGTTGGGCACTGCAGATCAATTCCTATTATTTGTAGTGCTGCTGATCTGCAGTACTCAGCAGCACCCACTGAGCAGTGCACAAGTTGTGGTCTTTTTCTCTTTTCACTGATTTCATCTGGTTGCTGGAACTTGTAACAGTTAATAGGTGCTGAACCATTGTAGAACTGATATTGATGATCTGTTCTGAGGGTCACTCATCAATATCATAGCAGTGAACAACCCCTTTAAGCACAACTGCTTAGCAGCTCTAAAACAAAGAGTTTGCATTATGTTCTGATATCAAAGCAAGAATCTTACAGGACGCCAAAATTCTTACCATGCTTTGCTTTGGTAAAGTTTGCATGTGCAAAATTTGAGGATTTTTAAATAAAAATGTATTTTACTATATGAATGTTATTATTTGCTTCTATATATTGCTACAAATAAATAGTGACTCTTGTTGACATTTTCCTTTCTTCATTTCCAATTGAGCAATGAGAATCCACCCTTTTGTGATAGTCATAGGAAAGTGTTATATAATGTTTAAAAAAACTATTTTTAATGTTGTTTTTGTGCTTATGTGTCATAGAAGTTTAAGTACACGCCTTATTAACTGCTTAGTAAATTCCATGTATTATAATGTTTATTTAGATTTTTAGAATTCAAAGCCATTTCACAAGTTTAAATATATCACAAAAAAATCTCTGTTTATTTCACGTTTCTGTTTATTTTTAATCTCTTATAAAGTCACCTTTATGTTGCAATTTTTCTTTTTGACTTTGTCGACTTAGCATTGCCTGGAAATTGAAGCATGAAAAGTTATATAAATTTAACTTCAATCCGTCTCAATGTTTCACTTCACTTTGTCTCTACTTTGGTTAATTCTGAGAGGGACTTTGCATATGCACATGGCAACAATTATTTGAAATAATAAACCTACCCTGAGAACCTGAGCATTCATGGGCCAACAGATGTGTCAACCTACTTAACAATATAGCAAAGTCATTTATTTCAATCAAGGTGATGCAGCACATGAAAATAAATAATTGAAGCTTTAAGTACAAACAGCGCTGTAACGTGTTGGAAGCAGTGTTGTAGCATTACACACCTGTTTGTCCAAAAATTAGAACTAGCAAAATGGTAATGTTATCGTAATGGTAATAAGTTCGTCTACAGATTTAGTACACACTTCCGTGATCTCTTCCACATTCTCACTTGTTTTTTTTAAACACAAGATGAAAAGTAAATGATTTCAATAAGGAGATGTGATTGGGAGGTGCTGAAGTACCTTTTAACACAAGGGTGTGGCTATGATAGACCACCTACTTAGAAGTTCTCCTACCTAGGATTGGTAGTCTACCATAGCTATACCCTTGACCTACCATAGCCATACCCTTGAGTTAAATGATACTTTTGGTACTGTTTAGGTGTTTTTAATCATATTTTTGTATGCCTATGATGATTTAAAAAAATGTATTTGTACTTTTGGTACCCTCTTGTTATGTGCACTTTCTTTGCTCTTTTGATATTTTTGAGTTGTTCCGGTAGCTACAGCAATTAACATGCTATGAAATTTTGGCATAATTTATTTATCAACAAAACACTAAAACCATAGAAAAAGCTCTAAAATCTACTGGCCTAATACATGGATTTTCTATTAAGGGGGTTAAACAAAGTAAAAAAAAATGATAGTGGCTTGCAAAAGTATTCACCACATTGGCTTTTCATCTATTTTGTTACATTACAGCCTGTGTTTAAATATTTTTGTAACCCGATTTGTGTGTGATGCATCAGCACGAAATAGTCTAAGTTGGTGAAGTGAAGTGAGAAAAATATAGGCATAATTTAAATTTATGGGATCAAATAACTAAAAATTGGCATGTGCATAAGTATTTGCCCCTTTTGCTAGGAAACCCTTAAAATTTTCTGGTACAAGCAATTATCTTCATAAGTCACCTGCTTAGTGAAAGGAAGTCCACCTGTGTCCAATCTAGGTGTCACATGTCTGTCAATATATACACATCTTTTCTGAAAGGCCACAGAGGCTGCAACACCATTAATGAAGAGGCATCACTAACCGAACACCATGAAGACCAAGGAGAACTCCAAACAAGTCAGGGACAAAGTTATTGAGAAATATAAGTCAGGGTTGAGTTATAAAATAATATCGCAATCTCTGACGATCACCTGGAACACCATCAAATCCCTTACCTTCAAACCTGCCAAGAGAGGGCCGCCCATCAAAACTTTCAGGCCAGTCAAGGAGAGCATGAATTAGAGAGGCAAGACAGAGACCAGCGATATGAAGGAGCTGCAGAGTGCCCAAGCACAGACTGGAGTAGCTTTCCATACAACCACAATAAACTGTACTTATCAAAGAGGTGGCCTTCATGGAAGAATAGGCAGAAAAAAGTCTTTACTTACACACAAAAATTTTAAGACTCTTTGTTAGTTTGCCAACAGATATGTGAGAGACTCCCCAAATGTCTGGATGAATGTGCTGTGGTCAGATGAGATCAAAATTTTACTTTTTGGCCACCAAGGTAAACGCTATGTGTGACACCAAACCAACACATCTCATCACCCCAAAACACTATTCCCAAAGGGAAACCTGGTGGTGGCAGCATCATGATGTGGGATGGTTCAAGTCAAGGGGAAGATGGATGGTGTGAAAAACAGGGATATTCTTGAGCAAAATCTGTTTGAGTTTGTCAGTGATTTGAGACTGGGACAGAGGTTCACCTTCCAAGAAGACAATGACCCAAAGCATACTGCTAAAGCAATGATCGAGTGGTTTAAGGGGAAACATGTAAATGTTTTAGAGTGGCCTAGTGAAAGCCTTGACTTTAATCCAGTAGAGAATCTGTAGTCAAACCTGAAGATTGCTGTTCATCAGAAGAAACCATAAACCTTGAAGGAGGTGGAGCAGTTTTGCCATGAGGAATGGGCAAAAATCCCAGCAGCAAGATGCGGAAAGCTCATAGAGACTTATACAAAGCAACTTGCAGCTATAATTGCCACAAAAGGAAACTCTAAAAAGTGCTGACTTTAGGGGTGAATAGTCATGCAGACTGAGTTTTTCCGTTATTTTGTTCTTTGTGTTGTTTACTTCACAATAAAAAGAAAATCAAATGTTGACAATTGTAGGAATGTTGCATGTTCTTTACATGAACTGATGCAAATCTGCAAAACATACAGGAAATTCCAGGTTGGGAGGTATCAAAACACAAAAAATGCCAACGGGGTGAATACTTTTGAAAGCCACTGTATACTCACCTATCCCCTAACATTTCCCAACCACCACAGGCTACTGGCGGTCCTCCATTAACTTCCTAGGGTTATGCTCCACCCTAATACTTGTCTCCTCTTCAAATTTTGTCAGCACTTCTGATGCCAGCTGTATCTCAGAACATGTTCTGATGTTATACTGGTGGCCCTCATTGTGGTTTTGTGTGGTAGCTCACATCATAATGTTATAACATGCATTGCTGCCTAAATGGGGCTAGAAGTTGCTTGAAGAGTGAGTAATAGACCAGTGGAGTGAAGAGTCCATCTATGTACCCCCATGGGGAGCTGCAGTGGCATGGACAGGTTAAGGAATAGGTGAGCCAGCAGTCTGCAATGTAAGCAAAGAGTATTCCCCAAAAAATATATTCAATTCTGATGTAAAATTTTATTAAAATCGCAGGTCCTGGGAAATTCAAACAATTTGTGATTTGATTTCCTCCAATAACCAAATTCCCTTCAATATTTTACACATTGCAGAAGATTGCATCAGTCACAGAAGGCTTGGGTGTAAACATGACAGACTTCTCTATATATTAGAGAAGAACACACTTTTGCGCCTGAAGTCAATTTAACAACAGTGCATGTCACATCTAAACTACATCCTGCTCCACATTTTGACTTTTGTATGTGTGTCAACCTACCTAGCATTTCTTATTCCATCCTATTACGGAAGGATTGAAAAACTGGGGTTGAAAAGATTGTCAACAGTGAATTATAGTGTTATGCAAAATGTATGGTAAAAGAAAAAGTGACAAATGAAATGGACAGGGTAGAATAAAAGAAAAAAACACACACCATGACTAGGATTGTTGGAGCCGCTAGCAGCAGCAGAAGAACCAAGACATCACTGGCACCAGCCATCTGGGCAATAACACTATTGGTATCAGGTCACAATTGGCCTCTTTTGCCTCCATCAAATGTATTAGTGGGTAAGAAGTGAAGTGTATGATGAAATATATGGCACATTGCTTGTCTTATTCACAGCAGGATAACGTTATCTCTGACAGCAATACTATCAGTCAGTGATCTGCACAGAATGGTCTGCCTGATCAAAATGACAAAAAGGGATGGTATGTGGACCATTTTTTTATACAAAAAATGTCTCAGTGCATTGCGTTAGGCTGGTTTCATATTTGCGCTCAGAAGGGCTGCGGATGGCTGCCTACTTCCTCCTTTCTTCCTCCCTGAATCTCTGCCTACACTCCGCCTACTTCTGTATGCATCCTGCGTTTCCCTGCATACCTATCTTTAACATTAGGAAAGGAGGAAGTAGGCAGCCATCCGCAGCCCTCCTGAACGCAAATATGAAACCAGCCTTAGTGAATGAACTGTTGGTTACTACTAGAGTTGAGAGAATTTGTTCGGATTCCCTCTTATTCGGCAAGCTATACCGAACAAACAGGCTCTGCATGCATGTTCTGTGACTGTGATACAGCCGCGACACATGCAGCTGCGACGACGATCAGCTGTTCAGCCTGAGCGCTCCAGGAAGCCAGGTTCCCTCTGCAGCTTATTCGGTAAGAGCTATAGCTTGCCAAATAAGAGGGAACCCGAACAAATTCGCTCAACTCTAGTTACTACCAGGTTGCGATCCGTTTCTACGGTAAGTATGCTTTGACATTACTTAAGGCTGTTATCTCATTAACGTTATTGAAAAGGGTAAGACACGGTACTAGAAAATCTCAGAGTGTTATACATTACCTTTCAAGTCAATTTGAGCACCTGTGATAAATTTGCTGCAACTTGATTTTTTGGGGAAAAAAATTGCTGATTCTGGCAAATTCATCATTCAAAATATTCCACCATTTCTAGAGGTCAATTCTTCAAGATGTTTGGATAAACCTCCCTACTGAGTTCCTTCAAAAACAGCATGCAAGTGTACCCAGAAAAATTGATGATTTGATGCAGTTTTGAAGGCAATGAGGGGTGACATCAAATATTGATTTGGTTTACATTTTTTTATTCACTTTGCATTTTGTTAGTTGCTAAAAATAAACTGTCAACATTTCTAGTTTTGAAAAACATTCTTATTTCACATATATTTTTTCCACACCAAAGTTTTGCACAGTGCTGTATATACAGTCATTAATTCTTATTGCTCAAAGCCTTTGAATGGTCAGTCACAGCAGATGTACTAGAATGTACTGATCAAGCGTCGGAATATCATTGCCCTTTAGGCTTTTGCCCTATGGTATTAGTATAAGGGAGGAAATAATAATTATTTCTACTTTACAAAAACAGTCTTTCAATTTTACGTCAATCTGTTGATCTCGAAGTTCTTCCAGCTTGGCTAATTAATTGCATGTCTGGGGAAATAATTCAGAGTTTAATGCTTAGACAGTAATCACAGGCAAACACCCAATCTTGTTTTTATCCCATTATCGTCCCTGCACTGCTCAGTAATTTTCCAAATGGGGTAAAGAGTCTGCCAGAACAAAATCAAGTGATGCTTCTGTCCCTTTTACCAACCATTAAATCTGAGTTTTAGCTCTGATGTTATAGATTGCAATATTCTGAAGGGACTGCAAAAGAATGGACAGAGAACAGTTATGATTAGTATGAAAAATGCACTTCTTAGACGCAATTATGTTATCACAACAAAGCCATCAATAATAATAAAATAAGAAATGAGACCTTATAATGGGAAAAAATATGTTCCTGTTTATTGAGCTGTCCTCGATATGTATATACATACCTACACAAACCTATATCCAAATTGTAACCTCTCATTGATAAAGCTTGAGCACAATTGGGATCATGTATCCATACAAAGATGCTAGGATGTGCTAATGTTTGAAAGATAATAGTTTCGTCATTTCAACTGACAAGGTTGAACAAAAACACAAGTCCAACCTATAACCCAATATGTTGATTAACTCTTCAGCGGCCTATGACTTCCATTTTCATCATTTATCATTAAAGAAGTTATGAGGATTGTAATGACCGGAGGTCTGAATAAGATCCAGTAGGTCACAAACCGAGACTGAGTCAGAAATCCCAAAAGAGTCTTTACTCAAACAGCAGACAAAATAGAACTCAGTATATGGAAGAAACAAATTGAATACCCTTATACAGTACACTCACTCAGCCGGAGCTGAAATCACTGTGCCAATCCAAGGTTCCCTGAAGAATGTATTAAGCCCCCGTTACACACTGCGATATCGCTAGCGATATCGCTAGCAATATCGCTGTAAAGTCACCGATTTTGTGACGTAGTAGCGATATTGCTAGCGATATCGCTGCATATGATACTTACCTCCGACCGGCTCCCCCGCTGGTTATCGCTGATCGCGCGAGAAGCTGCTGGACCATTCCTCGTCGGTCACTTCCTGCGGCGCTGACGAGCGACGCGTGGAGCCGGGCGGGAGGACATAGGATCGCCGCGCCTGACAGGTAAGTAGCGATCCCCGTCCCCAGCAATGTCGCTGGTGAGATCTGCCTGTGTGGCAGCTCACTAGCGACCACCTAGCGATGCACCAGCGATCCTGACCGCGTCATATCGCTGGTCGGGATCGCTGGTGCATCGCTAGGTGTAACGGTACCCTTACACAGGGATTTGAAATAAATTTACCTATCAGCAAGGTCAATTCAGGTACTCAGGGAAAAGGTGTAAATGGAATGTAGTGATATCAAAGGACCCCCTGGAATGGCACACTGAGTATAACCTACCCAAAGCTACAATAGCAATACATATAAATATAATACAAAGGTCCTTAAGTGCTTCAACTAGGGATACCTGGGTATCTATGACTATGGTACCTTTAACCTGAAGTGAGTGTCCTCTCAGGCATATAGATTGCATAGGCTGCAGCCAGTCCCAAATCTTTGGCGCCAATCAGTTGCAGCAACACAAGGTTCCTCGTCTTGTCGGCCGGTACCGAGCCCAAACGCTGGAGACTTAAAGTTCTGTAGCCTCAAGATGCTGTCTCTCCTCATGTAGTCCTCACGAATTCTCCTAGAAGCAATTCGCCTGTTTCTGCATAAAATATCTGTCCAATATTGCTTCTCAGCTCATCAAAACAGTGACTCTACAGTCACACAGCTCTCAGGAACGCTCAATCTTTGATCCACAGCAAGGTCTCAGGCTCCCAAAATGAAGGGTTGCAGTACACAGTCTTTACAGAGTTCAATGTCTTTGCTTATCACAAGCTGCTCCACACACACCATGTCTCTCAGGGCAGGGCAGTCTCTCTTCCTCTTCTGGAAACTTCCCTTACAGCTCTAGACAGCCGACAATATGCCCCACCCCCTAGCACACACAGATTCCTGGGCACTCGCAGCACCTGCTCTTAGCTGCAGCAGGCAAACACCACAGGGTCCTAGTGCTCTCCTGGTGTAATCTCTCTCTCTCTCTCTCTCTCTCTCCAGCACAGGAATCGCTGCAAAACTCGCATCCCCATTCTCCTCCTCCCCAGCACAGGAATCCCCCAGCACAGGAATCGCTGCAAAACTCGCATCCCCATTCATTAACATTGGACTCGCTAGACTTGCAACGAATAGCGAGTTTCCAAGTCGGACTCGTTACAGCCTAGCGATTCCGAATATTTCAGGATTCGCCCATCCCTAATACAGAACACAAATTTTTATTTGAATAAAGACTCCCCCACACTATCCCTCGTTCACCAATTTATAAAAAAAATATCATCTATCTCTCTATTCTGATGGTTCTAGCTTTGAATTTACTGTACTTGGCAGATAAAATGTCGGGTTTCCTTTGAGATATGTGCATAAAAATCGGGCGGCATACACATGTTTGTGTGCCATCTGATTTTTTTCTCACTCCCATAGACTTGCATTGGCAAGCATGATACAATTTTTTGTTCAGTCCAATCACTACTCTCTAGTGATGAGCGAAGCTGTGGATGTTCTCGCCGGGTTCGGGCGGACTTTTTAAAGATCCAAACTTGACCACGGACGCCAAACCCCATTCAAGTCAATAGGGACCTGAATGTCAGTGCTGTAAAATGGCTGTAAAATGGTCGTAGTAAGGACTAAAGACTGCAAAAGAAAGCAAAATGGGGGTAAGAGCAGGACAGTTACCCTGCAAACAAATGTGGATAGGAAAGCAATGTAAAAGAATTTTGTCATCATAGCAATCATAGTAAATTAGGGTGAAAATGAACAACATAACATTTTTAAAAGTGCCCTCACAGATCAGCTTGCTACCGCTAGTCCAGTTAAAAATCTCGCCCACATAGCATGGAGCAATATCTTCATAAATAAATGGAAATATACCATAGTTACATCCTTAGGACTATTTAATTAGGGTCCAAAGTAATACAACAATACAACAATAAAACATTGTTTTTCAACTTAGATGTTGAAATTTCAAAGAAGAAACATAATAAACAGCATGTGCAACAATAAAAGCACCCCAAATTAATATTGGTTGCACACCTTTTGGCATTGGTGACAGCCTCCAAACATTTCTTGTAGCCATCAATAAGCTTCTTGCACTTCTCAGATGGTATTTTCTCCCATTCTACCTTTGCAGTTTGTTCAAGCTCTTGAATGTTGGCACTTTTTTTTCCCAATGGCAGATTTCAGCTCACCTCCAAGATTTTCAATGGGATTGAGGTCAGGGCTCATTGCTGGCCATTTTAGAACAGCCCATTTTTTGTTTTCAACCATTCCTGTGTACTTTTGGATGTGTGCTTTGAGTTATTGTCTTGCTGGAGGACCCTTGATTTTCTACTCAAATCAAGTTTTCTTACACTGGGTAAAAGATTTCGCTCTAAAATCTTGATAATTCTCTGATTTCATGATTCCTGTCATACTGTCAAGGCCCCCAGTACCAGAAGCTGCAAAGCAACCCCACAGCATTATGTATCTTCCACCATGCTTAATTGTTGGTAGAGTGTTCTTTTTCTTTTAAGTTTCATTGCACTGACTGTAAACAAACTGTTGCTTTGCATTGTCAAAAAGCTTTATTTTGTTTCATCTGTCCAAAGAACATTTTCCCAGAAGGATTGTGGTTTGTCAAAGTATTCTTTGGCAAAGATCAAGTGTTCCTTTTTATGTGTTTTGTTCAGCAATAAAATAAATAAGGCAGCACTCTGTAGCACCATAGCTTGCAAACATGAAACATGAAAGTTGTACTGCATTACTGCATTAGAAATATGAAAAATTGAGAATGCTTAGCGCATAAATTGGCGAATTCATGTGTACCTGGAAGCCACATTAAGGCGATTCTCATTTTCCAGGACCTAACACCGCCAAACCTCTCTTAGACTAAAGTCTTTATGTGTATGGGAACCTATGAATCCTCTCTTGGACTGAAATCTATATCTTTGTATAGGGTTAAGGTCCTGCTATGATTGAAAATGCCTGAGGCTAAAAGGCGGAGTGCTCAGTCAGAAGGCTAATGTATACAAATTTCAAAAAACTGACCTTCACATCCAAACATAGACTAGGTGTGAACAGGTGCTTGCCTAGAGTTACCAGTTCTTACTGTGACTGGATGAGGAGGCAGTAAAGGAAGCAGAGGCAACCATAACATATAAACATCTAGCAATCCTTGGTGGTGGTAGGACATGGGCAACCATGCCTTCCACCTCTGTCCCAGCTTCCACTAGATTTACCCTGTGGGCAGTTTGGGAAACGTAACATCAAAAGCTGTGCTTCATGGTTCATGAAATGGTGGTCATGTGTACCTTGCCACTGATTGCGTTGCACAGTGCACATTTGATTTGGTCCGCAACATGTTAGTGCAGGGCATGGATGACCCACCTGGAAAAGTAGTAGCGACTGGGAACAGGATACTGCGGGACAGCCACCGCCATCAGTTTTTTTAAACTGTCCCTCTCCACCAGCCGGAATGGCAGCATTTCATAGGCCAGTAATTTGGAAATGCTGTCATTCAGGACCATGGCTCGTGGGTGGCTAGGAGGGGTATCTCTTCTCCATGGTTTGGGGGATAGAAAGTTGAACACTTCCATGGGACAGTGTGGAGATGCTCGGTGACACTGATGGTGGTGGTAATGCTGTCATATCCTCTCTTTGCGGGGAGCCAGGTGGCCCTGTTGATCGTGAGCAGGAGGAAGAGGGCCAATACCACAGTAGAAGAAGGAGCAGAAACTTTTTTAGGTGTGTACTCCACTGCGCCTCATGCTTGTAATTCAGATGTTTTGTCATACAGGTGGTGCTCAGGTTCAGAATATTTATGCTTCACTTCAGGGTCTGGTGGCACAGCATGCATACCACCTGTCGCTTGTCGGCAGTAGAGTCCCTGAAGAAATGCCACATCAGGGAGATCTTTTGAGCTGGCTTTGGTGGGCTAATTTTAGTGGTGCAGTGGGTAGTAGCAGAGAATGTACTGGCTTGGGGTAGCCCACTGCACATTTGCATCCTGCTCCATCCTTTGCTGTGCTGCTGGGGCAACATGGCCACCACCTATTCCACTGAACTGCCACATAAATAGGATGGCCTCTGCTCCATGTGAGGTCTGGGACCTCATCATCCCCTCTTCCATCTTCCACCAACTGCCCTCCTTGCCGATCTGCACACTGCAGAAAGACGCTGCAGTTGGAAACTGATTTTTGTCATCATTTGACATGTTCTGCTGTGGTCCACTGACTGTGTGCACTAGCCCTTCCACGTACTCATCCTCAAACATAACAAGTAGTCGGGCATCAGTGCACTCAGTCTCTTCCACTTCTGGGGCAAGGGCAGGTGGCTGGGCCTCGCCACAGAACCACAGCCAGCGAAGTAATCAAACTGCTTGGCTGATTTGCAAGGGGGTCAGGTGGAAACCCAATGACCATGGTCCTCCGGTGCCAACTGCGCATTTTCTGCAGTGGACCAGATGAAAGATAATGTGAAGGAACTGGAAAAACTATTAGAAATCCAGTCTAACACTTTTTCAACATCTTGTGGTCTCACCATTCGTACAGCAGTATTTGAGCCTACGAAAGGATATATAGCGTCCTGTCACCTGCGTGCATCAGAAGAAGGTCTTATATTTGGGCACGTAGCAGGTAATGAATAACCACGTCCTCTCCCTGCATCAGATACACCATCACCAGCTACACCAGTATCACCATGGCCACGGCCACAAGTCCACGTTCCTTATTTGATGCTCTCCTCATTTTTGGAAGTGGTTTTTCTAAACACTTTTCGTAAAGAGAGATGGTGGAATAGTAGATTTATTTATTTGCCACACCACTAGAAAACACACAACGGTCCTGAAAAATTATTTCTCTGGCCTATAAATGGCAACAAGCTGGCTGATGCCGTTATCTATTTCAACACCACTAGAAAACACACACCAGTCCTGAAAAAATATTTCTTTGACCTATTAATGGCAATGAGCTGGATGATGCCAATTATTTATTTGCCAGACAACTATAAAACACATACCGGTTTAGTGAAATTATTTCTTTGCCCTATAAATGGCAATGAGGTGGCTGATGCAAATTATTTATTTGTCACACTACTATAGAACTCACAGCGGTCCTGAAAAACTATTTCCTTGGCCTATAAATGGCAATGAGATGGCTGATGCCAATTATTTATTTGCAACGATACCAGAAAAAAACACAGTGATCCTGAAATTTCTTTTCTTTGGTCTATAAATGGTAATGATATGGCTTACACCAATTATTTATTTGCAATATTCAAAGAAAAAAAAAAAATAAAATAAATACAAAAAAATTACCTGCACATCATGTTTTAGCCATAATCCCAAGGAACGGATTAAAGGACTTTATTACACTAATTGGAACTGGTGAGTGCCGCATCTTGTTTTCTTCAATTTTGCCAATTATTTATTGGCAACATTACTATGAAACACACAGCGGTCCTGAAAAATTGTTTCTTTGCCCTATAAATGGTAACGAGATGGCTGATGCCAATACTTTATTGCCCAGACTACTATAAAACATACACTGGTTTAGGAAAGTTATTTCTTTGGATTAGAAATAGCACCGAGATGGCTGATGTTAATGATTTATTTCCCATACTACTAAAAAACACACAGTCCTGAAACATTATTTATTTAGCCTATTGTAACGTTCCACCATGCGAGTGGACGGGGATTACTCACTTTGCAGGTCTTTGAGGTAAACACTGGCATGCTCAGGGTTTAAAATGAAACCACTCAGTTTCTTACAGACAGTTCCAGCAGCCATTTGCACTGTCTGTTAAACATTCAGCTTTAGCACATGAAAACAGATACAGTCTCTCACTGAAAATACTTCTCACTGACCCCGGTCAGTATAACACGGACACCTGTCCGTTACCTGCTGGTGTCGGCCATACAGGTTCCCGGGTGCCTCTTATCCACAGAGGCATCCTATAGCCACTTCTCACACAGTCTTCCACTGACCCCGGTAAGTATAACTCACGGTTGTCAAGACCTTTACCTGTTGGATCACCACACAGGTTCTCGGATTCTTTTTATCCTCAGAGGCATCCGATAGATATCAGTTCACACACAGTCTCTTTCTGACCCTGGTCAGTATCACACGGTTTTCAAGACCGATACCTGTTGGCCACACAGGTTCCCGGATCCCTCTTACCGCAGAGGCATCCTGTACACATTTCTCTCTGACCCCGGTCAGTATCACACGGTTTTCAAGACCGTCTGCTCCTTTTGGCTCGGACTCGCCGGCACGGCTTCCCCAGGCTATGCGACGTCCGAGCCTGGAACATGGGAGCTCTGTCTGGGCTGACAGTCTCCAACACTCTCTCACACCTGTGCAACACACCTTCATTAGATTGGTATCTGGGAGTGGTTACAGGCTATCACATGGCTAGTCACATGTTCATGACCTCATCACAGGTCCTGCAGATTCACAACCACACACATATCTTCAGCCAAAACAGGGTACAGCGAGCCCCCTCACCACAGTGTGGGGTACATGGGTAGCCCGACCTGCCCAACTCTTAAAGCTACCCATAGCCCAGACTCAAATGTGAACAACAACTACTTAAGAAAACACTCCGGGCTACATCACAGGGAGCTGCCATCCCAGTGACACATACCTTCCATTAGCCACGTGACCACCAGTCACACCACCCTATATAAATCACAACGAGATGGTTGATGCCAATTATTTATTACCCAGACTGCTAAAAACACACAGTGGTCATGTAAAGTTATTTATTTGGCCTATAAATGGCAATGAGATATCTGATGCCAATTATTTGTTTACCAGGCTACTAAAAATCACATAGTTGTCCTGACAAATTATTTATTTGTCTTAGAAATGATAACTAGATGGCTAATTCGAATTATGTATTTCCCAGACTGCTAGAAATCACACAATGGCTTAAAGGCATAATATTCCCACGGGTGGAGTGTGCAGAAAGTACACAGCAGCTTTTTGGCATAGTACTGCCAAAGGTGGTGGGGCAGAGTACACACAGCGGATTAAAGGCGTTGTACTCAGAGGCAGAAAGTAAAGATTACACACAGGGGCTTTCATCAACAGTACTCGCACAGGCGGAGAGGCGTGCAGAGTATACACAGCAGCAAAAAGGAATAGTACTCCCACTGGTGGGGGGTGTAGAGTACACATAGCGAATTTTGGCAAAATACTCCCACAGATATGGGTTGCATAATACTCACAGAGGCTTTTTTTGCAGAGTGCACAGTTCTAACCAGTCCTTTAGTCCAGCTGTGTCAAATATCTACACTAATGAGAACATACTGGCGGTGGCACATGTGACATGGCTGTGATGACTGTAGAAGTGCTTACAGTCCAAAAGCTTGTTGACTATCTGCGCTGGTGAACCCAAACAGGAAACGGGACGAGAGCGAGAGAGAGAGAGAGAAGGAGAGAGGAAGAGAAAGAAATACATGAAAGATAGGGAATAGGTTCATTTTGGGGAATAACCCTTTAAAGTAACCAAATTTACCATAAATGAATAACAAAACCATTTTTTACATGGACTAGATGTAGGTCAACAACAGGTTTATTAGAAAAGCAATCAGAGAAAATGTTTTAACCACACTGAAAACATTGGAAGGCATCAATAAATCATTGGTCAACCCAACAGCTATATGGAAAACAAAGTTGCAGGGATCGATAGGTCAGTATGTGCTGTTTTGATAGCACACCCGAAGCATACGTTGAAAAGAGTGAGACCCCTTTAAAAAAAAAAATGAAATGCAAATTAGGTTTGTTAGGTTGCCCCATATACAAAATAAATTAAAGAACATTAGTATGACATAAAATGGGAGAAAGCAAAAAAAAAAAAAAAATCAAATAGTTGACTGGTTTCCTTCTGCTGATTAACAGGGGGTAAAGGCATGTTAAACAAAAGCAGAAAGGGTGGTCAAACAAGTTTGTAAAAAACCAAGAGAAAGTTTTGATTTACATTTCATCTGCCAAAAATGAATTAAAAGAATATGCTCTTCTGGATCAAAAGTTGCCTAATTATAGTATGATGAACAAACAATAGGAAGGAGATTTTGCAGAAGATCATTTACTATCTAAGTAAAGGCATTTTGGGTAAATGAACTGTTTCATACCACTCAGCAGATGGCCCATAACTGATAACAATTAAGATCATTGATGATGTGATAAAACAGTGCAACAGTGGTAAGGTAATGTCTATCACAAAGAAGATGAATTACTGTCAGTAAAGAAGTGCAGAGATTCAATAAAGCCAAGTTAAAAGATATGAAGAAAATGTACCAAGGAACATTATTGAAGCAGCTTTCTTTTTAACCCCTTTACCACCTATGATGTATAGGTATGTTATAGGTTGTGTATTCCCCTTTGATGTAGGTTCCAGCACTGAGCCCACATCTCTTCAGGCACATGACAGCTGATCTCATCATATTAACATACTAAATGCCACTTTCAATTTTCAGCATTTAACGTACATGTTACTAACCCTTCCTAACGGCATTCCTGTCACATGATCGCTGGGTGTTAATGGGTTGGTATGATATACAGGGGTCTACATGAGACCCCCACACTTGTCATTGCCAATCTGCTATGAGCCCCACCCAGTGCCTGGTGTTCATGCAGATGATCATTTCTGCTACACATAGCAGGGCTGAAGCGGATTTACCTGTATGTCATCTCCCCTATACATAGTATATATCTATATGTCATCTCCCCCTATATGTAGCATATACCTGTATGTCATCTCCCCTGTATATAGTATATACCTGTATGTCTTTTCCCCCTGTATATAGTATATCCCTGTATGTCATCTCCAGGTTCCCTCCCATCTGTACACGGTGGAGGCACAATGTCTCCGCAGCACAGAGCATTTCAATGCAGCGGCTCCTCCCCCTGAGTTTAACACCATTTAGTTAGAAATTGTAAAGAAGGATTAATTTAGAGTGGCATTAGTTGTAGCTGTATAAATAAGTTTAAAGCGAACTAGGAATTGTCAGGTTGGCGCTGTTACACCGATTAAAATGATACCTGGGTTCGAGAAATCCGTCTTGTGTTTATTTGTTTAATCTGTATTTGAATTTTTAAGTTAATGAGAGAAGTTCCTGATTCTGAGCTCCTCCTGCAGTCTGTGTTAGAGGGTGGTCTGTGTCGGCACGGTAATAAATTGTGTTATTTCCAGCTTTACAGAAGGACGATAACACCATAGAAATGATAAGATTAATAGGCCTCAGTTAACACAACTGTTTACAAGGAAAACTGTTGCTCATAGCCACCAATCACAGCTCAGCTTTCATCTTTTAAACAGCTCTGGTGAAATGAAACATGCTTAGATATTGGTTGCTATGGGCAATACAGGCAGTGTAACCTTTTGTGGTCAAGAAGATGTGCCTTTGAAATATATATACTGCTCAAATAAAAAAAGGGAACACAAACAGCCTGTTGCAAATGTAAGAGTGTTCTCTTTATTTTTTTGACCAGTAAATCTTAGATATTTATTATACTGTATATATATATTAGATATTTATTTCATGTATATATATTAGATTAGATATTGATTATATGGGGCTTGGCGTGTGGAGTGGGCGAGGCTATGTGGAGTGGGCATGGCTTGTTACACACACACACACACATACATACACACACTAAGTTTTATATATATAGATTAAAAAAATATAAATTTTCAAATCAACCCCCTTTTGCCCCATTCAAAATAAAACAATACAAAAAATAAAAAATACACATATTTGGTATCCGTGGTTCAGAAACACCTGATCTGTCAAAATATGAAAAGAATTAATCCAATTGATAAACAGCGTAACAAGAAAAAATCAAAAGGACAGAATTACGTTTTTCTTTGGTCGTCCCAACAATACATTAAAATGCAATAATGGGCGATCAAAAGATTGTATCTACCTCAAAATATTATCAATAAAAATGTCAACTTGGCTCCTAAAAAATAAACCCTCACCCAGTTTCATATCCAAAAAAATGGAGACACTAAGAGTCTTGGAAAATGGCGCCACTTTTTTTTTTTTTTTTTAACAAACTAACATGTTTGGTATCTGCAAACTGGTATTGTTCAAAAGTACAACTAGTCCTACAAAAAACAAGCCCTCACATGGCCATATTAATGGAAAAATAAAAAAAGTTATGACTCTGGGAAGAAGGGGAGCAAAAAACTAAAACTCAAAAACGTAACATCCCAATGTGATGAAGGGGTTAATACAATTTTAATACTCTTGTAACATGCATGTACATGGTTTATAACACATTATACTGAAATCTAAATTTTATGCATAACTAATAAATTAATTAACAATAATAGGCAGCCCCTGTAAAAACTAAGGTTACAGGAGCCACACTGCAACTGAAAACAGCAGCAACTATGTATCACCGCTGCCTTTCCATTGTTTCCCTGCAGAATCACTTAGGGTATGTTCCCAAGGTCAGTAATTGGCAGCGCTTTGGACGCAGCACATGTCCGCTCCGTCCAAAGCGCTGCCGTCTTTAGAACGCAGGTGATTCTGCATGTGTTCATTGAACCGTGCAGAATCACCGCGTCCTATTGCATTATATGGGTGACTTTATGTTGCGGAGACTGAGCATATCCGCAAGATAAATAGACATGCTGCAGTCTGGAAAGATGTGCTGCATGTGTGTGTAGGCAGGGATGCCGGAGGTGTCCCTGCACACATAGTGGACATGGGAATCCTATCCACTATGCTGTAGCATCTGGACGCTGCGGATGTACACAGCGTCCAACCAGCAGCGCTTACTGACTGTGGGAGTATACCATTAATCTTTTATGGAAACAGCTGCTTCACCTGCGAGACCGCACAGTCGATTATGCTGACTCCATAGTTTTTCGGTCTAAACAACTGTTTTGCTGCAGAATTAAGTAACTATGCAGGGAAACATTTATAAGACTGTGGCGGCACAGGGCTGGTGATGTTTTCAGCTGCAGTGTGTGAACACTAGATAAGAACAAGATAAATAGAATTGTAACTTTAGGAATTGGGGTTTTACAGGGTTGTCTCATTAAAACAACCACTTGGTAAAAAGAAACTGGCTCAATTTTCATCTGATCGTCATAAGGCAGATTATAAAATCCCAATAGATCAGGATATATCCTCAGGGATGTCAAAATCGCGATTTCAATTAATATATGCTATGACATGACAGTAAATCAAGAGAATACCTCACCATGTTGTATGCAGAGAAGTTAGGACTGTCAACACAAAAACTGCTCTTTTTAAGTGTCTGTACTCTGTGACTCATTTAGTGAGGGAAACACTTACTAGAAAGCAGTATGAAGCACTTATACTGAGCAGTATAGCTGCCCCATTGTCCTGCTGCTGTGCAGCGCAAACGTGTGCTTAAGCCATGTCCATCCCTAAATGCAAAGCATTAAAATTCCACCATATTGTACAAGCTGCCAGAGCTGATCTGTGAACGCTTTATTTTAATTTCCAGAATTCTGTGTTTTTAGACGTTATTAATGCTGCTTAACATAGTATAATTTACACATATATGGTAATAATCAAAAATAGATCATGTGAACAGAAGGATCTAAGCCATCCACCAGGGAATCGGGAGCACAACATAACTAGTCCAGTTGGGAAAGTGGGCCATTATTTTACATTGATAGATGGCTGTTTTGCTGGGAGAGCAGTAAACTGTAATACTGTATTATGTAACCCTTATGTATTGATATGTGGTTATCATTAGACTCATTCTTTGCTATCTGTGTCAAGCAGAGACCTTCCATGTAGATGTGTGATGCTCAGGCTGGTTTCCTTGTTTTTAAGTTGATTAAATGGGAACTGAATCACGTTTGCATTGTTAAGATTTATGACTTACCATTTGATACCTTTTCTTTGACAGATGAAATGCTTTTTTTAATTAAATTGTTAATATATATGATAAGCTTAATTTTCATATTGTCTGAGAATATGCAAGAACATGTATTTCCAAGGTGTCTAAACTATGGCCAAGTACCATTGCTAATTACATTCCAAAATACAGGTGCATCTCACAAAATTAGAATATCGTCAAAAAATTTATTTATTTCAGTTCTTCAATACAAAAAGTGAAACTCCTATATTATATAGAGTCATTACAAACAGATTGATCTATTTCAAGTGTTTATTTCTGTTATTGATGATTATGGCTTACAGCCAATGAATACCTAAACGCCATGATCTCAGCAGAATAGAATACTTTATAACACCAGCTTGAAAAAATGATTTTAGAATCCAAAACGTTGGCCTACTGAAATGTATGTTCAGTAAATGCGCTCAATACTTGGTCGAGGCTCCTTTGGCATCATTTACTGCATCAATGCGGCGTGGCATGGAGTCGATCAGCCTGTGGCACTGCTGAGGTGTTATGGAAGCCCAGGTTGCTTTGATAGCAACCTTCAGCTCACCTGCATTGTTGGGTCTGGTGTCTCTCATCTTCCTCTTGACAATACCCCATATATTCTCCATGGGGTTAAGGTCAGGCGAGTTTGCTGGCCAATCAAGCACAGTGATACTGTTGTTTGGACAGTGTGGTCAGTTGTAGCGTGGACAGGTGACAAGTCCGGCTGGAGAATGAAATTTCCATCACCAAAAATCTTGTCGGCAGAGGGAAGCATGAAGTGCTCTAAAATATCCTGGTAGATGGCTGTGCTGACTGATCTTGATAAAACACAGTGGACCTACACCAGCAGATGACATGGCCCTCAAACCATCACTGATTGTGGATATGTCACACCTTATATGCACCTTCCGTACGTGGCTGCTTCTGAAAATAAATATTTTCTCATTAAAGTATGTGCTTTTATAGTACTGTCAGTCAGGGTCAGACTGGGGTGTCTGGGGCCTACCAGGGGAATGGACTCTAGGGGCCCACCCTACAGCTATATACAAATATCTGTCAGTCGTTATCCCCATTATAGTGGAGCATCGGCTGTAAAATACAGGCGACTCCTGTACATCTACTGTGCGCCACCACAAATGGGATGTATAATTACAGTAGTTTACATTAATGGGGTTCTTTGGTTAGAACAAGTTATCACCGATCCATGGGCTCCACAGGATAGGTGATCGCTTAGGTCCGACCATTAGAAACTGCACCGATCGGAAGAATGAAAAAGTTTTGTCGTTGATAGGACACTTATGCTTATGTTAAAATGGAGCCGCAGGTGGGATATCTGACCGAAGCTCCATTCATTCTCTTTGGAGCATCTACAAAAAAAACAAAGTGGAGCCACTGAGGGAAGGAATGGATCAGTTGTCAAGTCGGACATGCCACTCCAGTCTAATGGGGATAAAAAGTTCCACATTTTGCTGAATGGGTCCAAGTAGTCAGACCCCCACCAATCAATTACGTTATCATTTATCCTGTGGAGAGATGATTACTTTTTTCCACAGGAAACCCCCTGTAAGTGCATCTCTGCCACTGTGTACACAGTATTTAATCTCTAGTTGAAATAAAGAATCTTCTCCTAAATAATATCAGAGAGAACAAATGACTGCCATACAAAACACAATCCACTATACCAAGACCAATACCACCACATACAGGAAGAAATACCAAAACACCATGATCAGACCACATGGAGACCGAATACTACTACATACAAGGGACAAATACCGCCACACCATGACCAGACCACATATTACCACCACATAGTGACCGAATAATATGACATACTAGCTGAAAAGCCCGGCACTGCCTGGGCATAGTAACTAACTGTGGTTAGTTATAGCAAATTATAATTATCCTCCATCCCATAGTCCCGTGCCCATATACCCATCATACATATCCACGATCCCATAGGCCCATGCCCATATACCCATTAAACATATCCTCCATCCCATAGTCCCGTGCCCATATATCCATCATACATATCCGCCATCGCATAGTCCCGTGCCCATATACCCGTCATACATATCCTCCATCCCATTGTCCAGTGCCTATATACCCATCACACATCCTCCATCCCATAGCAAATTATAATTATCCTCCATCCCATAGTCCCGTGCCCATTTACCCATCATACATATCCACGATCCCATAGGCCCGTGCCCATATACTCATCATACATATCCTCCATCCCATAGTCCTGTGCCCATATACCCATCATACATATCTGCCATCCCATAGTCCCGTGCCCATATACCCATAATACATATCCTCCTTCCCATAGTCCCATGCCCATATACCCGTCATACATATTCTCCATCCCATAGTCCAGTGCCCATATACCCATCACACATCGTCCATCCCATAGTCAACCATTATGACATTATAGTGAGCGGTGGGGCTTGCAACCTATGATGAAATCAGTGTCGCCATGGCAACCAATATGACATCATAATGAGGGGCGGGGC
This sequence comes from Dendrobates tinctorius, assembly GCF_039654945.1. Taxonomy (NCBI): domain Eukaryota; kingdom Metazoa; phylum Chordata; class Amphibia; order Anura; family Dendrobatidae; genus Dendrobates; species Dendrobates tinctorius. Next base: position 11,973,681 of record NW_027361738.1, read on the forward strand.
TTGATACACACACACTTTTTCCCCATTATGTAGATAGGTGCAAAATTGTTTGGTGAATTGGAACGCGTGGGGTTAAAATTTTGCCTCACAACATAGCCTAAGACGCTCTCGGGTCCAGACGTGTGACTGTGCCAAATTTTGTGGCTGTAGCTGCGATGGTGCGGATGCCAATCCCGGACATACACACGCATACAGACATGCATACATACATACACACACTTGAGCTTTATATATTAGACTAGCTGAAGAGCCTTGCGCTGCCCGGGCATAGTAACTAACTGTGGTTAGTTATAGCAAGTTATAATTATCCTCCATCCCATAGTCCCGTGCCCATATACTTGTGCCCATATACCCATCATACATATCGTCCATCCCATAGTCAAGTGCCCATATACCCATCACACATCCTCCATCCCATAGTCCCATGCCCATATACCCATCATACATATTCTCCATCCCATAGTCCCATGCCCATATACCCATCATATATTCGCCATCCCATAGTCGAATGCCCATATACCCATCACACATCCTTCATCTCATAGTCCCATGCCCATATACCCACCATACATATCCTCCATCCCATAGCCCCGTGCCCATATACCCATCATACATATCGGCCATCCCATAGTCCCGTGCCCATATACCCGTCATACATATCCTCCATCCCATAGTCAAGTGCCCATATACCCATCACACATCCTCCATCCCATAGTCCCGTGTCCATATACCCATCATACATATCCTCCATCCCATAGCCAAGTGCCCATATACCCATCACACATCCTTCAACCCATAGTCAACCATTATGACATCATAATGAGCATCGAGGCTTGCAACCTATGATGACATCATCGTCGCCATGGCAACCATTATGACATCATAATGAGGGGCGGGGCATGATACACACACAGACACACACAGGATCAAAATTGTTTGGTGAATTGGAATGCGTGGGGTTAAAATTTCGCCTCACAACATAGCTTAGGACACTCTCGGGGTCCAGACGTGTGACTGTGCCAAATTTTGTGGCTGTAGCTGTGATGGTGCGGATGCCAATCCCGGACATACACACACACATACACACATACTTACATACACAAACTTGAGCTTTATATATTAAACTAGCTGAAGAGCCCGGCGCTGCCCGGGCATAGTAACTAACTGTAGTTAGTTATAGCAAATTATAATTATCCTCCATTCCATAGTCCCGTGCCCATATACCCATCATACATATCCACGATCCCATAGGCCCGTGCCCATATACCCATCATACATATCCTCGATCCCATAGTCGAGTGCCCATATACCCATCACACATCCTCCATCCCATAGTCCCATGCCCATATACCCATCACACATCCTCCATCCTATAGTCCTGTGCCCATATACCCATCATACATATCCACCATCCCATAGGCCCGTGCCCATATACCCATCATACATATCCTCCATCCCATAGTCGAGTGCCCATATACCCATCACACATCCTCCATCCCATAGTCCCATGCCCATATACCCATCACACATATTCTCCATCCCATAGTCCCATGCCCATATACCCATCATACATATTCGCCATCCCATAGTAGAGTGCCCATATGCCCATCACACATCCTTCATCTCATAGTCCCAAGCCCATATACCCATCATACATATCCTCCATCCCATAGTCCCATGTGTTATGAATGGGTCACCGAGGAGAAAAAAACAAAACAAGCTAAGTCACAGAAAACCAGAGAGGTTGGTAACTATGCAGATTGCAGATCCCTGATCTTACCACACAACTAGCAGTAGCCGTGGAGCGTGCCTACGATTTTCCTAGACGCCTCATCACGGCCGGAGGACTAAATAAGCCTAAAGCAAAGAAAAGGGAAAACTAACTGCCCCAGAGCAGACCCCAAAGGAATAGATAGCCCCCACACATGTATTGACGGTGAAACAAGATGAAGGCACAAAACAGGCAGGAAAATAGGCTGAGAAAATGATGGGGCCCAAACTAACTAGACAGGAAAGGAAAGACACTGTCTGCAACCTGCAAAAAACCCTACAAAAATCATGTCCAACACTTCTGATAGCAAAATTAACCCTGAAGTCACTAGACTTCTCCCACTATATCAGCACTCTGAAATATTCTGAGACAGAGCAAAAAGAGACCAAACTAGTAAGGGACAAAAAGCCAATTGGCAAAATACTGATAAATAAGAGTGGAAATTCAGCACAGCCCCCAGCAGGGGCAGGCTGACCACACCAAAAAACTGAATAGACCAACAAAATCAAGTGTGAACATTAGCAGAAAAACTTAGCTTTAGATTACTGGGACAGAGCTGAAAACCAAGAGCTGACAAGCCAGAAGGAATCACCAGCAACTGAATAGGGCGTTGGCTGTCTTAAATCCAATCTGAGACTCCTGAGATTCCATCGTCATCCTCATTCTCAGGTGGCAGATCTCAACCGATCAAATCAGCCTCTCTACCTTCTGTTACCACCAGAGGGATTCTGGAAGGAGAACTCACAACTGGTGAACCAGAGAATGAACTCACAACACCCGTGCCGATATACCCGTCATACATATCCTCCATCCCATAGTCCAGTACCCATATACCCATCACACATCCTCCATCCCATAGTCAACCATTATGACATCATAATGAGCGGCGGGGCTTGCAACCTATGATGACATCAGCATCGCCATGGCAACCATTATGACATTATAATGAGGGGCGGGGCTTGATACACACAATTTTTCCCCATTATGTAGATAGGGACAAAATTGTTTGGTAAATTGGAACACGCGGGGTTAAAATTTCACCTCACATCATAACCTAGGACGCTCTTGGGGTCCAGACGTGTGACTGTGCCAAATTTTGTGGCTGTAGCTGCGACGGTGCGGATGCCAATCCCGGACATACACACACATACACACACACATACTTACATACACATACTTGAGCTTTATATATTAGAGTACCAGCATATAGGGACCAAATAATACCACATACAAGGAGAAATACTGCCACACCGTGATCAGACCACAAATTGCCACCACATAGTGACCGAATACAATACTGATTATGAATGCAAACCACAATACTAACAACACTTATTACCACCAGTGACATTATACACAGTATCTCTGTATAAAGTGTCAGCGTACAGGTAATACAGTGATCACCAGTGACATTATACACAGGAACTCTATATATAGTATCAGTGTACAGGTAATACCAGTCACATTACACACAGGAGCTCTGTATATAGTGTGTCATGATCCAGGACGGGATTTCGCTTTGGCCCATCCTGGTTAGATTATGGGTTAATTGTGCTGCCTCTCTCTGGCAGAAGGAGGCTATTTAATGCTCACTGAACCTAGATCCGGTGTCAGTTATACTCCTGCCCTCGGCTGAGTTAAGTGACCTCTTGTATACGTGTGCCTTGTGCCTGATAACTTGTTTCTTGTAGGGTTGTGATCTGGTGTTCTGTCCCTGTTACGAGTTCTGCCTGACCCCCTTGTACCGCACTGTCCTCTTGTGTATGACTCTCTGCTTGTGACTCGACTGCTCTCTGCTCGTCCCTTTGGTACCGCACCGCCTTCTTGTGTATGACCTTTGGCTTCGTCTGACCTCCCATCTGCTTGTCCCTCCTGTACCTTGTTCGCCTGTATTGTGTATGACCTCTGGTTTGCCCGAATCTGAGTGCTCTTGCATTTCAGTAAGCAGAACGCTAAGCCCCGCCCCCTTGTGGTCACATGACCGTAGGTCCCGTGCCTGCTTGCTAATACTTCAGCGTGCAGGTCCTGTGCGTCTGTACTCTCCAGCTGTTACTGTTCCCGTGACCCCTACAGCACTGGTGAGTCCCTGCTCAGCGGAGGCTGCATGCCGACGCTGTCAGGAACCTGATATTATAACTGACCCATACCATTTTTTTTCTCTGCTCCCATTCACCTGTGTGTGTGATGGATCCTATGCACGCTCTTTCTGAGCAGGTTAAGCACCTGACGCAGATGTCTCAGAAACTCCTGGGAGAACAACAAGTCCTGGCTCAGTCTCAGCAGCTGATCGCTGACACTGTGCAGGGGGCTTTTTTTATCGGGGGCTCGGGATGTTACATTAATTTCCCCAGAGTCTCCGGTTAAATTACAGGATACCTTTTCTGGAGATAAAAATGAATTCAGAGTTTTCAAGGAGGGATGTAAGCTTTTTTTTTCCTCAAGACCACACTCTTCTGGGGATGAAAGTCAGAGAGTGGGGGTCATTATGTCTCTGTTAAGGGGAGTCCCCCAAGCTTGGGCTTTCTCCCTTCCTACCACGGCCCCTGAGCGTATGACTGTGGATGCATATTTTGAGGCCCTGGGGCATATTTATGATGAGCCTGATCGGATGCGTATGGCTGAGGACATGCTGATGAGTGTTTGCCAGGGGAAGCACTCAGTCGAGTGGTTTTGCTCCGAGTTCAGACTCTGGGCTGCTGAGGTCTGCTGGAATGATGCCGCCCTCCGGGGGTTGTTCCGTAGAGGCCTGTCTGAGCATCTGAAAGACGCCTTGGCTCTCCACCCCCTGCCTGATTCCCTGGAGGAGGCTATGACACAGGCCGTCCAAATGGATCACAGGTTACGGGCGAGGGGAGTGATGCAAACAGAGACATCATTATTCTCCCAAGGAAGGGGAGCCAGTCCTACATTGGAAACCATGGAGATGGGAACCATCGACCTCAAGGAGAATGAAAGGAGACAACGGCGCGTGGGAAAATGCTGTTGTCACAGTGGTGATTCTGGACATTGGAAAAAGGATTGCCCCTCCCGTCCACTAACCAACAAGCGACTGAGCCCGGGTGATTATCGTGGAGGTCACCCAGGCTCTCAGGTACCCTCTTCTGCCTTCTCTAAAATGTTGTTGCAAGTGGAACTTTGTTGTAGGAGTGTCTCTACATCCACTTCTGCCTTCATGGATTGCGGATCGCCATTGAACTTTATTGACTCTTAATTAGTGTCCAGGTGTAAGTTAGGGACAGTTAGGTTGGAGACTCCTATTCACATTGTTGCCATGGACAAAACACCACTGGTTAAGAATGACATTATGTTTCGCACTGAAGAGTTTCTCCTTAAAGTGAGTTCCTTGCACCAGGAACGTATTTCATGTTTTGTAATGAACAACCTGCCTGTGGGACTGGTGTTGGGGTTCCCCTGGTTACATTTGCATAATCCTGTGATTAATTGGGAATCTCGGGACATTGTTAAATGGGGTCCCTATTGCTCTGAGAAATGTCTTGTTTCTGTGTCTGTGTCGTCCGTGGGTCTGGAAGGTATTCCGGAGTGCTTGATAGACTATATGGACGTTTTCTCCGAAAAAGAGGCTGAGGTTTTACCACCACACCGCCCATTTGTGCCATTGACCTAGTTCCTGATGTTAAATTTCCCAAAGCCCGCTTGTATAACCTCTCGGGTCCAGAATGGGCTGCGATGAAGGAATATATTTCCGAGAGTCTCCGTAAGGGACATAGTCATCCTTCTGTTTCTCCTGTGGCGGCGGGGTTCTTTTTTGAAAAGAAAAAAGACTGTGGTTTACGCCCATGCCTCGATTTTCGTGAGTTAAATAAAATAACTGTGAGGAATACGTATCCCCTTCCACTTATTCCTGATTTATACAATCAGTTGTACGGAGCTAAGTGGTTTTCGAAATTAGATCTATGGGGAGCGTATAACCTTATCCGAGTCCGGGACGGAGATGAGTGGAAAACCGCTTTTCTCACTACTGATGGGTTGTTTGAAAATTTGGTCATGCCTTTCGGCCTGACCAATGCTCCAGCGGTCTTCCAAAATTTCATAAATCATGTGTTCTCTGATTTGATTTGGACATTTTATGGTGGTGTATTTGGATGACATTTTAATCTACTCTCCTGATAAACAGGCTCACATTGGTCATGTTCGGGCAGTTCTCCAAAAGCTCCGGGAGAACTGTCTTTTTGCTAAACTTGAAAAATATTTATTTTTTGTTCAGGAACTGTCCTTTCTGGGGTTCATTATGTCTGCTGAAGGGTATCGCATGGATCCTAATAAGGTGCAGGCCATTGTCGAGTGGGTTCAACCTTGTGATTTGAAAGCCCTGCAGCGTTTCCTAGGATTCGCCAATTACTATCGTAAATTTATAAGGGGGTTCTCACAGGTGGTTAAACCCCTCACAGACATGACTCAAAAGGGGGCTGATATCAAGAATTGGTCAACCTCAGCGGTAGCGGCATTTCAGTTTTTGAAAAAATGTTTCATGTCTGCCCCGGTTCTTATTCAACCGGACCCGTCTGAACCATTCATTGTTGAGGTAGATGCCTCAGAGGTGGGGGTGGGGGCGGTATTGTCCCAGGGACCCGCCACTTTGACTAATTTAAGACCTTGCGAATTTTTCTCAAAGAAATTCTCCCCTGCGGAGAGAAACTGTGATGTGGGGAATCGGGAACTTCTGGCCGTAAAATTGGCCTTTGAAGAATGGAGGCATTTTTTGGAGGGGGCTGTCCATCTTATAACTGTAATCACGGACCACAAAAACCTAGCTTACATTGAGTCAGCTAAAAGGTTGACTCCCAGACAGGCTAGATGGTCACTTTTTTTTTTCCCGATTCAACTTCTCGATCACTTTTCGGCCAGGATCCAAGAATGTCAGAGCGGATGCGTTGTCACGCAGTCTAGATCCGGTGTCCCCCCCGGAACCTCCATTCTCCATTCTTCAGCCTGGGGTGGTGGTGGCAGGTGTTTCTAATATGTTGGAATGGGAGATTCGGGAAGCCCAGTCTCTTGCACCTCCAGCTAAGCCGGTGGATAAACTTTTTGTGCCAGCTCAATTTCGTCTCAAGGTCCTCCTGGAGTTCCATGACTCAGTTCTGGGTGGACATCCAGGGATCTCGGCCACCCAGAAGGCCATTGCTAGAATATTCTGGTGGTCTTCTTTAGCCTCTGATGTTGGGGAGTATGTGTCTGCGTGTGAGGTTTGTGCCCGTGCTAAAACTCCCCATAACCAGCCGGCCAGGGAATTGGTACCACTGCCAATTCCTGAGAGACCATGGACTCATCTGTCCATGGATTTCATTACCAACCTTCCCCCTTCCAAGGGTAATACCGTTGTCTGGGTTGTAGTGGACAGGTTTAGTAAGCAGGCACATTTTGTACCTTTGGCAGCTCTACCTAATGCGGAAACATTGTCCAGATTGTTTGTGGAGCATGTGGTGCGGTTGCATGTGGTACCCTTGAATGTGGTGTCTGATAGGGGAGTGCAATTTGTTTCCAGATTTTGGAGAGCTTTTTGTAAGAGGTTGGGTATTGGTCTGTCCTTTTCATCTGCCTACCATCCAGAGACTAATGGGCAGACTGAGCGGACCAATCAGTCTCTGGAGCAAATTCTGCGTTGCTTGACCTCAGCCCGACAGGATGATTGGTGTTCTGTGTAACCGTTGGCTGAGTTTGCATTTAACAATCGCATTAACCAGTCTACGGGTACATCTCCATTTTTCTGCAATTATGGGTTTCATCCTCATTTTGGACAATTTTCCCGTTTGAATTCTGGGTGTCCTGGGGTGGATGAGACGATCCAGCGGTTGGGGGAGGTATGGCGGGAGGTCCAGAATAACATTACGAAGGCCCAGGACAGATTTAAATTTTTTGCGGACAAAAAACGATCCGTGGATCCAGTGTTTCAGATCGGGGATAAGGTATGGTTATCCACCAAGAATATAAGGCTCAAGGTCCCCTCTGCGAAGCTTGGACCCAAGTTTATAGGTCTCTATGAAATTACCGAAGCAATTAACCTGGTGGCTTTTTGGTTGAGTCTCCCGCCATCTCTACGGATCCCTAATGTTTTCCATAAGGCCCTTTTGAAACCTGTGAGGTCCGGTGGGGAGGGATCATCAGCTTCCCCACCACCGGTTTTGGTAGACGGGCAGTCGGAGTACGAGGTGGAACGAATTGTCGACTCCAGGTTGGTCCGTCGTGCCCTTCAATATCTGATACATTGGAGAGGCTATGGTCCTGAAGAACGCTCGTGGGTTCCTGCTCGATCAGTTCATGTGGATCGGTTGATCCGAGCCTTTCTATCAAGTACCCTGATAGACCTGGGGGTCCAGTGGCCCCCCATTGAGAGGAGGGTACTGTCATGATCCAGGACGGGATTTCACTTTGGCCCGTCCTGGTTAGATTATGGGTTAATTGTGCTGCCTCTCTCTGGCAGAAGGAGGCTATTTAATGCTCACTGAACCTAGATCCGGTGTCAGTTATACTCCTGCTCTCGGCTGAGTTAAGTGACCTCTTGTATACATGTGCCTTGTGCCTGATAGCTTGTTTCTTGTTTGGTTGTGATCTGGTGTTCTGTCCCTGTTACGAGTTCTGCCTGACCCCCTTGTACCGCACTGTCCTCTCGTGTGTGACTCTCTGCTTGTGACTCGACTGCTCTCTGCTTGTCCCTTTGGTACTGCACCGCCCTCTTGTGTATGACCTTTGGCTTCGTCTGACCTCCCATCTGCTTGTCCCTCCTGTACCTTGTTCGCCTGTATTGTGTATGACCTCTGGTTAACCCGACTCTGAGTGCTCTTGCATTTCAGTAAGCAGAACGCTAAGCCCCGTCCCCTTGTGGTCACGCGACCGTAGGTCCCGTGCCTGCTGGCTAATACTTCAGTGTGCAGGTCCTGTGCGTCTGTACTCTCCAGCTGTTACTGTTTCCGGGACCCCTACAGCACTGGTGAGTCCCTGCTCAGCGGAGGCTGCATGCCGGCGCTGTCAGGAACCTGATATAGTGTCAGTGTGCAGCTAATAGTGTACACCAGTGACATTATACACAGGACCTCTGAATATAGCATATAGTGTACAGGTAATACAGTGATCACCAGTGACATTATACACAGGAGCTCTGTATATATTGTCAGTGTACAGGTAATAAAGGGATCACCAGTGACATTATACACAGGACCTCTGTATATAGCATATAATGTGCAGGTAATACAGTGATCACCAGTAACATTATACAAAGGAGCTCTGTACACAGTATATAGTGTATAGTGTGTGTGTGCATGTAATACACTGACTCACCAGTGACATCTGTAGTTGAAGTCCTTCATCTTTTCTTTTCTTCAACCAGCACAGACCGCCGTCACTTCTTCCAGCCAGGACTCGTCTCTGCAAAAAATAACACAGTCATCAATAGCTGATCGCTTCCAGAGCATTTTCCTTACTTTTTCCCTGACTTCTACACTAAAGTATGTCAGGTGAAGAAGAAAAGCAACGTAGTACCACCCTGCACAGTACCAAGATCCCCTTTTGTTCCCTCCATGGAAAACCATTTCCTAAAAAGTAAATTATATTACAGTAGTAATAATGTCCCTAATTGGACCCTAAAGAAATTATGTTCCCCACTTGTCACCATAAACTAATATAGCATGTTCCTCATTCTGGCCCCCAAGCAGTAATAAAGTCCCTCGTCCTGGCCCCCTTTATTTAATAATCTCACCCAGCCTGAACCCCTATGTCCCTTGTCCTGACTGGCCCCCAGATATCCATCCCGCTTCCCCAGGTATACATACTGGCCCTCATATGTCCCTTGTTCTGCCTCACCATATATCTCTCCTGGACCTGCATATATCCTTGCTGGTCCCTTGTCCTGCCCCCCATTTAGCCATCCTGGCCCCACATATATGCAACCTGCCCCCCCATATATATCCACCCTGGCCCCTCCCCATATATCTGCATCTTGGTCCCTTGCCCTGCCCCCCTCACCCATAAATCTATCTTGAGCCCCCATATATTTGCATCCTTGTCCTGGTCCCTTCCCCCCATAAATGAATTCTTGCCCACTCATATATATCCATCCTGCCCCCCTCCATATATTCATCCTGGCCACCACCTCCCCCATATATCCATCGTGGCTGCCCCATAAATTAATTCTGGCCTGCCATTTATAAGCATCCAGACCCCCTATATATATATGCATACTGGTCCCTTGTCCTGCTCCTCCCCCATATTTCCATCCTGGCCCCCTCCCCCATATATATGCATCCAGGCCCCCCCATATGTATGCATCCAGGCCCCCCCATATATATGCATTCTGGTCCCTTGTCCTGCCCCTTCCCCATATATCCATCCTAGCCGCTCCATATATGCAATCTGACCCACCATATATATGCATCCTGGTCCCTTGTCCTGTCCCTCATAAATCCATCCTGGCCCCCCACATATATACATCCTGGCTCCCTCATATATCCATCCTCCTCTCTTATCCTGCCCCCCATATACTGTATCTATCCTGGCCCCCCATATGTATCCATCTGGGCCCCCCACATGTATCCATCCTGCCCCCCCGAATGGGTATCCATCCAGGCCCCTTGTCCTGCCCCTCCCCCGTGTGTGTATCCATCCTGGCCCCTTGTCCTACCCCTGGCCCCCATGTGTATCCATCCTAGCTCCTTCCCGTACGTGTATCCATCCTGGCCTCCCCCGTACATTCATCCATTCTGGCCCCCCTGTATGTGCATCCATCCAGGGCTCCCCCCTTCCCTGTATGTGCCTGCATCCAGGCCCCCCTCCCCTGTATGAGCATACATCCAGACCCCCCTCCCCTGTATGTGCATCCTTCCATCCCCTCTCCATCCCCTGTTATGTGCATCCTTCCAGCCCCCCTCCATCCCCCGTATGTGCATACTTCCAGCCCCCCCTCCCCTGTATGTGCATTCTTCCAGCCCCCCTCCATCCCCTTTATGTGTATCCTTCCAGGGCCCCCCATCCCCTGTATGTGCATCCTTCCAGCCGCCCTCCATCCCCTGTATATGCATCCTTCCAGCCGCCCTCCATCCCCTGTATGTGCATCCTTCCAGGGCACCCCATCCCCTGTATGTGCATCCATCCAGGGCCCCCCATCCCCTGTATGTGCATCCTTCCAGGGCCCCCCATCCCCTGTATGTGCATCCTTCCAGCCGCCCTCCATCCCCTGTATATGCATCCTTCCAGGGCACCCCATCCCCTGTATGTGCATCCATCCAGGGCCCCCCATCCCCTGTATGTGCATCCTTCCAGGGCCCCCCATCCCCTGTATGTGCATCCTTCCAGCCGCCCTCCATCCCCTGTATATGCATCCTTCCAGCCGCCCTCCATCCCCTGTATGTGCATCCTTCCAGGGCACCCCATCCCCTGTATGTGCATCCTTCCAGCCGCCCTCCATCCCCTGTATGTGCATCCTTCCAGCCCCCCTCCATCCCCTGTATGTGCATCCTTCCAGGGCACCCCATCCCCTGTATGTGCATCCATCCAGGGCCCCCCATCCCCTGTATGTGCATCCTTCCAGGGCCCCCCATCCCCTGTATGTGCATCCTTCCAGCCGCCCTCCATCCCCTGTATATGCATCCTTCCAGCCGCCCTCCATCCCCTGTATGTGCATCCTTCCAGGGCACCCCATCCCCTGTATGTGCATCCTTCCAGCCGCCCTCCATCCCCTGTATGTGCATCCTTCCAGCCCCCCTCCATCCCCTGTATGTGCATCCTTCCAGGGCACCCCATCTCCTGTATGTGCATCCATCCAGGGCCCCCCATCCCCTGTATGCGCATCCTTCCAGGGCCCCCCATCCCCTGTATGTGCATCCTTCCAGCCGCCCTCCATCCCCTTTATATGCATCCTTCCAGCTGCCCTCCATCCCCTGTATGTGCATCCTTCCAGCCCCCCATCCCCTGTATGTGCATCCCTCCAAGGCCCCCCATCCCCTGTATGTACATCCTTCTAGGCTCTCCCCTGTGTGGGCATCCATCCAGCCCCCCCATCCCCTGTATGGGCATCCAGCCAGGCCCCCCTGTATGTGCATCCATCCACTCCCCCATCCCCTGTATGTGCATCCATCCAGGCCCCCTGTCATGTGCATCCATCCAGGACCCCCCCGTTATGTGCATCCACCCAGGCCCCCCTGTTATTTGCATACATCCAGGCCCCCCCGTTATGTGCATCCATCCAGCCCCCCTTTATGTGCATCTATCCAGGCCCCCCCGTTATGTGCATCCTTCCAGGCCCCCCCCATTATGTGCATCCTTCTAGGACCCCCATTATGTGCATCCTTCCAGACCCTCCCGTTATGTGCATCCTTCCAAGCACCCCCCAGGGCCCCCCCCGTTATGTGCATCCTTCCAGGCCCCCCCTGTTATGTGCATCCTACCAGGGCCCCCCTCCTCTGTTATTTGCATCCGTGCAGGCCCCCCCGTTATGTGCATCCTTCTAGGCCCCCCCGTTATGTGCATCCTTCCAGGGCCCCCCCGTTATTTGCATCCATGCAGGCCCCCCTTATGTGCATCCTTCCAGGCCCCCCCCCCCCCGAGAGAGAGAGGGAGAAAAAAAAATAATCCTTCACTCTTACCTGTCTGTGCTCCCAGCTGTGGCACTGGCGTTCTCCTCCTCTGCAGGTTGGCGGCCGGCGCGCTCATTGCAAAATGGCCGCCGACATAGCAGAGGCCAGCGGTGGATGTGTGCGCCCGTCGCATGAAACTGACGTCATACGCCGGGCGCACACATGCCACTATTAATCGGGACGCGCGCCGCAGCGGTTCAGGTAATGAATGCTGCGTGCGTGCCTCCCTGCTCTTTTAAAGGGCCCGGGCCATTTTTTTCTCTTCTCCTCCTGGCTGGCTCCTTCCCACAGCCAAGGGGAGGGCCTACTGGGGGATTTCCCGGTACCCCCCCAGGCCAGACCGAGCCTGCTGTCAGTTGTAATAGAACAAAACTTCTTAAATCATCCAAAATTGCACTCTGTGTTCTTTTCTTAACAAAGATTATTCTCAGTGCTATTGTTTCAGATAATACCTGAATGATGATTGTGAAGCATTAACTTTAACTCTAGGACATTCACAAAGGCAGTCAAATTATTATTTCTCATGAGAGATATCATTTGTACTCCAGCTGGTTCTTAAAATTGTAATATAATTCACCCTGATCTAAGTAGACTAATGGCTGGAAACAAATCAGTTGGGTATTTCCACATCAAAATTATTAACAAAGAATCAAATGTACTAATACTAATCTTTCTTTTTTTTTTTTAGAAGTAAAGCTTGACAGGACAGATGATGGGGCTTTTTCTTGCTGGTCATTTGATTCCAGTTATGATATGGATGAACTAGCTTAAAATGGCTGGAGCTAGATTTCATGTTTCAGTCATCCACAACCATCCAAAAAGGTGACATCTAATCAACATTAAAGAATACAATCCAAGTAAACTTATAAGGGATAAGGATCTGGGTCTCTCTCCTTAGTATGTATGCAATGTACCAACCCTTTAATGCCTTAGACTGCTTTTAAATTACATTTTGTTTTGTTTTTTGCTGTTCCCGTCAGGCGTTAAAGATAACCTCTCATGTAAAAAAAAAATGCTATTAATCTACAGATATGGGGATAATTTGCATGTTAATAGCAATCTTCAGCTGCCTGGCAATAGAACTGAGAGCCCCACCGCTGCAAGGAAATTAACTTTATTCCTCCTGACTAGAGATGAGCGAACCTGAATTGCAAAGTTCAGGGTTCATACCGGACACCTAGTCTCCGGTGCTCTACTCTGAACATGGATTTCTCTTGAAAGTCCGTTTTACAGTTTGGAAGTTTTGGGAGGAGAGAGATTCTTCAAAATTCAGGTTCCCATTGATTTCTATGGTGTTCAGGTTCAGGTTCAAGTTCAGGTACAGTTCTGGTGCCCGAACCCAACTTTGAACTAAGGTCGGTCCAACCCGAACATTCATGGGTCTGCTCATCCGTACTCCTGACAGCCTTGAACTTTCAGTTATAGAGGTGCAGCTGGCATGGCTTCAGTGCACAGTAAGCAGCGTCTGTAACCATGACCCGGCACTGACTGACAGCCAGCTCATCAGTAGACCCCGAGCCTGGTTAAAGCCGCCATTCACTATGCACAGAGTGATGACTGAAGCTGTGCCAGCTGCACCCCTGTGACTGAAAGCCCAATAAAGTTCCTAAATCAAATGAGGTGAAAATTGCCTTGTTCTCACTTATAAGAGTTATCTTATGAGTGTATTGACTTATAGCAGTACTTGAAACAGACAGCAAATAAACTGATGTCACCCAAGTCTACTATTTACAACAATTACATTTAATCCGTCTAGAACAGACAATATGAAACATATGAAACAAAGACAAGAGTTTTTTCAAGCAACAGTAAGGTGAGCAGGGTGGTAGTCAGGGGCAGACATACCGCCGGTGCAGCCGGTGCAACTGCACTGGGGCCGAAGGTGGAGGGGACTCCCTGCAGGACGGGGCGTACTGTGCTTAGAGTATGCAGCCGCTATTGGGCCACTGAGTCAAGATTACAGGCAGGAGTGAGAGGGCCAGGTGACATGTATCATTGGGTCCCTCTCACTCCCATAATCATGTGACTACCCAGAGCTGGGAAGAGAGCGGCATGCAGAGTGCAGGAGTTTAAAAAGGGCGTGTCATGCAGGGAGAGACGCTGATCAATTAACGCTTTCCTCACCAGACTGATGAGAGCTCTCACTGGCTGCAGTCTGCCCTCCTGCACGGCACGCCCCAAGAATGAGCATTCACCTGTAGTCATAGGACCCGGGCTGCACAGCATCGGGGACAACAGAGGAGGAAGAACAGAATTTACAGGGGGCCTTCCGCTCCCTCCACTTTTCCATTTCCAGCAGCATCTCGTCACAGAGAAAAGGTCGGGGGAGAAGGCTCACTGCACAAGACAGCAATGCATCAGCATGGGGCTGATATCAGTCCTCTCTGCTGTGTCACCATCCCCCACAGTGGGTTCTGCAGCTCTCTCCAGTTGAATTATGAGGCTGACCTCCTCCAGGGCTCATCTGAACACTTAAGGTCATAAACTAGTATGTGTGTGTTTGTATATGTACATATGTGTAGGTGAGTTTGTACAATATACTGTATGTGTGTATGTACTGTATATGTGTATGTATGTATGTACAGTATATGTGTGTATTGGGGGTATGTATATGTGTGCATCTATGGATGTGTGAGTACATCTATGTATGTGTGTATCTATATGTGTGTATGTATGTACAATATATGTATATGTGTATATATGTGTGTTTGCATCTGTGTATGTATGTGTTTGTATGTACAGTATATGTGTGTATCTGTGTGTATGTATATGTGTGTATCTGTATGTGTGAGTACATCTATAAATGTATGTGTGTATCTATGTGTGTATGTATAGTATATGTGTATCTATGTGTGCATGTATGTATAGTATATGTGTATCTGTGTGTGTATCTATGTACAGTATATGTGTATCTGTGTGTATGTCTGTGTCTGTACATCTGTGTATGTGTGTATATATGGTATATGTTTATGTGTACGGTATGTGTATACTATATGTGTATAAGGGTGTGTTTATGTATGTATGGTATGTGGGTGTATTGTGATGCAGTGACCCCTGTGACAGCTAGGGGGTGCTGTATGGGCTTCCCAGGACATGCATGCAGGCATTTCCTTAGGGGCGGCACGGTGGCTCAGTGGTTAGCGCTGCAGCCTTGCAGCGCTGGGGTCCTGGGTTCGAATCCCACCAAGGACAACATCTGCAAGGAGTTTGTATGTTCTCCCCGTGTTTGCGTGGGTTTCCTCCGGGCACTCCGGTTTCCTCCCACATTCCAAAGACATACTGATAGGGAATTTAGATTGTGAGCCCCATCGGGGACAGTGACGATGATGTGTGCAAACTGTAAAGCGCTGCGGAATTTGTTAGCGCTATATAAAAATAAAGATTATTATTATTATTATTATTATTGTGATGGGGAAATGGTGAGCAGCAGGATTGTGAATGGACACAATGGATCACAAGGGTGGGTGCCTTGTGATGGAAGCTGGAACACGTGTTGATCAGCAGAGGTACTGCTGAGGGTTTGCTGCAGTGTAACAGGGAGAGCTTCCAGGTGGCTGGTGAGAGGCTGGGACCAGTCACCTACAAACCCACCTAGGGGCGTGTGTCTGAACGCCTATAGTAAAAGCTGTATATGTGTGTGCATGGCTGCGTGTTTGAATAGGACCTGCGATGAGGTCATAGCCATGTGATCCAGTGGGCGTGGCTATGGACCATATAAGGTGACCAGGGTAGGTCACATGGGGAGAGAGTGTGTACCTGAATGGTTCAGGGTGAAAGGTCCTGGAGGGTCTAGGTGTTGGACCTGCACCTGCTGCGACCTTGGACCTGGTGAGGCCGGTGTGTTGGGAGTCTCTGGGAGTAGGGACGGATCCCTGAATAGCACCCAGTGAAGCGTGAGTGTTGGACGGTCTCAGGAGGGGATGGACGTTCTGAATAGCACCCGCTGAGGCCCTGGATCTGGAGAGGCCGGTGTGTTGGGAGACCCAGGGAGTAGGGTCGGATCCCTGAATAGCACCTGGACAGGCCACTTGTGTGAGCAGTGTCACAGCCTGCATTTGGGGAAGCCTAGTGAATAAGGCACTGTCCGGATCGGTGAGCCCAGTGTGTCCGCTTCCCCGAAAGAAAGGACCAACCAAGAGTCGGCGTCTGGAGCAGGAGCTCCTCAAAGGTAACCCCCAAAAGGGGGAAATAACTGTTGAGGCTATAGAGCCTGTTACTGGACAT
Source organism: Dendrobates tinctorius (assembly GCF_039654945.1). NCBI lineage: Eukaryota > Metazoa > Chordata > Amphibia > Anura > Dendrobatidae > Dendrobates > Dendrobates tinctorius. Next base: position 11,990,259 of record NW_027361738.1, read on the forward strand.
GGCACAGCCTGTGTGGCCTCCAAACTGAGAGAGCGGAGCTCTAATGTGAACACTGATCTTTCTGATACAAGACTGTTTTCTTTGTGCTGCCTTATATGGTTTATGCCGTTCAATAAACCACATAGACTGTTTAACGGAAAGTGTTCCTGTGTTACAGGAATGCGATGCCAAGTGAGTGTCTCCCAATACACTCGGTGAGCGCTACCTTACAGTATGTAATGGTATGTGAGTGTCTGTGTATTGTAGGGATTCGCTCTGGTAGGTAATAGCAGGGCTGCAGTAACGAGGCAACACACAGGCTTAAAGTCTAATTTCAGTGGTTTAATGTCACTTTGCAAACAGCAGGTTAACAGAAAATCAGGAAAAACATAAATGTACTCCAACTTGAAGAACCACTGGTCCCAGACTCACCGCTTGCATGGGACAGGCTTAACTAAGTGTCTGCCAGGTCCTGCGGCATCCACCAGGTGCCATTCCTAGGGTTGTTGAGAGTCTTGCTGCTATAGTTCTGCAACATGGGGATCCTGTATACAAGTTCAGGCTAAGTCCAGCCAAGTTCCTGTAACTTCCAGACACACACCATCTGCCAAATACCAACCTCCATTACATAGCCCATAAACCCTCCCACCGGTGAGGTAGACATCACATGGGCTGATCACGTGACCTTGACATCATCGCAGGTCCTGTCTTTAGGGAAAAACCCGGCCAAACATTAATCTGCTGGGAGACATATATCTCCCATCCAGTAAAAAACCCTTTACTGTTATGAATGGGTCACCGAGGAGGAAAACTAAACAAGCTAAGTCACAGAAAACCAGAGAGGTTGGTAACTATGCAGATTGCAGACCCCTGATCCAACCACACAACTAGCAGCAGCCGTGGAGCGTTCCTACGATGAATCTAGACGCCTCGTCACAGCCAGAGGACTAAATAAGCCTAAAGCAAGAAAAGGGGAAAACTGACTGCCCCAGAGCAGACCTCAAAGGAATAGACAGCCCCCACACATGTATTGACGGTGAGACAAGATGAAAATACAAACACAGATAGAAAAATAGGCTGAGCAAACGACGGGGTCCAAACTAACTAGAAAGGACAGGAAAGGAAAGACACTGTCTGCAATCTGCCCAAAAAACCCTACAAAAATAATGTCCAACACGTCTGATAACAAAATTAACCCTGAAGTCACTAGACTTCTCCCACTATATCAGCACTCTGAAATATTCTGAGACAGAGCAAAAAAGAGGCCAATCTAATAAGGGACTAAAAGCACATTGGCAAATACAGATAAATAAGAGTGGAAATTCAGCACAGCCCCAGCCGGGGCTGGCTGACCACACAAAAAACTGAATAGACCAACAAAATCAAGTGTGAACATTAGCAGAAACACTTAGCTTGAGATGACTGGAACAGAGCTAAAAACCAAGACCTGAAAAGCCAGAAGGAATCACCAGCACCAGAATAGGGCGTCGGCTGTCTTAAATACAGTCTGAGATTCCAGAGATCCAATCGTTATCCTCATCATCAGGTGGCAGATCTCTACTAATTAAATCAACCTCACTACCTCCTGTTACCACCAGAGAGAGCCCGGAAGGAGAACTCACAACTGGTAGACCAGAAAATGAGTTCACAACACTTTACTGTACCACAGTATGTACGGTATATGTGTGTGTATCTGTGTGTGTATGTACGGTATATGTGTGTATGTACAGTATGTATGTACATGGAAAAAAGAGAAAATAATTTAGCTCACCCCTTTTCCTGTCGTCCTCTTGGATATTGGATTCTCTCCTTGCACACGGATTTGCCTTTGGCGCCAGGCAGATAGAAAGTAATGTAGAAAATGTTGTGAAGTTAATCCAGCGACTGTGGGCAGTAGAATTTAAAAAAAAAATCAGTTTAGTCGAGATGTACGCTCATGCTTGCAGGGCAGTAATAATGAGGGCAATCTGGCTTGTTTCTCAGAGCTCGAGGCTCCAGGGGTCCCATTGCCAGATTACCCTTGTCATAAGCAATGAATCGGGCAGGGAGGTGAGCCCCAACACATCTCTTGTACAGGGGCCCTAAGCTGTCAGTGTCCACCCCTGGCAGTAATGTTTTAAAGGAGAAATTTATGGATTAACGTGCGCTGCTTGACAGATCACTCATTCCGGGTTGCATTAATTGTACTTTAATTTCCCAATGCGTTTCGAAGTGCACGTTAATCCATAAATTTCTCCTTTAAAAAATTGTTAATTTGTGGCCACGGCGTGGACCCTTGGATGTGCAGCACGCTGACCTATTGATCCTATACGCTTGAATCTTTCCTGCATATGGTGAGTATAACAAATTGAATTTATACCAAATTTTACTCGGGTAAGACCCTATTGCGCTCTCTCTCCTTTAGTTTCTTGATCACCCCTGGCAGTAGTCATGGGCTGGTGTGTTCCCACACCCTGTCATCCTACAAATAAACAGTGTCCCCATTCTTCAGTGCTATGCATGTGGTGCTCCCTTTTGGTCGCAGGACTCTGATGTCTCCGCTTCTTCAACTTCAGGAACACACATTAGGGAACATAAAATTCATTTTATAATAAAGAAGTGTACTCAACTGTCCATTTTCATCATATTGAAACACCCAGTATTGGGCACAAACTTTGCCATTTTCAAAGTCCATATCATAGCACTTTCTGATGTCCGTTGTTCGCTCACCCCGAGCTATCCCTTTCCTCTGTGGCACCTCTAACCACTGGTATACTCTGGCTCTGCAGCTTCCATGAATCCTATCCCAACTCCTTTATGTGATTCCTCGTCCAACTTCCTATCCTCAGAAGATATTGAGGAACACTTCTCAGTGCCTCAGAAAAATTCATAGCAAAGTTGTCATCACAATGCATTGTGCAATACTGACCCAGACAGCATGATATAAAAGACACATCATTTGAGTCAAATTTCTATTGATGATTGATGTCGTTTCATATTTCCATTTTTAAGTAAACTAATAGTAGCAAGAAAGTGTTTTGAAATAATAATAACAAAGAGTTAGACTATTGCAATGACACCAATAACCAATAGGAAATTTATATTTGGCCGGTTCATCCATGTGATGTTGTTTCCACTTTTAATTGTTAAATGTGTGCAAATTATATCTCAGTTTGATAAAATCAGCCAAATAATGTAACACATACCTAGTTACAATGATCCTGTGATTGCCATTGTCAATCTGTGATCCCATAAATGCTACAGCAATTTTTTTTCCTCTAACAAAATGACATCGGCCGTGGCGCCTGCGCAGTAGCATCTATCGCATTTAGGATTATGCAGCTGTGCAGGTGCAACCATCACCATTTTAAGAAAGAAATTATTTTTTCTCAAGCAATTTATATCACTAAATACGATAAAAATATGGAGCTTATAGATGTGATTATGCTACAGCACAGACGCTGGCGCCGGCGCCTGCATGATGAATGTAATTTTCTTTTTAAATCATAACATATACAGTATGTAAACTAGTGGGCTTGTCAGTGAGGGATCAGTGACCTGTCAGAAGCCATACTGATAAATACCTGCTCAGAGCACCACATGCAGATGCCCCCTACAGGCCGCCCCATACAATGAGCATATCATTAACTCAAAACTGAAAATAAAGATTAAACAACAACCACAAGAAGGATTTCATCACCCAAGGTATAATTTTAATCAGTATAACGGCGTCGACCTATCACTGTCTGTAGTTTATTGTGCACGATCCTACTGACAAGTTCCCTTTAGGCTATGTGCCCACGTAGCATTTTAAAATGCACACAGAAAACTGGACTCCTTCCCAGAAATCGCGCGTTTTTTTCTGCGCGATTTCACCGCGATTTTACCGCAATTCTGTTTGCGATTTTGCCGCGATTTTCTCAAGCACTTTCCAAGCGATTTGAAGCATCGCTTGGAAAGTGATTGACAGGTTGGTCACACTCGTCAAACATAGTGTTTGACAAGTGTGACCAGGTTTTTACTATTGAGGCCGCCTATGCGGCATCAATAGTAAAAGATAGAATGTGAAAAATGATAAAAAAATAAAAAATCGGGGTATATTTACCTTCCGGCGTCCCGCGCTGCATTCCCGACCTAAGCGTTCCCGGTAATGCCTTGCGAGACCTGTGATGACGTTGGTCTTGCGTTACTGTAGCGATCTTGCGAGACTGCTAGAGTCACGCAAGACTACGTCATCACAGGACCTTGCCGCAAGGCATTACTGGGAACGCTTAGGCCGGGAATGCAGCGCGGGACGTCGGAAGGTAAATATACCCCGATTTTTTATTTTTTATTCTTTTTTTTACAGGGGTATGGTACCCAGGGCCTGGAGGACATTCTCCTTTCCTCCGCACCGTGGGTACCAACCGCACATGAGACGCTTAACTTCCTGCATGGTGGACATAGCCACATGCGGGAAGTAAGCGATTCTCATGCATTCCTATGGATGCGGAATCGTGGCAATTTTTTGCGATTCCGCACAAAAGATTGAGCATGCTGCGATTTTTTCCGCGATGCGTTTCCGCCGCGGAAAAAAGCGCAGCATTAGCACAGCATGTGCGGAATGCCATAGGAATGCATGGGGGGCGTTCTGTACACGATTTTTAAACGTTTTCGCAGCGTTTTTGCCCCGAAAATCGCAGCAAAAACGCTTAAAAATCGCATCGTGGGCACACAGCCTTAAAGAGATTCTCCCATCTCATACAGATCCAAGGCGCCGTTTCTTTTTGCGCTTTTTTCCTCAGTATCTTCCAAAAGCCATAACTTTTTTAAATTTTCCTTGAACATATATGTAAAAGCAGGCTTTTTTTTGCTAGAAAAGCTGTAGTTTTGAAAAACTCTTCATTTAACCATGCAATCTATTGAAAAAAAATCCAAGTGGATAAAAATCAAGAAAAAAAATGGAATTTTAACATTGTTTTTGGGGGTTTTGGTTTAAGAGCAGTAAAAATAATCTAGAAACATGACTGTCCAGATTTTTTAAATATTCTAAAAAAATTTGCTTTGTTTCTTCGTTTTCCAAGACTCATTACATTCTTCATTTTCCGCTGATGGGTTTCACTGAGAGCTATTTTTACCAATTATGTGTAGGCATGATGCTTTTAATTAAGTTGAAGTGACCAAAAATATGCAATTCTGCCATTTTTCCCCCCTTCCTTTATGGTGTTTACCATATGGGTTACGGTAATTAATTTAATATTTTGATTGATCAGACTTTTATAAACACAGCTATACCAAATATATGTATTTTTTTAACGTTTTTTCTTCTCGTTATGTTTAACAGTGGAAAAAGGTGGGATTTGAATTTTTATAGATTTTTTACATTTTAATTTTTTTAAACATTTTTTGTTAGTCGGTTTAGAGGGCTTCACCCGCTGATCATTTGGTCATCTGTAAGGCCTAAGGCTGAACCTCACAGTAGCATTCTATTACATTATTTCTTAGAAGTAAGGTTAATAGAAAAAAAAAATCACTAACTAACCTAAAGGGTCATTCCTATCTTTTGCATCTTTTTCATAACTTTTGCAAGTCTCACCTCTAAGACCCTCTCTTGTCTAGAGAGCAAGAACATTGTGACTTTCGTTCATCGATTCTTGACCAACACATTCTTCATATACTTTAATGCAGAGATATCCTCTTTTATTTTTGTGCTTCTTCAAGTCAATAGAAGTTATAAAAAGAGCTGAGTGAATAAATGCAGAACTGATGACTTTTCGTTTGGGCTTATGAAGGAAACAAAAATATAATTAGTGGGCATTAAACCTTTAATGTTCTCAATCTGTTTCCTAAAAACAAAACGTCATCCGTAAAATACTCAAACACTTACATTTATTTGCCAAGTTTGCACATAAAACCTTGTTAACTGATAACTTAGCAGACTCAAATGAACCACTTAACAGTTTCACTTGTTAAGCTCTTAAAAATACACTTATAAAAGATACTTTATTAAAGCAAAAAAAGCCCATTTCAATTTTTCTTCCCCCTTTTACAATTTTCGCATGTAGTATTTCATAACAATATTCCATCACAATGATGTCATTATTTTTTTACTTTGCTTTCTTAAGCCTGTGCAATATAATTTTGACTTTTTCACAAAATTGAAGGCAAACATTAGTGTTTGATGAAAGCTCAATCGTTTCACTCCTCCCCTGGTAGCTGTTTGTTAAAAAGTCTGCCATGCAGAAGCAGTCAAACTAAGAAAGTGATGTTATTTCAGCAAAGCCAGAGACCGTCTTTTCCTGTAAATATTAGTACATCCTGCTAGCACTGTTAAGAATTGCCAGCCATCCTGTCATCTGAACAGAGCCAGCTCTTACTGTAGCCAACATTCTGTCAGGTGCTCGATGCATTACATCAGAAGCCTGCTCAGGCTTAAGCACGGGGTTTAACTTTTCATTTTTTTCTAACCATCTCCCTTTGTGTCAACATATTTTATGGGCACTGGCTTCTGTCACACTCCAAAATAATTAGGGACTAAACAAACACTTAATTTAATGTTTTAGAGAAATTTGTATTTGTAACTAGGTGCCATCGAAGAGGAAAACAGTTTTCAAGCTGACATCACTGAAATTGTCGCAGAGCAACAGCACAGTAACATATGGGTGGGCAACAGAAAATATTCATCACAGCCTCGAAAATCTGGGCAAGCTTCAGTCTGGAAATATGTTTTAGACAGGAGTTCCCAAAGCTCCTTTCAGAGAAACCAGGTAATGGTGAAATCATGCAAGGCACTTGTCACTTTACCAATTACTCATGTTCAATGACATACATTTGGACTCGAGTGTGAATAATCATAACATGGCTTTGCATAAAACAAAAACAAACGTGTAAGAATTATGTTTTGCGTTGTAATAAGCACTAACATGTAAGAGTTTGTCTGCTACAAATTGTTCACTGATGATGATGATCAAATAATACTTATGATGATCTACCATATCAGTGGAAGTCAAGTAATCGATTATTATTCTATTAGATTGCACCTTTGCACTTGTGGATTTTCACTTTCTTGCACTACAATTACTTTTTTATACCTTTGATATAAGAAATAGGGATTCTCCTTTCTTTTCCTCAAAACAAGACCACTCTATTTCATGGATATTCTATGGCATTGAAATGTCTTGATTACAGTACCCTATATACCCCATAGACAGCCTTTTTAATGTTATAAAGGTAAAAGGCCTAAAAAATTTTAATATTTTACCTTGACCTAAATAGTAAATTAAAACTTTGGTCCGTAACAAAACAAATATCATGTACATTTTTAGCTAAATCTTTTAATTTCTTTCCTATTTTTGGAATATTTAAAAGTTCATAATATGTATTTTTGAATAAATATCATACAATTTTCTATCGAAAACAACAAAAAAGTTGCTCACATTCTTTTGCTATGTAACAGCTGTAGAGTTTCTTAATAGTTTTTATTTTTGAAGCTGTGACATGCATAAAGTAAACTGCCAAGTTAATTCTGTCATATGCTCTGCTTCTTCAGCGTTTCAATTTTTTTTGTGAAGCTGACAGAGTGTACTACCAATTAGTTTACTAATATTTGGTACTTTTTGCATGCAGCATTCAAAATAACATAAAAGATGTTTGTGTATGTGGAGCCATATTAGACCCCATTACTGTACCACTACACTACAAATATAAATGATAATTGAAAAGGAACTTTTTTTGGGGATTGATACATTTCTGCAATACCATTTGTTTACAAAGACAATAATCCATAATGGCCTATATAAATTTAGCCACCAGCAACCAGCTCACCATAGCTTACATCTACATGCCCAACTATTTACAGATAAGAGGTGGTGTTTTCTGTATCCCTGTGTTTTTTAAATTCACCCTCTCTCCAAGCCTAGCAATAACCAAAATAGATGATCAGTTATACTATAAGTGATCTTTATTAGTTCGAGCCACAGAGTGCCTTTTTAAAGGAATATTTCTATGGGTCACATTTATGGCTTATTTACAAGACTTAAACAGAAAGGTTATGTAAACTGGAGAATGGGCTACACATGTGTGGAGCAATCACCTTTTAAGTTCATAAGAACTGCAAAAATCATATCTTTTTTTAAACTCTAATAAATTACAGTTAAGATAGCTGCATGTTTGTGATCAAAAATTCTACTTGTTTATGGAGAGTCACATAAAGGAACAGAAAAGTATTATTTGGACATGCAGCACCCACCTATCAGATATCTAACCCCTTAACGACCACAGGTATTTTTGGTTTTGCATTTTCATTTTTTACTCCCCTTCTTCCCAGAGCCATAACTTTTTATTTTTTTGTCAAAATGGCCATGTGAGGAATTGTTTTTTGTGGGACGAGTTGCACTTTTGAACGTGAAAAAAATTACACACTTGTTTTTTTTTCACCATGTTCATTACTGACCTGCCGTTATGATTCTCTAGATCATTACGAGTTCATAGACACCAAACATATCTAGGATCTTTTCTATCTAAGTGGTGAAAAAAATTGCACAATTTTCCTTTACCCGAAGCGTCTCCATTTTTCCTGATCTAGGGTTGGATGAGGGCTTATTTTTTGCATGCTGAGCTGATGTTTTTAATGATACCATTTGGTGCAGATACGATTTTCGATCGCCCTTTATTGCATTTTTAATGCAATATTGCGGCAACCAAAAAAAGTAATTCTGGCGTTATTACTTTTTTCTCACTACTCCATTTAGCAATCAGGTTAATCCTTTTTTTGATAGATCGGGTGATTCTGAATGTGGCGATTCCAAAAATGTATATGTTTGATTTTTTCATTGCTTCATTTTCAATGGGGCATAAGGGGGGTGATTTTAACTTTTATGTATATATATTTTTTTATATTTTTCAAATTTTTTTCACTTTTGGCATGCTTCAATAGTCTCCGTGGGAGACTAGAAGCTGCCATAACTCAATCGTCTCTGCCACATACAGGCGATGATCAGATTACTTGTATGTAGCAGATTTGCTTACATGCTACAAGCGCCGACCACCGGGTGGCACTCATAGCAATCCGGCAGTGACAACCATAGAGGTCTCCTGGGGACGGGGGTCACTGATGGGTGGATTTCCGGCCTAAAGGCCGGAAGCACACATTGAATGCCACTATCAGAGTTTGACAGTGGCATTTAGTGGGTTAATAGCCATGGGTGGATCGAGATTCCACCCATGGCTGTTCAGAGCACATGTCAGCTGTTAAAACAACTGACATGTGCTGGGAAAGATGTGGGTTTACCGTCAGAGCCCACATCAAAGGGAGGGAGTCCAACATCGGAGTAAATGTGTGCCCGATGTCGTAAAGGGGTTGAGGCATAGATTGTCGTTATGCTGTAATTGGCTCAGATGTAAATAATATGCTTTCTTGTAGCCTTTAGAAGTGGTAGGGTAAGACAATGTGGTTCTTCAAACAGAAAAGGTTGTAGATACATTCTCTTCTCTATGTCATATACTGTAGGTGTAAATTTAGAATATCATTTTAATGCAAGTCTGTAAGAACAATTCAGGTAATGATGGATGTCCTAATGGATTAGTGGAAAAGCAGTGCATTATCAATTAAGATCATCACTAAATTATTTTTATATTGAAATTAAATATTTTGATTATCTGGCACTGATTAACCGGACACAGTGTTATGAAACATTAATCATCCCCCTTCTTAACATATTTACTGCTTTGTGTCAATATAGTTTGATATTAAAATACATTTTTGGGTGTTGGCACCATATGATTTACTTAACATACCTACCAACTTGAAGGCACAAGATATATATTTTGTATGTAGCACAAACAAAAATTAAGCGTAAAAACAGGGAAATTTAATGTGCCTCTGGTATGTTGCTATCAAGATATTGGGATATTTGCCCATTATTCCTAACAAAACTGCTGTAACTCTGTCAAGTTAGATACACTGCGTTGTTGTATAACAGAATTCATGTCATGCCATAGATTTTAATTTTCAGCAGATTGAGATCTTGAGTAGGGGTGGGCAAACCCGTGGCTGTTAGAGTCCGGCGGATACCCAAACTTGAACCCGGATCCCATTCAGATGAATGAGGGTACCGGATATTCATTGTTTGCCACTCTGTCATCTGCATGACAGCATGGTAAGCTTAGGTTCTGATCATCAGTAAGATTATTAAAGCCAGTCAATGAGCTGCGGTTCCCACGCTGTCAGATGACAGCGTGAGCCATCAGCTGTGACCGATAGTAAAAAGGTTTTCTCCGGTCACAAGCGTTGGCTGTTGAGAGAGAGTAGGCGCCACTGATGGGAGTACTTATCAGCCGGTGCCTGTGCTAAAAATAAATTAAAAAACATGATGTAGGGTCTCTTTTATTTTTGATAACCAGCGCAAGCAAAACTGACAGCCCTCAGCTGTTAGCTTTATCATGACTGGTTATCAAGAATGGATAATTAAAAAAAATGGTATGGGGTCCCCCATTTATGCAAAGCTAAAGCAGATAGCTGTGGGCAGGTATTCTCAGGCTAGTAAGGGGCCATGGATATTGCCCCCAGCCTAAAAATAGCAGCTTGCAGCCACCCCAGAAAACTGCATCTATTAGATGTGCCAATTCTGATGCTTTGTCGGGCCCTTCCCAATTGCCCTGGTGTGATAGCATGTGGAGTAATGCGGGGTTGATGTCAGCTGTTTTATGGCCGCTGACATCGAGCCCACAGGTTAGTAATGGAGAGGCATCTATAAGATGTCTATCCATTACTTATCTTAGGCCTATTAAATTGAAGTCCTTGTCCCCTGTAAAAATCAGAAAATAATAAACAACCAAATCCCTCACCTGTCCAAAGTGAAGATTAGCAATACTGTCCTGCGACGTAATCCATGTCTACAATAGTTTGTTTACAACCTGAACGATGCCATGATGCAACTGTCCAGGCTGAAAACCGTGGGAGAAAGAGGTGCTGCGAGCACAGCTTCAGTGACTAGCGCTGACGTCATCGAGGTTATCGCATATCACTGAGGCTGATTTCCCACCGGCACTTCATTGTGAGCCAGGATGATGAACTGCTGTGATGAATGAGATCACCATGAGCACTGTGAGAATTTCCACCAGTAGTTTTCATAAGCAGCAGAGGAAAATTCGACAGCTGAGGAATGATGGTAATATTCTGGGAAGGAGGGCAATATCCCTTAATGGATCCCAGGCTATTAATATCAGCTCACAGCTGTATGGTTAGATTTTACTGATTATTTTATGGGGAGGACCCCAGAAGAAAATGTCTTAGCATCCCACCATAATTTCAAACCAGCAAAGGCTAAACAGACACCTGTGGAATGATATTAATAACCAGCGAAGGGAAGAGGGAAATTGGCCCTCCTCCCAGGCTATGAACATCAGCTCTCAGCCACCCCAGAAATGATGTATCAATAGGATGCACCAAATCTGGCACTTATTCTTGCTCTTCCTACTTGCCTTGTGGCAGTAGCTAGTGGGGTAATATTTTTTCGGGTTGATGTCAGCTTTTTATTGTCAGGTAACATCAAGCTTAAGGGTTCGTTGTGGAGAAGCGTCTATAAGATGTCCCTATTACTAACCCCATAGTAAGTTTGGGAATAAATACACAGTCAAATCCTTTATTTGAAATAAAAATCAACATCCAGTTTTATACATTTATTTAAAAATTAAAAACAAGTTATACTCACCTTATGTCTAATCCATTGATGCCCTTGTCACCTGTAAAAAAACAGAAAATAATAAACCATGATACAAACCTTATGCCCTCTCAATTGAAGCTCTTGTCCCCGTAAGAAAATAAAAATAATAAGCAACCACATCCCTGTCTGACGTGATGATACTCCATACTGTCCCACAATGATTCAGATGATTTGGTGAGCAGTCACATTAGTAATTGTGCTGCCCATCTGCTCAAGCACACTGACTGGCACAAAATCGCTCCTGCAATGTCTAGTGCTGAGCTCCTGTGAGGAAATTCCCCAGAGTTCATAGCTGAATCCAGGTGAACTCACAGAACCACTCACTGAATGAGAACTTTCTCATGCAGAGAGCGATAGCGTAAGTAAGTTCACTGGGGTTAATCAGGTTTGAACTCTGGTGAACTTTATCATCGTCCTGTTGGAAGGTGACTCTATGTCCTGGTTTCAAGAAATGTCTTATACAGTGGGGAAAAAAGTATTTAGTCAGCCACCAATTTTGCAAGTTCTCCCACTTAAAAGATGAGAGGTCTGTAATTGACATCATAGGTAGACCACAACTATGAGAGTCAAAATGAGAAAACAAATCCAGATAATCACCTTGTCTGATTTGGCAAGATTTATTTTTCAAGTTATGGTGGAAAATAAGTGGTTGGTCATTAACAAAAGTTTACCTCAAAATTTTGTTATATATCTTTTGTTAGCAGTGACAGGTCAAATGTTTTCTATATGTCTTCACAAGGTTGGCACACACTGTTGGTGGTATTTTGGCCCATTCCTCCATGCACATCTCTTCTAGAGCAGTGATATTTTGGGCCTGTCACTGGGCAACATGGACTTTCAAATCCCTCCAAAGGTTTTCTATGGGGTTGAGATCTGGAGACTGGCTAGGCCACACCAGGACCTTCATATGCTTCTTACGAAGCCACGCCTTCGTTGCCCTGGCAGTGTGCTTGGGATCATTATCATGCTGAAAGACCCATCCATGTTTCATTTTCAATGCCCTTGCTGATGGAAGGAGGTTTGCACTCAAAATCTCATAATACATGGCCCCATTCATTCTTTCATGCACATAGATCAGTCGTCCTGGTCCCTTTGCAGAGAAACAGCCCCAAAGCATGATGTTGCCACCCCCATTCTTCACAGTAGGTATGATGTTCTTTGGATACAACTCAGCATTCTGTCTTTCCAACACAGCGAGTTTTGTTTCTACCAAACAGTTCTACTTTGGTTTCAACAGACCATATGACATTTTCCCAATACTCTTCTGGATAATCCAAATGCTCTCTAGCAAACTTCAGATGGGCCTGGACATGTACTGGCTTATGCAGGGGGACACGTCTGGCACTGTAGGATCTGAGTCCCTGGCGGCGTGGTGTGTTACTGATGGTAGCCCCGTAATCCGAACCTCGCACCTCCGCCTCCAAGACTTCTCTCGTGCTGCTCCAGCTCTCTGGAATGCACTTCCCCAGGCGATCAGACTGATACCTAGCCCTGACCTATTCAAGCGCGCTTTGAAAACCCATCTCTTCAAACAAGCCTACCACATCAACTACCCAGCAAGCTAACTTTGCCCTGTTCCCTCCTTCCAAATATTATTCTGAATCTGCACCCTACTATTCATCTGTCTCCACACCCTTCATGCACATGATAACTGCACTTGATACTTGTCTATTGCACTTAAACACACGGGCTGATGACCGGATCATGCAGCTTTATATGAAAATCCCTATTATAATTGCCAGACCTGAATTAACAAGCATTTTTCACCTACTGTGTCCCCCCATTTCCTTGTAGATTGTAAGCTTGCGAGCAGGGACCTCACTCCTAATGTCACTGTTTGAATTGTCTTAACTTGTATTGAATTTATTGTCTGTACATGTCCCCGCTTAATTGTAAAGTGCTGCGGAATATGTTGGCGCTATATAAATAAAAATTATTATTATTATTATTATTTGTTACGGTGATCCCAGCTCTATGCAGGTCATTCATTAGGCTCCCCATGTGGTTCTTGGTCTTTTGCTCACCGTTCTTGTGATCATTTTGACCCCACAGGGTGAGATCTTGCGTGGAGCCCCAGATCGAGGGAGATTATCAGTGGTCTTGTATGTCTTCCAGTTTGTTATTATTGCACCCACAGTTGATTTCATCACACAAAGCTGCTTGCCTATTGTAGATTCAGCCTTCCCAGCCTGGTGCAGGGCTACAATTTTGTTTCTGGTGTCCTTCGACAGCTCTTTGGTCTTCACCATAGTGGAGCTTGGAGTGTGACTGTTTGAGGTTGTGGACAGGTATCTTTTATACTGATAATGAGTGGAGGAAATAGGAGCCTCTTAAAGATAAAGTTACAGGTCTGTGAGAGCCAGAAATCTTGCATCCACCATAATTTGAAAAATAAATCTTGCCAAATCAGTCATTGTGATTTTCTGGATTTGTTTTCTCATTTTTACTCTCATAGTTGTGGTCTACCTATTATGTCAATTACAGGCCTTTTCATCTTTTTAAGTGGGAGAATTTGCACAATTGGTGGCTGACTAAATACTTTTTCCCCCACTGTATTCCCTGCTATCCATGTTTCCTGACTAGTTCTTCAGTCCATGACAATGAAAAGCTGACACCTGCCATTTTAACAGTGGAAATAGTGTACTTAGGGTCACATGATGGCATTTCCACTGTGAGTTAAAAAGTTAAATTTTAGCTCCCACCTACAATATGCAAAACAGCACAGAGACAAGCCTCAAAGCTTCTGGAACAAGTAACTTGGAGGGATGAGACCAAAATTGAACTATAAATGTTACATTTAGAGAGAGGTCAACAAGGTCTATGATAAAAGTAACACCATTCCTACTGTAAACCACAGAGGTGGATCACTGATGTTATGGGGATGTGTGAGCTACAAAGGCACAGGAAACTTGGTCAAAATTGAATGAAGGATAAATGCAGCACGTTATCAGCAAATACTGGAGGCAAATTTGCAATCATCAGCAAGAAGCTGTGCATGGGACGTAATTGGACGTTCCAACATGACAACGATCCAAACCGCAATGCCAAGTCTACCTGTCATTGGTTACAGCAGAGCAAAGTGAAGGTTCTGGAGTGGCCATCTCAGTCTCCCGACCTCAATATCATTGAGCCACTCTGAGGAGATCTGAAGCATGCAGTTCATGCTAGACAGCCCAGGAATTTACAAGAACTGGAGGCTTTTTGCCAAGAAGCCGTATTGCTATTCATATTTCATATATTTCACATTGACATGCTTTGGTATGATAGAGTGCAACCTTTTTTTTTGTATATTGTGTATGGAGGTAGTTCCTCCTGGTATGCACCTATTCACACTAGTCTGGATGTACCAGTCAGTTTTTTGTCATTTGTATGTTAGCTTACTGACCGAGCACTGCGCCCTTCAACATGTGGTGATTTTAATTACAGCAGGCTCCTACTTACCCATAATTGCAGGCATTGCTGAGAGAGGCGTCCACATTCACCCAGGAATTCAGACATCAGCCTTAGAGAGGTATTCACACATGTAGGGACACATCAGTTTTTGAGCCCACCTTGACGATGGTTGATGAGAAGATATAATTTGGCCTAATTTTATGCTTAGTGTCTCAAATTTTTTTCCTAATATTCAAAAGCTGTATTGCTATTCATATTTAATATATTTCACATTGACATGCTTTAGCACGATAGAGTCCAACTTTTTTTGTATATTGTATGACGAATGAGGTGGTGGCTCATGAGGAAGAGGAGCAGGGCCAATTGTACCATCTTGCGCTGCTTTGAATGTTCCACCAATACAGCTAGCACTGATAATACCATCATCAATGTTACTATACCATTTATATGGTGGCAGGGAAAAACAATTCAGACCATGATGGATGAGGTGCTTGCACTGGAGGGAGAGAAGCAGAAACAATTCACACCGTTATCAGGTCTATCATCCACACATGGCTCGGAGGGTGAGTTACTGTCACAACAGTGGCCAGGTACCCAACTGTACAGACCGAGGACAGATTGGGAGGATGAAGAGGAGGACAAGGAGGAAAAACCATGTTCACAGCAAGGTGGTGTTTACAGCAGCTCTCAGTCATTACTGGAGCGTGGCTGGGGGATCCAAAGTACTCACTTAACCAGACTAGCTTATCGATGGCTCTGGACAGCTTGGCACACATGAGCTAATGCATGTTGCTGTGCCTGCGCAACAAACGCCTAGTTGCTCATATTATTACCAGTGTAGATTACTAGGTGGCCACCCTACTGGATTCCCGCTACAAGGTCAACGTACCATCATTACTTTCATCAGTGGATTGGGATCGCAAAATGCGTCAATACAAGCACACGCTGGTTGAGAAACTATTGATGGCATCCCCACCTGTTAGCAGGGACCCAGTGGAAGAACATAGTGGAGGAAGTCACCAACACAGCTGAGGTGCCGCCACCACCTAAGAAGGCAAGCTTAGCATGGCTGAGATATGGCAAAACTTTATGAGCAGTCCACAACATCTGGTACCACCATCTGATACAGTCCATATTAGCAGGAGGCAGCATTACAATGACATGGTGGAAGAGTACGTGCCCACATGTCTCCACGTACTAACTGATGAGTCTTCACCATTTAATGTCTGCATCTCCAAATTGGAGACATAGCCTGAGCCTGCCCTTTATGCCTTAGCAGTGCTGTCCTGCCCTGCAGCAACTGTACTGCTGAAAACTGTGTTTAACGCAGCAGAGGATGTGATCAGACAGGTGTATCCAATGTGGGGAAGCAAACATTCCTTAAAATGAGCCAGGCATGGATCACACATGACTTGTCCATACCTTTGGATGACTAGATAACTATGCCAGCCGTACCCAGCCAGTCTTCAACTCTATTTGCCATTCGCTTCATTTGGGTGCTTCTTCCAAAAATAAAAAACCCAAGAAATTGTGATGGCAACCTCCTCCACCTCATCCAATTGGAGGTCTGCACCCTGGTTGTAGCTTGTTAGTTTATTTTGGGTTCATTCTATTTTCTTTTAAGACAGTTCCCTACAAAAAAAAAGAAAAAAAAAAAGCAAATAAAACAGAAAAGACATAAACAGTATTTGATTACTCCTCTCTTGGCTCTTCCACCTATACCGCTATGTCCATCTCTTCCTCCACATGGGACCTATGCCTCCTGATTCTAGATTGCTAGTTTTATTTTTGTAAATTGTAGGTTGTTTTAAGTCAGTTCCTTAAAAAACACTGAACAAATAACAGAAAAAAAAGAAAAAAACAGTGTTGAATTACTCCTTCCTTGCCGCTTCCAGCTATACTGCCACGTCCATCTCTTCCTCAACTTGGACCTACAGTGGGTATGGAAAGTATTCAGACCCATTTAATTTTTTCACTTTTTGTTTCATTGCAGCCATTTAGTAAATTCAAAAAAGTTATTTTTTTTTCTCATTAATGTACACTCTGCACCCCATCTTGACTGAAAAAAACAGAAATGTAGAAATTTTTGCAAATTTATTAAAAAAGAAAAACTGAAATATCACATGGTCATAAGTATTCAGACCCTTTGCTCAGACACTCATATTTAAGCTACATGCTGTCCATTTCCTGGTGATCCACCTTGAGATGGTTTTACTTCTTAAGGAGTCCAGCTGTGTTTAATTAAACTGATAGAACTTGATTTGTAAAGGCACACACCTGTCTATATAAGACCTCACAGCTCACATTGCATGTCAGACCAAATGAGAATCATGAGGTCAAAGGAACTGGCCAAGGAGCTCAGAGACAGAATTGTGGCAAGGTACACATCTGGCCAAGGTTACAAAAGAATTTCTGCTGCACTCAAGGTTCCTAAGAGCACAGTGGCCTCCATAATCCTTAAATGGAAGAAGTTTGGGATCACCAGGAGTCTTCCTAGACCTGGCAGTCCAGCCAAACTGAGCAATCGTGGGAGAAGAGATTTGGTGAGCGAGGTACAGAAGAACCCCAAGATCACTGTAGCTAAGCTCCACAGATGCAGTAGGGAGATGGGAGAAAGTTCCACAAAGTCAACTATCACTGCAGCCCTCCACCAGTCAGGTTTTTATGGCAGAGTGGCGCAACGGAAGCCTCTCCTCAGTGCCAGACATGAAATCCCGCATAGAGTTTGCTAAAAAACACATGAAGGACTCCCAGACTTTGAGAAATAAAATTCTCTGGTCTGAGGAGGCAAAGATAGACCTTTTTGGTGATAATTCTAAGCGGTATATGTGGAGAAAACCATGCACTGCTCATCACTTGCCTAATGCAATCCCAACAGTGAAACATGGTGGTGGCAACATTGTAATATGAGGATGTTTTTCAGCTGCAGGGACAGGATGACTGATTGCAATTGAAGGAAACATGAATGCGGCCAAGTACAGAGATATCCTGGATGAAAACCTCTTCCAGAGTGCTCTGGACCTCAGACTTGGCCGAAGGTTCACCTTACAACAAGACAATGACCCTAAGCACACAGCTACAATAACAATGGAGTGCCTCCAGAACAACTCTATGACCATTCTTGACTGGCCCAGCCAGAGCCCTGACCTAAACTCAATTGAGCATCTCTGAAAATGGCTGTCCACCAACGTTCACCATCCAACCTGACGGAACTGGAGAGAATCTGCAAGGAAGAATGGCAGAGGATCCCCAAATCCAGGTGTGAAAAAGTTGTTGCATCATTCCCAAAAAGACTCATGGGTGTACTAGCTCAAAAGGGTGCTTGTGCTTAATACTGAGCAAAGGGTCTGAATACTTATGACCATGTGATATTTCAGTTTTTCGTTTTTAATAAATTTGCAAAAATTTCTACATTTCTGTTTTTTTTCAGTTAAGAAGGGGGGCAGAGTGAACATTATTAAAAATGAACTTTTTTTGAATTTACCAAATGGATGCAATGAAACAAAGGGTGAAAAATTTAAAGGGGTCTGAATACTTTCTGTACCCACTGTATGCCTTCATGCTTTAGATTGTTGTTTTATTTTTGTTAAATTTAGGCTAGGTTTTAAGTCAGTTCCATAAAAAATAAAAAACAAATAAGCGGAAAAAAAACTGAAAAAAATAAAAAAATAAAAAACCCCTAAAAAAACAAAAAAAACAAAAAAAAACAGTGTTGGATTACATCACGACTAAGGGTGCGTTGTCACCGGAAACGGGTTGAGAACGCAAGCAATTACCTGCATTATGCTGGCATTTTAACCTCGTCTGTATCACACGAATTGGAGTGAATAAAAGAATAGCATATTTTCACCACAACGTAGAGCTGGACAATTCTTTCATTTCTGCAGTTCAAGCGCCCCGACACGGTGGCTCCATGCTCCGATGGTCAAGATGCTTTCTCTGGTGAGCTGGAATCTTTGATTTATTGAGATACAAGACTCCATCTTGAATAAGGGCAAACAAGAACAAAGGAAATTCCGATATCCTTACAATCTCTTCCAATTGTTAGCCAAGGTCAGGTGGCTGACCCACGGAACCACAGTCATCAGAGTCATGAAAAAGCAGAAGTGATTGCTACATTACTTGGCTCTTGGACTCTCAGACTGCTTGCCTCATTTGTAAGAGGTGAGGTGGAAAACAGATGCCCAAGGGCCGCAGGTGCAAAATCTGCACTTTCAGCAGGGGACTGAATGGAAGGCAACGAAGGCACTGTAGGCACTCTCAGGCAAACAATCTAAAACCACCTCTACTTGTTATGGCCTCACCATTTATCCAGCGGTACTCGGGTCTATGAAATTACAAAGAATGTCCTGTTGCCTGCTTGCACCAGACGAAGATGTTTCATTATAGCACATAGCAGGCACAAATCGATCATGACCTATCTCTCCCTGCAGCACCACCACCAGCAACAGAGCCATGTCCCCTCTTTGATGCTCTCCTTATTGTTTTCAACCAAACAAAAGTGCAGAGTATTACACATCCTGTATACAGAGAGAGAGAATGGCCTGCAGATTATTACACTACTTGTTTTTAGTGTACCCACAAGAAATCAATAAAAGAAGCAAAACACAAAAACAGTGTTGGATACCTCCTCCTCCTATGCCTCTTCCACCTACACCATCACCTCCACCTTCTCCATTTGGACCTCCGCCTTCTGGTTCAAGATTACATTTTTTTATATTTTTTTATTCTGATATTTTAAGTCATTTCCCTATTTAAATTTATTTGCAGAACAATTGTCTTGCTTTTAACCCCATTTATCTTCCTTTTACAGCCCACTAGCCCTTACTAAGACCATTTTACAGCCATTTTAAAGCACCATAATTTGGGTTTACATTGACTTCTATTTGTCATGGTTGTGGACAGGGTTCCTTCCTTGTCCTCTCAGGGTTAATTTTGTGTGGCCTCCTTTTGGTTTGGGGAGGGTTATATTTACCCGCCTTCATCTGGGGATCCTTGTCAGTGATATATCTGTTATGGCTCTGTGTCTGACCCCCTGGTGTGCTTGCATAGTGTGTAGTCCATTTGCCTTCTTGTGTATGATCCAGTCCGTGTTCTCGTTCTGTGCAGTGCTTTGTGATTCTGTGCTTACTGTCTGTTTCTGGCTCTGACCCTCGGCTTGTTACTCTTACTTATTTCCTGTCTGCCCCATTTGTACTGCACCGCTATCTTCAGCTACCTGACCTTTTGCTATGTCCTGACCACTCTCAGCATCTCACTCTTTGGCACTTCATCAACCTCCTGGCTTGACTTCGGCACGTTCAGTCTACTCTCCAGTTTTGCTGGTCACTGCCGCTACTCGGCGTCTGGTTCTACCTCCGGCCACTCTCCTGGTGGTCGTGTATTTCAGATCCTGCGCTCCGGCAGGTAAGTTCACCGCAGCGCTCCCCTCTCACCTCCTGTCCTTTTGTATCTCATACACAGACTCCCGCTGTAAGTCTGCAGCAGGGTTCTTGATACTATTGGGTTTGGTTTCAAGATCAAGTTTGGGGTCAAGTTCTTATACCAAACAGAACTTCTAACTCTAGTTCAGTCAAACCCGATAAACTCAAATATCCACGGGTCCGCTCATCCCTACTGTGCATCACAACATCCTCTGTCAACACTATGTCTGTTAAATCTCACTGTCAGTAATTGACAGTGGGATTGGGATTTAACTGGATAACAGCGGTGGGCAGAACACCTTTCCACCAGCGGCTGTTTAAGGCATATGATGACTGATTAAATCCATCCTAATGCACAGTGAATGATGTGGGCTCAGAGTATCTGCCTGCATAAAAGTCAGGGACGTGACATATGACGTAAATATACGTTATATATTATGAAGGGGTTAAAGAGGACCTTTCGATGATTTTTTTTCTGTGCCATTCCATTCCAAAGTTATTTTTTTTAAATTAATTTTTAGGGTACCATTGATTCCATGGTGCTGTACATGAGTGAGGGTCACATGCAAAATACAAATATAAATTACAGTGAAAAAACTGACAATAACAGACTGGTACAGAGGGGAGAGTGCCTGCCTACAGTCTAAATGGTTATACAAGTACTAAAGAGGCAAATTTTACCTTTTACCATCTGGGCGCATACCGCTGAAGCTCTCTGTGGGTGCTTTTTCTCTTCTGATGCTAGCCAATCAAAACACAGCCACATAGAGGCGCTGTGAAATATGTCCTGTTGGTTGAAGAGTAGATTTGCAACTTTATTACTGGTGGGAGTAACTTTAGAACATGAGCACAGAAGAAAAAGAAAAGTTGTTCCAGAGTCAGTAGACTAGTGCCAGTCAGAGGGGTACTCAGTTAAATTGAAAAAAAAAATCATTGAAAGGTCCACTTTAAAGAGTATCAATCAATGTTTTCTATCATAAGACAGGACTTTCTGGGTGGGAAAAATGTAGGTCTCTTATCCAAAGCTAAGATTCTGTTTGCTGCCCTAGCGCTGTAACTAAATACCCTCGTTAGGACTGTACCCTCTTCGACACCAGACCATAAGCTCCCATAGCACAAGCCATGGCAATGTTCCCTTGCTATATTAAAAGTATGTACTAAGTGGAAATTGTAGATATGTAGTTGCCACCATAGTGGAAAATGCTGGGAAGTGTAGTTTAATGTTAACCTCATATACAGTTGTGCTCAAAGGTTTACATACCCCAACAGAATTTTTGCTATCTTGGCCTTTTTTTCAAAGAATATGAATGATTACACCAAAACGTTTTCTCCACTCATGGTTAGTGGTTGGGTGAAGCCATTTATTGTCAAATTACTGTGTTTTCTCTTTTTAAACCATAATGACAAGCCAAAACATCCAAATGACCTTGATCAAAAGTTCACATACCCTGGTGATTTTGGCCTGATAACATGCACAGAAGTTGACACAAACGGGTTTGAATGGCTAGTAAAGGTAACAGCCTCACCTGTGCCCTGTTTGCTTGTAATCAGTGAGTGTGCATAAAAGCTGAGTGAGTTTCTGAGATCCAGACAGACTCTTGCATCTTTCATCCAGCTACTGACGTTTCTGGATTGTGATTCATGGGGAAAGCAAAAGAATTGTCAACGGATCTACAGGAAAAGGTAATTGAACTGCATAAAACAGGAAAGGGATACAAAAAAGATATCCAAGGAATTGATTATGTCAGTCAGCAGTGCTGAAACTGTGATTAACAAATGGAAAATCAGGGTATCTGTAAAAACAAAACCATGGTCATGTAGACATACAAATAATTCATCCACAACTGCCAGGATAATTGTTCAGGATGCAAAGAAAAACCCACAAATTAAATCAGCTGATATCCTGGACTCTCTGAAAACTATCGGTGTGGCTGTTTCAAGATGGGCAATAAGGAGGCACTTGAAGAAAAATGGGCTGCATGGTCGAGTCGCCAGAAGAAAGCCATTACTGCGCAAATGGCACAAAGTGTCTCACCTATAATGCACAAAACAGCACAAAGGAAAGCCTCAAAACATCTGGAACAAGGTAAATTGGAGTGATGAGACCAAAATTGAACTTTTTGGCCACAACCATAAACGTTACATTTGGAGAGAGGTCAACAAGGCCTATGATGAAAGGAACACCATTCCTACTGTAAAGCACGGAGGTGGATTACTGATGTTTTGGGGGGTGTGAGCTACAAAGGCACAGGAAACTTGGTCAAGGTTGAAGGGAAGATGAATGCAGCACGTTATCAGCAAATACTGGAGGCAAATTTGAAATCATCAGCCCAAAAGCTGTGCATGGGACATACTTGAACATTCCAACATGACAAAGATCCAAAACACAAGGCCAAGTTGTCCTGTAATTGGCTACAGCAGAACAAAGTGAAGGTTCTGGAGTGGCCATCTCAGTTTCCTGACTTTAATATCATTGAGCCACTCTGGGGAGATCTCAAGCGCGCAGCTCATGCTAGACAGCCCTGGAATTTTACAGGAACTGGAGGCTTTTTGTCAAGAAGAGTGGGCAGCTTTACCATCTGATAAAATAAAGAACCTCATCCACAACTACCACAAAAGACTTCAAGCTGTCATTGATGTAAGGCTGGTTTCACACTTGCGTTTTTTTGCGCTGTTTTTTAGCGCAAAAAAACATGCGTTTTTTTCTTTTACATGGGTGCGCATAGGTGCGCATACACATGCGCTTGTACGCGTTTGTATGCGCATGTGTTTTTTTGTAGTGTGCGCTCGGGTGCACAAAATGCATCCTGTTGCATTTTTTGTGCGTCCGACTTGCCCCCAAAAAATGCATGCACACGCAATGCCTTTTTTTCACAGCAAAGCACCCATTATAGTCTATGGGTGCGCATATGTGCGCATTGTAATGCACACGTATGCGCAAAAAAGACATGCGTTTTTTAAAAAAAAACGCACACAAATGCATGATGCATTATTTTCATGCGTTTGCACCGCAAAAAAAATGCAAGTGTGAAAGTAGCCTTAGAGGGGACAATATACGGTATTAAGAAATGGGGTATGTAAACATTTCATCAGGGTCATTTGGATGTTTTGGGTTGACATTTTGATTTAAAAACAGAAAACACAGTAGTTTGACAATAAATGGTTTCACCCAACCACTAACCATGAGAAGAGAAAAAGTTTTGGTGTTATCATTCATATTCCCTGAAAAAAGGCCAAGAAAGCAAAAATTTTGCCGGACCGAGTATGCAAACTTTTGAGCACAACTGTATGTACAAGGCTCCTGTATGCAGGTTCCTCCTTTAATAGAAGTCATCGGAGAATGCACCTTCCCTGTCTGCTGCACAGTTCTTTTTGATAAAATACAAATGGTTTTATTGGTTTTCTCTAGGCATTAAATGGATTATGCTATTATTTCATGAGTGTGAATGGGTCATGTTAGACTTTATAATTTCTGTTGATGGCAAAAAATACATATTGACATTTAAATACTATAGCTAACCTTTCAGGTTATCCCTGAACTACCCTCACTAGTCTTCCTTCTTTTGAGGTCCATGCCGTCAGACTCTGCACCCCCTTCTCCATGAGAGTGGCGGTGGTGTATTGTCCTCCCGGCCCCTCCCATCAGTTCCTGGATCATTTTGCCACTTGGCTTCCACAATTCTCTCCTGTGACATCCCTACCCTCATCATGGGAGATTTCAACATCCCCATTGCTCTTCCCCTCTCCCCATCTGCTACTCACCTTTTATCTCTAACCTCCTCGTTTGGCCTTTTGCAGCTTACTAATGCTCCAATGCATGAAGACGGAAACTCCCTCGACTTGGTCTTCTCTCGGCTTTGTGCAGTTGATGATTTCGCAAACTCCCCTCTCCCGCTCTCTGACCACAATCTTCTTTCATTCTCTATCAAGAACTGCCAGGCTGCTAAGGTCACCCCCACTGTCCATACTTATAGAAACATACAGGCCATTAACACCCAGAAACTTACGAAGAACTTGCAGTCTTCATTGGCCCCTATCTCCTCCCTGTCATGTCTTGATTCTGCACTGAAGCATTACAATGAAACACTTCAAAGTGCCCTGGATGAATTTGCACCCGCTATAAATAGAACACCACAACACAGACGGCGACAACCCTGGCACACCCTGCAAACACGTTTCCTGCAGCGGTGCTCCAGGTGCGCCAAACATCTGTGGAGAAAATCCAATCTACACGAAGATTTCATCCATTATAAGTTTATGCTTCGAACATACAACACTGCCCTTCACCTCTCCAAACAAACCTATTTCAACACCCTCATCATCTCACTGTCCAATAACCCGAAATGTCTCTTTGACACTTTTCATTCTCTACTCAACCCAAGAGTACAAGCCCCAACCACGGAGCTCTGAGCTGACGATCTGGCCAATTACTTCAAAGAAAAAATTGACCAGATCCGACAGGAAATTATCTCCCAATCACCTCATACCATGCACTGTCTTCCCTCCCCCACTACATCTAGCTCACTCTCTGATTTTGAACCAGTCACAGAAGAAGAAGTAAGCAGGCTCCTTGCAACTTCTCGCCCAACCACTTGCATCAGTGACCCATTTCCGTCACATCTCCTCCAGTCCCTTTCCCCTGCTGTCACCACTCATCTAACTAAAATATTTAACCTCTCTCTCTCTTCTGGTATCTTTCCCTCCTCATTTAAGCATGCCATCATACATCCACTACTTAAAAAACCATCCCTCGACCAAAACTGTGCCGCTAACTATAGACCTGTCTCTAATCTTCCCTTCATCTCTAAACTCCTGGAACGCCTGGTCCACTCCCGTCTTATACACTATCTCTCTGATAACTCTCTTCTCGACCCTCTCCAATCCGGCTTCCGCTCCTTACACTCTACTGAAACTGCCCTCACTAAAGTCTCTAATGATTTACTAACAGCTAAATCTAATGGTCATTACTCCATGCTAATTCTCTTGGATCTCTCTGCAGCATTCGACACTGTGGATCATCAGCTCCTCCTCACTATGCTCCATTCCATTGGCCTCAGGGACACCGTTCTCTCCTCGTTCTCCTACCACTCCTTTACTGTATCTTTTGCCGGTTCCTCCTCCTCTCACCTTCCCCTTACTGTTGGGGTTCCTCAAGGATCAGTCCTAGGCTCCCTCCTCTTCTCCTTGTACACTGCCCCTATTGGTCAAACAATCAGTAGATTTGGTCTCCAGTACCATCTCTATGCTGATGACACCCAATTATACGCTTCTTCTCCTGACATCACGCCAGCCTTTCTAGAAAACACCGGCGATTGTCTAAACGCTGTGTCTAACATCATGTCCTCACTATATCTGAAACTGAACCTGTCAAAGACTGAACTCCTTGTGTTTCCTCCCTCTACTAATGTACCTATACCTGACATTGCCATTTCTGTGTGTGGCTCCACTATTACTCCCCAGCAACATGCCTGCTGTCTTGGGGTCATACTTGATTCCGAGCTTTCCTTTGCCCCCCACATTCGATCACTGGCTCGCTCTTGTCATCTGCACCTCAAAAACATTTCTAGAATTCGACCTTTTCTTACTTTTGAGTCTGCAAAAACTCTTACTGTTTCTCTTATTCATTCTCATCTCGGCTATTGTAACTCTCTTCTAATCGGTCTCCTTCTTACCAAACTCTCCCCTCTCCAGTCTGTCTTGAATGCTGCAGCAAGGATCACATTCCTCACCAATCGTTACACCGATGCCTCTACCTTGTGCCAGTCATTACACTGGCTACCCATCCATTCCAGAATTCAGTATAAACTTATTACCCTCACCCACAAAGCCCTCCATGGCTCAGCACCACCCTACATCTCCTCCCTTGTTTCAGTATACCACCCTATCCGCGCCCTCCGTTCTGCTGATGACCTGAGGTTAGCATCCTCAATAATCAGAACCTCCCACTCCCGTTTCCAAGACTTTACACGTGCTGCGCCAATTCTTTGGAATGCACTTCCCAGGTCAATACGATTAGTCCCCAATCCCCACAATTTTAAGCGTGCCCTGAAAACGCATTTATTCAGACTGGCCTATCGCCTCAACATATTAACCTAATCTATCCCTGTGTGGCACAGCCAAAAGTTTTACCATAACCAGGTTCCCTGCATCATGTTCCCACATGCTTTATGCATCCATTAACCCTCTGTGTCTGTACTGATACACACTTAACATTATGGCTGGTCCATACAATCAGGGCAACTGTTACCACCCACCTTTCGTGTCTCCATTTTTTTCCTCATAGATTGTAAGCTTGCGAGCAGGGCCCTCATTCCTCTTGGTATTTGTTATAATCTATGTGATTACTGTTATGCTGTAATGTCTATTGTCTGTACAAATCCCCTCCGAAATGTAAAGTGCTGAGGAATATGTCGCGCTATAGAAATAAAATTTATTATTATTATTATAGCTATATTATGCTAATCACAAATATTAACAACTCACAAAAAACTGGATCTTTGCATTAAGATAAACTTATGATGTTACATAGCCTGAAATGGAAGAATTCATTAAAGCTGCTATTTAATCCTATGACCTATGCCCACATGCTGTTGACAGGAATGTGTTTTGTAATGCATATTATGGCAATGAGTGGTCAACTACCATATGGCAAGATTGTCCTGTGGGTAAGTTTGTTACTAACAGCTCACAGCTGGAGTTATAACAGCAGCACTCTGACATGTTAGTAATTGACCAGGACACCCATCACAACAGTGCAGGATGTGGTAAGTGGCCTCTGCAAATTGCTTAAGGAACAAATGCAAAACTGGTTAAAAACAGAAGTTTCACATGTGATAGTGTTGTGCAGATGCAGATAATAAGGGAATAAAGTCGACCTCACAATTATGGATTGAAAGAGTTTGTTTCTGAATATTAAATTTTCACATAGTACATATTACAAACCTACAAAAGAGCCCAGGATATCATATCCTCAATTTAATTATTACAACAAATCAATAGAAAATATTTACATAGTTTACCCTAGTTTGCTCAATATATATTCCTCATGAACTATGCCTGTAGTACTAATATTGTTGGCTAAAAAAATACACAGTAAGGCACAGTGTATCTGGTAGACTATGGTCATATGGACATTGCCCTTCTAATACTTGAAGGGGTTGTTCCATACACAAAGTACATTTTCAGAAATAGATCTTCTAATGTTAATAACTTCCACAGTTGGATGTGTTAAAGAAATGTTCCTGTGCTGTGATAATCTTATAAATGTGCCCCTGCTATGTAATGCTATTTGCTGTTTTCGACCATGCAGCTAGTGGTCATGGTAGGCACATACTACAGATCCTGGCCAGAAGGGAAGCATAAGTCAGTTATGATAGTGAGTATACAGATGACATAGCAGGGACACACAGAGGCTAGTTCCTGAGAATACACGATTCCCAACCCAAGATAAAACATTTCCCTGCCTGAGATAACAGATGAGTGAGTTTTTCTGCCTCATCTCCATCCCTCTGAGCTCATCAAAAAATCAAGTAAGTGATGTAGAAGCTCCAGGGGCCACTGAGCTTATATGTGACTTATTTGATTTATGATGCACTCATAGGATTGGTGACGTAGCATAAGCACTCAATCCTGTGATAAAACAGACATGGAGCCTCAGCCATGGAAATATTAGCTCACAAAGTAGCAGCAGCTAGCTCCTGCTATTTTATCCGAATACTCACTTATCATAAGTGACTTATGCTATCTCCCCTGGCCAAGAGCTATGGTATAGTATGTGCCGATCATGAACTAGAGCAGCTCTATATGGTAAGACACATCTATTACACAGTACATAGCAGGGGCACATTTATTAGGTTATCTCCGCATAGGAGCATTTTTTAACACATCTAATCATGAAACGTATTATTATTATTAATCAAAGAGCTGTTGATTAAAATGTAGTTTGTTCATAGGACAACCCCTTTAAAGGGAATGTATTGTCTAAAATGACCTATTTTTTAAATCAGGTTTTGTGTTACATGTATATATTTTTCATTTTGGTAGTTTTTTTGTATCAAAATCTGCATTAAAAAAATGAGAAAAAAAATTCAGTGACCGCTTGTTATAGTAGTGATCTTATCAGCAGTGGCAGGATTAGGTGAGTATAACAGTTTATTATTTTTTAAACTCTTACATGACTTTAAGTGCCAGCAAAATTGTGGACAGTTGGCCACCAAACTGGTAAATTTATGCAAAGCTAATTATCCAAATTTCAGATTTAAGTGAATCCACAAATTTGTTTAAATGCTTAGAGAATTTACTTAGTTTAGAATCGATTCACTTATCTTTCTAAGTATTTTGCTAACGTATTTTTTGTTGAATATTTATCAATCAGTGAATACTTTTACTATTCAAAGTTTCAATGTGTTTTTTTGCTGCACACACAGTGGTGACATTATCAAATGTTGTGTAAAATCATGTAATGGTAATTCTTACCTACATAGTTGCATAGGTTGAAAAAAGACCTTGGTCTATATAGTTCAACCTTTCTCCACTAATTGTACATTTTGTCAGTAATTTAACTATAACCCACAATCTTATGTGTACTGAGGAAATCATCCAGCCCTGTTTTAACCCCTATCTGACATCAGGTGTAATAGTACGCTGATGTCAGACCTCCTCCATTTGATTTGGGTTCCAGCTTTTGAAAAGCTGACAAGTGCCCGGAACAGCCGCGGGTGGAATTGTTAAATACCACTGTCAAACGCTGATAGCGGCATTCAATATATGCGCTTCTGGCAATCGCGCCGGAAATCTGCCCACCGGTGACCTCCATCACATGATCGTGGGTCACTGGTGGGTTGGCATGACAACTGGAGGTCTCCTGGAGACCTCTATGGTTGTCACTGCCGGCTTGCTGTGGGTGCTGATTAGTGGTCGGCGCTCATAGCAAATGAGTAATTCAGCTACAAACAGGTGATAGGGCTATGGTAGCTTCTAGTCACCCATGGAGACTATTGAAGCATGCCAAAAGTAAAACGGCGTATCAAGAAAAAAGCAAAAAATGCCAGAATTACATTTTTTGGTCCTCAAAATTGCATTAAAATGCAATAACGGGCAATCAAAAGATCATATTTGCACCGAAATGGTATCATTAAAAATATCAGCCCGTCACACAAAAAATAAGCCCTCACCCTACTCAAGATCATGAAATATGGATATGCTATGGGTATTGGAAAATTTCACAATTTTTTTTAACAAAGTTTGGAATTTTTTTTCGCCACTTAGATAAAAAATAACCTAGACATGTTTGGTGTCTATGAACTCGTAATGACCTGGAGAATCATAATGGCAGGTCAGTTTTAGCATTTAGTGAAACTAGTAAAAAAGCAAAATAAAAAAACAAGTGTGGGATTGCACTTATTTTGCAATTTTACCGCACTTGGAATTTTTTTCCCCATTTTCTACTACATGATATAGTAAAACCAATGGTGTCATTCAAAAGTACAACTCGTCCCACAAAAAACAAGCCCTCACATGGCCATATTGACAGAAAAATAAAAAAGTTATTGCTCTGGGAAGAAGGGGAGCAAAAAACGAAAACGGACAAGCGAAAATACCTTTGGGGGTTAAAAGCTGTTATAGTGTCTGTCATTACTACCTCTTGTAGTACTTTGTAAAAAAGATGAGCATTGGCTGTTTCTTTATGTAATTTCTTCATCATGATGGAGTGATGAGAGTGTGAAGAATGATGGATGCAGAGTTCACTTCATCAACCAGCATGAGGCCATTTAGTACACTAGTTCATTTGGGTGATTGCCTTAAAACAGTTTAAAATTGAAACTGTAAGTAGTGTAAAGCCCAAATCTGTTTGGTATTAACTGGCTAAAGTATGAAGAATCCACAGTAGTAAATAGTTTGCATTCTGTGAGTGACTTTTTAGATTTAAAGTGATTTTTCCAATTAACACATTGATTAGTTTTCTGAAGGTTTGTTTGATGGATTATCAAGATGGGACCTACATTTTCCCTTAAATGGTTGAATGGGATCTCAAATATCCCTCCTAACTCACATGGCCACAGTGCAATTGCGTCTTGTGTGTTCACTAGAGTTGAGAGCATTTCTCAATATTCAGTTTGGGCAGATTCGCTCTAATTGGGGGAAGATTTGATTTACATTGAATAAATTCTGTGTAAATCGAATCAGCTGGTAAAAGTAAAAAAAAAATTCTTACAGTTATCTATCATCAGCACTGCCACTTTGGGATCTCCTCTGTCTTTGGGCTCTGACATTGACCAAGTCCCATATGGTTACATAGAGTGTGATGCACACCAGAAGGCCTGCAATGAGAATCAGGCTGGAGGCAAGCAATCACAGTATCGGACAAGGAGTGGTTCTGCAGTGCAAGTATGTTAAGGGCTGAAGAATAATGTTAGAATTAGTTTTATTTTTCTTATTCCCTTCCCAGCCCCCGGAATCCAACAAAGTGTGGTCAGACTAGCTGCAATTTTGCTTTTGGATTTGATTTGCACAAATTTTATCCCAAAAACTTCATTAGAATTTGACATTTTTAAGGATATATGGATTAAAATCGACTAGTTTAGAACTGATTGACTTGTCTTCAGTGGTCGCTGCTGCTTCAAACCCTATGAGAGGTATGAAAACAGCCAAGCAATTAGCAGATGTTTAAATTCCTCCACTCTTCTAGTGATATATGGAGCTCTTAGCACCGCTCCTGAGGCCTTGTACTCCAATTTGCCTTGACTGTTCAGTTAGGCAATTATTAGATAAATCTCAATCATTGTTTAATTACTTTTGGCGTTGTGATAAGACCACAAAAGATGAATTCCATATTAGGGTAATATTACTCTTTATACAGAACTCTATAAGGTTAATCACACTCCCTCCTCCATGTCCTCCCAGTGCATTGCAGGAAAAATACATTATCTCGATATAGTTTAGAAACTGTTAGGAATCTGTCTGTTGATCTGTTGACAAACTTACTGACTGTGTCGAACTGCAAGTAGTAAAACATTGAGTGAAGGTGGTGTTGTAGTGCTAGTCTTTTACGAGTATTTTTGCAGTTGAAAAACTATATACCTGTCTGTCTGTAAGAAATTAAAATGTATTTTGGCATCTGATTCCGTAGCTTAAAGCACCACTTCAGTGTTTTTTGTTTTTTTTTTTAATTTTCATTTTATCGCTGGAGTTGTGTCACTATTGTAGGTTCCCTGACCGTAGTATTTTATCCCTCAGCCATCATCTTCATCTGTTATTGGAGCCGCTCTGGTTGGTCTTCTGCAGATTGTGACCTGCTGAATCGACGTGTTTGCTGGATGACCCAGAGGTCACTGCTCAATATAAGTATATGAGAGCCAGAAAAAGGGCAGAACGAGGGTCTCATAGACTTACATTGAGAGCTTGTGACTGTTACCTCTGACTTCAGGTCAGTCAGACGTTGCGGTCACAATATGGTGGTGCGGGACCGGAGCAGATCCAGAAATAGCTGAAGACAGCGGATGGTGAGTATAATATTAGAGGGAGGGAACTTAGATTAGTGCCACCACCCTAGCGCTGAAATAAAAAAAATAAACGCTGGAGTAATGCTTTAATACAAAGTATATTGTATAAAAGCAATTGGGCTTCTATTTACCTAATATGTTGCATTTTATATCTTTATCTAGTATCTTTAAAACTAGAGGGGGCCAATTCCAAATGAGAGGAATAAGGCAATCCAAGCGTCCCTACAATCAGACCCCATTCACTGACTATAATAGCTGAACTGAGTTGACGTAAAAATATTATACTTGTCACAGGTCACAGCAAGCCTGCTCTTGTAAATAGGTGTAAAGCAGTTTCAGTAGTTGTGAAACCAATAAAATGAGACCTCTCCAGTTCTGTTTTCACAATGAAACCTAATAGTTGCTCATAAAGCTTTCAAACTTATTTCAATGCTCCTAAACAATGACAAGCATTATCCAAAGCAGTAACACAAAATGACTTGAAGGACTCCAGTTCATCAGAAAACTGCAGGAGCTTACCATCAAAATTGACCTGTTTCCCATTTGTGGCTCAGTCAAAGAATTAGGACGGTGTTCATGATCATGACATGAGACCGGCTACAGATATTCCAGAGCAAGAACAGTTTCTAACATAAAAAACAAAGACTATATATGGGTTTCCATTATTTTAATATACTACTGGAAAAAATATCCCACCAGGACTCCTAGTAAATGTATATGGCTGCCTGAGGACAGGTTTAACAGGAACTCCTATATCTTTTTTATTATTCAGCCCACCACCATTTTTAGAGGCTTTTGCACTTTTTTTTCTAAACCTCCCTTATGATGGACCCTAGACCCCAAAAGATTGTATCTCTAATTCCCCAATTATATAAGCCAGTCAGAGTGGCTGACACAATATTATATTAAATGTACTATTTACCTAATATTATCAATATAAATTAATATTATTGGTATCAAATAATATTTTTCTTTTTTCTACAACATAGTGTCTTTTCTTAGTGATTATCTAGACATACCCAGGTAAACTCATGCTTATTATTGTAGTTTATCATCACGATTAGGACGGGGGTCACACTGGAGAATCACATCCGATGCGAGATCATCGGATGTGATATGCTAATGTCCCTCGGCTCCTGCTCTGCTGCGTGCGGGAGCCGAGTGTCTGTGCTCTGTGCTCTGATCCTCTCCCATGAGAGAATTGCAATACAGCTGTGGAGGAGACAAAGAAATTAGTTTCTCCATCTCCTTCATAGACGGTATCCGCTGTAATCGCACTGCACTTGTGTGATATCTAAATGCAGTGCGATGTTTCACACGCACCCATAGACTTACATGGGCTATCCGAATTTAGCATGCAATCGCAGAATGCTGCATTTTCTTTCATGTCCAATTGCAATACGATCAGAGTAGGAATAAAAAACGCCATTGAGAACAGAGGTATAGGATTAAATTGGTACGAATGACATCCAATTTTTTTTTACACTAACTTCATCCAAATCCTTCGATATCGGCAGGCTCAGGCAGTAGTCTATTATGTATGGATGTGGGCCAGGAGACATCACTGTCGGCTGAACAATTGCCCGAATAATGTTTTGGCCGACAACTATCTGTTGTGAAAGGGGGGATTTTGGATTCAGGTTTCTCAATAACATGTCCCTGAAATCTATATTTAAAAAGTTAAACAGCATAAAGGGTGAAACATTACAAAGCAGGCTGTCTTTAGGAGAGGTAGTCCTCAACATCTCAGTATATGACCACTTGAGAAAATGACACAACGAAGAGTAAACTTTTGAAGTTTATAAAGTCCAAAAGTCAGTAATTGCACCATGAGTAAACTGAAAATTATAATTTTCCCTATTAGACTCTTCCAATATTACCGTAGTTTCCAAAGGTTTCGGTCTTATGTTCAAAATACGATCTAGTCATGTGCATTAAATATGGTGTTTGCCTTGCTATGATCAAGGAGCCTTTGCTTGTTCCCCAACTAACCTATGACTAAGAGTGCACACCAAGCACTCGAAATGTGTCAGGCAACTTGATTTTAATATGGCTTAATTTGCCACAATAAAATATATTTTTTTCTTTATTCCTGGAGTGCCGTCAATCTCTTTTTTTCCTGATTCCGCTATGCTAACTAGCTTGGACATGCACCCTCCACATGTGAATTGGCTTGTCTAATTTGGATTCATCTCATGGCAGCTCCAAGACCTCCCTCCAGTAACCCCAGACATCATATTACACATGGCAAAATATTTTCGATGCTCCATTTTATTATCAAGAACGATCGAAGTTCCAAAAGAAAATACCCTTGCCTCCATGTCTTTATTTTTTTTTCATACAGTCCTAGACTGATGTCAATAAACTCTGTGCATTAGTCATTATTTAGATGGCCATGCAGTCATATGTTTAGTGCCAAGAAAGGGATAAGACGCCATCAGTGCAGAACAGGAAAATTATACTTGCTCTTACTTAATATATTGCTCCTTTACACTTAATTGTAAAAATTTTTTATCAGTGATTTATTTAAATCATTTAATTGTAAAAGGCAGATATATTGTTTTACATTCTTAAGTAGAAAATATACTCAATTTAACTTATTTGCCTATTTAAATGTTCAAGTACTTTTCATTTTACGATCTCCACATAACAGCTCTCAGGCGTTCATTATATATGTGATTAGTAGAAGAAAATAAATTTACCAAAAATAATACCTATGGTTAGATGTGAATATATGGTACATAGTGTATGACTATGAAGTGCTACAAAAATGCTGATATATTGCGAATTTATATTATTAGTTTAATATGTTACACTGTCCTTTTTGCTTTTATCTATGCAGCTGATGACAGCTTATACTAATTACTAAAATGTGCACTTTGGGCTTGTCATGATCCATGCTGGATCATGACAGATAAAAGCACTTGTAACCTTTTTTTCCTTAAGCTGTGTGCTTAGTAAGTTTTTGCCCCCGGTGGCCATTAGGGTCATTGCACTATGTGGTTTCAGTTCTAGTTTTGCCCCTGGTGGCCGTTAGGGTCATTGCACTCTGGTTAATTTAGTTTAGTGCACGTGATTATGAAGCAGGTGTGATTGCTGGCTCTTACCTATAAAAGAGTGTCAGGTGGTTGCAATCACTGTTGGTGATATTGCTCATTTCCAACCAAGACTGGTGAAGGAAGGAACTACAGAGAGCAGCTCAGGGGAGCCCTGGTGCAAAGTCTTGTGAAGGAAGGAATTACAGAGAGGTGTTCCTTGCAGCTCTGACAAAGCTTGGAGAAGTAGCAGCTATTCTGGAGGAAAGCTGCATTCTGGTGGTGGACTCTGTTGCTGGGAGCAACAGCAACAGAACAAAGCTAAGTGGTGTTATCCCTGTTTGTATTTTCCCTGGTGTGTATTAGTACAGCGGTGGGGCCAGTGCCTGCACCACACAGCTCCCTAGCAAGGCATAGGCGTAGGGTGTGCTAGGGTGACAGGTTCCAGCTTGGCGACAGGTGAGGAGCCTGTATAGGGAACGTTAGGAATGTGAGGGACACTGACTCAGGGGAGTGCAGGAGGTCTCCACGTCCCCGTTACCTATCACAAGGCCCACCGTTGAATTGTTTCCCCTTCCCCCATGTCTTGTTGTTTTAGTTACCGGCCTGTGGGTCATGTCACACAGGACGGGTCCACGTGACAGGGCTACTGCAAATAGGATTATACACATCTATTATAGTGACTGAGATGTCACTGCCAATATTTGTACCAAGTTCATTAAAGAATGGTATTATATAATATTGAATACGTTTTGGCACATATTTAGATATAACTCTTCTTTGTAGAGAAGTTTCTTCAGTTTTTATGTCACTCTTCCTCCTTGCCCCATTAAACTGAGAATTGTAACTTATTTTCCACTTTTTATATACTTGCAATTCTTAATTCAGGCGTAGACTTATTTACCCCGCTTTTACCATTGCTAATATGTTATTCATATTTCAAAAGAGGTGAGAAGGTCCATAAAATTGCAAAAAGTCACAAATCTTTGAGGTAAAACAATGCACAACAAAATTTTCAATTTCAATGACATATGCATTGATCTAATGTTAAGTGATAAAGTCCAGTTACCGCTAGGGAAAAGGACGCGTAAGAGTTTTTAACATTTTTTTTATCCAACTCTACAAAATTGGCCAGGGATGCCCTCCTAGCTGATATTAATGGCCATTTTGTGGAGCTTGAGAACTGCTTTGACTCTATGGGATGTAAAGGCTTTTTTTGAGTTGGATTTGGCTTGATATTCAGCCATGGCGACTTGATGGATGAACGATCTGAAGGACAATCAATCTTGTGCAAGCTTAGAGCCTAGATAGATCCACCAGGGTCTTCTCTGCTGTTATCTTAGTGGTATCAAGCCTTCGAGTTGATGTTGATGATCACCGTCTTTGCCTTGTTCCTTCCATTATTCTAACTGTTTTAATGGACCAAACGGCATGAAAAGTATGTAACTGTACAGTGCAAAGAAATGTAAACAGTGATGAGACCACAGGACTCATCTAAGCTATGCAATTCATTTATATAGCTGCTTAGTTCCACCATCTAATACTGAAGGGCTGTCATAAGGATGTCATCAAGTTTTTATTTTTACAAATTTGGAAACCACTTTAGCCTAGCCTGTAGCTACTACAGCAGCAATGTAAAAATGTATTTATAAGTACTTATTATTAATATTCTTAACTCCTTTCCGACACCATGTGTATATTTACGCCGATGTCGGACTCCCTCCCTTTGATGTGGGCTCCGGTGGTGAGCCCACATCTTTCCCGGGATATGTCAGCAATAGCCGCAGGAGGAATCATGATCCAGCCGCAGCTATTAACCAGTTAAATGCCGCTGTCAAATACTGACAGCGGCATTTAACAAGATTCCTGCAATCGCGCCGGAAATACACACACCTGTGGCCCGCGTCACGTGATCGCGGGCCACCGGTGTGTCGGCATGACAACCGGAGGTCTCCTGGATACCTCTATAGTTGTCAGTGCCGGATTGCTGTGAGCGGCACCCAGTGGTCGGCACTCATAGCAAGCCAGCAATTCTACGACATAGCGATCTGATCATTACCTCTATGTAGCAGAGCCGATCGAGTTGTGGCAGCTTCTAGTCTCCTATGGAGACTATTGAAGCATGCCAAAAGTTAAAAAAGTGTTTAAAAATATAAAAAAAAATAAAAGTTCAAATCACCCCACTTTTGCCCCATTCAAAATGAAACAATAAAAATAAATTCAAACATATACATATTTGGTATCACCACATTCAGAATTGCCCGATCTATCAATAAAAAAAGGTTAACCTGATCGTTGAACGGCATAGTGAGAAAAAAGTCAAAACGCCAGAATTATGTTTTTTTGGCCGTCGCAATTTGCATTAAAATGACGGGCGATCAAAAGATTGTATCTGCACCAAAATGGTATCATTAAAAACATCAGCCCAACACACAAAAAAATCAGCCCTCACCCAACCCGAGATAACGAAAAATAGAGACGCTGCGGATATCGGAAAATGTCGCAATTTTTTTTAGCAAAGTTTGGAATTTTTTTTCACCCCTTATATAAAAAAGAAAGTAAATATGTTTGGTGTCTATGAATTCGTAATGACCTGTAGAATCATAATGGCAGGTCAGTTTTAGCATTTAGTGAACCTAGTAAAAAAGGATAGCAAAAAACAAGTGTGGGATTGCACTGTTTTGAAATTTCATCACACTTGAAATTTTTTTTCCATTTTCTACTACATGACATGGTAAAACCAATGTTGTTGTTCAAAAATACAACAGGTCCCTTAGAAGATAAGCAAGCCCTCACATGGCCATATTGATGGAAAAATAAAAAAAGTTATGGCTCTGGGAAGGAGGGAAGCGAGAAACAAAAATGCAAAGCCGAAAAAAGATCCAGGGGTTAAGGGGTTAATATTTTTATAACACTAAAATATTCCATGGCTCCTTACAGTTCATAGAGTACATGAACAAACAAGATTAGAAATTACATAGTAGCGAACTAATTAACAATTGAAACAAAACAAGTGAGCGCCGTATTCACAAGAGCTAACAATGTACAAGGCACTGGATTGGAAGCTCTCTATATGATCTTCAGTTTTTATTAAGTTTCTGTAACTAGCTTTGATTTTAATGATCAATCATCTACACATGGGGTCTTTCAATTCCTCCATTGAATTGGGCACAGTGACCCACTATTTGGAACAACTTTTTTAAATGTGATGTAAAAACAGAAAAAGGTATTTCTGTTATGGAATTAGAGTCATGTTTTACACTTGATGTAGCAGTATTTGTAGGAAGTAGACATTGAAAACCAAAGCCGACCTGAAAGGGTAAAGAATTCTTCATGTGTAAAATCTTACAGAATGTGAGAAAATGTAAGGAATGAGGAGCTTCTCCGAAAAGATTATGTCCACAGTCACTGTTTTCCGAGAGCTGCTCTACAAATGTCCTAGATATGACAAGAGACGTGGTGAACATCAGCTCCTGGCATGATTCTGTATGTATATATAGACATCTATATATAGATATATACAGATTCAAAGTCGTGATAGATAGATAGATAGATAGATGTATGTGGAAATAGATAGAAATATATATATGTATATAGAAAAATATGTATGTATATGTATATAATCTCCTAATATTAATATACTCAATATGTATTTCCTTATATTAATATATATGCTATTCTTGTGAATGTTGATGATTTGTACTGGACAATATACATTATTGCACAGTGAAGAGAGTGAATTATCTGCAAGAGGAGATTGTTTGTAAGGAAACTAATTAAGATTTATGTACAATGTTAGGAGACTACAACATCCAGGGCTAACTTTGGCAATACAATATAGGGTCTAAGAAGTAAGGTTTCTCCTTGCGGAGAGTGACATGCCAGCTGTGGCTTGTCAAGGTAAGGAGACTTATTCGCCGTGCAATGCTCCTCTGGGAAAATAATATGCAAATTGCCTCTTCAGAAAGAAAGAGGACTTTTACTCTACAGCGCCACCTATTGGTAGTAGCAATCCTACAAGTCACAATCAACCCTTTAACGAGTCTTGTAGTATGACTTAGGATACAAGCCAAATCAGAATCTCAATTTGCAGACACGGTGTTTCGAGCTGTAGATTTGGAGTCTAATTCAAGGTCCCAGTGGAGCAAGTCAGCAGTTCTAGCCAATATTCCTATAGGTGTGACTGTAAGTCTAGGTGAGCATCTAAGATTATGTACCTAGAAGTACGGTATGTGATTTTATGTTATTCTACATGATACTGTTTTATATGCTGATATATACCCAATCATAAATAATTAGTGTAAAACATATTAATTCTACATGTATCCTGCAGGATATTTATGAAAATTTTAAAAATGTCTCAATTCTCAGACTGAGCAACACAAGGCACGAAAAGAAAAGTAAAAAATAAAGCCAAAAATAACAAAAATGGCAAATAAGACAAAAAAAAAAATCCCCATGAGCTTCTTTACTTTCATGTGGGGATAGAAGTTTCCATTGTG
The DNA here is from genome assembly GCF_039654945.1 of Dendrobates tinctorius. Lineage (NCBI taxonomy): Eukaryota > Metazoa > Chordata > Amphibia > Anura > Dendrobatidae > Dendrobates > Dendrobates tinctorius. The sequence continues at coordinate 12,029,773 of NW_027361738.1, forward strand.
CTCTCAGTTCACGCTTCAGCCAAAAAACTGATGACATCTGAGGAGAACAAAAGAGAACTATTGTCCACAGCACAGAAAGTTCTGGGCTCAATCCACACATATTGTTTTCCCCAAACACAAACAGAACTTCACTCTGTGATATACTGGGAACGTGTCCAAAGATCCTCAGCAAACCTTTAAGCTAATTTGTGCATTTTTTTTTTTTACTTTTTTTTTTCCAAACGGCCAAGTCCAGCTACGCAGATTTTTTTCGCTCCTATTTCAACATAAGCAAAGCATCAAAGTCTTAACACATCTCTTCTCTGTAAAGATAACAACATCTCTTTGACTTGGTATTTGGCATTTATGAATATTCTACCGCCGGTTACATGCATGAACTAAAAAATCCATTAAAAAACAAGTTTTTTTTTTTCTCCTTCTTTTAGTGTGTTAATTTTTCGATGTCTTGACTTTGAGCTGGGCAGAGTTCTGGATGGTTTAATGTTTATGCTGGCTGATAATAAGATTTACAGAAAAAACATAGTCTAGGTAAGTACACTGTTAACTAGAAGGGCTCTGTTCTGTCTCAGATTCTTTCGGAATGGTCCTGGGTTTTGTAACTACAAATTACATAATGACATGCTACATTTCAAAGTGTATTTTGACTTTGGAAAAGTCAAACTAATAAACATTGAAAACCAAGCAACCCAGAAAGATTTTTGAGGAGGCATACTAAGTAGAGTGTAATTGTAAACAGCTTTTTTTGTTTTATTGTTCATGCTCTAAAATATGCATGAAGCCAAAACTTTTACGTGGCATTTTACAGCCGTTTGTAGGGGATAATATTACGTTAAGATAATGAGGGATGGAAAGCACCTAAGTTTAACATTAAAGTAGATAAGAAAATGATCATGGATTTTTCATTATTCTGAATATTTACTGCTATTAAATTACTAAGGCCTCTTTCACACTTCAGTTTTTTAGCACCAGTTCAAATCCGCCAAAAAGTCAGAGAAGCGGATCCGTTCTGAACTGATGCGAACGGATGGCACAGGATCCGTTTTCAGACGGATCCTGAAAATGAGGAAATATAAAGGAACTGCTGGCCGGGAAGGAGAGAGAGAGAGAGAGAGAGAGAGAAAATGAATTTTGTCCGGCACCCAGAAAGAATTTCGGGTTAAATCAGTGTCTGGAGGATCCGCCACAGAAAAAAACGTTGCAAGCACCGTTTTGAAATCTTTGAGGATGGTGACGGACAGCAACTTTTGGCGGATCCTCACAAAAAATGGATACAACGGACAGCAATCCGTCACAATCCGCCATTAATGCAAGTCAATGGGGAAAAAAACGGATCCTCAAAAGAAAATTGAGGATCCGTTTTTTTCAAAACCTGGCGGATTGTGACTGATTGTAAAAAACGGAAGTGTGAAAGAGGCCTAATTCGCCATTTTTTTTACTTTTGTTTTTCCAAACATTATCACTATGAATTAATTTATTATGATTTATAGATGCTTGAATGGCACAATACTGGGGTAACACATATTGAAAAATACGGTAAATTAGGTAAGTGTCCATATGAACTTGCAATCCACACGGAAAAGGTAATGGGCAACACGGTGGCTCAGAGGGTAGCCCTGTTGCTTTGCAGCAGTTGGTGTCCTGAAGCTCAAATCCCATCAAGGACAACATTTGCAAGGAGTTGGTATGTTCTCCCCGTGTTTGTGTGGGTTTCCTCTGGTTTGTCCCCCAATGGGGACAGCGATGATACTGTCTGTAAAATGCTGTGCTAAATAAGCAGAGAATTATAAGTAAATAAATAATAGGTCCATATAAAAAGTGTTGGGGGTCTTAATGGAAAATTGTGCCATTCTGTCGTATATCTGACAAAAGCCACAGTCTCATCTCTAACTCCAGCGAATAATTGTATACAAAGAGAGAAAGGGTAGAAAAAATGATAATGGATAAAAGCTTACTTTTTTGAACCTTCATATAAAATATAAAAACAGGGCTGTGGTAAGTTGCGTTAGCGCTGAGTGGTTGAAGCGCGCCAACGCAACTTACCTCTGCCCTGGTTTTCTGTATTCTATATGAAGACTCGAAAAAAGTAAGTTTTAACCCTTTATAATTTTTACAACTGTAGGTACATATAACCTACAATAATGTCCTAATTATCATTCTTGGTCCCAGGATCCAGTTTACAGCTCATAAGTAAAGAGTCCATGGTGTGTTTGCACATATTTAATCATAGAAATGCTGCTTCTCCCAACATTCCGGATTCTACTACTTGACCATAGAATTCCGTATGTGCAGTAAAGTAGGAACAGATCACTTTAGTCTATGTTTCCTGAATTCTGCTATTCACATCAGGCTGATGAATGGTCAGGTCGTTCAAAAGGAAAGGGTTGCTTTGAACTAACAAGCGAATCGTGACTGACAAATCCATGCCACAGGCGTTTAGTAACAGCTTGTATTTTGTCTGTTTTCCATGTTTTGTCTAGCTAATAGTGTACTTAGGATACTCTGGTAAAATGGCCATGTTTATTATTACTAATCATGTTGCTTGCAGCCTGCCACTTCTACAGTCCCTGTTGAAAACAATGTTTGCATCTTAATTTGGCTAGCTCTGGTCAGAACGCTTCAATAAATAAATATATGTCTTACCTTTCAAACATCCATGATGTGTGAAATGGTAGACGAAATTATGACTTAAAGCTTCGATTCTCCCTTGACAATTTGACAATTTGCTATGCATACTAAAATTTACGGACCTATAGCATTTCAATACATTTCAACATTTTATTACAAGACAGTATAATAAAATGTAACAAATACATATTTATACACACAGATGTGATTTTATTTTACCGTATAAAATGATATAGGGTATATATATATATATATATATTTATTTATTATACTCCCATTGTAGCTCTTTAACCTTAGTTAGCCAGTAGAAAAAAAATTAGAACAAAATAATATTGTAAAATATATAAATAAATATTGACAGTCAAAATATTTGAAAAAAAGGATTTATACAATATACAAACATGAAAAACAAAATTAAAGTAATCCATGAAGAAAGATAATTTTTATGGGAAGGAAGAGAAAATGTCTGCTAGCCTCAATTTGCCATAAGGAGTACAAATATTTATTATGTCTTGAAGTTGTACCAAATTCACCACACCATATACAGTGGGGAAAAAAAGTATTTAGTCAGTCAGCAATAGTGCAAGTTCCACCACTTAAAAAGATGAGAGGCGTCTGTAATTTACATCATAGGTAGACCTCAACTATGGGAGACAAACCGAGAAAAAAAAATCCAGAAAATCACATTGTCTGTTTTTTTTTTTCATTTTATTTGCATATTATGGTGGAAAATAAGTATTTGGTCAGAAACAAAATTTCATCTCAATACTTTGTGATATATCCTTTGAAAAAATAAAACAACATAAAAGTTCAAATCATCCCCTTTTAATCCCATTAAAAATAAAGATATTTTTTTAAAAAACAATACACATGGTATCACAACATTCTGAAAAGTCCAGCCTATCAAAGTATAAAAATAATTAATCCAGTTGGGAAACACTGTAAATTAAAAAAATTCAAGAACACCTAAATTATGTTTTTTTTTTTGGTTGCAGCAATACCACAAAAAATGCTCTAGGAAGCGATCAAAATGTCCTATCTGTCCCATAATGGTATCAATAAAAATATAATCACATTCAGAAAACAATAAGCTGTCACACAGCTACATTGACTGAAAAATGAAAATGTTAAGGGTCTAATAAAATGGCCATACAACCTAAAAAATTTTTTCAAACTTCTGATTTTTTTTTTTACCACTAAAATAATTAAAAATAACTGAACATGTTTGGTATCTCCGTAACCAAACTGATTAGCAAAATCATACTGAGAGGTCATTTTTACCTTAAAAAGTACACCATAAAAAACAATTCCCAAAAAACAATGCCAGAGTGGGTTTTTTTTCACTTTTTCACAATTTCTCCTCACGTAGAATTTTTTTACCATTTTCCGGTACACTATATGATAAAATGAATGGTGTCGTTTAAAAGTACAACTCGTCCCACGAAAAGAAAGCCCTCTAAGTGGACAGAAAAATAAAAAAATCTTGGCTCTGGAAAGAAGGTGAGAAAAAAATGTAAACACCCAAATGGTAAATCTCTTAATGAATGCCAATAAGTGAGGAATATCTTTTTCCAGGGTCCTAATTACAGTGTTGCATAAACTAGATATCACAGAGCTGACATAGTGTTAGGCATCGAGATCCCACCGCTGCACAGGAGGAATCTTGAGCCATGTCCTCTGCAGTCTCCCATTCTTCTTCAGCCGCAGAGGATCCTGGTCAGCGGAGACGTCGGTCCCAGTGTCTTGCTCAGGCTAATGTGATGCGTTTGGTTGTGGCTGCCGCCCCAGGTGCAGCTATAGCAACCGTCATTAGTCAGCGGCGAGCAGGCAATCCTGGCACTAAGTCCTGCTTTTCTCCATCTGAGCATGCCCGTGAGACAACCGCTTATTGATGGTCAGTGGTCACATGCTCAGGTCCTCAAGCAGCTTGGATTGGGTCATCAGCAAGGTCCCGGAAGGCTGCAGTTATAAAAAGGCCGCACAGCCATGCGCTAGTATAGACCATATGGCGTGTGCGTTGTATGCACGTATGATTGTCTCTGGTGACTGACTCATTATGAAACCCCTACCCTTGTTATGCATGTGTTGTTTAGCCCTGCCAGCTAGTGCCTAGGCTGTTAGTGCAGGTAGGAGGCAGAGTCAGCGCCTAGCGTCAGTACCAAGTAGTGGTGTTCGCAGATGCAACGCTGTGCGCTTAGTGGGTCTAGAAAGGCTCTTACCCTGCATCCTTGGGGCTGAGTCTAGAGACCAAACACTAGTGCTGATTCAGCCATGCCTTGTGACAGTTAACAGGGTATAGTATCTGTGCTTTGCGGTTCCGTGACTCTGTAATGTAACAGAGCTCATTGCAACTACACATCGGGCGGTGTTTAACCCACGATTGTCCATGTGCGATACCGCCATTTTGTGTCTGCCATTACTGAGCAGCAATTAACATCTCTGCACAGTGGACCCGGGCTGCGAACGCACCTTATTACCATCTTTATATTATTTGGTGTGTTCCGGCAGCCCTAACACATAGTGGTCATAACTGGCCCCTTGGTGCCTAGCTAAAGGAGGGCAAAAAGCACCCCAAAGCACTTTTGCCACAGATCAGGCACATTATAAGAATATTATTAAGTAGAGTCCTTGGTGCAGATGTTGCACTGACATCTGGGAGCTTTGAGCTAGATCCTTTTTAGCTCTTTTTAAAGCAATTTCATTGTCATGAAGAGTTGCCTTCAATTGGTTTATATCAACTTTATAACAGCAAAATATTTACAGATGTGCAGAAATATGTTACAGTAAATTTCACACAAATTCTACATTGAAACCACAAGCAAAGATAACTATTGTACTTAGACGTCTTTCGCTTATTTTCTATTTATTTCTTTTTTTCATATCAACGTCAGTCTAGATAGCCAAAAACATGTTTCTCTGTTAGGTAGTGTTCAATGTAACGATAAGACATCATGTAAAGTGGTCATAAAACCAGAAAACATTGGAAATGCTTCAAAGCTAAATGCAGTTTTTTGCTGTTCATCCCCATGCAAAAATTTGCATTTGCACAAGTTGCTAGACATACTGACAGTCAATACTTCGGAATCCTTTTTTTTTTTAGAAATTACAGCCTCCAAACATTAATTGCCTCGAGCCAATAGTCTGTATTTGTGCTTTAAAAATGGTTCCCACTCTTTTTTTGCAGCAGGCATCTGGCTCAGAATAATTCTTCTTGTGTAGACATCATATTTGAGATCTAATACTGATGTAGTCCTATGTACAGTATATGTAGAGGTCATATGCAGCACATCATAAAGATCCTAACATGAGAATCAGGATTAAGACCATATATAAATGCAAAAATAAATAACTTTATTGAAAGCTGTAATAGGGGATCAGTTCTCTTTTAGTAACCACTAGCATACACACAGGCAATGTCAGGTCCCAACAAGCCGAGGTTTAATCAGTTCATAAATTCCAGCGGTGTCCAGTCAAAGTAAAGCCGTCTTTTTCTGGCACAAGGGTAAAACAGAAAATAAACAGAGCAATACAGGTTCACCCAAGGGCATAACGGCAGTGGTCTCCGCTGCGACTGGGCCAGGCGGGTGAGGGCCCGCCCATGACAGCAAATACTTAAGCTGTATGTGCATCCTGGGACTCAAATTCACCTGAAGTGTATTGCAGCACACAGATCCATCAGGTCCGTGTGCCGCAATACACGCTGACGACCAATCAGAGGCCAGCAGCTGACGTAGGCATGCATGTGACCAGGCCATATGGCAGTGACAACAGACACTCCCGTCATTTGCACGCTGAAGTCAGGTGCCAGCTTCAGAAAAGGACACTGCTCGGCAGGGAGTCAGAGGGAAGGTGAGTATTTATGACTATAGGCTATGCATTATATTATATGGATTACTATGGGCTGTGCATTATACTACACGGATGACTATGGGCTGTGCATTATATTACATGGATGACTATGGGCTGTGCATTATACTATGTACAGTAGATAACAATGGGCTGTGCATTATACTACATGGATGAATACAGGATACAAAATAACAGATACATAAACCATATTATACAGTACAAAAATAGTCCTTAGGTTGTCAACCAGGATTAATGTGGGCTATAACCCTATGGAGTTCCCAATTAGCATTAGAAAATAGAAACGCGGAGCATATCAATCACCAAAGATTACATAGTAGTTAAAAAGGTATATTTTTGTTGACAAAGTAGATCATAAAAAACAGTATAGAACATACAGTATATCTCAAAACACTTTTCTCAATAACAGAGCTGTTAGGAACAGCGGAACGCACTAAATAAAAATAAATAATAAAGTGCGTTCGCCACTCGGGGTCCACCGTGCAGTAGGTGTTACACCGCTGCTAGGTAGTGACAGACGAGCAATACGGCGGTATAATGCGCACGGGTTAGACTTCACCCGAAGTGCGCAAAGCGGGCTCTGTTCACACACAGAAGCGCCGCAACATAAACATACGAAAACGCTGAGCCTGTTAGTGTCACAGACCACAGGGAAATGCACACACTGTATCTGGTCACAGGAGCAGGACCCAAGGCAGAGGAGCTGCGTCCGTCTAGACCTACCGTGTGTGCGGCGACGCTACTGCGGACGCCAAGGAGGGCTGCAACTGCAGCGCGGCATAGGGCACGGTCGCTAGTCGACAAGGCTAGGAAGCAGGCGCAATGTCGGACGCTAGAGCAGAGGTGCGGTGTTCACAGTGGCCTAAGGCTTGCTACTGACTGGCGCTGACTGCTGCACTAATTCCCTATCCACATGCGTAATATCAGAGGGAAGGGGTTTCAAATGAGTCAGTCACCAGTCATACATCCGTCACCATTCACACATTTAGCTTGAAAAGGCTATACTAGAGCATGGCCGAACGGTAATGCTGCTTTTTTTATAGCCGTGTGGGACCTTCCAGATCTCCAAGATGGACCAATGAGATCTGGAGCAGGACCTGGGCACATGACTCCCGATCTCCAATGGGAGATCGCCTCGTGAGCATGCCCAGTAGGAGCACAGAGGAACTTAGTCTCTGGAGCGGTCTGCTGCAAAGTATTCTTCTCTGCAGTAGAGAGACAGCAGGAGACCACAGGATGTGAGGCTCTGGATTCCTGCAGAGCAGACGCAGAAACCAGACGCCTAACAAGAGCTGTTCAAATCCGGTCAAAGGTGCACCAAAAATATGGTGTCACCCCACAGGCATGAATACGGGGAGAAAGGAGCACATATATGTTCTAATACATGGATAAATATGGGCTGTGCATTATACTATATGTATGACTATGGGCTGTGCATTATACTATATGTATGACTATGGGCTGTGCATTATACTACATTGATAACTATGGGCTGTGCATTATGCTACATGAATTACTGTGAGCGTGCATTATGCTATGTGGATGACTATGGGCTGTGCATTATGGAACATGGATGACTATGGCCTGTGCATTATACTTTATGGATGACTATGGTCTGTGCACTATATATGAAGGTGAATTATACTATATGGAGGAATATTGGCTGTGAATTATACTACATGAAGGACTATTAGCTGTACATTATATTGTATGAAGGATATGGACTGAGTATTATGTATGGAGGTGCATTATACTATATGGAGGAATATGGAGGACTACTGGGGGTACATTATATTATATTTTGACTATGATTATATTTCACCTGTGTTGATCACCAGAAACTTTGGGATACCATGAAGGATATGGATGTGTAAAATCAACTGATCACTCTCATTAAGAATCTTTACATCAACCAAAAGGCAACAGTACCAACGGAACATGGCGACACAGCAAGGATTTTTTGAAGCCAAAAACCCAACGTTTCAACCCTCCCGGGTCTTAATCATGGGGTTACTTGGTTCCAGGAGTGTGTTAAGGGTTGGCGGAATGCACCAAATAAGGAAGATGGTTTATGGTATAAGGTACGTTTGCAGCCCGGGGTCCACCATGCAGAGTCCGTACGAGCCGGCGTATAAGTGTGGCCTGTTGAGCGTCACAGGTCATGACTCAGTGTAAATTACCACTCAGAGTGGGTAATATGTCTACCCTGGCAGTCACCACTAACCAGCATAAGCACTGTGCTGGAAAGCGCACCTATCTGCGCACGGCGCCGCTCAGGCAGAGGCTGCGGTATCAGCAGTAAGTTATGCCTGTACTGACTGACGCCAACAGGCGCTACAGGAAGAATATGTCATGATCCATGCTGGATCAGGACTGATAAAAGCACAGGTAACCTTTTTTTTCCCTAAGCTGTGCTTAAGGTTGGTTTTTGCCCCCGTGGCCATTATGATTATTGCACTGTGGTGTCGTTTGTTCTAAGTTTGCCCCCCAGTGCTGGTGAGCGTCATTGCACTCTAGTTTCTTTAGTTAAGTGCACATGATTATAGTGCAGGTGTGATTGCTGGCTCTGCTATAAAAGAGTCACAGGTGTTGCAATCAGTGTTGGCGATAGTCCAAACTCCTGGAACAGCATGTCCACGCTGAACTTTCCTCCCACCTATCATCTAACTTGCTCTTTGACAATCTACAATTTGGTTTCCGCCCCCATCACTCCACTGAGACAGCCCTGACCAAAATTACTAACGACCTACTTACAGCCAAATCAAATGGACAATACTCTATACTCCTGCTTCTAGACCTGTCCTCTGCATTTGACACAGTTGTCCACTGCCTCCTACTACAGATCCTCTCCTCCTTCGGCATCAAAGGCCATGCCCTATCCAGGATCTCCTCATACCTTTCCAACCACACATTCAGCGTCTTCCACTCCCACACCACCTCCTCATCCCACCCACTCTCTGTTGGAGTCCCCCAAGGCTCCGTTTTAGGACCCCTACTCTTCTCAATTTATACACTTGGTCTGGGGCAACTCATAAAGTCCCACGGATTCCACTACCACCTTTATGCTGATGACACTCAGATCTACCTCTCTGGCCCAGACGTCACCTCTCTGCTGTCCAGAATCCCAGAATGTCTATCAGCCATATCCTCCTTCTTCTCTTCTCGCTTCCTCAAACTCAATGTAGACAAATCTGAACTCATCATCTTTCCTCCATCTCACAGATCCTCCTTACCCGACCTAGCTATAACAATTAATGACATCACACTTTCCCCAGTACCAGAAGTCTGCTGCCTCGAAGTAACCTTTGACTCTGCCTTGTCCTTCAAACCGCACATCCAAGCTCTTTCTACCTCCTGTCGCCTCGAGCTCAAAAATATTTCCAGAATCCGTCCTTTCCTCAACCCTCAATCTACTAAAATGCTTGAGCATGCCCTCATCATCTCCCGCCTCTGCAAAAAGCATTTCAAGGTCCTGGAATGACTTAAGGCCCCGTTACACTAAGCGATATCGCTAGCAATATCGCTGTAACATCACTGGTTTTGTGACGTAGCAGCGATATTGCTAGCGGTATCGCTATGTGTGATACTTACCTCCGACCGGCTCCCCCGCTGGTTATCGCTGATCGCGCGAGAACGGCCTGGCCCATTTCTCATCGTCAGCTTCCTGCTGGGCTTCCTGTGGCACCGACGAGCGACGCGTGGATGTTGGCGGGAGGACGTCAGGATCGCCTTGTCTGACAGGTAAGTAGCGACCCCCGACCCCTGCTATGTCGCTGGTGAGATCTGCCTGTGTGGCAGCTCACTAGCGACCACTTAGCGATGCACCAGCGATCCATATCGTTGTCGGGATCGCTGGTGCATCGCTAAGTGTGACAGTACTTTTAGCCAGTCTCCAGACCTGAATCCAGTAAAAATTCTTTGGTAGGAGCTAAAACTCAATGTTGCCCAGTGACAGCCCTGAAACCTGAAAGATCTGTCTCTCACAGTTGAAGGGTACCTACCATAAAAATTCTCCATTCTTTGTATGTGGGAAAACTTGAAAAATCGTCAGTTGATCACATACTTATTTTCCCCACTGTATATACCAGGATGGAGAACATATGTATATCCATCTCCGGCAAAAATTAAGAGACCACTGCACAGTTTTATAAAAATCAGCTTCTCTATATGTCTGGCAGCCGTTCGATTCCAGTGTCAGTTGAATTCCAACCAGAGTACACCTCATTCTACTTAATGTGCTTCTGATTAGGTGATCACCTGAACCAAATCTTATTTAATAAAGCAAAGTATAAAAAAGCCTTCTGTGGTGTTCACAAATTCTCTTGCAATAGGACAAGCTGGATTGAAAAACTAATGCTAGTAATGTCCCAAAAGTTATAGGAAAGAAAAAATAACTGATAACCATGCCAAAGGAGTTGAAAAGAAAAGTCTTGAGTGAAGAAAAGAAGGGCTCATTTCTGGCTTTACTAGCAGAGGGACACGGTGAGCGTCATGTTGCTGCCATTCTTAAAATTTCTAAGACAGCAGTCCATTACAACAAGGTCAAGCAGCAGACATTGGGGACAACAAAGCTACAGACTGGCAGAGGGCAAAAACATCTCTCCACTGACTGGGATGACCATCATCTTATTCGAATGTCACTCAGCAACCACAAGATGACATCAAGTGACTTACAACAGGAATGGCAAATGGCAGCTGGGGTGACATGCACAGCAAGAACAGTTCATAATAGGCTCCTAGAGGCAGCGCTCAAGTCATGTAAAGGTAGAAAAAAGCCTTTCATCAATGAGAAGCAAAGGAGAGCCAGTCAGGCTGAAGTTAGCCAAAGACCATAAGGATGGGACCATAGAGTATTGGAGTAAGTAAGGTAATCTTCTCTGATGAGTTTAATTTTTAGCTTTGCCCAACACCTGGTCGTCTAATGGTTAGATGGAGACCTGGAGAGGCGTACAAGCCACAGTGTCTTGCACCAACTGTGAAATTTGGTGGAGGATTGGTGATGATCTGGGGATGCTTCAGCAAGGCTGGAATTGGGCAGGTTAATCTTCACGAAAGACGTATGAATCAAGCCGCATACAAGGTTATCCTGGAAAAACAGTTGATTCCTTCTGCTCAAGCAATGTTCCCCAACTCTAAGGACTGTTTTTTTCCAGCAGGACAATGCGCCATGCCACACAGCTAGGTCAATCAACGTGTTGATGAAGGACCACCACATCAAATCCCTGTCATGGCAAGCCCAATCTCCAGACCTGAACCCCATTGAAAACTTCTGGAATGTAATCAAGAGGAAGATGGATAGTCACAAGCCATCAAACAAAGAGGAACTGCTTAGATTTTTGTACCAGGAGTGGCATAAGGTCACCCAAAAGCAGAATCGTAGAATCATAGAATCATAGAATCGTAGAGTTGGAAAGGACCTCCTGGGCCATCTGGTCCAACCCCCTGCTCAAAGCAGGATTCGCTAAATCATCCCAGTCAAATGTCTGTCCAGCCTCTGTTTGAAGACTTCCATTGAAGGAGAACTCACCACTTCTCGTGGCAGCTTGTTCCACTCATTGATCACTCTAACTGTCAAAAAGTTTTTCTAATATCTAATCTGTGTCTCCTCCCATTCAGTTTCATCCCATTGCTTCTAGTCTTTCCTTGTGCAAATGAGAATAAAGTTGATCCTTCTACAATGTGACAGCCCTTTAGATATTTGTAGACAGCTATTAAGTCTCCTCTCAGTCTTCTCTTTTTCAAACTAAACATTCCCAAATCCTGCAACCTTTCCTCATAAGACAGGGTTTGCAGACCAATCACCATTCTGGTCGCTCTTTTCTGAACTTACTCCAGTTTGTTGATGTCTTTTTTAAAATGTGGTGCCCAAAACTGGACACAATATTCCAGATGAGGTCTGACCAAAGAGGAGTAGAGGGAAATAATGACTTCACGTGATCTAGACTGTATGCTTCTGTTAATACATCTTAGAATTGCATTTGCCTTTTTTGCTGCTGCATCACACTGTTAACTCATATTCAGTCTGTGATCTATTAGTATACCCACGCCTTTTTCACATGTGCTGTTGCTTAGCCCTATTCCTCCCATTCTGTATATGCTTTTTTCATTTTTATTGCCCAGATGTAGTACTTTGCATTTTTCCCTGTTAAAAACCATTCTGTTAGTTGCTGCCCACTTCTCCAGTTTATTTATATCTTTTTGAATCCTCTCTCTCTCTTCTCTAGTATTAGCTATCCCTCCTAGCTTTGTGTCATCAGCAAATTTAATCAGTTTACCCTCAATTCCTTCATCTAAATCATTGATAAAGATGTTGAACAATACAGGGCCCAGGACAGAGCCCTGTGGTACCCCACTTGACACATTCTTCCAACTGGATGTGCAGCCATTTACGACCACTCTTTGGGTCCGATCACTAAGCCAGTTATGAATCCACCTAACAGTTGCCTTGTCCATTTTAGTCATTTTTTAAATAAGGATTGTATGAGATACTTTGTCAAATGCTTTGTTGAAGTCAAGATATACTATATCTAAAGCATTTCCTTGATCCACCCAATCAGTGATTCCGTCATAGAAGGAAATTAAGTTAGTTTGACATGACTTATTAGTTACAAACCCATGCTGACTCTGTTTAATCACTTCATTCTTATCTAGGTACTGACATACATGTTGTTTAATAATCTGTTCAAAGATCTTTCCTGGTATAGAAGTCAGACTCACTGGCCTATAGTTGCCTGGGTCCACCTTCTTCCCCTTTTTGAAGATAGGAACATGCATGATAGGAACAAGCATGCCAAGACACATGAAAGCTGTGATTAAAAATCATGGTTATTCCACAAAATATTGATTTCTGAAATCTTCCTGAGTTAAAACATTAGTATTGTTGTTTCTAAATGATTAGGAATTTGTTTTGTTATTTGAGGTCTAAAAGCACTGCATTTTTTTGTTATTTTGATCATTTCTCATTTTCTGAAAATAAATACAAAATTTAGTGCTAGGAAATTCGAAGACATGTTGTCAGTAGTTTATAGAATAAAGAGCAATTTACATTTTACTCTAAAATATACCTATAAAGTGAAGAATCAGACAAACTGAAAATTTTGACGTGGTCTCTTAATTTTTTCCAGAGCTGTATAATCCGAATGGGGGGTCTCTGGTCCAAATCTTGCACCGGAGCTTATCAGACTCTAGTTATGTCACTGGGTTCACCTGTTTGGTTACAGGTTCAAACTCTCTCCAGACAAAGCACAGTCCTTCCTCCTTCCACACACAGAACCCTGAAATAAGGAAGAAATAGCAGAAAAAATAAGTAGATACTTAAACATTGCACTATAAATTAGCTAATTGATTAAAAATGAATCAGATTTGTGTAGAATTTTTAGGAAATTGCTGAACATGGAGAATTTGAACAATTTCCATTTTCCTTAAAGCAAAATACCTAAAATGACTGATGGCATTTTACACACTGCAGAAAATTGCATCAGCCAAAGAAAGAGCATGCGTCTTAAGGCTATCATATAACATACTCGTATAGCACAGTCAAGAAGGACTGCATAAAAGCATAAGTTGTAAATGCAGCATCCAATTTTGGTTGAATTTGGTTAGTGAGAAAATGTCACAACTCACAGATTAGCCATGGAGATGGCGAGAAGGCCATAAAACACTGAATAAATTGTATAGGTAGTGTGTGTGTGAAGCAATACAGCAATGAAGAAGATTAAAATGTGAGGACAGAGAATAGTGTTATATACATTTTTCAGGGCAATTGAAGGCTCTGTAGAACTAGTGATTCTCCTCAAATAAAATTGCCTAGGAAAATTTGATGAATCTGGCCAATTTGATTTTCAAAGATTCACTCATCACCACACAGCACTATGCAATGTTTTGTATGAGGTCTAAAGCATGGTGTAAACCAGGTGCAAAAAATAGGAATAAATAAAGATTAATTTTTTTAAAAATATTAAGAAAAATTGACTCAATAGTTACACCTGGAGATGAAAATCAATTCACAAAGTTATTTTATTAAAAAAATCACTTTCCAAGTGAAATGATTGATTGTTATAGTCTAACTACTGTTACAAATCTGCAAACAATATTCATAGTGTCACATAAATCTCTGAGATTATCTTACGTCACCAGAAAACATTTTACAGAATGATGAATTGCTGGAGATTTCATTACTTTTTAAATGTTTTTTCTGTTACTTATAAGAACATTAACCCTCCGTCAGGCGCAATATACACTCACTGGCCACTTTATTAGGTACACCATGCTAGTAAGGGGTTGGACCCCCTTTTGCCTTCAGAACTGCCTCAATTCTTCGTGGCAGAGATTCAACAAGGTGCTGGAAGCATTCCTCAGAGATTTTGGACCATATTGACATGATGGCATCACACAGTTGGCGCAGATTTGTTGGCTGCACATCCCTGATGCGAATCTCCCGTTCCACCACATCCCAAAGATGCTCTATTGGATTGAGATCTGGTGACTGAGGAGGCCATTTGAGTACAGTAAACTCATTGTCATATTCAAGAAACCAATCTGAGATGATTCGAGCTTTATGACATGGCGCATTATCCTGCTGAAAGTAGCCATCAGATGTTGGGTACATTGTGGTCATAAAGGGATGGACATGGTCAGCAACAATACTCAGGTAGGCTGTGGCGTTGCAACGATGCTCAATTGGTACCAAGGGGCCCAAAGAGTGCCCAGAAAAAATTCCCCACACCATGACACCACCACCACCAGCCTGAACCGTTGATACAAGGCAGGATGGATCCATGCTTTCATGTTGTTTACGCCAAATTCTGACCCTACCATCCGAATGTCGCAGCAGAAATCGAGACTCATCAGACCAGGCAACGTTTTTCCAATCTTCTACTGTCCAATTTCGATGAGCTTGTGCAAATTGTAGCCTCAGTTTCCTGTTCTTAGCTGAGGAGTGGTACCCAGTGTGGTCTTCTGCTGCTGTACCCCATCTGCCTCAAAGTTCGACGCACTGTGCGTTCAGAGATGCTCCTCTGCCTACCTTGGTTGTAACGGGTGGCAATTTGAGTCACTGTTGCCTTTCTATCAGCTCGAACCAGTCTGCCCATTCTCCTCTGACCTCTGGCATCAACATGGCATTTCCGGCCACAGAACTGCCGCTCACTGGATTTTTTTTCTTTTTCGGACCATTCTCTGTAAACCCTAGAGATGGTTGTGCGTGAAAATCCCAGTAGATCAGCAGTTTCTGAAATTCTCAGACCAGCCCTTCTGGCACCAACAATCATGCCACGTTCAAAGGCACTCAAATCACCTTTCTTCCCCATACTGATGCTCGGTTTGAACTGCAGGAGATTGTCTTGACCATGTCTACATGCCTAAATGCACTGAGTTGCCGCCATGTGATTGGCTGATTAGAAATTAAGTCTTAACACACAGTTGGACAGGTGTACCTAATAAAGTGGCCAGTGAGTGTAGATTCTCCTCAGTTCATGCGCAATGTGCCTGACAAGCACAGGTCAGAAAACCACCTATAGTAGCTACATATTTCAATTTCAGGACTATAGAAGTAGTCAGTGACCTTCATAGGAATGTATTAAAAGAGATTACACCAAATCAGATGCAAAAAAAAACATTTATTAACCATAAACTTATTAAAACTAAAAGTACCACTTTTCGGTAGTACCGCCAAATAGGCTCCAGTTATCTTTACTTAACTATTGCTTAAATATAAAATTATGGAAAAAACTTAAAGGATATTGCACTTAGATGTTACTTAATTATTTTCTACTCATCTTCAGTGGTTTCAATTGCAGCAGAAGCAGCACAGGTACACTTAGAAAAGCAAGGCTGGCAGACGAAAGTTGCATGGGAAAGGCAGATTGATTCTTTACATATTTTGCAGTCATATTTAGAAAGCCTTCTGAAACCAGATACAAATGAGCAGGTAGTACAACTGCGTCTTTTAGAAGGTGGTAGAGTCGGTGTTTGTTCTGGAACGTCCTTGGGACGATATCTCTTCAACCAGTGTTGCAGGGCAAGGGGCATTCCAACCGTCTTTGTACTTCTTAGGCTTAGCTCTCCACTCACCAGTTCATTAGCCAATTGTTTTAGGTACATTCTTCTGCGCATTTGTTTAAGTTCATTACCGAGGTAAATTACTTGTGAGTTGATGCCACCCACATTCAGCATTGTAAAGAAGATTACCATCGGCCAGCGTTTGGTAAATCTAAATCCTCTAAATCCTCAGTTACTGCTGGTTCTTCCTCATCATCTTCTAACAAAAAAATCTTCATTTCTTCTAAATGAAGGGGTTTAGATGAATCATACTGTTTTCTGGCCATTGCAGCAGAAAATCTGAAGCAAGAGAGAAAGAGTATGTGTTAGGGCGCAATGTGCTTTAGAAGCCACCCTCCTTTTGTCTAAGAAAACAGTACTTATGTACACTAACTTAGCATTAATCCTTCATAAAACAAGCTAAATACACAATCGTGATGAATAAAAAAAGAAAATACTAACCTTTCAATTTGTGTTGAAATCAGGCGCAATGTGCCTGAGAAGCCAAAGTGTTGATATCTGCTCACTAGAAGGTCTGCTGAGTCACTGTGATATCAGGTTTCACAGAGCCTGTAGAGTCAGGAGATAACTAGGAGGGGTGGGGTTTTCTGATAAGTGGGCAAGGAGAGAGAAGTGAAACTAATTACTGTGTGCCTGTCAGATCTATTGCGCCTGACGGAGGGTTAATAAATGCTCATGGATGTGGAAAGAAAATATCCCAAATACATGATTCTTTATTAGACAATGCTTCCATAGCCCATGTAGGAATTTTACAGTTTGTTTTGTTCATATATAAAATTAGCAGGTTTATTTAGCTTCTTCTTAACCCTTCTCTGTTATTATGGGTCAGTGGAAACATTTTTTATCTTACATAAATGCATATTTGCCTTCTATAATGTGTGTGTTGTACTGACTAGTTTTTGGCTGCAGAGTGAGCTCATTATGATAATACAATGAGAGAGTTTATATAACTATTATTTTTTTAAATCTGACCAGCGTCATTTTATGTGGTAATAACTCTGTAATGCTTCAACGTATTCCATGGATTCTCAGAATGGGTTTTTTCGTGACACATTGTACTTTATGTTAGTGGTAAACTTAAGTTCATATGTTTTCCATTTATTTGTAAAAAATATTGGAATTTTGGTGAACAGTTTGAAAAATTTGAAACTTTCAATCTTCATGTCCTTAAACCAGTCAGGCATGCTGTACAAAGTAATTAATAAATAACATTTCCCATATGTCTACTTTACATCTGTGTCATTTTTCAAACGTCATTTGATTTTGAAGTTAGAAGGGTTACAAGTTTAGTAGCAATTTCTCATTTTTTCAAGAAATATACAAAACCTGTCTGTTTAGGGACCTACTCAGATTTAAATGGACATTGAGGGTCGTATATATTGAAAACTCCCCAAAAGTGATACCACTTTAAAAGCCACAACGCTCAAATACTTCAAAACTGCTATCAGGAAATTGTTTAACCCTTCAGATGCTACAAAGGAATTAATACAAAGAATGAAAAGAAAAAAAATTTATAATCTTTAATCTAAAATGTTGCTTTAGCCCCAATTTTTTTCACTTCACAAGAATTAACACACAAAATTGCTCCCACTAATTGTTACCTAGTTTCTTCCGAGCATGCTGATACCCCACATCTGATCACAAACTTCTGTTTAGACAAATGGCAGAATCCAGAAGGGAAGGACAACCATTTGAATTTTGGAACACAAATTTGGCTTAAATAGATTGTGGGCAGCATGTGGTATTTGCACAACCCCTAAGGCACTTAAATAGCATAAGCACCCCACAACTGACCTCATTTTGGAAACTACACTCCTCAGGAACTTTATTCAGGTCTATAGTGAGCATTCTGAACTCATAGGTGCTACACAGAATTTGATAACAATAGATATTTAAAATTCTTTTTTTCATGAAAATGTTGCTATAGCCTCAAATTTTTCACTTTTGCAATAGGTAACATGACAAAAATGGACTACACAGTTTGTTACACACTTTCTTATGAGCATTGCAATTCTCCACATGTAGTCAAAAAGTTCTGTCTGGACACACAGCACGGCTCAGAAGTGATTAAGCGAAATTTTGTATTTGGATGTATATTTAGCTGGAATACTAGAATACAGACACCATGTCTCAAAACAGTCGAAACTCCCATAAGTAACAAAATTTTGGAAACTAGACCCATCAAGGAATTAATCTAAGGGTGTGGTGAGCTTGCTGAACTCATAGGGGATTCACAGAACTTTTAAAGTGTGGATGTGAAAATGAAAATTATGTTTTTTTCTGCTGAAATGTTGTTTCAGCCCCAAATTCGTAACTTTCACAATGGATAATAGGAAAAAAACGGAATCCAGAATTTGTTGTGCAATTTCGTCTGAACTTGAAGAAACCCTATATGTGGTTAAAAAGTACTGTCTGGGCACATGGCAGGGCTCAGAAAGAAAAGAGTGCTGTTTGATTTTTGGAGGTAAATTAGTCAGGAATAGATTGTTAATGACATGTCGCATTTGCAGAGCCTCTGACATGCCAAAACAGTATAAACTCCAGAAATGACTACATTTTGGAAAATATAAACACCTCAATGAATTAATCTAGGGGTGTACTGAGAATTTTCAAATTTCAGATGATTCACAAAACTTTATAACATTTGGATGTGAAAAGTTAAAAAAATATTTTCAACTAAAATACTGTTTTAGCATCAAATTTATCATTTCCACAAGGGGTAAAAGGTGAAAATGAACCCCCCTAATTTGGCATCAAATTTGTACTGAAAATGGCAGTACCCCATATATGGTGGTACACAACTGTCTACTTGGCTTTTAGAACATAGATTCTGATTGAATAGATTGTGGATGTTAGATTGAACATTAAGAAATGTTCACTAGTTGCCTGCTCCTGGCCCAATGGGCACTAAAAGAATCACACCACACAGTCGGTTGTAATCTCTCTTTGATCAATCTATGGCACAGCTCCAAGCGAGCAAGAGAGAGACTTTATTGATTCAAACATAGTTTTATATGTCCCTTGTAAGGTGGCTTGGTTAACTATAAAACGGCAATGTTCAGATGTATTCCATTGATTAGTGGGTTGGGCAGTGAGATAGTCTGGGTGGATCCATGAGGTCATCAGGCTGGGTTGGTCCATGAGGTCATCAGAGTGGGCGTTGTCATGGGCGGATCCATGGAGCACATGGTGTTTGGCCAAACAGGAAATTCCAGATCCATGAGCACATGGTGTAAGGCAAACAGGAAATGGCAGCCATCTTTAGTGTCACGCTTTGATCTGAAAAAGCTCATGTAAGGTGAAAATAATACACTTGAGGTTAATTAAGTATTTGAATTTAAGGCTCTTCTCAACATGGGTGCTATTGGCAGAGCCCCTGAGGTGCCAGAACAGCAGAACCCCCCCAAGTGAACCCATATTTAAATTTCACTGCCTAAAGAATTCATGTAAGGGTGTAGTGAGTATTGTGAACCCATAGGTGCCTCACAGAATTTTATACTTTGACTTGGATATATAACATTTTAGTGGTAAAAATTTTATTTTTTAATTGTTGCAAATTTGTCATTGTCACTTACACATATAATTCTTTGATCACTTTCTTATGTTCTATGCTGAGCACTTACGTCGTGGGTTCCACGTAAATCACACAAAAATATGATTCAGACATAACTCCCCAATGGAACCACTCAACATAATGAGGTAGATGGAGACACTTTGGGCTCTGCATGCCATTCTGGCTCCTGTGGTGTCAATCTTTTTAGGCATTCACAGAACTATGGTTCGACCACAGTTATGCGCTAAAAAGACACCTAAAATGATGGGACATTGAAGGAACAGAGTTCAAATTGACACCATCTGCCTTATTATGGTTCTGTCTGAATCGCTTTTTTGGGGATTTACACAGAAATTCCAAAGTAAGTTCTCAGGATAAATGTGACCTGAACCTTGTTCCGATGTTTGGGAGGCGGAATAAGTAAATAGACAGCAGTACAAGAATGGTTCTTATTCTTATTTTGGCACAGTTCACCATGCGGTATTGTTGATGAGATTTCTTGATTCTTTTGGTCATTGCAATTACAGAGATGCTGTTTTTTAATGTTTTTGCTAATATCACACAGTAAAAATGCTTTTACATAAAAAATATTTTTTTCTGTCACTTTAGTCTGAGAGATGGCATTGAGGAATAAGGGCCCTTAATGGCCGCCGTTATTATGCGTATTAGCAGTATTTAAGAGGTTGAGATCACAGACCATATCAAAGTTGAATGTGTTGGAAATCAAAGAACCTGCAAAAGCAAAATTTTTAATGAAACTGAATTTCAAAAATGACTTTTAGCCCCAAATACATGTATTTATGTAAATAATGCTTTATACTTTAGTCACCTCTCCCCCCCCAAAAAAAACTTGCTAAATATTTGTATACATTTTCAACAATTTTCAATATTCTGCTAATGCTAGGTAGGACTGATCAACAATGTGATGTCAAAAGGAAAGGAGTAGTCACTACCATGATTCATGTGTTAAAGTAATGTAACTGTATAGTCATTTGTGAATATAGACAACTGGGTGTCCTATTATTTTTCTGGATTATGCCAATTAAAAGAGAATGTCATGAGGTTTGTTTTCAATTTTATAACACTGCATGTACACAGAAAATGACAGTTTAGCCCCTACACGGTCTATGGATGTGACCCCCATTGATTGAATAAACAAGGGTTTGAGGAGGTGTCACGTCTTTCTTAACTATTTAATTCTAAAACTTTTTTTATTATGGTTAGTCAGATTGAACAACCTTTATAAATAAAATGCTTGACAACGGTAAATATCCAGGTTCTATTCCGGCTAAAGAAAAGAGCAATCGGGTTTCAGATGGACTCTGGCAGCAAACTGTGTATGGACCCCTTCCAACACCACAGCTCATCTTACAGAACACCCCACTAAGTCCCTCTAATTTATTATTTATTTATTATGCATTTCTTATATAGCGCCATTGTATTCCGCAGCGCTTTACATACATTATCATTGCTGTCCCCAATGGGGCTCTTAATCTAAGTTCCCTATCAATATGTCTTTTGAGGGTGGGAGGAAACCCATGCAGACACAAGGAGAACATACAAACTCCTTGCTGCTGAAGCCCTTGGTGGGATTTACACCTAGGAAGCCTGCACTCCAAGGCTACAGTACTAATCACTGAGCCAACATGCTGCCCATATAATTCACAAGTAATTATAAACTATGGATTTCATTAGCTCATTATATTCAATCTAATAGACAGAAAAATAATACTGGCTACTTTAAAGGTGCCATTGCTCCTCTTAGCTAGTGTGATAGTGGACACTATATGAATAAAAATTGATGTATTCATTGATGTAATGATTGAACAATTTTTCTGTAATGGGCTCACTTTTTGTGGTGGATCCTCTAAGCCCAGGTCCATCTGGGCACAGGGATGCGTGGATGCAGCAAGCAGTTAAGGTACACGGGAAACATTGACTAGAAGCAGTGTAAGCTGCAGGCAGACAAGACACCAGAAAGCAGATATTGAGTAGATAGTAGAAGCAATGGAGGATGCAAGCAAATAGGACACCAGTAAGCAGGTACTAGTGTAAGGAGATGAAAATACTGCCCTACTCCCCCTTTAAGACATCACTGTTGTGTGTAATGTGATGTGTAATCTGAATAATGTCTTGTGTACATCTTGTGTCATGTGAAGCATAAAATGTTTGCGTATGTAATGTGATAATGTAAGGTATTATAATGTATAGTGATGTGATGCATGAAAGACATAGGCAAGGACTTAGGACATAAGGTAGCGTTTGCATATAATGTATGTGAAATGGTACCTTTCCTCGGCAACAGACTGCAGGGACAGGGAGAGAGTCAATGTTGGGACCAGCCCACAAAGGAAGGGCTTAGTGCTAGGACAAGTGACCTGCTTTATGAAGTTAGTCAGAGAAGAGTTAGAGCCTGAAGTGACAAGTGTGCAGTGCTGCCGTTTGGGTGAACTACAGCAAAGGAGATGACGGGACAATGAGGTAGCGCAACTAGGAACTGACAAAAAAGACAGAGTGGCCTTCTACCTTAAAGGAGTCCTTGGATAGGACGACATGTCATGAGAAACCATGAGCTTTATAAACGAAGAAGCTATGGACCTCAAGAGGACTGATACTGTGTAATACTAGTGAGGGTCCCGAGCAGTAGATCCAGGATGCCCATAGCGATAGAAAGCGGAGCCGCTGAGTGCGTGTAGAGAAACTCGCTGAATTGTACTGTGGCGACAAGCTAGACTGTGATGAAGTAGGGCAAAGCAGTGTTCTATACTGGCCCTGGAGCAGACTAGAAGAAGCAAACAATGTCAGTGAAAAGGCTTCATGCTGTGAAAGAAAAGTGCTTAAGACTGTGTACAGCATCATGTAATCAGCAGCATGTCTGCAATTTTCACCTGGCAATGTGCAATTATTTTTGTTCTGGCATAAATAGTCCAATCACTCAATGAAGAGGCAGCATTTTGCTCTTTTAGTATAATGCAAACCATAGTCCTCCACATAGTATAATGCTCCCTATAGTTCTCCATATAGTATAATATGCCTCATAGTCCTCCATATAGGATAATACACACCCCATAGTGCTCCATATAGTACAATACACCCCATAGTGCTCTATATAGCACAATGCACACCATAGTCCTCCATATAGTATCATACAGCCCCACAGGAGCATAATGCCACCCACGGAGGAGTATAATGCAGCCCCCACAGGAGTATAATGCAGCTCAATAGGAGTATAATTCAGCCCTACAGACTATAATGCAGCCCCCACAAGAGTATAATTCAGCCCCATAGGAGTATAGTGGAGCCCCATAAAATATAATCCAGCTCCATAGTAGTATAATGCAGTCCCATAGAATACAATGCAGCCCCATAGAATATAACGCAGACCAGCCCCTTAGCAGTATAATGTTGCCCCATAGGATATAATGTAGCCCCATAGGAGTATAATGCAGCCCCATAGAATATAATGGAACCCCAAGGGAATATAATGCAGTCACATAGGAGCATAATGCAGCCCCATAGAATATAATGCAGCCCCATATGAGTATATTGCAGCCCCATATGAGTATATTGCAGCCCCATAGAGTATAATGCAGCCCCAGAAAGGTATAAAGCAGCCCCATAGGAGTATAATACAGCCCCCTCATAGAGTATAATAGAATCATAGAATCATAGAATCGTAGAGTTGGAAGGGACCTCCTGGGCCATCTGGTCCAACCCCCTGCTCAAAGCAGGATTCGCTAAATCATCCCAGTCAGATGTCTGTCCAGCCTCTGTTTGAAGACTTCCATTGAAGGAGAACTCACCACTTCTCGTGGCAGAAGTGCAGCCCCTAAAGTCCTCCAGTGTTATGGCCACTACATTCACTGATTTAAAAATAAATAAATACAATACTCACCACTCCTCGTTTCCAGCTGCAGCTCGTCTCCTCGTCATCATGCATGCTGCATCAGAGGCAGAAGGGGATGATGGGAGAGGGAGTGCCATGTGTCGCTCTCTCCACCATCATTGCTTTCATCTGTATCGGTATCTATGATCCTGATACGGTTGAATTCACAATGCGTGGGAGTGCTGGCACCAGGCCCCCCTGGCTCTGTAGCAGCTATCTGGGGCCCCTGGGATAATGGGGGCCCTGGGCAGATGCCTTGTCTGCCTGGGCCTAATGCCAGCCCTGCAGACAGGACACAAGAAAATACGAGTCTTCATGCTAAGACTCAGGTGTGTGTCTTGCTGGGCCTTTTATAGGCCTAGGCGGATAATCACATGGGAGCCACTTTCAAATCCCTGTGTGGAGCACTGCAGAGAGCAGTGACCATAGAAAAAAGTGATAAAGCCCGGCCGAGCCGGGGCAGATGTGTAACACCTTCCATAGAGGATTATCCCTTTGGTGAGTTGATGTTAATCCAAAATATTTAACATTTGTAACAGACCATAAAATTTAAGCAACACCATTTTCTTCTCCAGATTCTATCATGACAATTCTCCTGAAAATGCAATGCAAAGATGAACTATGGAAAGACAGTTCTGAAAGAAGCCATGACATTCACCATGACACATGACATACCTATTTAGAGACATACAGGACAAAATCTACATATTCTATCACATGGTTTCCATTACAAGCGAGAACATTATTTTGCATGTAATGTTTTTGTAAATGCATATCATGATTATGTCTACATTACAGTGACAAGGAGTGAGAAAAGCGAACTGTAGCCCTTGCACTTGAGGTTGTGGGAATATTTACATTATGTCAACACGGAAGGCTGTACCTCCTTAGAGACACAGATGTAGAACTCGTAACATTAATTGAAATCTGTATTTTTAACTACCTCAGCCC
The DNA here is from genome assembly GCF_039654945.1 of Dendrobates tinctorius. Taxonomy (NCBI): domain Eukaryota; kingdom Metazoa; phylum Chordata; class Amphibia; order Anura; family Dendrobatidae; genus Dendrobates; species Dendrobates tinctorius. The sequence continues at coordinate 12,054,714 of NW_027361738.1, forward strand.
TCTATGCAAGCCAATTTTTTCCCCATTTAGCCTCAGGCTTGCCATAAATTGTAGTCATGAGATATCTGTAACTGTTGAAAGAAACATACCTTGGAATCCTTATTCAAAAGGTCACTTTTTCCTATTCTTTATGTTCTAACTTAAGTAGATAGAAACTGTCATCTGTTGTACAAGTAGGTTTACTCTTAGATAAAAAATATATAAATATTAAAAGTTTTGGTCAGGTCATAAAACTTGTAGTATTACATAACACAGGAAAGGATTTCCAGTTTGTCAAGGAGCGCTTCCGGCTGATTCATTAATTACTCCGAATATTTCAAGGAATATCCAGAAAAAGAAGGGGGGTGCAGATCTAAGTGCAGAGTTTTAATTATGTCAGCTAGAAATAAAAAATTCTTCTCACCTTTTTGGTGTTTTGTTGCTCAGCGTATAACCCTGTGTTTGGGTACTTGAGTAATCGTCTGGATCTGCTGGCCTGCAGCTCAAAACAGGTGGAACGAACTACCTTGTAGGAGATTCGTCAGAGAATGCAGAAAAGGATTTTCAGTTTGTCAAGAAGCGCTTCCAGCTGATGAAGGCTAATCCTGATGAAGGCTAATTTTATGTATAGCGGAAACGCGTTGTGTTTTTATGTCTAACAATAAACTGGATATTCCTTGAAATATTCGGAGTAATTAATGAATCAGCTGGAAGCGCTATTGACAAACTGGAAATCCTTTTCTGCAGTATTACATAACAGTAAGCTAAAATGAAATATTACTTATATAATATTTTAATGGTGAATCTAAAAGTGTAGGATACAATTAAATAACTCTTTGAAGAGTTTTGTCTCAATTTAAAATCCCATTTCAAACATCCTACGTGTCGTCTCCCAACAAAGGAGTTAACCAGTTCATGCATTAACCAACTGTTCCAATTAGGAACATGTAATGCTTTATCTGATCGGTGGAGTTTCCAAGGTAGCCCTATTACCATTTTATATTTGAATAAGGTCCTGGGAAAGAGAGGAAGAGGGGAAAAAAGAGGGAGAGCGCTATCTAAGCGTAGTAGATGAGTCAATTCAGCTTGGTGAGAAAAGTATAGCTTCAAACTTGCTCACCTGGTGTGCTTGTGCAAGGAGGCACAACAGTGGGAAAAGTTTGCAAACAAGGGTGATCCTTCCACCAGTATGCTGCCCGTCTGTAATAGCATGGAGATAATTTTCCTCTCCCATAAAGAAATTTTCCTCCATGTGATATTGCGAATAAAGAAGTTTCAGGGCGCTTCCTTCAGAGGATCCTTAACCCAATTTGGAGCAAGAAGGTTATATAGCCAAATAATTAAGTAGTATCTCTGATGTTAAATCAGAAGATATTTTATTAGCTAGGTAAAATGCATGACTATAAATAGATCACACAACAATACTTGACATACAGTATACTTACCCCCCTATTGAAGAAGCTCACGCGAAACGCGCACGTCGGGGAACTGTTGCCACTGACAGGTCGGGTATTCGCACTTAGCTGCCATGTTTATTTAATGTGCTGGTTCTTTACTGCGATGATGGGCTTTTCTATATAGAGACATGCTTTACTATGGTTGGAGATTAACTCTGAGGCTGTTTATTTGTACACCGCCATTAGGTAATTTATATATGTGATATTCATTTCTTATTGCACTTTGCACATAGCACTTTATGAAAGAGATATACATATTCTTTTGACAATCAACTCTTAGTATGTCCATTTTTTCCCCTAAGCTGTTGTCCTGAGAACATTCAGCTTGCAATCCATACTAAACATATATTTCTGGCAGTTTTTTATTAGTCTATTTTGGAAACAAATGCTAGATATTGATCACAGTATTTGGGGACAATGTTATTTATTTCTATATTTTGGTGCACAGACGTCATAAACAAATCGCATGATGTTATTTTCAGCGCATACTTTCTGTAGACATATATCCTGTGCACTATAGCAATACTATACTAAGTCATTTTTCCCTGAATCTGTCTATTGTGATACCCTTGTTAGTGGTTATATTGTGCACCGTGTATCTCTATTTTTTGTGATTAACACAATGAGTATGTAATTTTTATATGACCAAATAAATGCTGGTTTTAACCAAATTGAATGTCTATTATGAAATTGTGGTCCACACTTCCTTTCATTTTTGATTGAAGTAATAGAGAATTTAGACTGTGAGCTCCAATGGAGACAGCGATGATGTCTGTAATGAGCTGTGGAATTTATGCTAATTAAGTGAACATATTAATTAAATTAACAATTATTTTATGTCATGTGGTTTGTATTAAATAAACTTGAACTATTGCAAAAAATGTCTTTTAAAATTACTTTATTTTTTATTATTTAATGGCCTTTGCCTGGTGGCTTGATGAATGAACGATCTGTAGCGATCTTGAGTAAGCCTAGATAGGTCCATCAGGGTCTTCTCTGCCTGATTGCATCAGGCCATTCGCCCTGTTCCTTCTTTTCTTCCATCCATGATGTCATTTTCTAAAGTGTCTTTTACTTTAATAAGTTTCTATAGTTATTTTTTAATATAATTTTCTTTTACTTTCTTATTACACCATTTTTCATTTCTACCACTATGGCTAAGAATAAATTGTACTGTTGTTTTCCATACTTTATTGTACATGTAATGATACACAGCACGTGTATCTGAAGGTGAAGGCTAGGGGGCGCTAGCAGAAAGCACAGGTCTGCAAGGGAGTAGAGAGAGCACTGCAAGGTGCCGTGCACACCAGACCAGAGCCCAGCAGGACGCGTGAGATCAGAGGGAATGAAAGGGGTGAAGCCAACTACCACTCAATGGAGCGGGAGCTGGCTAGTTGTGGTAACGGGGACGTAGTCAGGAGCGAGCAGAGGGTCAGAAGCCAGATGGGGTTAATGGGAGCCGAAGGGTGAGACAAGAGAGAAGTTAATAATGAGCCGGGGGTCAGAGGCCAGGAGGGAGCGCGGTATCCAAAGGGCAGGATGGAAGAATAATCAGGTGTCAGAAAGCAGAGAAGTCTGAACAGTACAGAAACAGGAGACAAAAACGAGTCAAGGGGCAAACCGGGTCATACACAGATAAACACAAGCATAAGAAAGGACCGAACCAAATGATCAGCATGAACCGAGCGGGCAGGAACCCAAGAACGTCCTCTGGGCAATAACCTTTCCAGTGAACCAAATACTGAAGGGTACGGAGAACCATCCGAGAATCTACAATGCGCTCCACTTCATACCCCATCTGACCCTCCACCGAAATGGGTGGCAAGGGAACCAGTGACCCCTTCTCAGCCTCCCCCAATGGTTTCAACAGGGCCCTATGGAATACATTGGGAATCCTAAGCAATGACGGAAGACGCAGCCGAAATGCCACAGGGTTAACTACTTCTGTGACTTCATATGGGCCAATAAACTTAGGCCCCAGTTTCGCCAAAGTAACCTTAAGTTTAATATTCTTAGTGGACAGCCAAACTGTCACGATCCATGTTGGATTGTGACAGATTTAGCACATGTAACCTTTTTTTCCTTTAAGCCTTTCGCTTAAGGTTAGTTTTGCCCCCGGAGGCCGCTGGGGTTATTACACTGTAGTTGCTTTAGTTCCGGTTTTGCCCCCGGTGGCCGCTGGGGTTATCACATGTAAATTACCAAGCAGGTGTGATTACCCTGGCTCCTACCTATAAAGGAGTTTCAGGTGTTCTCAATCACTGTTGATGATATTGTTCATTCCCAACCAACCTTGGTGGTGAAAGGAGCTATTGAGAGGAGTTCCTTGCAGCTCAGCCAGAGCTTGGGATTAACAGCTATTGAGGTGGAAGCTGTATCCGGGTGTCGTACTCTGTTGCATGGAGCAATTGCAGCAGAGCAAAGCTAAGTTGTGTGTTTTCCCTGTTTTGTTACATACAGTTGCATACCCCTGCAATTCTGTCAGATAATACTCAGTTTCTTCCTGAAAATGATTGCAAACACAAATGCTTTGGTATTATTATCTTCATTTAATTTGTCTTAAATGAAAAAACACAAAAGAGAATGAAGCAAAAAGCAAAACATAGATCATTTCACACAAAACTCCAAAAATGGGCCAAACAAAAGTATTGGCACCCTCAGCCTAATACTTGGTTGCACAACCTTTAGCCAAGATAACTGCGACCATCCGCTTCCGATAACCATCAATGAGTTTCTTACAATGCTCTGCTGGAATTTTAGACCATTCTTCTTTGGCAAACTGCTCCAGGTCCATGATATTTGAAGGGTGCCTTCTCCAAACTGCCATTTTTAGATCTCTCCACAGGTGTTCTATGGGATTCAGGTCTGGACTCATTGCTGGCCACCTTAGAAGTCTCCAGTGCTTTCTCTCAAACCATTTTCTAGTGCTTTTTGAAGTGTGTTTTGGGTCATTGTCCTGCTGGAAGACCCATGACCTCTGAATGAGACCCAGCTTTCTCACACTGGGCCCTACATTATGCTGCAAAATTTGTTGGTAGTCTTCTGACTTCATAATGCCATGCACACGGTCAAGCAGTCCAGTGCCAGAGGCAGCAATGCAACCCCAAAACATCAGGGAACCTCCGCCATGTTTGACTGTAGGGACCGTGTTCTTTTCTTTGAATGCCTCTTTTTTTCTCCTGTAAACTCTATGTTGATGCCTTTGCCCAAAAAGCTCTACTTTTGACTTATCTGACCAGAGAACATTCTTCCAAAACATTTTAGGCTTTTTCAGGTAAGTTTTGGCAAACTCCAGCCTGGCTTTTATTATGTCTCGGGGTAAGAAGTGGGGTCTTCCTGGGTCTCCTACCATACAGTCCCTTTTCATTTAGACGCCGACGGATAGTACAGGTTGACACTGTTGTACCCTCGGACTGCAGGGCATCTGGAACTTGCTTGGATGTTAGTCGAGGTTCTTTATCCAACATCCGCACAATCTTGCATTGAAATCTCTTGTCAATTTTTCTTTTCTGTCCACAACTAGGGAGGTTAGCCACAGTGCCATGGGCTTTAAACTTCTTGAAGACACTGCGCACGGTAGACACAGGAACATTCAAGTCTTTGGAGATGGACTTGTAGCCTTGAGATTGCTCATGCTTCCTCACAATTTGGTTTCTCAAGTCCTCAGACAGTTCTTTGGTCTTCTTTCTTTTCTCCATGCTCAATGTCGTACACACAAGGACATAGGACAGAGGTTGAGTCAACTTTAATCCATGTCAACTGGCTGCAAGTGTGATTTAGTTATTGCCAACACCTGTTAGGTGCCACAGGTAAGTTACAGGTGCTGTTAATTACACAAATTAGAGAAGCATCACATGATTTTTCGAACAGTGCCAATACTTTTGTCCACCCTCTTTTTATGTTTGGTGTGGAATTATATCCAATTTGGCTTTAGGACAATTCTTTTTGTGTTTTTTCATTTAAGACAAATTAAATGAAGATAATAATACCAAAGAATTTGTGTTTGCAATCATTTTCAAGAAGAAACTGAGTATTATCTGACAGAATCGCAAGGGTGTCAATACTTTTGGCCACAACTGTAGTAACATAGTAACATAGTTTTGAAGGCTGAAGGAAGACCTTATGTCCATCTAGTTCAGCCTATTTTTAGTGCAGCTGTTCTGCATTGTTGATCCTGGGGAAGGCAAAAAACCCACAGAGTAGAAGCAAAATTTTCTCCATAGGGAAAAAAATTCCTTCCCCTAAGCTGGGTCAACCATCTACCTATAATATTATGTTATTTGTAACCTTCTATACTGTTACTCACAAGAAAAGCATCCATTCCTTTCTTAAATTCATTCAGTGAGTTGGCCATCACCACTTCCTCAGGAAGAGAATTCCAGAGCCTCACTGCTCTTACCGTGAAGAACCCTCTTCTATGCTGGTGCAGAAATTGTCTTTCCTCCAAACGAAGAGAATGCCCCCTTGTTCTTGTCACAGTCCTTGGTACAAACAGTTCATTGGAGGGATCTCTGTATTGCCCTCTGATATACTTGTACCTATATATTAGGTCTCCCCTAAGTCTTCTCTTTTCTAGAGTAAATAGACCTAATTTTGATAACCTTTCTGGGTATTGTAGTGAACCAACTCCATTTATCATTTTAGTAGCCCGCCTTTGAACCCTTTCAAGTTCAGTAATGTCTTTCTTGAGCACCGGCGACCAAAATTGCACACAATACTCCAAGTGTGGTCTGACGAGTGATTTGTACAAAGGGAGAATTATGTTTTCATCTCGTGTATTTTCCTTGTGTGTATTAATACAGCGGTGGGACTAGTGTCTGCACCATCCAGTTCACTAGTAAGGGTTAGGTGCAGGGTGAGTTAGGGATTGAGGTATCCTGCTCAGCGACAGATGAGGAGCACAGATGAGGAGATAGGGAACGTTAGAAGTGTTCAGGGACACTGCCTCAGGGGAGTGCAGGAGGTCTCCACGTCCCCGTTCCCTATTACAGGGCCCACCGCTGTAACTGTTTCCCTGGTGTTCCCCTTGTTTGTCCTGGTTTTAGTGCCATCCTGTGGGTCGCGGCACAGAGGACTGGTCACTTTGTGACACAAACTTAATCCCCAACCCAGAGTGTTGGTCCCACAGCCCGTCTTTTGTCTGCAAAAACCTTGAACTTCCTCTGAGCCTCCTCAACATTCTTTTGGACCTGCTGTACCACTACATTAGCCCCATGGCAACAAGAGTCCAAACAGGAGAACTCCCAAAAGTGTGGGTTGAACCCATAATTGCAGAAGAACGGGAACATGCCTATGGAGTGATTAAGACGGTTATTGAATGCAAATTCCGCTAACGACAAGGCATCACACCAATCATCCTGTCTAGTAATAGAAAGAAAGTGCAAAATTTGCTGCAAAGACTGGTTGGTTCGCTCAGTCTGACCATTGGACTCTGGGTGGTATGCAGATGAAAAGAACAAAGTAATACCCAACCTCCTACAAAACGCCCTCCAAAACCTGTACACAAACTTCACTCCTCGAACAGACATCACATTCACGGGTACAACATGTAACCGAACCACATGCTGCACTAACAACCTAGGCAAGGTATCTGCAGAGGGCAACGCCAACAAAGGTACGAAATGTGCTTGTTTAGAAAACCTGTCCACCACCACCCATATAAGAGTGTTCCTCTTGGAAGGGGGAAGATTGGTGATAAAATCCATGGACAAATGTGTCCATGGTCTATCAGGAATTGGCAAAGGCACCAATTCCCTGGCTGGCTGGTTATGGGAGCTCTTAGCATGGGCACAAACTTCACAGGCAGGCACAAATCTCACATCCGCTGCAAGTGAGGACCACCAAAAATCCCTTGTGATGGCTCCCCAAGCAGCCGAGATCCTCGGATGTCCACTCAGTGCCAAGTCATGGAACTCCCGGAAAACCCTGAGGTGAAACTGAATGTGAACAAACAGTTCATCCGCCGATTTGGACAGAGGAGCTTATGACTGATCTTCTTGAATCTCCCGTTCCAACTCTGATGACACATCAGCCACCACTACCCCAGGTTGAAGAATGGAGGATGAAGGTTCTGGGTGGAAAACTGGATCCAGAATCCGGGACAAGGCATTAGCCTTATCATTCTTGGACCCTGGGCGAAAAGTGATCGAGAACTGGAACCACCTAGCCTTCCTCAGGGTCAATCTTTTGGTAGACTCAATGTACGCCAGGTTCTTGTGATCGGTAACTACAGTAATGGGATTAACCGCCCCCTCCAAAAAATGCCTCCATTCTTCAAAAGCATACTCTCAGCTGGGGAGAACTTCTTTTTGGCTCCACCAGTTGAGAGTTCCCCTCCCGTTCTCCCTCTGGTGGTGACAGGAGGTAGTGAGGTTGGTTTAAGTGGTAGTGATCTGCCACCTGATGAGGAAGATGACGATTGGATCCCTGGAGTATCAAACTGGATATAAGACAGCCGACGCCCTATCCTAGTGCTGGTGATTCAGTCTGATTCTCAGGTCCTGGACTTCAGCTCTCTTCCAGTCTTCTCAAGTTAAGTTTGTTTTTTGCTATTGTTCACACTCGCGCTTGTTGGTCAGTTCAGTTTCTTGTGTGGTCAGCCTGCCCCTGCTGGGGCTATGCTAAATGTCCACTCCTATGTATCAGTATTTGCCAAGCTGCTTTTTGTCCCTTATTGGATTGACCTCTTTTTGCTCTGTCTCAGAATATTTCAGAGTGCTGATATAGGTGTAGAAGTCTAGTGACTTCAGGGTAAATTTTGTTATCAGAAGTGTTGGACAATATTTTTGTAGGTTTTTTTTTGCAGATTGCAGACAGTGTCTTTCCTTTCCTGTCCTGTTTAGTTAGCCGGGCCCCATCGTTTGCTCAGCCTATTTTCCTGCCTTTGTTTGTAATTTCATCTTGTTTCACTGTCAATACTTGTGGGGGGCTGTCTTTCCTTTGGGGTCTGCTCTGGGGCAGTTAGTTTTCCTCTTTTCCTGCTTTAGGCTTATGCAGCTCTTCGGTTGTGACGAGGCGACTAGGAACATCATAGGAACGCTCCACGACTGCTGCTAGTTGTGCGGTTAAGTTCAGGGATCTGCAATCTGCATAGTTACCAACTTCTCTGGTTTTCTGAGACTTAGCTTGTTGTTTATTTTTTCCTCTTCAGTGACCCATTCATAACACATGGCATTAGATTGGTCAAAGTGGCAAGTCCCTGAGACAACACCGCCCTCACCCCCACCTCTGAGGCATCCACCTCTACCACAAAAGGTTTAGACGAATCTGGTTCAACCAGTATCAGGGCAGTTATGAAGCATTTTTTCAAAGATGAAAATGCTGCCACAGCTGAGGCTGACCAGTTCTTAACATCAGCCCCCTTCTGTGTCAAATCAGTGATGGGCGTGACCACCTGAGAGAACCCCTTAATAAACCTTGGGTAATAATTGGTGAATCCCAAGAAGCTTTGAAGTCCTTTCAGGTCACGGGGCTGCACCCAATTCACAATGGCCTGAACCATCTTGGGATCCATACAAAACCCCTCACCAGATACAATGAACACTAAAAAAGACAGTTCTTGAACAAAAAATTTGCATTTTTCCAACTTAGCGAAGAGCTTGTTCTCCCTGAGTCTCTGGAGAACTGCTCGAAGATAACCAATATGGGCCTGACTATCTGAAGAATAAACCAGAATATCATCTAAGTAAATAACCACAAATCACCCTATGAAATCAGAGGACACATAATTGATGACATTCTGAAAGACCGCTGGCGCGTTGGTCAGACTGAATTGCCAGGCGAGATTCTCAAATAACCCCTCAGAAGTGAGAAACACAGACTTCCACTCATCCCCCTCCCGTGCCCAGATAAGTTTAAATGCCCCCCCCACAAGTCCAGCTTCAAAAACCATTTGGCCCCAGACAATTGATTACACAAATCGGGAATGTGTGGAAGAGGGTATGTGCTTCTTACAGTAATCTTATTAAGTTCCTGAAAGTCGAGGCATGGGCAGAGACCACCATCTTTTTTTAACAAGAAAGAATCCTGCAGCCACAGGAGACACAGAAGGGCGAATATGACCCTTGCAGAGACTCTCGGATATATATTCCTTCATGGCGGTCTGGTCGAGGCCAGAAAGGTTGAATAATTGGGTTTTAGGCAATTTAACCTCAGGAATCAGGTCAATAGGGTGGTGAGGTGGTAACCCCTCGGCCTCACTTTCAGAGAACTTGTCCTCAAAGTCCTTCAGGTTCTCTGGAATACACTTCAGACCTACGGATGCCACAGGTGCAGACATTAAACATTTATTTACACACTTAGGCCCCCATTTAACAATCTCTCGGGCCTCACAGTCAATGACTGGATTGTGACTTTGCAACCAAGGGAACCCGAAAACCAACCCAGCAGGGAGATTGTCCAGAACAAAACAGGCTATGTGCTCCAGATGAACAGAGCCCACCTTAAGGATGAATTCTTTAGAAAAAAATAGATCCCATCTTTGGTGAGAGGTGTAGAGTCAATAGCCACAACCTTCATGGATGTCCCCAACCTGACTGTCCCTATCTCACAACAGGCCATCAACTTAGAGTCAATTAAATTCACTGAGCACCCACAATCCACAAAAAAAACACAATTGTTCACACCAATTTCCACTTTTAGCATTGGGTTTTTTCCCCGAGACCTTGGAAACAGGCACACAGGAGGGACAGTCCTTCCTCCAATGTCTTGGGGCTCCACAGTAAAAACAGAGTTTGTTCTCCCTACGACATCTCCTCTCTTTTTCTGTCACAGAGACAGCTCCCACATCTATGGGCTCTACCAATGGCGAAGGTTCAGACTTCGCCGGGAAAAAATGAATGTCACGCTGCACCACTCCTCTCTCTTGCAACCTGCGGTTCATGCAGATGGCCTGTGTCATGTCCTCCTCCAGAGAGTGTGGTGGCAGGTGTAGAGCCAACACATCCTTTAGATGCTCGGAAAGACCCCTTCTGAAAAGCCCTCTGAGTGCCAAGTCATTCCAAGATACTTCTGGTGCCCATCGTCTGTTCTCAGAACAGTACCAGTCAGCAGAGAGCTTTCCCTGGGTGAGACTCATAATCATGTCCACAGCCAACCTCACTCTATCAGGTTCATTGTAAATCAGACCTAAGGTCTCAAAGAACCAATCCACAGACAATCTCTCAGGGGAGGTGGGGGATAGCGATAAAGCCCAAGCCTGTGGCCCTTCCCATAAAAGAGATACTGTATAATTATCTCCACCCTTTGACTCTCATCACCCAAGGACCGAGGACGCAGGGAAAACAGTAGCTTGCAATTCTCTCTAAACACCCGGAATTTACTTTTATCCCCAGAAAAGGTATCCAGAAGTTTGACAGAGGTTTCAGGAGAGGGTAAGGAAACATCTGACACACCACCACCCACACTGCCAGACGAAGAGGAGGCACCCTGCATGGTGTTAACAGTATCAGTCAGCTCTCTCTGCACCAGTTGGTGGGAAGCAACCAAGGCCTTTTGTTCCACAGACAAATTTTGCATCATTTTGGTCAGGTTGGTCGCCTGATCCAACAGAGCACGGAGCGGATCTATGACATACAAAAAGATGCCCCCGTGAAAAGTTAGGGTTGGTGATAATGTATTGATACACAGCACGTGTGTATCCAGAGGTGAAGCCTAGGGGGTGCTAGCAGAGAGCATATGGCTGCAAGGGACTAGACAGAGCACTGCAAGGTGCCGTGCACACCAGACCGGAGCCCAGCAGGACGCGCGAGATTGGAGGGAATGATGGGAGTAGGAGCCAGCTAGTTGTGGAAACGGGGGACGTAGATCAGAGGGTCAGAAGCCAGATGGGATTAATGGGAGCCGAAGGGTTAGACAAGAGAGAAGTCAATAACGAGTCGGGGGTCAGAGGCCAGGAGGGAGCACGGTATCCAAAGGGCAGGACGGAAGAATAGTCAGGAGGGAATTCGAGTGTTAGAAACCAGAGAAGCCAGAACGGTACAGAAATGGGAGACAAAAATGAGTCAAGGGGCAAACGGGATCATACACAGATAAACACAAGCATACAGAGGAACAACGATAGATAACTGAGTAACCTGGGTCAGCTACACTAGCCGAGTACAATGGAAGTATCACCGACACCAGACTCAGGAACACACAGCGTTAAATAGCCGCCCCAGAGCCAAAGAGAGGCGAACTAGCACTAACCCTGACCTGACCAGCACGGAGGCAATACATTTCAGGTATGGATTTTTTGCCAAAAATAAGCAAAAAAATCCTCTACGTATAAATATATTCCTCTACTAGTGACTTTATGGACACACTGTATATGAATATGAGTGGTGTTAAGCATGCCAATAACCATAAGGTTTAACAAGACAGCTCCTACACGTGATGACTGATAAGGTTCCCCTTTAATATTCAGCTAAAAGGGTTAGTTTTAGGAAGTATCAAACATTTGGTAGATTAAGTACTTTACATACTAAAAGCAGCTCAGAATAAACACTATCAATACCAAAACTGAATGACCTAGAAAGAAAAGTTATACAATTTTAGAAATCACAGGATGGATAGCCATGCTAATGACATGCAAACGGTGAAAAATGGAAATAAAATTTTCAAACAAGTCAATTTATTCAGTATCGAGTATGAGTGCCACATGCAGAAATTCTTGCATTTACACACTTTAGCTGCTATCAATAATGTCATTAAAGCACCACTCTTTTTTTTATTGCACCGCTGGAGTGGTGCTTTAAATGTAGTTCTCCTGCCCCATATCTGACACTCACCTGCTACTGCCATCATCTTTTTCCAGCGTCACTTTCATCGGCAGCTCCAGTGTTTCACGGAGCAGTGCAGAGGCCACTTTTCAATACAAGTCTATGAGGGCCGTGTTCTGTGTCTTATAGCCTTGCATTGAGCTATTGACATGAGCAGAGTGGTGCCAAAAAACAAGAATGAAGCCGGAGTATATGACCAGGGGCAGGTGGGTTACTTTTAAAGTGCCACTCCAGCGCTGAAAAACAAACAAACAAACAAACAAACAAACAAACACTGGAATGGTGCTTTAATGATTGTTTGAGGAATGTTCTGGCAAACTGGATGCATTTGGGCAAATCATCCAAATATCAAAGAGAAGGGAGATGGTCCAGACCAGTTGACTGAATTCTTTATTTTAATGGGTGGTAACTTGAGATATCATCTGTACATATCCTAGAAAAAAAGAGAATAAGGTGGACAGAAATATCAGCAGCCAAATTTGAATGAAATCCTCTTTTAGTTAGAAACAGCGGGGGTTTCAAATTTTAATTTTTACTGTAGGCCCGTTTTACCTTTCTTTATGACCCTGGTTTGTGGTCACTGAATAAAACCCCAAATTCTTCACAGGTTGTGTTTTGAGAATATATATATATATATATATATATATATATATATATTTCATTCTCCTTAATACGACCAAAATTATTTTTTAAACAATTCCACATGAATCCAGGAGAGTTTATAATAGGGGCTAACATACTAGTATATGGTTACCTTCATTAATAAAGCTGTTTTCTTTTTAGTTTTTAGAATGGACTTTCTAAAACACAAAACACAAGTTCTGTGTCTTTATATAGATAAGATAAATATAGATAAGAAAAAAATTACACCTCACAAGTTTGAATCAAGTGCACATGTTGACGAAGACCTCTATAGCGTGACACAACGTCCTGGCATCATTCCTTCATAATAAACATGTGCACTGCCAGGCAATTGCAATACATAAAGAGTCTGTAAATCCATATGTTCTATTCGAAAGAACAAGCAAGAAAAAAATGTATATATAATTCACACAATCCAATTTCTGACTCATCCATTCCAAACTCTAAACATTCTCCATAACCTTTCGTAGCAAAAAAGAAAAAGAGCTATCCTATGATGATATTTGCACATATAGAAAACAGGTGCTGGACATATTGAGCTTCCCATGCAAAGTATACATTGTTACCTTTGATTCATTAAAACTAATTTTCAGCAAAGCAAAGTAAATAGCCTCTATTATGTCTTTATCATCTCTTAACATCCTAACCCTTAGCATCGAGAAACGTCACCCTCTGACAGAGTAAGAAATGCATTTACATGGTTTAAACTCTTAAATTGTCTCTTTCAATTAATTTGCCATCATGGAGCAGTCTGGAAGCCATTACTCAGTAACTCTTCATTGTAATTGCTTGCAGCTGAGCATCTTTTCCTTGGTAACATAAGAATGAAAGAGAACTCAGTTGGTAACAAGTGCAATTGATTCCATTTAGAAATCCCTTGGTGCCGTGCCATGTTTGGCCTGCATGAGAGGAAACAAGAGGGGTTTTTTGGGGGCCAGGAAATGATTTGGCAGACATAAGATGGTTTGTATGTGCCTTGCCTTCACTTTTCAGCTGGTCCTTGTTAAAACTGAGACTCTGGGGCTCCTGCTTTTTATGGTGTTTTTTAGTTCCAAATAAGCACAATACATTTTTTTTTAAAGTTTAATCAGATAGCAAATTGAAGTTTTCCTTCTACAGAACCTACTACTATCCTTACTACTCACAGAAAAACTAAATTTACACAAAAAAAACACAGTGTTGAATTATTTTAAAACACGATCGGGGAGAATTGGTAAATTACATCAATATTTCTAGTTTTCAAACACAAATATTATACAGAGAATTAACGCTAAGGAGCACTTGAAAATATTTCCTTTAAATTTTATATTTTTTAGAATAGTATTTACTCTAATTGCCTTATGGGTATGAGCACTGAATGAAAACTGAAAGCGCTGCTAAGCAGATTCATTAATGAGACGCATGTAAAAATGGAGTAAAAATGTCAGGAAACATTCAAAAGAAATGTTTCATAGATGTAATTTTATTTTATTGTAAGTATATACAAAAATAATATGTTTGTTTCTTTTCTTTTTAAAATGTAGTTACTTATTATTTGTATTTTTAAGAGGATGGCTTATAGGAATGTTTTAGTGTTATTCCAAGTTATAGGAACCAATTGTAGAGACCAAAGCAATACTCAGGACCTTCATACTACAGTCATAAGTTAATCTGCATAATTAAAAATAGCCCTCCTGTTAGGAATCTGGTTTCTACAATACCTATGCAGGAACACAGATCCTCACATTTGTCTCCAGAGGCTGAGTCCTTCGTCCCTTCATCTGAGCATGCTCATGGGATGAGTTCCCATTGGACTTCAGGAGTCAGGTGCTCAGGTCCTGCTCCTGATTCCATTGGTTATGCTCAGGGCTCGGGAGATTTCCATCAGGTCCAGTAATAAAAAGAAGCAGACTGTTTCACCCACAGTGCGCATGGCCGCCATGCGCTAGTATTTCATACTGCTGCTGTGTGTATGGTGATGGATGCTTGGACTGGTGACTGACTCATTAAAATATCCCCTTCCTTTGTTATTACGCATGTGTGACTGTTTGGGTCAGCCAGGAGCAGTGCTAGCGCCAGCGCGCTCAAGCTTCAGCAGCTAAGCGTCCTGCATTGCGCCAGCGTTTTTTGCAGCGCCTTGCCACCGGCTCTATTCTTGCCGCGCGGCATTTGCAGCACAGTGTGCGTTTGCTGTTGCAGCGTCACTGTACCAGACGTCTAAACGGTAGGTCTAGACGGAGCCTGTCCCGCCTGTCTGGGCGACTCCTGTGACCGTATACCGCGTCTGTGTCTCTGAGTTCTGTGAGGTTAAAACAGACTCAGGGTTTTGCATTTATGCTTGCAGCTCTGTGGGTGAAACAGTCTGCTTCTGCATATGGTCATGCTTGCAGCTCTGTGAGTGCAACAGAGTTTGCTTTTTGTGCACTAGGTGCAGCTAAAACCTGTGCACATTACCCCCTTAAGTGATCTGCCTCTCTCAGCAGCGGTTTTGTCATCTACCGCACGGTGGACCCCGAGCGGTGAACGCACTTTATTTTAATTTTATTTAGTGCGTTCCACCGCTCATAACACCTCCTTTTTGCATTTACAAAAACAACAAGCCCTTCTGAACAATTAGGCTATGTTCAGGTGTTGCGTTTTTGCTGCACTTGTTATGCAAATGAAAAGCTGCATTTTACAGTACCAATATAAGCTATGAGATTTCATTAATCTCGTGCACATACTTGTTTGTTTTTTTACTGAATTGGAGAACTGTTTTAGGAAACTGCAACTTCAACATGTCACTTCTTTCAGAATTTTGTATCGTTTTTCACACATAGAAAGCAATGAGTAAGTGCAAAAAAGCAGCAAAAACTCAGCAGTCAGTTTTTGCAGTGTTTTGGGTGAAAAAAATGCGAATACAGTAGGATGTGAAATTATTTTTGTAATTTTTCCAAGTTTAAACCATAATGTCTTAGTATCCTCACATGAGCATGGATGCTTGTGCAATTTAGTTAAATTAGTAATATGTGAGAAAGTAACAATGCGCTAGGAGTTCAGTGCCCTAACAATGTGTGAAAGTGAACAATGCCTGACCAACAAGATGCCCTACCAATGTACAGAGTGTAAACAATGTCTGACCAATTCAACTTCCCCAGCAGTTTTTGCTTTTGCAATTTTGTATTTTTTTCATGAACTCATGTAACCTTCGTTTACAGCTGTGCTTCACCCATGAATCCAGCATTTTTGTTCAGATTAGTCACTATTTTTTCAGACATAAAATTTTTTTCCCCTAAAAATCCTGAACAAATTGAACTTTTTTCCAAAATTTTTTTAAGGGTTCACAAACATCTTGCTCTGATGGTCTAACACCTTGTATTGTTCATGCTTGCAAGGTGGAAGCAATCTTTGGAATTCTGTAAAGCTCAGCAAAAAATGCAACAAAAACTCAGCAAAATGCAGCACAAAAAGCAGCAAATCTTGCTCTTTGCATGCTGTTTCTTTACAGCCAAGAGAGCAGGTTTTGTCTACAGAAGAAAAATCAGCAAAAAAAAGCAATGTGTGAACATAGTCTTAGCTTTGCAGTACAGGTAGCATCAGCACCAGACAAACTTCTGCAGATGCCAGGGCAGAAAATATTAAAAATCTGCTGCATAAGTAAACTATTTGTTCTTTGCTGTGACAAACAGTGCTGAGCTATCCGGTAAAACTGTGAGATGAAGAGTGCCCCAGACAATGCAGCAAGAAAGTGTCCAGATAACTGACATGTAATTGGCCATTAGAAACTTTGCATTTGCCAATAATAGGACTTGAGTAAAACAATCAGTTCTTATTGAGTACTTTCATATCAATAAGGTGAAAATCCAAGCAAAATTTTATTTTTATAACATGGCACTCTCTGTTCTTCGAAAGATTAGCCTAAGCTCGATTCACATTGTTAAATAAACTATTACTATCGTGCTAGACAGCGAAAAAGGGGGATATAGGAAGAGCATAGACTTAGAACCTACATAAAATAAAAAAGAAATGTATGATGCAATGAAATATTAGCATAAAGAAGTAAGTGAATAAAAGGTTTCCTTAAGATCTTGAAATATGAACATGAAGGCAATTGCGCTACTTAAAAAGAGGTAGATGATTGTATTAATGTATACTGGTAACAATAAACATCTATACAGATAAATAAAATGCAATAAAATGTGCATTAGGCAAGTACTACTATTAATAATTCCCCAAAAACAGTCAACAATAACTGGATGCTAGAGAGTGACAGACTTACTCTTCTAAATGGAAAACCAACTTTGATTAAATAGGAATAAAAAAAAAGTAATACTGTGTGCAGGGGTCGAATCCTCATCATACAAGGGAGGATAGAAATGTGTCGGCGTCTTCAGCGCTCGTGCGAGCATTATTGTGCAGGTAGTGCAGAGTGACGCTGAAAAGCTTGCTTGACAGTGAGGAGACCAGGTCGCTCCGGCTGGTAGCATCCCTGGTAACCATGCAACTGAAGGAGTCAGTGGCGTGTGATGTCAGGTGGTGGTTTTGGCAATTGGACACTGCAGGACTCCGTACTCAGCCTAACTCTCGTGACTACAGTTCTCTTTGAGGTGCTTCTCTTTGAGGTGCTTCTGGTCCTCACTAGAGTTGAGCGAAACGGGTCGGTCAATTTCAAAAGTCGCCGACTTTCACAAAAGTTGGGTTTCATGAAACGAAACCTGACCATAGCGTGAGGTCGGCCATGAGGTCGGCGACCATGGCACCAAAGTCGTTTTTGAAATGATGCTTCAGCGCCCTTTTTCAGCCAATGATGGAGGACGCACACTGTGGGCAACGCGATGACATAGGCAGCGGTCAACACCATCTTTGAGAAGGGCATGCAAGTGATTGGCTTGCTTTGTGTGGCGTCACAGGGGCTATAAAAGGGCGTGTATGCCGACCGCCATCTTACTTCTGCTGATCTCAGAATAGGGAACGCTGCTGCTGCTGATTCTGTAGGGAGAGCGTTAGGCAGGGAAGAAGATATAAAAATCTACTTCTGCGGCTAGCAATTTTGCCTGTACAACACACCAGTTAGTGTGCAGTGCAAGGGGAGGCTATATTTTGGTGCATCAGCTCTGTTGGTTATTCGGCTGCCTTATAAGGCTCCCTGATAGCTGCATTGCTGTTTTCACACTGCTGTGCAAACTGCTTTTTTAAAAGCAAAAATACTTTTCATCCTCTTTTTTGCCCAGTTACCAAGCGTTCATTTTTCCACACTTTTGTGTGCAGCAGTCCTGCTTATTAGGCTGCCTGCTTCCATACTTGGGACTGAGAGCATCATTGTCAGCTTGCTAAAATCTCTAGGGAGATTCAAATTCTCCCCATTCCTATATAGACATTTTATGCACCATCCAATTTCAGCCTGTTATATTGAGGTGTAATCTACACTGGGCCTGAGATAATAGTTCAGTGTCCTCAAGTCTGTAGGGAGATTCAAATTCTCCCCAGTCCTATATAGACATTTTATACACCATCCAATATCAGCCTGTTATATTGAGGTGTAATCTACACTGGGCCTGAGATAATAGTTCAGTGTCCTCAAGTCTGTAGGGAGATTCAAATTCTCCCCAGTCCTATATAGACATTTTATACACCATCCAATATCAGCCTGTTATATTGAGGTGTAATCTACACTGGGCCTGAGATAATAGTTCAGTGTCCTCAAGTCTGTAGGGAGATTCAAATTCTCCCCAGTCCTATATAGACATTTTATACACCATCCAATATCAGCCTGTTATATTGAGGTGTAATCTACACTGGGCCTGAGATAATAGTTCAGTGTCCTCAAGTCTGTAGGGAGATTCAAATTCTCCTCAATACTATATACACCTTGTACCTTGTTTTACAGTACCATATTGCTGGTGGTATTTTGGGTACATTTTCCCAAAAATGAGCAAGTGTGTTGGAAGAGGCCGTGGAAGTGGGCGGGGGTTGCTAGCTGGTAATGATGGTGTTGGTGGTGGATCTGCTGATAGTGGCAAAAGCACAATAGTACCTAATGCAGAAGGTATTGAGCCTGCGTCATCGTCAGGCTCCACAAGGCCTCGAAGGCTCCTTTTTCTGGGAGGAGGTAAACTGCTTTTAAAGCCAGAGCTTCAGAAACAAGTTTTGGCTTACATTGCTGAAACAGCCTCCAGCTCTATCGCCTCCTCTTTTGAACTTTCAAAAAATAAAAGCACTGAGTCGTCATTGGAGGCTCATGGTCAGGAACCACACCTTTCCTTGTGTCCTTCACCCCTACCAAAAGTAAAAGATGCGGCAGGCCACACTACAGATTACTCCATGGAGTTCTTTTCACATACCATGCCCCTGGGTTGTCAAGTCAAATCGTGAATTACCCAGTCCAAGAAGAATCTGACATGGAGTGCACTGATGCACAGCCACTGCTAGATTTATCTGCTGGTACATTCACTCAGAGCACTACTTCGTCCTCACAGTGTACTGAGCCAGAATCTGACCCTGATGAAGCTCAGGTGCCCCTTCCCGCATACTATACCACCTTACATGGTGACACAGAGGAAGGTACACATGACATTGAAGAGGAGGTGATGGATGACCCAGTTGTTGACCCAGATTGGCATCCATTGGGTGAAGAGGGTGCCGCTGCCAATAGCTCAGAAGAGGAGGAGGAGCCTTCGCAGCAGGCATCGACATCGCAACAGCTGTTATCTGGCAGGCCCGGAGCAGTCCAAAAACGGGTTACAAAAACCAAAAGAGTTGCAGGACAGCTAGGCCAGACGGTCAAATTAGCACAGCGTGCAAGGCCTCAAAATATCTTCCATAGTAGGAAGAGTGCAGTGTGGCACTCTTTTGAACAAAATCCTAATGATCAGGCAAAGGTTATCTGTAAAAAGTTCACAAAGACCTTTAGCCGAGGGAAAAATATGAGAAATTTGAATACCAGTTGCATGCTTAGACATTTAACCACCATGCACTTGCAAGTGTGGACGGACTACCAAACCTCACGTACCACATGTGCAACTGCTCCCAATGAAGGTAGTCAGCAATGCTACATCACTTCCCCCACTGTAAGCCCACCGGTTAGCAAACCACCAGCAGCAAATGTTGAGGTGTCGTCGCAAGGCCAAAGCAGTCAGGGAATCACAATGTTATTGCTGCGAAAGACTGAATCTAGGCCATCAGAAAGAACACCAACTCCATCACCATCATCAACCCTCTCTCAGTCCGCCATGTCCACCGCTAGTTTCACCATATGCAGCTCTCAAGTCCAGCTCACTCTACCAGAGACTATGAGTAGGACAAGAAAGTACTCATCCTCTCATCCGCGTACACTGGGTTTGAACGCCCACATTGCCAAACTAATCTCGTTAGAGATGATGCCCTACCGGTTGGTTAAAAGCGAAGCTTTCCGCGAACTCATGGCCTACGCAGTACCACGCTATGACCTACCCAGTCGGCACTTCTTTTCGCAAAAAGCCATCCCAGCCCTCCATGTGCATGTGAAAGACCGCATTGTCCATGCACTCAAGCAATCAGTGAGTGGAAAGGTGCACCTCACAACAGATGCATGGTCCAGTAGGCATGGCCAGGGCCGTTACGTGTCCATCACTGCGCACTGGGTTAATGTGGTGGATGCAGGGTCCACAGGGGACAGTGGCTGTGGGACAGTGCTGCCTAGCCGACGGTATAAGAAACAGTTGGCTATAGGCGTTCGACCCTCCTCCTCCTCCAGAAGCGAAAGCTCATCCACAGAGCGCAGTCGCATGAGCACTCCATCCGCAGCTGCCAGTGTTGCACACTCGGTGTCCCACTATCGAACAGCTAGTGGTAAGCGACAGCAGGCTGTGTTGAAGATGATGTGTTTGGGCGACTGACACACCGCGGAGGTACTGGCCAACCACTTGCAGCGACAAACTGAGTCATGGCTGGGCAGTCTACATCTTGAGGCAGGCAAGGTAGTTAGTGATAACGGCCGGAATTTTGTGGCAGCCATAGCCCTTTCAAAACTCCGAAACATACCTTGCCTGGCTCACACCTTGAACTTGGTGGTGCAGTGCTTCCTCAATAATTATCCAGAGTTAACAGGCCTGCTCCAGAAGGTCTGAAGACTGTGTTCGCACATCTGCCGGTCGCCCGTACACTTCAGTCGTATGCAGAAGCTGCAGCGATTGCTCCAACTTCCCAAGCACCGCATAATTATCGACGTTGCAGCAAGGTGGAACTCCACCCTGCACATGGTTGAGAGGCTGTGCAAACAGAGGCAGGCTGTAATGCATTTGTGGGAGGATACACGGCCAGGCACTTTGAGGGCAGACATGGAGTTGTCGGGTGTGCAGTGGTCAAAGCTGAAAGACCTCTGTAAAGTCCTTCAGTGTTTTGAAGAATGCACACAACTGATAAGCGCAGACGACGCCATCATAAGCATGAGCATCCCACTTATGCGTCTGCTCATGCAAACTTTGACGCACATTAAGGAGCAGGCATCTGCAACCGAGGAGGATGAGGAAGAGGAGGAGGGAAGACTTGATGACAGTCAGCCATTCTCTTCTCCGGTACCTCTCCTGGACGAGGTGGAGGAAGAAGAGGAAGAGGAGGATAGGATGATGATGGGGATGATTATTTAGGGGAGGAGGATGCTTCTCGTGGGGCAAGAGAAAATGTTGGCGTGGCAAGGTCTGGTGCAGGGTTTGTGCGTGACTGGAGGGATGTGGATTTGCCAGAAAGTGTTCCTCCACCCAGCACTCGCAGTGCATCATTGACACCTGGAACATTGGCCCACATGTCAGATTATACCTTGCAGATCCTAAAAAGGGACCCCCGCATTGCCAAAATGATGAACGATGATGACTACTGGTTGGCCAGCATCCTGGATCCACGCTATAAAGGCAAATTCCAAAACATCATGCCACAGGAGAACCTTGACCTAATATTGGCTAACAAACAAGCAACTCCCAGCACACAGCAGCGGTGATGGTTTTCCAATGAGCCGTAGGGGGCAACATGGAAGAGGTGTTCGTGGGGCACAAATCAGAAGTGACGTTGGAGACAGGGGTTTCATGATCATGTTGTGGACTGATTTTTCAAGTCCCGCTCACACGACTGGTAATACTGCATCAATTGAAAGTGACAGGAGACAGCAGTTGTCAACTATGGTTACAAACTACTTTTCATCCCATATCGATGTTCTCCCTCACAGGTCATTCCCCTTTGACTATTGGGCCTCTAAACTGGACGCCTGGCCTGAATTGGCACAATATGCCTTACAGGAGCTTGCTTGCCCTGCTGCTAGTGTGCTATCGGAAAGAGTCTTCAGAGCTGCTGGCTCAATGCTGACAGAAAAAAGGACCCGTCTGTTGACCCAAAATGTTGATGATCTAACCTTCATTAAAATGAATCATACATGGGTTTCAAAGGATTTTGTCCCACCTTCCCCTGATGACACATAGGTTGCCAGAAAAATGGCTCGCTTTTGTCCTCCTCTTCCTCGGACTTCTCCAATTCCTCCATTTGCAGCTGCTGAATGTCCAACATCAACATATGCCATTTTTTAAACCTCCCTAACTGGGCTGCCTCCCCTCCCCCATGGCTGGGGTCACCACCTAGCGCACGCAACCGTGCGAGTGCCATTGCCCTGGACAGGTGGGTGGGCCGACTCTTGGGTGCTGGCACTGGGTCCCTCAGTGCAATCAAGTGTTTCTGACGGTGGGGGTGCACACCTGCCATCAGACACACCGGCGTACTATGAGGGGCCCAGTGCCAGTATCGATGCCCATGAGTGGGACCCCTTGCTTGGGCAGGGCCCCAGCATTTGCAATATTTACCTCTCCCTGCTCCTCCGCTGTGTAGTCTGGGCTATCAAATCCTTCCCTGGGACTGCCACTACAAATTTGGTGAACTGATAGATGATGGTTAAGGCGTAGCTATGCCCTGTCCTGCTGGCTGGGCTCTACCTTCAGATGATCAATGGCTTCCATTTCTTATGGATGTCAACTCACAATGAGATGCAGTGGTGGTTTATCATCAGCTTTCACAGTTTTCCTACTCACAGACGTGTGACATTCCTGCCCACATTTTTAAATGTGCCCTCTCATGCCAATCCAATAGAATTGCCTACAGCCTATGGCTTCTGTCTTTTGCACTCCAAAGTTACCTGACAGATCATGATAGGCAGTGATGACCATGTCTACATCTCTCCCTGTGATCAAAATTTGATGGAGATGAGTAACGGTGATGGGATCAACGGTACTGCGATACAGCAACCCTTTCTTCACAAAGAACTGTTTTTGCTGTCTCCACACACAAAGTAATTGAGGGTCAGCATCGCCTCTGAGAATTCTCCCAGGAGTTTTTCCTCTGATTAGTAATTCCTAAATTTCTGCAATCACTCGACTTTATGTCTGTACTTTTATCCATTTCGTTTCCTCTTGCGGAGAGTCTGGACTGTCTTACTGAGACAGAAATATATATGAAGATTTAAAAATACCCCAACAGTGCATACTGGTGTACGCTTCAAAAACATTTCCTTTTTTCTACTTTTTAGATTGTTATCTAATCCATACTGAGGCTGTGAGTGTCTTTGTCTGACTCCGGAAATAAACACAGAGATTTTAAATGTTTAAACTATGCTATATATACCTGTTATCTGGAGATACTGTACCCTTTCTCAACTTTCCGCAATCTTGTTGAATCCATGCTGTGCCTGAGACCGTCTGAGTCTGCCTCCTGATTACAGATGAGTGGTGTTTGAGTGGAACTGTTGGCCAAGTTCAAATTCTAGCAGTTTTGGGCGGTGTTTGATCCATTCATCGAACTACAACACTTTGATTAAAAACCGGCTGTTCGAGTTTCCGTTCAAGAACGTTTCGTTAAACAAAAGCGTATCTTTTTTTCACATTAATAATGGTTTTCAATGATAATAGATAGTTTTAGGGCATAGTAGCGGTGTCTGGTAGCCAGCGGTGTAGTACACCTGTGATGGAGCTACACCATGTGTGTTTCTAATAATTTTTTACCGCATATTGTCCTGAAAATCCTTTTGGGCCTAGTAACTGTGTCTGCTATTCAGAAGAGGAGCCCACCCGTGAACCGAGCTATGCCGCCTGTTTATGAAAGAACCAGTTTTTGACTGCATTTAAACCACTTAATACTTTGGGCCTAGTAACTGTGTATGCTACTCAGCAGAGTTGTCCACCCGTGAACCAAGCTATGCCGCCTGTTTATGTAAGAACTGTGTGCTACTCAGCAGAGGAGCCCAGCTGTTAAGCAAACTACAGCACCTGTGGTTTGGACACTTAATTTTTTCACATTCTTTCTGGAATGCCATTTAGGCCTAATTCCAGAATTACGGTTGACCTGTACTTACTGGGAAATGCTTGTTTGCGGGGAAGAATTGTAATCCCTGATCCCCTTCACTAACGGGGTTCAGCGTGTTATCCGCACCTGTAAGCGATACACGCTGGTCCTTTCATTGTAGCACACGTGCATCCCCGGACATGTAAGGGCATGACAGACCTGTTATTGGCCGAACTCGCATGCCATAGCCTTGCGTGTCCCTCTAGTAAGCTGGACGCGGACCGCGGGGGCATGCCTAAAGACCCCGTCTCACTAAGCGACTCACCAGCGATCCCAACACCGATATGAAGGTGTCAGGATCGCTGGTAAGTCGCTATGTGATCGCTGGTGAGCTGTCACACAGACAGCTTCACCAGCGATCAGCACAGCGATGCCGAGCGCCCGGCATCGCTGGCTATCGCTGTAGAAAATAGTATCAAAATAAAAAATATCGTTATTCTCACCTTCCAACGTCCCGTTCAGCCATCCTGCCTCTCTCCACGCTCCGGTCCCAGTGATCCTTTGCACGAATGACCGCGAGATGTCACGGTCTCGCGGGATAACAAAGTCTCGCGGTCATTCATGCAAAGGATCACTGGGACAGGAGCGTGGAGAGCGGCAGGATGGCTGAACGGGACATCGGAAGGTGAGAATAACTATATTTTTTATTTTTTTTTATTATTTTTTTACACCTGATCACTGGTCTCCCGCTGTCACACACAGCGATGCGTGCTGGCCAGCGGGAGACCAGCAACCAAAGAAATGTCCAGAGGTTTCTTGCAGCGATCAGCGATACCGGCAGGGGGGCCGCTCGCTGATCGCTGTCACACACAGCAATCTCGCTGGTGAGATTGCTGTTACGTCACAAAAGTTGTGACTCAGCAGCGATCTCGCTACCAAGATAGCTTAGTGAGACGGGGCCTTAAGTCTCGTTCGTTAACGGAATTAAGCTTGCAATCTGTGCAGCTTTTTTGTGGATGGCATGGTTGAGGTTGCCCATGTTGAGTCCAATTAAGCCTCAGGCTCCACTCCTGGTGGTGCCCTTCTGGACATTCCTTTAAGGTTCAGCTTTGCAACCATACTGCCCCCGGAAACCAAACACTTTTCCTGACAGTGACATTCTGGTCAAAGAGCGTGATGACATCACATCTGTACGCCCTCTGCCTAAACAGTCAAAGTGCAGAGAGATGGAAGATGGGGATGACAAGGAGTCCAGAGTACAGGGATTCACTAGTGAGGAGACTTATTTAATTGTTTTAAAGGTTGGGAGCAATTTTTGGGGAGCACGATACTCAGGAGATTGATATCTGGGGCCCACCATACACTGGAGAATTCCAAAGGTGAACATCAGTCACTGGAGCAGCATTTACAGGGCACATTATACACTGGAGCACTAGAAACGGGGCCCATTGTATATGGAGCATTATTTGGGCCCATAAGACACTGGAGCTTCATCCATGGTGAACAACATATACTATAGCATTATGTGGAACTCATCATATACTGTATCGAACATTATATGGGACCAATGATTCTGTATGGAGAAATATATGGGCCTCATTACTCTGTATGGCGCACTATGCGGTGGCCATAATACTGTATGGAGGAATATACTGTCCGTTTTTGGAGCTATTGGAGAATTTAAAATGGATATCAGTCATGTGATGTAAGAATTGAAGTATTTTTCATTGTACTGTACCGTTATTTCTCTGCCGTATCAAAGGATCATGAATTGTGTCATGTGTTAAAGGAGCCCAGTGACACTCTTTGGCCCTGGGCCCACGAAAATCTGGAGCCAGCACTACCCCCCCCCCCACAACTTTAACCCCCAGTTTTCAATGCCTAACTGTTATTATAAAGTAAATTAAGGTTGACAAGCTTAAGGAATAAGAATTGATGCTTTTGGCAATAAAATGGGCACTCTAGGTGTGTTTCCTGTCCTCCACTCACTGCCGACTTTTCTTCCCCATTGACTTACATTGGGTTTCGTGTTTCAGTCGAACTTCAACTTTTCACAATAATCGGCTGATTTCGTTCGACCCGATATGTACGCAGGATGCATGCGCATCTATGCGGATCTGAAGTGAAGAAGTACAGAGCCCTACGCAGAGCACTCAAATGCAAGTGTGAACTTAGCCTTACTGCAGCAGTCATGTTTGCTGCTGGCACAAACCATGGCCATTTAACCCTTTAGGTGCTGCTATCAAAAGTGACTAAGGCAGCTAGATAGTAGATGGTTAACAGAGTGTGAGGGCTCCCTCTTTATCCCCATCAGCACCCTGAAGTTATGCTTGTATCTTCCTAATGGTTGCATGAAAATTCACAACCAAATAGTGGCCTTACAGTTGGTCAGTTATAGTGACCTGTAAAAGATGTTAGCAATATTTAGGTGGGAAAAATAAAATTTTTCCTTTCTGTCATGCTACTTTGCATTAATTTCTGAAAAGCACCTGAAAGGTTAATGAAAAACCTGAAAGCAGTTTTGAATATATTGAGGGGTGCTGTTCTTAACCCCTTTACCCCCAAGGGTGCTTTGCACGTTAATGACCAGGCCAATTTTTACAATTCTGACCACTGTCCTTTTATGAGGTAATAACTCTGGAACGCTTCCATGGATCCTGGTGATTCTGACATTTCTTTTCTCGTGACATATTGTACTTCATGTTAGTGGTAAAATTTCATTGATATAACTTGCGTTTATTTGTGAAAAAAATGGAAATTTGGCAAAAATTTTGCAATTTTCCAACTTTGAATTTTCATGCCCTTAAATCTCAGAGATATGGCACACAAAATGCTTAATAAGTAACATTTCCCACATGTTTACTTTACATCAGCACAATTTTGGAACCAAAATTTTTTTGTTAGGAGGTTATAAGGGTTAAAATTTGACCAGTGATTTCTCATTTTTACGACACCATTTTATTTTTAGGGACCACATCACATTTTAAGTAACTTTGAGGGGTCTATATGATAGAAAGTACCCAATAGTGACACCATTCAAAAAACTGCACCCCTCATGGTGCTCAGAACCACATTCAAGAAGTTTATTAACCCTTCAGGTGCTTCACAGGAATTTTTTGAATGTTTAAAAAAAATGAACATTTAACTTTTTTTCACAAAAAAATTGCTTCAGGTCAAATTTTTTTTATTTTACCAAGGGTAGCAGGAGAAATTGGACTGCAAAAGTTATTGTGCAATTTGTGCTGAGTATGCTGTTACCTGATATGTGGGGGGGAACCACTGTTTCGGCACATGGCAGAGCTCGGAAGGGAATTAGCGCCGTTTGACTTTTTCAACTCCAAATTGGCTGGAATTGAGATCGAACGCCATATCGCATTTGGAGAGCCCCTGATGTGCCTAAACAGTGGAAACACCCCACAAATAACACAGTTTTGGAAACTAGACTTCCCAAGGAACATATCTAGATTTGTGGTGAGAAATTTGAACCCCAAAGGGCTTCACAGAAGTTTATAGCGTTCAGCCATAAAACTAAAAAATCATACTTTTTCACAAAAATGATTTTTTTCACCCCAAATTTTTATTTTCCCAAGGGAAACAGGACCCCAAAAGTTATTGTGCAATTTGTCCTGAGTATGCTGATACCCCATATGTGGGGATAAACCACTGTTTGGCGCATGGCAGACTTCGGATGGGAAGGAGTGCCGTTTGACTTTTTAAAGCAAAATTGGCTGGAATTGATATCGGACGCCATGTCGGAGAGCCCCTGAAGTGCCTGAACAGTCGAACCCTCCCAATTCTAACTCCAACCCGAACCCCAACACACCCCTAACCCTAATCCCAACCCTAATCCCAACCCTAGCCCTAACCCTAACACTAATGGGAAAATGGAAATAAATACATTTTTTTTAATTTTATCATTTTTCCCTAACTAAGGGGGTGATAAAGGGGGTTTGATTTACTATTTATGGCGGGTTTTTATGTTTGGCAGCTGTCACATTTTAAAAGACGCTTTTTATTACAAAAAATAGTTTTTGCATAACCACATTTTGAGAGCTATAATTTTTCCATATTTTGACAACAGTGTCATGTGAGGTCTTATTTTCTGCGGGACGAGTTGATGTTTTTATTGCTACCATTTTGGGGCACGTGACATTTTTTGATCGCTTTTTGTTCCAATTTTTGGGACGCAGAATGAACAAAAAACAGCAATTCATGAATTTCTTTTGGGGGTGGTGTTTACACCATTCCACGTGTGGTAAAATTGATAAATTGGTTTTATTCTTGGGGTCTGTACGATGACAACGATGTCTCATTTATATCTTTTTTTATGTTTTGGTGCTTTTATACAATAAAAACAATTTTATATAAAAATAATTATTTTTGCATCGCTTTATTCTGCGAGCTATAACTTTTTAATTTTTCATTGATGATGCTGTATGGCAGCTCATTTTTTGCGGGACATGATGACGTTTTCGGCCGTACCATGTTTATTTATATCCGTCTTTTTGATCGTGTGTTATTGCACTTTTTGTTCGTCGGTATGATGATAAAACATTGTTTTTTGCCTAGTTTTTTTTTATTTTTTTGAAGGGGTTCACTACAGGGGTTAACTACTGGGACAGTTTTATAGGGCAGGTCGTTACAGACGTGGCGATACTAAATATGTGCACTTTTATTGCTTTTTGTTTTTTTATTTACAAAAAATAATTGGTTAGGGAATTTTTTTTTATTTATTTGGGAATTTTTTAAAAAAATATTTTTACACATGATTTTTTTTTTACTTTATTATATTGTCCCAGTGTGGAACATTACTATATAAAGTCAGATCGCTGATCTGACACTTTGCAATGCACTGTCTCAGATCAGTGATCTGACAGGCACTGCAGGCGGCCTCTCAGCACCTGCTCTCAGCAGGTACTGAGAAAGCCACCTCCCTGCAGAACCCGGAAGGCCCCCACAGCCATCTTGCATCTGGGGGCCTGCAGGGAGCAGGCCCTTGGAACAACACGAGCACATTGCATTGTTCTGAGGGTCTCAGGGAAGCATGCAGGGAGCCCCCTCCCTGCTTGATGCTTCCCTATGCCCCTGGGATTCCAGTGTTTGATCGCAGTGTGCCAGGGGTTAATGTGCCGGGAGCGGTCCGTGACCACTCCTCCACATAGTGCCGGGTGTCAGCTGTGATAATCAGCTGACAACCGGCCGTGATCAGCTGCGCCCCCCTGAGCGTCCACGGTCATACGGGCCCAGGGCACCTGGATGGGATAGTACATCAGATGTCAGGAAGGGGTTCAAATGCTGATGTAAGGAAGTAATGAGGTAACTGTTATTTATTAACTATTTTGTCTGGTATGACTATATGGATTAAAGGGATAATTATTCAAAGTTTGAAAATTGCTAATTTTTAGAATATTTGTCAAATTACTGATATTTTTATAACTAAACGCAAAAAATATCAATCTAAAGTCACCATTATCATAAAATTTAATGTGGCACAAAAAGATAATCTCAAAATCACTGGAATATGATGAAACATTCCAGAGTTATTGTCATATAAAGTGACACATGTCAGATTTGAAAAATTTGGCCTGTTCATTGAAGGGGTTAAGCAAATTTGCTGAATTTAATGTTGAGAGGATTTTCTTATCTGTACTTAACACTTTATCTTAAGCTCTAGAAGGTTTAATTTGTATACCTTTTATAAACCAATTTAGTTCTGCATCATGATTCTATGTATTTTTTTTTCTTGTATGGCCACCCACCTGGTTAATTTTGACTGAGGGATCAGGAGATCATGGCTATATTTTTTTCTTTGATCTTTTTATATAGTGCCTGCGAGTAAGTTTGCAATTATTTTAAATGTCCAGTTGTTCTTGTCTTTGGCCTATATTTAGTAAATTGTTTTCTATTGAATGTGTGCCTAATACATTTATCGCAGGTATGCATATCCACAGAATAAGCCATAAATGTCAGGACCTGTACCTGCTCTATCTTGGAAATGGGTCTACTGTGAATGGAGAGGTCGCTGTACAAGTGCGGCTCCGTTCATTCACTTCTATGTAGGTTTGAAGTTCTGAGAGTAGCTGTGTGTGCTAGCTTTGCTATTTTCAGAGCTCACACAGCAGAAGTGAATAAAGAGAGTTGTTTGTGCACATCTTCCTTTTCATTGTGCGAAGTTGAATCCCCTTATATAGATAGGGGGGAATGGTTTCCAAAGTATCAAAGACATACATTTGTGGTTCAGCAATCAGCATGAACAATCAGAAGTTGTTCTCTTTAAAACATGGACTTAGCAAGGCCCACAGTCATGTAGGAGCTTTGCGGGCCTTCCATCCTTCGGTCACAGATTACTGACCTAGCTGATGGACTGTCTGTAGTATTGTGAATTGATTCTCCTCTCTCTAGTAATGACACATGGCAATAAAAGGATGCTGGCATGTTTTTGCCGGTATACATCTGGAAGAACCACTTCCCAGGTCAAAACGATTAGTCCCCAATCCCCACAATTTTAAGCGTGCCCTGAAAACGCATTTATTCAGACTGGTCTACCACTTCAACACATTAACCTAATCTACCCCTGGGTGGCACAGTCAAAAATTTTACCATAACCAGGTTCCCCGCATCATGTTCCCACATGCTTTATGCATCCATTAGCCCTCTGTGTCTGTACTGTTACACACTTAGCATTATGGCTGGTCCAAACAATCAGGGCAATTGTTACCACCCACCTTTCGTGTCTACCTCTTTCCTCTTAGATTGTAAGCTTGTGAGCAGGGCCCTCATTCCTCTTGGTATTTGTTATAATCTACTGTATGTGATTATTGTTATGCTGTAATGTCTATTGTCTGTACAAATCCCCTCTGAAATGTAAAGTGCTACGGAATATGTCGGCGCTATAGAAATAAAATTTATTATTATTATTTCTTCCAGCTCAATGGCTGCAGAATTGGCTTTCCATGCCTTTATAGGTGTTACGCCTGCACACAACACCTATAGGTGATTGCTACCACTGGTCATACCTATCCTCTACCAGACAGTATTGCCCTATTTTGTGTGCACTTCTGTCCCTCTCCATAGCTTAGAATCATAGAATCATAGAATCATAGAATCGTAGAGTTGGAAGGGACCTCCTGGGCCATCTGGTCCAACCCCCTGCTCAAAGCAGGATTCGCTAAATCATCCCAGTCAGATGTCTGTCCAGCCTCTGTTTGAAGACTTCCATTGAAGGAGAACTCACCACTTCTCGTGGCAGCCTGTTCCACTCATTGATCACTCTAACTGTCAAAAAGTTTTTTCTAATATCTAATCTGTGTCTCCTCCCATTCAGTTTCATCCCATTGCTTCTAGTCTTTCCTTGTGCAAATGAGAATAAAGTTGATCCTTCTACAATGTGACAGCCCTTTAGATATTTGTAGACAGCAATTAAGTCTCCTCTCAGTCTTCTCTTTTGCAAACTAAACATTCCCAAATCCTGCAACCTTTCCTCATAAGACAGGGTTTGCAGACCGGTCACCATTCTGGACGCTCTTTTCTGAACTTGCTCCAGTTTGTTGATGTCTTTTTTAAAATGTGGTGCCCAAAACTGGACACAATATTCCAGATGAGGTCTGACCAAAGAGGAGTAGAGGGAAATAATGACTTCACGTGATTCTTTCTTAGTAAAGACACATAGCTCTACTCTACACTGTACAGTATGTAGGTTATATAAACCAACTGTACCCAAAGCCAAATTAATTAGAAATGAATATATATACCTTAAATAACCAACAAAACCAATAAACAAGGGAGACTATTCCACAAGGTGTACAAAATAATTAATCTTTATTCCATAATTCACAGACAAAAAAAACAGAAAAAACATTAAAATATAGACAAGTGACACAGAAAAAATGTACTGTTATGTACCTAGTTATCCTGTAGTTTAGTTACTGTGAAGTGAAAATGCATCTAAAACCAAGATAAAATAATTAGTAGACAAGTCAAGATCTTATAAAGTGTAAAGTGCTATGGTCAATCAATAAAAAAAGATACAGGAGATCCCCTGACATTCTACTCCATTCAAGTATAAGGAGATCTTGTATTTCTATAAGAACTCTATACAATATAGTGAAAAGAGCAATCAGGCAGAGTCACATTTATCAGGATTGCCAAGGCAAAAAATAGGACAACCCCAATAGATGTTTCGCTTGAGTTTCTTCAAGGGGCGCACGGATAATGGAGAAGAGCAAAGCTATTTGTAACTACATGTCTCACATTAGAAAGCCTGTTTTAATCATGTTCTTTTTTTCCTCTGCATGAAGCCTCCTGCTTATGATCGGTCAACGTCATATAGGGTAATAAGGTGCATGCCCTCAAGTTCAGATTTCTAACATCCACTTTGGTCTTAGCAAAAATAATAGCCTAAACATTCCAAGAAATTTTTTTTTGCAATAGGGATGAGAAATTAAAAAATATAAACTGTGTTTTGTTCGGCTCCTTAGCCACTGTGAAGGATAGCAACATAGAGATCATGCTGAATCCTACCACATGTAAAGGATGGCACCGGAGAGATCACACAGAATCCCAGAGCTACCACTACATGTGAAGAACTCGTACCTAGTCATCCCTCATAATATCACATTTCCATCAGATGGATCACACAGTACGATCTCTTCACTTGCACCAACGTGACGTTCCGCACCCCCTGGGAACACGTAAGGTCAGCTTGGCACAGTTTTATCCAGACACCCCCCCCCGTTCTCATGGCCCAGGGAGGCACGAGGAGTGAGGGAGGGTGTCCCATGCAGCTGTTGACGTGACACCACACTCTCTCACAACCCAGACAGTCTAAGAGGCACCTTTAACTAGCACCTGTGAAATAGAGCACTGCCATCCCGGTAGGACTGTCACAGTTCCTCGTTACCCTGTCCACCCTGTTCACCCTGTCTTTCTAATCTAATAATGGGGATACCAAGGATGCTGAGGTAAGAAGAAGCTGCTATTTTTGATAATTTGTTAAGCATTTTTAAGTAGGTATTCTAACCAAAAAAATAATTCTGTTTTTAATTTTTTTTTTTCACTTTATAGCATTTACCACATGGGGATAATTAATCTTAGATTTTAATACACCATTTTTTATGGATGTGACGATACCAATTATGTTTATTTTTTTTACTTTTTTATGGCAGGCATCTACCACTTGTAGAGGGATCTCAGCATCCTTTGTGTCCCACCCTCACTTGTCACTGGTCCCAATGTATGTTTTGCACTTTATTATTAATGCTTTCTCTGAGACTTCTGCCTCCCTCTGAGACTAATCTCAGTTGAGATGCTCATCACGCCTTATGGCAGAAGAAGCTCTTCACTTACTGTAAAAGTACAAACTGAAACACTATGCATGCAGAAATTTTCGAATATCACTATGGACTGCAAATAGAAGCACTGCTGACAAGACAGTCTTAATAAATGGCTTAAAATAAAATGCAATGTGTCCTCACAGTAGTGCTGATAGCCCGTATTCTCTCTGCAGCAACAATAACATATTCTTTCCCAATTTGAAACTACTGTTCCAAGTGTAGCTCAGGATCATTACAATCTGCAATATTCACATCTCTTATCTTCAGCCAAAATGTGTCTAAAACCTTTATTTCAATTTAGCAGCAGCTGGGATTTCTGGATGGAGCACCTGTGAACTCCTGCTGTTCTCCTGTTCATTTTCCAAAAACTGACAAATCAAAGTTCTATTTAGTGAAAAACACTGACTCCTTGGGCTAGTTTTACTAAAAGATTAAAAAAAACATTAATAAGAAAAATCATCCATCCATATTTCTAAATTTACAGCCTGAAAGCAATCCAATGTTCTACATATTCCAAAACAGCCATATTTAACCCCTTAGTGACAGAGCCAATTTGGTACTAAATAGTGATGGGCGAGTAGCATTGTTGCTCGGGTCTCCCTGAGCATGAATGGGTGATCTCCTAGTATTTTGGCGTGCTCAGAGATTTATTTTTCATCGTCTCAGCTGCATGATTTGTGACTTGTAGACAGGCTGAATACATGTGGGAATTTTCTAACAAACAGGCATTCCACACATGTATTCAAGCTGTCTAGCAGTCTCAAATCATGCAGCTAAGGCGGCGAAACCTAAATCTCCGAGCAACTAGTATATGCGCTCATCACTAGTACTAAATGACCAAGCCAATTTTTACAATTCTGACTACTGTTAGTTTATGAGGTTATACCTCTGGAATGCTTCAACGGATCCCACTGATTCCCACTGAGTAGATTTGGGTGAACACCTGGATGTTTGGGTCCGGCGAGTTCGGCCGAACAGTTACAAAAAGTTCGGGTTCGGGTATCAGAACAGTATCCAGACCCAAACCCAGACCCCATTCACTTGAATGAGGGGCCTGAACAATCAATGTTTGCCACGCCGTCATGTGCATGACAGCGCGGCAAACACCGCTTCTGATCGGCGGTGAAATCATCCCCGCCGGTCAGAGAGCCGTGGATCCCACGCTGCCAAAAGACCGCATGAGTGCTCAGCTGTGATCAGAGGTATAAAGTTTACCTTTGGTCACTGGTGCCAGCTGATATGACTACTGATCCCATCATCCGACACCTGCAGCCGCTAGTAACAGTAAGCGCAGTAGTGGCGGATGGGAGTATTCATCAGCCGACTCCTGTGCTCTAAGTACATAATTGAAAAAAAAACGTGGATTCCCCTGTATTTTTGTTAACCAGCCAGGCAACCGTCAGCTTCAGCAAGGCTAGATATCAAGAACAGAGGGGTCCCACACTGTTTTTTTTTAATTATTTAAATAAATAATTTAAAAAAAAAACGGCATGGGGTCCCCCCATTTTTGACAACCAGCCTTGCTAAAGCAGACAGCTGGGTGCTGGTAACATACATAGTAACATAGTAACATAGTTATTAAGGTTGAAGGGAGACTTTAAGTCCATCTAGTTCAACCCATATCCTATCCTAACTTGCCCTAACATGTTGATCCAGAGGAAGGCAAAAAAAACCCATGTGGCAACAGTAAGCTTCACATTGGGGAAAAAAATTCCTTCCCGACTCCACATACGGCAATCAGACTAGCTCCCTGGATCAACGCAATATTAAGGAGACTAGTGTATATACCCTGTAATATTATACTTTTCAAGAAAGGCATCCAGTCCCTTCTTAAATTTTAGTAGTGAATCACTCATTACAACATTATATGGCAGAGAGTTCCATAGTCTCACTGCTCTTACAGTAAAGAATCCGCGTCTGTGAGTATGCTTAAACCTTCTTTCCTCCAGACGTAGAGGATGCCCCCTTGTCCCCGTCACAGGTCTAAGAGTAAAAAGATCATTAGAAAGGTCTTTGTATTGTCCCCACATATATTTATACATTGTAATAAGATCACCCCTAATCCTTCGATTCTCCAAACTAAATAACCCCAAGTGTAATAACCTGTCTTGGTATTGCAGACCCCCTAGTTCCCTAATAACCTTGGTCGCTCTTCTCTGCACCCGCTCCAGTTCAGCTATGTCTTTCTTATACACCGGAGACCAGAACTGTACACAGTATTCTAAGTGTGGTCACACTAGTGACTTATATAGAGGTAAAATTATGTTCTCCTCATGAGCATCTATGCCTCTTTTAATACATCCCATTATTTTATTTGCCTTTGCAGCAGCTGCTTGATTCTGGCCACTAAATGTGAGTTTGCCGTCCACCCATACACCCAGGTCTTTTTCAGTGACTGTTTTGCCCAGTGTTTTACAATTAAGCACATAATTATACAACTTGTTCGTTCTACCCAAGTGCATGACCTTACATTTATCCCCATTAAAGCTCATTTGCCATTTATCAGCCCAAGCTTCTAGTTTACATAAATCCTCCTGTAATATAAAATTGTCCTCCTCTGTATTAATTACCCTGCAGAGTTTAGTGTCATCTGCAAATATTGAAATTCTACTCTCTATGCCCCCTACAAGGTCATTAATAAATATGTTAAAAAGAAGCGGGCCCAAAACTGACCCCTGTGGTACCCCACTGCTAACCGTGACCCAGTCCGAGTGTGCTCCATTAATAACCACCCTTTGTTTCCTATCCCTGAGCCAGCTCTTAACCCACCTACACATATTTTCCCCTATCCCCATTGTTCTCATTTTATGTATCAACCTTTTGTGTGGCACCGTATCAAAAGCTTTTGAAAAGTCCATGTACACCACGTCCACTGCATTCCCTTGGTCCAGTCCGGAACTTACCTCTTCATAAAAGCTTATCAGATTAGTCTGACAGGAACGGTCTCTTGTAAACCCATGTTGATATTGGGTCATAAGGCTATTCTTCTCCAGATACTCCAGTATAGTATCTCTTAGAAAACCCTCCAGGATTTTACCCACAGTTGAGGTTAAACTTACTGGCCTATAATTTCCAAGTTCAGTTTTTGTCCCCTTTTTGAATATTGGCACCACATTTGCTATACACCAGTCCTGTGGTACAGACCCTGTTATTATGGAATCTTTAAAGATTAAAAATAGTGGTCTATCTATGACTGTGCTTAATTCCTGCAGTACTCGGGGGTGTATCCCATCCGGGCCCGGGGATTTGTCAATTTTAGTGATTTGTAGATGCCGCCGTACTTCCTGCTGGGTTAAGCAGGTGACATTTAATGGAGAATTTTTATCCCTGATCATGTTATCCGTCATGGGATTTTCTTGTGTAAATACTGTTGAAAAAAAGTCATTCAGCACATTGGCTTTTTCCTCATCCTCATCCACCATTTCACCCAGACTATTTTTAAGGGGACCAACACTATCATTTTTTAGCTTCTTACTATTTATGTAGTTAAAGAATATTTTGGGATTATTTTTACTTTCTCTGGCAATGAGTCTCTCTGTCTCAATCTTTGCTGTCTTGATTTACTTTTTACAGAATTTATTTAATCTTCTGTATTTATTTAATGCCTCATCACTACCTACTTGCTTTAATTCTCTAAATGCTTCATTTTTATCTCTTATTGCGCCCCTTACAGCTCTATTTAGCCATAGTGGTTTCCTCCTATTTCTCGCATGTTTGTTCCCATACGGTATATATTGTGCACAGGTCCTATTCAGGATGCTAATAAACGTCTCCCATTTTCTTTGTGTATTTTTATGTCTCAGGATATCGTCCCAGTTAATTGCACCAAGATCATCTCTCATCCGTTGGAAATTTGCCTTCCTGAAGATTAGTGTCCTTGTAACCCCTCTACTACACATCTTATTAAAGGATACATGAAAACTTATTAATTTGTGATCACTATTACCCAAGTGACCCTCAACCCTTACATTTGATATGCGGTCTGGCCTGTTGGTTAATATTAGGTCTAGCAGTGCCCCCCCTCTTGTTGGGTCCTGAACCAGTTGTGAAAGGTAATTGTCTCTCATCGTTGTCAGAAACCTATTACCCTTGCTGGAACTGCAGGTTTCGGTTCCCCAATGTATTTCAGGGTAGTTGAAGTCCCCCATAATAATGACTT
The DNA here is from genome assembly GCF_039654945.1 of Dendrobates tinctorius. NCBI lineage: Eukaryota > Metazoa > Chordata > Amphibia > Anura > Dendrobatidae > Dendrobates > Dendrobates tinctorius. The sequence goes on from NW_027361738.1 coordinate 12,092,290, forward strand.
CTCATTGAGTCGCTGCTTCATCTATTTGCTTTATGAGGATATTCTCTGTAGCTTCCATTATTTTTGGAGATTTATAACAAACCCCTATCAGTAATTTATTATTTTTCCCCCCTCCCCTTATCTCTACCCACAGGGACTCTACATTTTCATTAGATTCATATATATTATCACGAAGGATGGGTTTTAAGGATGATTTTACATATAAACACACGCCTCCCCCTCGCTTATTTGTTCGGTCATTTCTGAACAGACTATAGCCCTGTAAATTAACAGCCCAGTCATGGCTCTCATCCAGCCATGTCTCAGATATCCCCACCATGTCATAATTATGTTCCAACAACATTAACTCCAATTCCTCCATTTTGTTGGTGAGACTTCTGGCATTAGTATACATGCACTTTATGTATCTCTCTGTACCTCTATTCTTTCTTAAATTATTAACTGTTCTAACCCCACCCCCCATGCCACCTCCACCCCCAATGTCATTATTTGTGCCCAGGTCTCTATCTGCATTGTCTTCCCCTCCTATAAAAGGAATACCCTCCCCCCCGTCCCTAGTTTAAACACTCCTCCAACCTTCTAGCCATTTTCTCCCCCAGCACAGCTGCACCCTCCCCATTGAGGTGCAGCCCGTCCCTAGCGTAGAACCTGTAGCCAACTGAGAAGTCGGCCCAGTTCTGCAGGAACCCAAACCCCTCCTTCCTACACCAATTCCTGAGCCTCTTATTAACCTCCCTAATCTCCCGTTGCCTCTCTGGCGTGGCACGTGGTACAGGAAGTATTTCCGAAAATACCACCTTGGAGGTCCTTGCTTTAAGCTTACAGCCTAATTCCCTGAAATCATCTTTAAGGACCTTCCACCTACCTCTAACTTTGTCATTTGTGCCAATGTGCACCATGACCGCTGGATCCTCTCCAGCCCCTCCCAGTAATCTGTCAACCCGATCAGCGATGTGTCGGACTCGAGCGCCAGGTAGGCAGCACACCGTTCGACGATCCCTGTCTTTGTGACAGATTGCCCTATCTGTTCCCCTAATAAATGAGTCTCCCACTACCAGAACCTGTCTGGCCTGCCCTGCTCTCCTATTTCCCCCCTTACTGGAGCAGACACTCCTCCGGCTTTCAGAGGACATGCCTTGCTGCAGCAGTGCTACTCCTGCACTAACACTCCCCTCATCTGCCAACTTAGCAAACTTATTGGGGTGTGCCAGATCAGGACTAGCCTCCCTGGTGCTCTTCCCTCTACCCCGCCTTCTAACTGTCACCCAGCTAGCTGCTTCATTGTCCTGCAGCTCCAACCTAGCATCCCCCCCCTCATCTATCCCATTGAGCGTCTGCTCAGTGAGCAGAAGACTCCTTTCCATATTGTCTATGGATCTCAGTGTTGCCAGCTGCACATTTAGATCCAGTATCTGGGCTTCCAAATGTACAACGTGCTCACATCTTGCACAGCAGTATGCACCCTCGACCGGCTGTTCAAGGATTTCATACATGCGGCAAGACGTGCACTGGATGGCATTGGCAATAGTGGAGCACATCCTAATGGGGATTGCACCAGACAATAAGATAAGCAAAAATAAATTAAAAAAAAAAAAAAAAAAGTATTAATATAACAGCAATTCAGTAAGACCTCCCTTGGAAACTCCCTGAATCTAAAGTCACTGAATTTCAAGTCACACACTTACCACAGTTCGCACTTACACTCAGGTCACACTCAGCTCGTTCACACTCGTTCAGGAAGAAGATTTAAAAGAGTTTTTTTTTTTTTCCCCTTTTACCAGCACACCACCTTGCTGCTCAATGCACTTCCAAAAGGAGTTGAACCCCAACCAGCTGCCCCTTATAAACCCTTAATTACTGTATGAACTCCCACCCTTAATTAACCCCTTGTGAATATAGTTACACCTCAAGATTTAAATGCAATATAGTTTACCCTTAAAAACACAGATAGTAAAATAAGAGATTAACCCTGAAGAGAGAAAATATAGGTTAAACAAGCCCCGCAAAAATTGAACAGGTAGAAAGCACTCAGCAACTTACAATTCAGCAACTCACACAGGTATTTGTTATAGGTTTTCCAAATACCTCTTCACTGAAATTCAAGTCACACACTTACCACAGTTCGCACTTACGCTCAGGTCACACTCAGCTCATTCACACTCGCTCAGGAAGAAGATTTAAAAGAGTTTTTTTTTCCCCTTTTACCAGCACACCACCTTGCTGCTCAATGCACTTCCAAAAGGAGTTGAGCCCCAACCAGCTGCCCCTTATAAACCCTTAATTACTGTATGAACTCCCACCCTTAATTAACCCCTTGTGAATATAGTTACACCTCAAGATTTAAATGCAATATAGTTTACCCTTAAAAACACAGATAGTAAAATAAGAGATTAACCCTGAAGAGAGAAAATATAGGTCAAACAAGCCCCCAAAGCCCCGCAAAAATTGAACAGGTAGAAAGCACTCAGCAACTTACAATTCAGCAACTCACACAGGTATTTGTTATAGGTTTTCCAAATACCTCTTCACTGAATTTCAAGTCACACACTTACCACAGTTCGCACTTACGCTCAGGTCACACTCAGCTCGTTCACACTCGCTCAGGAAGAAGATTTGGTATTCTCAAGCTGGTAAGGGGCCATGGATATTGCCCCCCCTCAGCCTAAAAATAGCAGCCCACAGCTGCTATTACAGTGTGGGACAAAATGACAGACCGGTATGGTATATTGTTGTTTTTTTATTTTAGTTTTATTACAGGAGATTGAGGGCTTCGGTGCAATTAGGCAAAGTGGTAAGTATGGTTTAATTAAGATTATTAAAGGTGTCTGTGTCATTCTTTCAATTAAAGGACTTTTTTCTGGGTGTCTGTGTTTTCTTACAATGTGACTATGGGGTTAGTAATGGGGGTGTCTTATTGACACCTCTCCATTACTAACCTCGGGGCTTGATGTCACCTGACAATACAAAGGTGCCATCAACCACCTAACTATCACCCCACTTGCCACCGCTACAGGGCAAGTGGGAAAAGCCGGGAAAAGAGCCAGAATTGGCGCATCTAATAGATGTGCCTTTTCTGGGCAGCTGTGGGCTGCTATTTTTAGGCTGAGGGCCAATATCCATGGCCCCTTACAAGCCTGAGAATTCCAGCCCCCAGCTGTCTGCTTTAGCAAGGCTGGTTATCAAAAATGGGAGGGACCCCAAGCCATTTTTTAAAAAATTATTTATTTAAATAATTAAAAAAACAGCATGGGGACCCCTCTATTCTTGATAACTAGCCTTGCTGAAGCTGAAAGCCGAGGGTTGCAGCCCCAGCTGTGAGTTTTGTCTGGCTGGTTAGCAAAAATACAGTGGAACCCATGCCATTTTTTTAAAATTATTTATTTACAGTGCAGGAAAGGCTGATGAATACTCCCATACTCCTGCTCTCACTGTCATTAGTGGCTGCATGTGTCGGATAATGGGAGCAGTAATCCCATCAGCTGACACCAGGGACCGGAGGTAAACTTAATACCTCCGATCACAGCTGAGTGCTCATGCTGTCTTTTGATCTTTTGACAGTGTGGGAACTGTGGCTCTCTGACCGACTGGGATGATTTCACCGCCAATCAGAAGCAGTGTTTGCCATGCTGCCATGCATATGACAGGGTGACAAACACCCGGTGTTCGGGCAGCCGAACCCGAACAGTAACACAGACTTCCTGGTGAAGTCCGTGTTCCGTGTCCATGTCCGAACAATAGGTGTTCATTACAGACACCAAACTTTACTGTTCAGGTTCGCCCATCTCTAATTCTGAGATTGTTTTTTCATGACATATTGTACTTCATGATAGTGGTAAAATTTTTCCGATATGCATTATGATATTTATGGAAAAAAACAGAAATTTGGCAAAAATTTTGACGATTTTGCAATTTTCAAACTTTTACTTTTTGTGCCCTTAAATCAGAGTCATATAAGTCAGATTTATATTGCACAAAACAGCACAATTTTGGAAACATATTTTTTTGTTAGGACGTTATAAGGGTTAAAAGTTGACCAGCAATTTCTCATTTTTCCCACAAATTTTACAAAACCAATTTTTTAGGGACCACCTTAAATTTGAAGCGAATTTGGGGGGTCAATATGACAGAAAATACCAAAAAGTGAAACCATTCCAAAAACTGCACCCCCAAGGTGGGCAAATCCACATTCAAGAAGTTTATTAACCGTTCAGGTGCTTCACGAGAACTAAAGCAATGTGGAAGACAAAAATGAACATTTTACTTTTTTCACAAAAAATTACTTTGGAATCAAACTATTTTATTTTCACAAGGGTATCAGGAGAAAATGGACCAATAAAGTTTTTGTGCAATTTCTCCTGAGTACGCCGATACCTATATATGGGGAAAACCCACTGTTTGGGCGCATTGCAGGGCTCAGAAGTTAGGAAGCACCGTTTGACTTTTTGAATGCAAAATTGGCTGGAATCAATGGTGGGCGCCATGTCATGTTTGGAGACCCCCTGATGTACCTAAACAGTGGAAACCTCTCAATTCTAACGCCAACCCTAACAGAGTCCTAAATCAAACCCTAACCCCAACATACGCCCGTAGTACGCCAATGCAAGTCTATGGGTGCGCAAAAAATATGGATTACACACGGACCACACGTGTGACTTGCGAGAAATACGCAGGTCTATTGGCTGGTGACATGAAATGGGCCAATCCATGATCAGGAAGCTTAGACATGCAAATGAACTCAAAAAGCGCTCCAGACATCCAGGAAGTACGCCTCCACGGAGTACATTAGCGTCATGGCGCCATATTTTCTGAATGTGGAAATGTTGATTGTGTTAGTGCAGGAGCGGCCAGAACTCTGGGACCAACGTGATGCCCATTATGCCAACCGGGCAAGAAAGGAGGCGTCATGGAGGCGCATATATCACCAGATGTTCCATGATTTTGGTTATCGCCCATGGGAGGAGCAGCAGCAGCAACTGAGTAAGTACAACCCAAAAATTGTTTAAAAATACCTCACATCAAAAAATGCATATAGAATCAGCCCCCCCTTCCTGTGCTTGTACTTTTTTCCTCATGAGGCGGGTAGATTTTGTTGTGACCCATGGTTTTATACTGCCATCATTTGGCACAGGCCACAAGCTCCTCATCCTCCTAGCCAACCAAGTTATTAAGTGTAGTTACTTCATACCTGAACTATTGTGACCCTGTGTATCTGGCCTGGATGGCCCAATTAGATATGCCTCCCTGGGTAGAAAGCACACCCCAGAAGGCCTCGGCTACTGGTAGCAAATTTGACCTATCAAATATGTGAAATTGAGAATATTTCCTGTCACATTGCAGTGGAAGATGTGATGAGACGCTGGCGCAGCATCTGCGACCAATACAGGCGGGAACGTCAGCAGCGGTCCAGGAGTGGTGATGCGGGCCACATAAAGAGGAAATATATCTATTATGACCGCCTCGCCTCTCCTTTCATAACAGAACTCAGTCCAACCTTACGGAGAGAGGAACTGGCTCAGATACAGAGCCCATCATTGATCCTGTAGAGGATGAGGTGGCTGGCCCATCTTCTCCCCCTACAAGAAGCATGGGTGAAGAATCCTCTCAGGAAAACCCATTGCCTGCGCCACAAACCCCACCACCAGGACCACATCCACAACCAGGACCGTCTGCTGCTGCCCCATCAGCCATACAGGAGAAGCAGGGCAACATGAGCAACAGCCCAACTGCCCAGATCCGGGGCTCCCCACAGCCTGCTGGACCATGCCGGCGAGGAAGAAGAAGGCGCCATATCCCTGCCCAAGATACCCGTACCAATGTGGACACAGGGGTCCTCAACTATCTGTCTAGAGTGAATAATGATGATGGCGAGGAGGCATACTCACCCAGCCTCGCCCTTTATCTTCGTGCCCTTTCCCGTGAGGTGAGGCTTCATATTCAAGGATGTTTTCAGATCCTGCTTGATGCAAGCACACACCCAAATACCCCATATGAGTTATTTGAATATCTGGAGAGGTGGCAGCTTTCACCAAGAAATCTAATGCGCCTTAGACCACCCACACACATGCTTGCTCAAGCAGGCTCTGAGGATCCTCAAATACGTGGGCCTACACCTCACCCCCTTCCTCCCCCTACCCAACCTTTCCAACAGCAGCCACATATGTCTGCCTCTAGCCAACCTCACCAATATGACCACTTTTTCCCACCCAGTGTTGGAGGCTGGTCCCAACCTGGTTGGGGACGACATGGCTATATTGGTGGGTATGAGACACGGGCCTACCCGACCCAACAAGATGCCCCTGTTCATTATCACTCTGGCCAGTACCAAGCCCAATCCCAGGAGGCAGTACACTACCCACATCATGGGCAACAGTATGCACCCACACAGGGCGATGGGCAAGTTGGGCAAAGTAGCCAGCAGCAAACACAGGCTGGTCTTCCGCCTTCTCCTCCCCCAACGTGTCAACATTTATAATATTTCCATTTTGTTATTGCCTAATGTTATTTTTGTTGTTTTCTATGTGTGAAAATTTTATTGTCACACAATGTTGACATCTGCAAAAAGGCCAATTTGGCCCATTGCCACATTTCTGATATTGCAAGAATATGTTTTGCTTTAAAAAAAAAAAAAAAAAGGCAAAAGTAAACATTTGTCTACTACATTTTACGTCTCTGTCTCAATTCTAAAAAACCGTGTCAGCATAATAACACACGCTTACCAATGCAATTCAACAGTCATAGAATCAGAAGGGGAAGAAATATATATATTTAGACACACAGAAACCAAAATATTATAACATAGACACAGCATACTCTGGCCAAGAAGTTTCCCCCTGAGGTGACATAAAGTAATTTGTGAAAATATCACGCACTTTGAGGCCAGAGAGCGGTCTACGTTGAGGGTTGATAGGTGATCTCGCCCTATGCACATTGTCCAACCCATGCACAACACCTGCAGAGGAGGAACAATCATGTATCCTGGTGAAGTTATGAAGAACCACACAGGCTATAACTAGTTCATTAACATTTTGTTCACTCAGCTGAATGGCAGATTGGAGTACCCGCCATTTTGCACAAAGAATGCCAAAGGAACACTCCACCAGTCGCCGAGCACGTGATAGGCGCAAGTTAAAAATTCTGCGCCGGTGGTCAAGGTTGCGCTGGGGATATGGCCTCATGACATTGTGCGTTAACTGAAATGCCTCATCTGCCACAAGGACATAAGGGACAGATTCTTAAGCGGAGCCTGGTAGCTGGCGTGGTGGTGGTAGATCCAACTGGTTGGTGCGTAGCCGCCGAGCCATAATGGAAGTATTGAAGACTCTAGTGCCTCCCGTCCTTCCATAGGCCCCAATGTCAACAATTATAAACTTGTATTGAGGGTCGACCAGAGCCAACAATACAACAGAAAAGTATTGTTTATAATTGAAGAATTGGGAGCCAGAGTTCGGCAGCTTACGCACCTGGATATGTTTGCCATCAAGGGCCCTAATACAATTAGGAAACTGGCATTCATCCTCAAAGTCCCTTGATATCCTCAACCAGTCTTCCATCCTGGGCTCGGGCATGACGAGTTGATGTAGTCTTGACCATATTTCACTACATGTCGACCTGACTATGCCAGAAATGGTAGATCTTCCAATCAGAAACTCATGGTGGAGGGCGGCATAAGACAGGCCAGTGGACAGGAAGCTGAAGAACAACAGAAAAGGAACATTTTAGAATGCACAAATTATCCAAAAAACAGGTACATACATACCAAACTTGTTAGGATTTCATATCTACTAACACACACATATTTGGTCGCACAATGACTAAGTGATATTCAGTACATATTACACATAACATTCTGGTCTGTAAGTTTCAACATATCTGGAATAAGATGAGGGCATTACAATTAGTCCATGAAGCAATTAATACATACTTTGGCCAACACATCATGAACATAGAGAATGTGGTTGTGTAGTACATAATGTGAGTAGAAGTCGCTCCTCTGCAGATATAGCTTTGCGCATCCTTGTGTCCTGAAAGGTTATCCCAGGGCGCACTGTCTCCAAGAGTCGATCAAATGTTGCAAGGCTCATGCGACAGTATTGGTAGAATTTTGCAGGATGCTCCAGCAGAGCAGAATAGAGGCGGTGAAAATGACCTCTTGTAAGTCGTTGCCTCAAAAGTGGATGTACCCACATGCGTCTCCTCCTCCGCGGATCCACTATCACTGGGTATGGTTGACCAAAGCGGCGTGACAAAAGCCAGTTGAAGAGAACCTGCTCAGTTGTGTTGAAACTCAGACTGTCTGCCATGTTGCACATACAACACCAACACACCTAGTGAAGGCAAGGTCACAAATGGACAGAATGGAGGCAGCCACCTGTTCCTGAGGTAATAAATAGGGTGCAGGCTAATGATTTAAATAGTTAGCAGGCCTCAAAACCGTTAAATGTCCATTTTGCAAGCCTGCGAGAAAATCTCGCAATACGGATTCCATACGGATTCCATACGGATGCTGACTGGCGTAAAATACGCGACCACACCTTGCTTATGGATGACATACGGAGCACTATTTAGGGGTCATTCATCCGTATTACGCATGTAAACTACGGACCGTATTTTTGCGTCGGTTAGTGTGACCCCGGCCTTAGGGAGAGGTTGCTGCTGCTGATTCAGAATAAGGGAGAGCATTAGGCAGGGAAGAAGAACCAAAAAACAGCTTAGCAATTTCCACTTACAGCACAACAGTTTGTGTGCAGTGACAGGGGAGGCTCTATTTTTGTGCATCAGCTCTGTTGGTTATTAGGCTGCCTTATAAGGCTCCCTGATAGCTGCACTGCTGTTTGCACACTGCTGCGCAAACTGCTTTTTTAAAAGCAAAAATACTTTTCTTCCTCTTTTCTGCACAGTTACCAACTTACCAAGCATTCATTTTTCCACCCTTTTGTGTGTGCAGCAGTCCTGCTTATTAGGCTGCCTGCGTCCATACTTGGACTGAGAGCATCATTGTCAGTGTCCTCAAATCTCTAGTGAGATCCAAATTCTCACCAATCCTATAGACACCCTCCACCTTGTCATGCACAATCCAATTTCAGCCTGTTACATTGAGGTGTAATCTCTCCTGGGCCTGAGACAATAGCTCTGCGTCCTCAAATCTATAGTGAGATTCAAATTCTCACCAATCCTATAGACACCCTCCACCTTGTCATACACCATCCATTTTCAGCCTGTTACATCGAGGTGTAATCTCTCCTGGGCCTGAGACAATAGTTCTGCGTCCTCAAATCTATAATGAGATTCAAATTCTCACCAATCCTATAGACACCCTCCACCTTGTCATACACCATCCAATTTCAGCCTGTTACATTGAGGTGTAATCTCTCCTGGGCCTGAGACAATAGTTCTGCATCCTCAAATCTATAGTGAGATTCAAATTCTCACCAATCCTATAGACACCCTCCACCTTGTCATACACCATACAATTTCAGCCTGTTACATTGAGGTGTAATCTCTCCTGGGCCTGAGACAATAGTTCGCCATCCTCAAATCTATAGTGAGATTCAAATTCTCACCAATCCTATAGACACCCTCCACCTTGTCATACACAATCCAATTTCAGCCTGTTACATTGAGGTGTAATCTCTCCTGCGCCTGAGACAATAGTTCTACGTCCTCAAATCTACAGTGAGATTCAAATTCTCACCAATCCTATAGACACCCTCCACCTTCTCATACACCATCCAATTTCAGCCTGTTACATTGAGGTGTAATCTCTCCTGGGCCTGAGACAATAGTTCTGCGTCCTCAAATCTATAGTGAGATTCAAATTCTCACCAATACTAGATACACCTACCTTGTTTTACAGTACCATATAGCTGGTGGTATTTTGGGTACATTTTCACAAGAATGAGGAAGTATGGTGGAAAACGCCATGGAAGTGGGTGGGGGTTGCCAGCTGGTCCTGATGGTGGTGGTGGTGGTGTGGCATCTGTTGGTAGTGGCAAAAGCACAATAGCACGTAAGGCAGGAGGTGTTGAGCCTTCGTCATCATCTGGCTCCACAAGGCCTCGAAGGCTCTCTTTTCTGGGAGTAGGTAAACCGCTTTTAAAGCCGGAGCTTCAGGAACAAGTTTTGGCTTACATTGCTGACACATCCTCCAGCTCTCTCGCCTCCTCTTCTGAAGTTTCAAAAAATAAAAGCACTGAGTCGTCAGTGGAGGCTCCTGGTCAGGAACAACACCTTTCCTTGTGTCCTTCACCCCTACCAAAAGTGAAGGATGCGGCAGGCCACACTACCAATTACTCCATGGAGCTCTTTTCACATACCATGCCTGGGTTAGCAAGTCAAATTGTGAATTCCCCAGTCCAAGATGAATCTGACATGGAGTGCACTGATGCACAGCCACTGCTAGATTTTTCTGCTGGTATATTCACTCAGAGCACTACATTGTCCTCGAAATGTACTGAGGCAGAATCAGACCCTGATGAAACTCAGGTGCCCCTTCCCGCATACTATACCACCTTACACGGTGACACAGAGGAAGGTGCAAATGAAATTGAAGAGGAGGTGATGGATGACCCAGTTGTTGACTGAGATTGGCATCCATTGGGGGAAGAGGGTGCCGCTGCCAATAGCTCAGAAGAGGAGGAGGAGGATCCGCAGCAGGCAACGACATCGCAACAGCTGTTATCTAGCAGGACTGTAGCAGTTCAAAAATGTGTTACAAAAACCAAAAGAGTTGCAGGACAGCTTGGCCAGACGGTCAGATTAGCCCAGCATGCAAGGCCTCAAAATGTCTTCCATAGTAGGAAGAGTGCAGTGTGGCACTTTTTTGAACAAAATCCTAATGATCAGGCAAAGGTTATCTGTAAGAAGTGCGCAAAGACCTTTAGCCGAGGGAAAAATCTGAGAAATTTGAATACCAGTTGCATGCTTAGACATTTAACCATCATGCACTTGCAAGCATGGACGGACTACCAAACCTCACGTACCACATGTGCACCTGCTCCGAATGAAGGTAGTCAGCAACGCTACATCGCTTCCCCCACTGTAAGCCCACCGGTTAGCAAACCACCAGCAGCAAATGACGAGGTGTCATCACAAGGGCAAAGCAGTCATGGAATCACAATATTATTGCTACGAAAGACTGAATCTAGGCCATCAGCAACACCAACAACACCATCACCATCACCAACCCTCTCTCAGTCCGCCATGTCCACCACTAGTTCCACCATATGCAGCTCTCAAGTCCAGCTCACCCTACCAGAGACTCTGAGTAGGACAAGAAAGTACTCATCCTCTCATCCGCGTACACTGGCTTTGAACGCCCACATTGCCAAGCTAATCTCGTTAGAGATGATGCCCTACCGGTTGGTTGAAAGCAAAGCTTTCCACGAGCTCATGGCCTACGCAGTACCACGCTATGACCTACCCAGTCGGCACTTCTTTTGTGAAAAGCCATCCTAGCCCTCCATGTACATGTGAAAGACCGCATTGTCCATGCACTCAAGCAATCAGTGAGTGGAAAGGTGCACCTCAAAACAGATGCATGGTCCAGTAGGCAGGGCCAGGGCCGTTACGTGTCAATCACTGCACACTTGGTTAATGTGGTGGATGCAGGGTCCACAGGGGACAGCAGCGGTGGGACAGTGCTGCCTAGCCCACGGTATAGGAAACAGTTGGTTGTAGGCGTTCAACCCTCCTCCTCCTCCAGAAGCGAAAGCCCGTCCACAGAGCGCAGTCGCACGAGCACTCCATCCGCAGCTGCCAGTGTTGCACATGAGGTGTCCCACTATCGAACAGTTAGTGGTAAGCATCAGCAGGCTGTGTTGAAGATGATGTGTTTGGGTGACAAAAGAAACACCGCGGAGGTACTGGCCGACTACTTGAAGCGACAAACTGAGTCATGGCTGGGCAGTCTACATCTTGAGGCAGGCAAGGTAGTTAGTGATAATGGACGGAATTTTGTGGCAGCCATAGCCCTTTCAAAACTCAGACACATAACTTGCCTGGCTCACACCCTGAACCTGGTGGTGCAGTGCTTCCTCAATAATTATCCCGAGTTAACACCCCTGCTCCATAAGGTGCGAAGACTGTGCTCGCACATCCGCTGGTCGCCTGTACACTCCAGTTGTATACAGAAGCTGCAGCAATTGCTCCACCTTCCCAAGCACCGCCTAATTATCGACTTTGCAACAATGTGGAACTCCACCCTGCACATGGTTCAGAGGCTGTGCGAACAGAGGCAGGCTGTAATTCATTTGTGGGAGGATACACGGGCAGGCAGTTTGCAGGCAGACATGGAGTTGTCTGGTGTGCAGTGGTCGAAGCTGAAAGACCTCTGTAAAGTCCTTCAGTGTTTTGAGGAATGCACATGGCTGGTAAGCGCAGCCAACGCCATAATAAGCATGAGCATCCCACTTATGCGTCTGCTCATGCAAACTTTGATGCAAATTAAGGAGCAGGCGTCTGCAGCCGAGGAGGAAGAGGAGGAGGGAAGCCTTGATGACAGTCAGCCATTGTCTGCTCAGGGAAGTCTCGTGGACGAGGTGGAGGAAGAAGAGGAAGAGGAGGAGGAGGAGGATGATGGGGATGATTATTTTAGGGAGGAGGATGCTTCTCAGGGGGCAAGAAAAAATGTTGGCGTGGCAAGGTCAGGTACAGGGTTTGTGCATGACTGGAGGGATGTTGATTTGCCAGAAAGTGCTCCTCCACCCAGCACTCGCAGTGCATCATTGACATCTGGAACATTGGCCCACATGTCTGATTATGCCTTGCACATCCTAAAAAGGGACCCCCGCATTGCCAAAATGATGACTACTGGTTGGCCAGCATCCTGGATCCACGCTATAAAGGCAAATTCCAAAACATCATGCCACAGGAGAACCTAGAGCTAATATTGGCTAACAAACAAGCAACTCTGGTAAACCGTTTGTTTGAGGCATTCCCAGCACACATCGGCGGTGATGTTTTTCCAACGAGCCGTAGGGGGCAACATGGAAGAGGTGTTCGAGGTGTACACAGCTGAAGTGGCGTTGGACACAGGGGTTTCATGACCATGTTGTGGACTGATTTTTCAAGTACCACTCACACAACTGGTAATACTGCATCGATCGAAAGTGACAGGAGACAGCAGTTGTCAACTATGGCAACAAACTACTTCTCCTCCCATATCGATGTTCTCCCTCACCGGTCATTCCCCTTTGGCTATTGGGCCAGTAAACTTGACACCTGGCCTGAATTGGCACAATATGCCTTACAGGAGCTCGCTTGCCCTGCTGCTAGTGTGTTATCTGAACGAGTCTTCAGTGCAGCTGGATCAATCCTGACAGAAAAAAGGACCTGTCTGTCGACCCAAAATGTTGATGATCTAACCTTCATTAAAATGAACCATGCGTGGGTTTCAAACGATTTTTTCCCACCCTCCCCTGCTGACACGTAGGTTGCCAGAAAAATGGCTTGCTTTTGTCCTCCTCTTCCACAGACTTCTCCAATTACTCCATTTGCAGCTTCTGAATGTCCAACATCAACATATGCCATTTTTTCCACCTCTCTAACTGGGCTGCCTCCCCGACACAGGGCCGGGGTCACCACCTGGCGCACGCACCCGTGCGAGTGCCGTTGCCCTGGACAGGTGGGTGGGCTCACTCTTCAGCAACGGCACTGGCACAAGGTCCCTCATAGTACAATCAAGTGTCTCTGACGGTGGGGGTGCACACCCGCCGTCAGACACACTGGTGTACTATGAAGGGCCCTGTGCCAGTACCGCCGCCCACAAGTGGGCCCCCCCTGCTTGCTCAGGGCCCCAGCACTTGCAATACTTACCTCTCCCTGCTCCACTGCTGTGTAGTCTGGGCTGTTAAATCCTTCACTGGGACTGCCAATACAAATTTGGTGAACTGATAGATGATGGTTATGACGCCGCTATGCCCTGTCCTGCTGGGCTCTATCTTCAGATGATCAATGGCTTCCTTTTGTTATGGACGTCGACTCACAATGAGATGCAGTGGTGGTTTATCATCAGCTTTCATGATTTTCCGACTCACAGATGGGTGACATTCCTGCCCATATTTTTAAATGTGTCCACTCATGCCAATCTAATAGAATCGCCTATGGTCTGTGGCTTTTGTCTTTTGCACTCCAAAGTTACCTGACAGATCATGATAGGCAGTGAGGACAATGTCTACATCTGTCCCTATGATCACAATTTTATGAAGATGAGTAACGGTGATGGGTTCCACGGTACTGCGATACAGCAAACCTTTCTTCACAAGAACTGTATTCGCTGTCTCCACAGACAAAGTAATTGAGGGTCAGCATCGCCTCTGCGAATTCTCCCTGGAGTTTTTCCCGTGATGAGTAATTCCAAAATTTCTGCAATCACTCGACTTTCCGTCTGTACTTGTATCCATCTCGTTTCCTTTTGCGGAGAGTCTGGACTGTATTACTAAGACTGAAATATATATGAAGATTGAAAAATACCCCAACAGTGTATACTGGTGTACGCTACGAATACATAACCCTTTTTCTACTTTTTAGATTCTTGTCTAATCGATACTGAGGCTGTGAGTGTCTTTGTCGGACTCCAGAAATATACACGCAGATTTTTAATATTTAAACTATGCTATATATACCTGCTATCCAGTGATACTGTACCATTTCTCAACTTTCTACACTCACGTCGAATCCATACTGGGCCTGAGTCCGTCTGAGTCTGCCTCCTGATCTATAGACATAGGTTTTTAATGTGTAAACTATGCTATATATACCTGTATAACTGTAATCCGGTGATACTGTACCCTTTCTCAACTTTGTACAATCACGTCAAATCCATACTGGGCCTGAGACACTCTGAGTCTGCCTCCTGATATATAGACATAGGTTTTTCATGTGTAAACTATGCTATATATACCTGTAATACTGTACCCTTTCTCAACTTTGTATAATCACGTCAAATCCATACTGGGCCTGAGACCCTCTGAGTCTGCCTCTTGATATATAGACATAGGTTTTTCATGTGTAAACTATGCTATATATACACCTGTTATCCGGTGGATACTGTACCCTTTCCCAACTTTCTACAATCACGTCGAATCCATACTGGGCCTGAGAACATCTGAGTCTGCCTCCTGATTAGAGATGAGCGGTGTTCGAGTTGACCTGTTCGCCAAGTTAAAATTCCAGCTGTTTTGGGCGGTGTTCGAGCCGTTTGTTGAGCTCAACACTACTCCTGAATATATAGACATACATTTTTCATGTTTAAACTATGCTATATATACCTGGTATCTGGTGATACTGTACCCTTTCTGCCAGGAAGTCCTCCTCCACCCACCACTCTAAGTGTATCATTGACACCTGGAACATTGTCCCACATGTGTGATTATTTCTTGCGGATCTTCTTGTTATATTGTGGTGTGATCCATCCTGAGCGTGTGACAGTCTGTGGGTTACTCCTGCAATTTAGATGTACATTTAAAAATTACCCCAACACTAGTGTATACAGCTCTACACTTGTGATACATTACCCATTTACTGCTTTTTATGTTCTGGTCTAATCCAAACTGACCAAGTGAGAGTTATTTTCTGACTGTGGAAATAAATACTGAGATTGACAACAATGACCCCTACACTGTGTACAGCTGTACTCTTCAGATCCATTACCGTTTTATGGCTTTTTATATTGTGTTGTAATCCATACTGAGCCTGAGAGCGTCTGTGTCTGCCTCCTGAAATATCTACGGAGATTTAGAATGTTTAAACTATAATATATATACCTGCTATCTGATGGTACTGTACACTTTTTCTGCTTTTTATATTCTTGTCTAATCCATACTGAGCCTGTGAGCGTCTCTGTGTGACTGATGGTATATATAGGGAGATTGACAATCATCCTTTGACTGTATAGAGCTGTACGCTTCTGATACAGTACCATATATCTGATGTTATTTTGGGTTCTTTTTCTGCAACATTTTGAAGTTTGGTGGAAGAGGCCGCGGACGTGGGCGTGGGGGGGCCAGCTGGTGCTGATGGTGGTGGTGCATCTGCTGATAGTGGCAAAAGCACAATAGCAGCTAAGGCAGGAGGTGTTGAGCCTGCGTCATGGTCTGGCTCCAGAACGCCTGGAAGGCTACCTTTTCTGGGAATAGGTTAACCGCTTTTAAAGCCAGAGCATCAGGACCTGGTTTTGGCTTACATTGCCGAAACAGACTCCAGCAAATATGCCCTCCTCTTCTGAAGTTTCAAAAAATGCAAGCACTGAGTCGTCAAGTGCTGGCTCCTGGTCAGGAAGAACCCCTTTCCTTGTGTCCTTCACCCCCACCAAAAGTTAATGATGCAGCAGGCCACACTTCACATTAATCCTCGTAGCTCTTTCTATCATACCATGCCTGGGTTATCAAGTCAAATTGTGAATTCCCCAGTCCAAGATGAATCTGACATGGACTGTGGGTGGCCAGCCAGGGCAGTGGGGTTAATCGGTACGGGGCCGGTGTCTCAGATGTGTCACGTTGGTGGTGATGACCCGTTCAGTGGTGCTGGGCGTCCATGCAAATGGGTGAATAATGTTTATAGGTGAATGATACGTGATGCCACCTGTGGTTTCTGATCAGATTGACCCATGCTGCAGTGTCGCTTTTCTGGGACCGATGTTGTGGTGCAGCTAAGATGTAGAAGCCCTGCACATGTAGGGCCGTAGTCGCAGGACAGATGAAAGAGTTGGTAGATGGTGTGCAGTGCAGGATGTAGCAGATCTGTGCGCCAGGCGCAGGAGAAAGATGACAGACACAGTCGTGCAGTTCCTTTACCTGTACTTGGTAAGTGCCGTCCATGACCCAGAGTACAGATGGAGAAGGAGTTGGTCAGGCTGGAAGCAAATTTGGAATTCTCTCTCTGCAGATAGGTAGTGTGGCCTCCGTTCTAGCGCTTATCTGAGGTATTCGCAGTACTGAGTTCTCTGAAGTTCCCCCTGTTGACTCTCTTTTGGAACTTTCTCGTATGGCAGGCAGCCATAGCCTTTTCCTTCTGGCTCACACACGTCGCTGCTGGGGCCTCCGAGCCTTAGTTGGGAACAGAGCATTTACAGCTGCTACTTCCTCCGATTTCTGCTGCAGGACAGTCAGTGTCCCTACAAACTCGGAGACCGGAATCCAGACCATGCGCTCCAGCTAGGAGTGAGCCTTAACTCTGCTCATCCTCCAGCTCCCCTTCTCACGTCCACACACTTCCCCTTACCTTCACAGACTACCCTAACGTACCTCCTCCCGACCACAGAGAGCAGCTCCTCAGCAGTCAGGTTCAGAGGTCTCCCTGCTGACCTGGAGTGAGAACTGTGTTGTGTGTTAGTTTAACTGCTAGAGAGATCCTTTGTTGCTCCCAAGCATGACATCACACTCCCTAGGAGGAAGGTAATGCCACTGTGGCGATCGTACTCCTGGGGGTACCACAAGTGCACTGATGCCCAGCCACTGCTAGATGATTCTGCTGGTACATTGACCCAGACCACTACATTCCCCTCGCACTCTACACAGCCAGAATCTGACCCTGATGAAACTCAGGTTTCCCTTCCCGCATACAATACCACCTTACACGGTGACAAAGAGGAAGGTGCAGATGGAAGTGCAGGTTCCTTGGGCAGGTGGGGGGGCATACTCCTGGGCGACGGCACTGGCACAGGGCCCCTCATCGTATGCAAAAGTGTCTCTGCCTGTGGGAGGGCCGTCAGACACACCGCAGTACTATGAGGGGCCCTATGCCAGTGCCGTCGCCAATGAGTGGGCCCCCCCTGCTTTCTCAGGATCACAGCACTGGCAAAGTTGAAATGCTTAACTCTCCCTGCTCCACCTCCGTGACGTCTTCCGCGTTTCCTGACAATGACATTCTGGTCAGAGAGCGCGATGACATCACGTCTGTACTCCCTCTGCCTAAACAGTCCAAGTGCAGTGAGATGGAAGATGGGGACGACGAGGAGTCCAGACTAGTACAGGGATTCCCTAGCGATGAGACTTATTTAATTGTTTTCAATGTTGGGACAGCTATTTTTGTAGAGCACTATACTCTGGAGAATGATATATGAGGCCCACCATACACTGGAGCATTCCAAAGGTGGACATCAGACACTGGAGCAGCATTTACAGGGCCCATTATGCACTGGAGCATTAGAAATGGGGCCCATTATATATGGAGCATTATTTGGGCCCATAAGACAGTGGAGCTTCATCCATGGGGACCAACATATACTGTAGCATTATGTGGAGCTCATCATATACTGTTTCAAACATTATATGGGACCAATGATTCTGTATGGAGAAATATATGGGCCTCATTACTCTGTATAGCGCACTATGCAGTGGCCATAATACTGTATGGAGTAATATACTGTCCGTTTTTGGAGCTATTGGAGAATTTAAAATGGATATCAGTCATGAGATGTAAGAAGTGAAGTATTTTTCATTGTACTATACCGCTATTTCTCTGCCGTATCAGAGGATCATGAATTGTGGCATGTGTTAAAGGAGCCCAGTGACACTCTTTGGCCCAGGGCCCATGAAAATCTGGAGCCAGCCCTACCCCCCCACAACTTTAGCCAAATAACCCCCAGTTTTCAATGCGCAACTATTATTATAAAGTAAATTAAGGTTGCCAAGCTTAAGTAATAAGAATTGATGTTTTTGGCATTAAAATGGGCACTGTAGGTGTGTTTCCTGTCCTCCACTCCCTGCCGACTTTGGTTCCCCATTGACTTGCATTGGGTTTCGTGTTTCAGTCGGCCTTCGACTTTTAACGATAATCGGCTGATTTCGTTCGACACGACTTTTGAGAAAGTCGGGTTTCATGAAACCCGACTCGACCCGAAAAAAAGCAAAAAAAAGTCGCTCATCTCTAGTCGCTGTTATTCCGTGAATAACTGTGATCGCAACACAGGGGTCAGTTTTTTCAGTAAAAACTGACCTGAATCATGTTCTCCGGGGTCTCAGCTACCCCCGGTAGCCAAGACCCCAGAGATTTTCGGACACTGGGGGGCGCTATTACCGTTTTTCTCAGCGCCGACAAAAAGCAGAACTGAGGAATAAGCACCCTTAACTGCCGCCGTTAAAAGGCGTATCGGCGGTCGTAAAGGGGTTAAAGGAAACCGGATAGTATGATGTAGATACTAAAGATGAACAAATTTATTCACCAGCATCTTTACCATGAAATGTTCATTGAGAGTGGAAATAGGATTGGTATTAATGGGGCTAGGGTATCACCAAAAGATTTGCTGCTTTGCATAATTATTCTGTGAACTATGCCCACTTGGTAAATACCATAGTATATAGCAAGGAATAAAAAGATCCATATTTCTGGAACCATATGACATACAGTGAAAAGCAAAAGGGTAACAATGTTTTGAACTTTTAATTTTCAGGGTCTCACCATCCACCACCAGTTTTGAACTTGTGACTACCATAATGTATAGACATTCATCTTGGCTATCTCATGTATAAATTTGACTTGAGACTATTTAACATATGACTAGATATGCAAATTCTTGTCATGTTACTCCATTGTTACTGTTTTGCTTCTGGTGGTGGATTAAATCTTTTTCTTCCTGTACAGTAAAAAATACAACCTGTTCTCACATTCCCTAATAGCTCACTGTTAGATTGATTCCCAAGCGAAAGGTCACTAGTTCAAATTGAAGAGCAGCCATGAATATGATTTCCAAAGAAAAGAGCAACAGCATCATCAAGCTAATCGATAGCGGTCTCTGGGCAAAGAAAATTGCCAAACTGCATCATGTGATTGCCATGACAATTGGAAGAATACTAAAATTAATAAATGATATCCGTCAACCCATTCAAAAGGGAAGAGCCAAGAGGTGAAATCCAGGATAAATATTGGTGTCAGCAATTTGGCTCATCACAAATTCACACTAAATGTAATCAGGCTCGCAAATAATCAAAATCCATTGCTGACAACTCCCTCTGCATTTTATGACCAATGACTAGGGATGATGATGCTCATTACTCGAATTGAGCAATTCTTACAGCTCGGATGCTCGTTTCGAGTAACGAGAATAATGGGAGTCAATGTCAATGGGAAATCCGATAATTTTTCCGGCAGACCCTACAACGAGGTCTGGGGGGGGTTAAGTGAAAATGATGAAATGAATGGAAGGAGAACAGCATGGGGAAGACCCCAGGAAGCATCTCAGACTCCAAGATCAGAGAACAATGGTGTCACACTTTTTCTCCACTTTAAGGAATTACATTAAAACATTCAAAATCGACGAGAAATTGGAGCTTACAGGAAAAAAAATGGTAAGAAATATTCTTTCTTGTATAATGACTTGTGTATAGGGCAAAATGTAAAAAGATTAAAAAAATAATAATTGAGCTTTCAGTGTAATTTATGAAGGAAGCAAGAACTGCCAAAAATGAGATGGAATAAGGACTCGGATACATCCTGTATTAAACATAAAGGAGGGCCTCATACACATTATGTTCATATTGTCATGTAGTGGTACACTAGACTCATAAAGGCTATGCACTAAGTGAAAAACCTGATACAAATTATAAGCAAGGTTAACCATTCACACTTGAAGGCAACAATGTAATACCACATTCAAATATTGTGAATAAAGTGTAGTTGTGAGACTCCTACACTCATAAAAGCCTACTTAGTCCAAGAGTTAGTCTCATGCACCATTGGTAGCTGGGTGCTGACTTGGTTAGACTTCCAAAGCCATAGAAAATCCAAGTTTCCAAGGCACCAGAGAAAAATAGGGATAAAACATAAGCTTTATTCCATCCTTAAAAATCACATGGTGAGATACAATCGAGGTAGACGAGTGAAGCAAAGTTTTGGCCCAAAAGGGACTTTTCAAGCAAGAAGTGCAATAAAATGGCTGCAATATTTATTGCACTTCTGGCTAGAAAAAGGCTAAAAATTACAAGCAGGGTCATCCATACACCTTTGCAGGCCCCCAACTGTCATACCTCATTCAAATATTTTGAACAAAGTGTAGTTGTGGTGCTACTACACACATAAAAGCTCTGCACACACAGCCAGAAAAAAATATAAGGATTGTCATCCATACACCTTTGAAAGCACCGAATGGAATGTCTCATAAAAAAATAAGAAAGTGTAGTTGTGGCACTTCTATACTTCTAAAGGCTATGTGCAAAGCAAGAGCAAAGTTATAAGTAGGGTCATCCTGTCATCTATAGACCCTTGAAGAAAACATCTTGGGGGCCTCATTCAAATATTTTGAAAGTGTAGTTGATTTAGTCCTACACTCATAAGGGCTTTGCACAAAGTGCAAAACCAAGTAAAATTTATAAGGATGGTAATATAATCATCCTTAAACCCTTGAAGGCAACAACTGGTGGGCCTCAGTCAAATATTTTGCAAGTGTAGTTGATATACTCCTACACTCATAAAGGT
The DNA here is from genome assembly GCF_039654945.1 of Dendrobates tinctorius. Taxonomy (NCBI): domain Eukaryota; kingdom Metazoa; phylum Chordata; class Amphibia; order Anura; family Dendrobatidae; genus Dendrobates; species Dendrobates tinctorius. The sequence continues at coordinate 12,113,698 of NW_027361738.1, forward strand.
TTTGCAAAAAGTGCAACTCCAGTAAAAAATTATAAGGAGGGTAATACAGTAATCCTCTTCAGGCGTCTGCTTCTTCTTTTGCTTCCTTGGGATGCCGGGGGGACAGCCTCAACCTACTTACTGGTGACCGATTACCAGGTGCCTGGGCTGTAAGTGACCCGGATTTGGGTAGTGCCAGAGACCCCAACATGTAGAAATGGGCAACAGCCCTCCCGTGTAACATGCACCATCACCTGCTCCTGCATAGGAGGTGGTGGACCCCAAGGACAGTATGATCTCTTGGGGAGGTAGCCCCATCTTAAACCGCCTAAAGAAGCCTCCAGTCTGTTCATTTTGCAAGAAAGGTTCATCCTGCTCCCTTACTTCTTGGATCACACCCATTGAATACCAGTGATGTTGTCCATCCTTTTTGAGGAATATGACCCTGGTTCCAGCCATGAGCTCTTGCAGCCTTCGAGGCAAATGTTCCATTTCTACTGCCCACTGGTTGAACAAGATGTGATGATGGGTCTCAGACTCTTTTATGGACCCCCATCTCTGCTGCCGGACGTACATAGCGATCTCTCTCCAGGATACCAACTTTTGGTACCTTGCTGCTAGCGCGCCAGCTAGCATGCATCCAGCCCTGGTCCTGGCTCATCTCCTTCTCCCTTCCAACCAGCCTAGGCCCCGTAATCCCCTCACAAGTTATTGTATCCTGGCTCTCCCATCCACAGTTCGCAAGAATCCCCAGCGGTGAAGACTGAGGTCTGGGATTGGGCTTTAGTGGTTCTGCGAAAGTGGCTAGTTCCAGACCACAGGCTCCTGACACCTCTGCAGTCACACAAGCTTGGTCTGGCTCTGATATTCATCCAGTCGCTATCTCGGGAGTCTCACGGGATTCTGCCATCTTTGTCAACTTGATGCATGCTAAGCATGTTAAACTGTATTGATTACTAATTCAATCTAGAAAAAAATTGAATGTTTTCTTTTGAGGCTTATATACCACCAAAATGTAACACAAAGCACTTAATACTCTATGGATGATTAATTGAATCCAGAAAAAAAATATCAATCCTTTTTTGGAGTGTTATAAAGCTCCAAAATGTTGCACAAAGCATGCAATACTCTATTGATGATCAATTGAATCCAGAAGCAAATATGAATACTTTTTGGGAGTGTTACAGTTAGGTCCAGACTCCATATATATTTGGACAGAGACAACATTTTTCTAATTTTGGTTCTAGACATTACCACAATGAATTTTAAACAAAACAATTCAGATGCAGTTGAAGTTCAGACTTTCAGCTTTCATTTGAGGGTATCCACATTAAAATTGGATGAAGGGTTTAAGAGTTTCAGCTCCTTAACATGTGCCACCCTGTTTTTAAAGGGACCAAAAGTAATTGGACAGATTAAATAATTGTAAATAAAATGTTCATTTCTAGTACTTGGTTGAAAACCCTTTGATGGCAATGACTGCCTGAAGTCTTGAACTCATGGACATCACCAGATGCTGTGTTTCCTCCTTTTTGATGCTCTGCCATGCCTTCACTGCGGTGGTTTTCAGTTGCTGTTTGTTTGTGGGCCTTTCTGTTTGTCACACTTAAATGTTTCAGATCACTAAACAATTTAAATATTAGACAAAGATAATACATATAAACACAAAATGTAATTTTAAATGGCAATAAAAACATAAAGGCTTGTCTCAGTTTTGACAGAAAACATCTTGATGATCCATAAGACTTTTAGGAGAGCAATCTGTGGACTGACGAGACATAAGTTTAACTTTTTGGAAGGTGTATGTCCCATTACATCTCGCATAGAAGTAACACAGCATTTCAGAAAAGGAGCATCACACCAACAGTAAAATATGGTGGTGTTAGTGTGATGGTCTGGGGCTGTTTGACCTGGAAGACTTGCTGTGGTAAATGGAGCCATGAATTCTGCTGTCTACAAAAAAATCCTGAAGGAGAATTTCTGGCCATCTGTTTGTGACCTCAAGCTTAAGGGCACTTGGATTATGCAGCAGAAAAATGATCCAACACACAACAGAAAGTCAACTTTTGAAAGGCTTAAGAAAAAAACAAAATAAGACTTTGTAGTGGCCTAGTCAAAGTCCTGACCTTAATCCTATTGAGTTGCTGTGGCATGACCTTAAAAAGTTGGTTCATGCTCTAAATCCCTCCAATGTGGCTCAATTACAACAATTCTACAAAGATGAGTGTGCCAAAAGTCCTCCAGAGTGTTGTAAAGTACCCATTGCCAGTTATCGCGAATGCTTGATTGCAGTCCTTTCTGCTAAGGGTGACCCAACCAGTTATTAGGTTTAGGGGGCAATCACTTTTTCACACAGGGCTCTGTAGGTTTGGATTTCCTTTTCCATTAATAATAAAGATATTAATTTAAAAACTGCATTTTGTGTTTACTTGTGTTATCTTTGTCTAATATGTAAATTTATTTGGTAATCTGAAACATTTAAGTGTGACAAACACAAGAATAGGAAATCAGGACAGGGGCAAACACTTTTTCACACAACTGTATATACCACCGAAATGTAACCCAAAGCACAAAATACTCTATGGATTGCTAATTGAGTCTAGAAAATTTTTTTAATGTTTGTTTAGAGTGATAGATACCTCCAAAATTTAACACAAAGCATGCAATACTCTGTGGATGAATAATTGAAACTAGAAACATTTTTGAACGCTTTTTGGAGTGTTATATACTACCGAATTGAAACACCAACCATGTAATACTCTGCTGATGACAAATTCAATCCAGGAAAATGTTTGAATGCTTTTTTGGTGTGTTATATACCACCAAAATGTAACACAAGCCACATAATCCTCTATGAATGACAATATAGTTCCAACAAGGAATCTGACCCCCTTAGACTAGCATTTCTTCTGCGGTGTTGTTATCAGTGTGTCAAGAGTGGGAGAAAATGGGTGCATTGACAATCCAACACAATGGGCAGCACTTTGAACACATTTTACAAGTGGTCATAAACTTGTAAATAACTCATGAAAAATAAAGTTACATTAAAACCAAGCACACCATTGTTTTTCTTGTGAAATTGTCAATAAGTTTAATATGTCACATGACCCTATTCCCATTGAAAAAAATAAAGTTGGATCCAAAATAGCCAACATCAAAATGGCCACCATGGTCACCATCCATCTTGAAAAGGTTCCCCCCTCCCATGTACTAATGTGCCACAAACAAGAAGTTGATATCCCCAACCATTCCCATTTTATTTAGGTGTATCCATAAAATGGCCCACCCTGTATACTTGACCAGGATCTATTGTGGTCTCAATGTTGGCTCCCCAAATATATCCATGGATTCAGTGATGGTCGCAGGAGCAGATCTGTGGCCATGGTCCCTTAAGCTGGCATCCTGTAGAATGTCTAATCTGTGTTCACCCTAATGGTGCTATGATGCCTTGGTTGTTTTTCTGTAAAGACTTTTCCTGCATTCCTCTTGATGTATCTTGGCAGTTCTGTAGAGTTGCTCCTGATGGAGCCATGGTGCACTGGCTGTTGTTTAGTAAAGTCTCTTTCATGGAACCATGGTGTCCTGGCTGTTTTGTAGAGTGTCTCTGGAAACAGAGGCAGATCCCCTTTTATAGTTCATAGCTCGTATTCAGTCATTTTTCCACAGGATTGGGGTAGGTGGCAGGAGGTCAACTCTCATTGTTTGAGTATTTAAGCAATTGGCATAGTTTGCCCTCCACTAATAATGTTATCTTATGGGGCATAATCCATGGAGCACCTTATGGGGCAGCATATGGGGGCATAATCTATGGAGCATCTTATGGGGCATCTTATGGGGGAATAATCTATGGAGCATTTTATGGGGCAGCATATGGGGCATAATCTATGGAGCATTTTATGGGGCAGCATATGGGGCATAATCTATGGAGCATCTTATGGGGCCATAACCTTTATGGAGCAGCATATGGGGCATATTATTCTATGGAGCATCTTATGGGGCCATTATTAACCTTTGTGCAGCATTTTATGGGGTTTATTTTGTATGGAGCATCTTATGGGGCCCATCATGAACTGTATGGAGCATTATATGGGGTTCCTGATTAAATATGGATATTCAAAAACATTTAACCTACTGATGTCTCAATTAATTTTGCATTTATTGGTATCTTTTTTTAGTTTTGAAATTTACCAGTAGGTGCTGCTTTTTCCACCCTAGGCTTATATGCGAGTCAATAAGTTTTCCCAGTTTTTTGTGGCAAAATTAGGGGGGGTTGGCTTATACTTGGGTCGGCTTATACACGAATATATACGGTACTTCATACACTCAAGTACTATGGGTATGAAAAGGACGACATAGTGTTCCAAGAGGACAACAACACGAAGCATACGTCGAAACTGGCAAAAAAATGGTTCAATGACAAATAAACTAGAGGTGCTGTAATGGCCCCCACAGTCCCCAGACATCAACCCAATCAAACACTTGTGGGTAGATTAGAAGGAAAAACTATATACATGCCCAAGTATGTCAACCAGTATGCACCAACTTTGGGAACGTGTAGAAGAGACCTGAGATCAAATTTCGGTCGACACATGTTTGAATCTGATTGAGAGCATGACCAGAAGAATTCAGGCAATGTTGAAAGCCAAAGGATTTAAAAAATACTAAAAATTTAAATTTAGATCTTTAGGAGCAAAATAGTAACAATGCACTGACTTGACAAAAATCTGCATAACTAATCATATGCTAAATAGTTGCAAGTCAAATTTAAGTATGAGATATCTAAGATGATTGTCCATAAAATAATGGCAGTATCAAGTTCAAAGCAGAAGTGGATAATGAGATATTGAGCCTGAAAGTCAAACGTTCAAAACATTGATACCCTTTTGCTCTTCACTGTATGTGTTTTTTCAGTGGGTCAAGAAACATAGAGAGTTGTCATATGAGTGTGAAATATGATTTTTGAAATTAATGTTTGTGAATTGTTGAATGGCTACTGTTTACCTCTTATATAAGATCTTACAGTTACTGTCTGCTATCTTTGAAGGACAGGGAGGCAGGATCATTGAATAATCAATGTTTGCTAATATGTTGAGTACCTATTGTACCAGGCCACAACATCCAGGACACCATGGCTTCTACAGGAGAGACTCTACAAAACAACAGCCAAGACACCATGGCTCCATCAAGAGGAATGTAGTAAGAGTATTTATAGAACAACAGCCAAGGCACCATGGCATCATCAAGGGGAACACAGATTTGACATTCTACAGGATGCCAGATTAAAGGACCACAGCCCTAGCTGGGAGAATACAGAATACAATGGACTTTCAGCTTCCTAAGCTTGTTGTTACCTCCTCTGTGTGGGTACCTGCCAAAAGCGGGGTGCCACTGGTTTCGATAGTCAGCCCTGGAAGTCCGAAAGTCCCAGCTGCTCTTATCCTGGTAAGTCAGCGAAAGGGTGAGGCTCTGTAATTTTGCCAGATCTTGGGTATTTTTCTGAGACTGTTCTATATGTTATTGTCTTTTAATGGATGAATAAATTATCATTACACTGTTTTACCTTCACCCTGGGTTGTCTGAGCAGTATTATGCTCATGGGAAAAAAGTGTGGGATGAGCCCTGGTCCATGCAGTCTCGGGCCAGCGGACGAGAGCACCCACTTACCCTCTTGTCTCCACACTTATTAACATGTCTATCAATCCAGTGATATTCATAATTAAATAAGTTTTTTCTTGGTTTTGCAATTTCAAATGCTGAGATGTGTCTATTTGCTGTTAGAACAGTTGTTTTTTTGCAAGACTATTCCTACTTCTCGATACAAAGAGGAAGAAAAAATTCTCAAATCATATGTTTAATTCACCTTAAAAATTTGCCCTCCTGCTTAGCAGTCCTCAAATGTATGTGCTACTCTGTAGCCTCACTTACAGTATATTTGGCTGTTGTTTTTAAAAAGAGATAAACTTTTAAGTTGTATCCAAGGCATATTTAGATCTGCGAGACAAAAGCTAAGTAGTGACACTACACTAAATTATTTGTCATTAATTACTAGAACATCTCCACATACAAAGTTCCTCACATAGCAATTATATTTGATTTATTTTGATCGTTATATGAGGGTAACGCAGGTCACTAAATAATATGTTCTGCCCACATACGTCTAGCTCAATAATAAATTCTCATATCTAGTGTGTTATTTAGGCCACGCTTAGTCACATTAATTTTTATTAATGTAGGTGCTACTGTGAATGTAAATCCCAGGTGTGAATGGGAGTTAAGGTAAATAGTAGCTGAAGAAACTGAGATTGTAGCATAGATTATTTCTACTTCAGTGATATTTTATTGTGCTTTGCCCAGTATGCAATTTAAGTAAAGCAGAGGAAAATATATCTTTTACTAACTGGAACAGTTTTTGTTCAGTTAGCAGCTTTTTTATGTCAATTTTTAAGGTCAATAAATAGAGATAATATCAATACTAAGGCTGGGAATTGCTGGTGTAGCATGTGCCCCAAGGTCTGGGTGCCAGAAGCCACTCTGGAAATACAAGACCAGAACAACAAACTGAATCTTCACACCAGGGCAAAGGAAAATGTAGCTCTAATAACATTTCATAGCTACTAAGGATTGGGGTACTTCTCCCCTCTAGCAGACTTTAGTTTAAAGGTACTGTATTGTCTGGGATGTAAATACTGATTAACTATTCAGGATAGGTCATCAACATGAGATCAGTGGATATCTAAAACCACTCACTAACCAGCTGATATCTTCCTGGGCATCAAGCAGATGTAAGCAATATATGGATTGCAGCTGTCACAATTCCACCACGCTGTAAGTGTCAGCTCAGCCACTCTATAGGATAGGGGAGTGCTGAGCTGTCAGTATTTTGAGTTACAGCCCAATTGCCCAATCTGAGTCAGGATCATGCTGGGCTGTCAGTACTGTGATTTACAACCCAGTTGTCCAATCTGGCAGGGCCTGCAGGGTCCTTCAGGTGTCACCCGTTCTGGGTGATTACCTGGCTATTTAGCTGGCCTTCAAACCTTGTCAGTTGTAGCTTTTAGTTCAGTGGTGTGTTGCTCTGTATTCTGATATTTTGAGGTTTTTGTTGGACTTTGGATTTACCTTTTTAAATCTCCATTTGTATTACCTCTTTTGCTTTGACGCACTCTGACTTTGGTTTCCAGACCACGAACTTTGCCTTTGACTATCTGTTTATGCCTTTGTTTATGACGTATCCATCTGGAATTTGACCTTGGACTCCTTTACTTGCACGTGGGAAGTGACTCACCATCACAGCAACATTGCAGATGCACTGCCAAGCACTGTAGTTTGTCTCCCATTCTAGTGATAGTAGTAATAATAATAATAATAATAATAATGTTATTAATTATTTATAGTGCTTTAAAAAAGTATTCACAAACCGTTAACTTTTCCACATGTTTTCACATGACACCCACAAACTTAAATTTATTTTATTGGGATTTTATGTGATATACAAAGTATCAAGTATTTGTGAAATGTAAAGGAAATTATGCATGGTTTTCTAAATATTTAAAAAATATATAAATCTAAAAATTATGACTTTCATTTGTATTCAGTCCCCTATAGTCTGATACCCCTAAATCCTGAGTGACCAATTGCCTCCAGAAGTCACATAATTAGTAAATGAGAATCTAATCATTTGGTCATAAAACGCTGCGAATTTATGATAAAAATACAAAAGTTACATTTCTGCGACGTGCATCGACTAAACTTCATTGCCCATGTTTTTCATGGTTCCAGCGCCAACAGAACCAGAGAACTGGATTTCTCCTGAACAGAGCGGAATAGACAGCTAGTATTTGATGTCTTCAGAAAGCTAATTTCAATATAAGATGAATGATGGTTCTGCCGATATTCTGCTAGGTTCTCAAACCCAGATATGATGGTTATAAGTTTTCAGAACCCAAATCTGTACTTTGAGAAAGGGGAGGGAGGTAGTAACTCAGCCCCTTTAGTGATGTCACAAGCCCAAAAATATAAGATATTTTCCCCTACCCCCCATTCATTCTAGCATGGGATGCCGTGTCTATAAGATCTCAAATGAATGGTGATGTCTGGCTCAGCCTCCCCCAGCTTGGTTCTGCCTGAAATGATAAAAGCAATATGTAAGTTTATTTCTTCTTTTTAAATCCCTTTTATTTGTATTTGCATTGTACATACTGTCATTGTCTCATATCGTAAAACCTTTTTATCTTCTGTAAACACTGCCCATCTTTTGGGAATAAACTATAAAATTATTAGTTCCGTCTCATTGCTCTATGGCGATTTCCCATGCCTATAAGCTAATTACGCTAATAATTTGGGTTTGCTTCAAACCCCTCTATTAATTTTAAATATTAATAAGAGAAATCTGATGCTGGTGGCAGCGAAATTTGTTCTGGCTAGGTGGGTAGCGCTGTCAGCGACTGAGCGGGTTTTATAAGCTGATTGTGTGGCTGCGGCCTAATAACCATTGCTCAACAAGTAGCCCATCCAGCGACTAATTATCCTAGGTGCAGTTCTCTGACTGACCTCACAGTAAGGGGGCACGTCGAGCTGCGAGGTCCAAAGTGGAACTGAAAGTGGGATATACATAAATCCAGGCAGCTTGTGATACAGTGTGGCAGCGGTGGGATAACCAAAATAAGCCCAACTGTGGTAAATTGTTAGGGCAAGACTAGCTTGCTGTTTTCATCACATTGTTGGCAGCGGTGGGATAACTAAGATAAGCCCCTCTGCACATGTGATAGCCATGTACGGCCAAAGGTCATATAAAACCCCCTTTTCGTGACAGAGAGCAGACACCATGTCGCATTTGGAGAGCTTCTAATGTGTCTAAACAGTGAAAACTCCCCTCAAGTGACCTTATTTTAGAAACTCTTCCCTTCAAGGAACTTATCTAGATGTGTTGTGAGCACCTTGCTTCACAGACATTTATAATGTTGAGCCGTGAAAATAAAAATCAATTTTCTTCCACAAAAATATTCTACCTTGATCACATTGTGGTCTTCAACCCTGACTTGGGTAATCATCTACCAAAGGTACAGCTTTGGGCAGAGGTGGGGATATGTTACTGTATGTGAGAGTAGATATGTGTCATGAAGATTGCTGTCTTCCATTATATGAAACCCATAAGTTTCTCTCCAGCATGCTTGTATTTTTGCGAGTATGTCAGATGGGATGGGTGGGATGCCTATGCACCATATCTCCACCTCAAGGGTGTGGTTTGGAAGTTAAATGGGCAGCCACTGTTTTTTATCTCTGCTGTGTAGGTGGAGCTGAAAGACTTTGAGTGTTCTCTGTGGGCGAATCCCGCAGACATAAGGACTCTGTTAGACTTTATCTTTTGTTTTATCATTAGACCAGAAAAGCCATATTTATTTTGTTTAACCCTGCCATAGTTTCTGCTGTGCTATAATAAACCAGCAGGTGATTTACCCAAGAAGCATTCCTGCGTCTGTCTCTGCAAGCTGCCAAATGAGTCAACCCTTCACAATACTTATATATTAATCAATGTCACATACACACTTCTCAGCACGTGACGTGGAGTTTGCCTGCAAGGGTTAATTTATCTTCACTCAATCCAGCTCTCAACCTCTCTTTTAGGCTGTGAAGTGAGCTCCAAATGCCAAGGATGTTAATCAAGGATAAATTGACCTACTAACATCTTGGCTCATCAGTGCCACCCAGATGACGCTCTGTGAGTGCTGCAAAGTGTTTTATTATTTTTTTTCCATCATAGCAAAATGGCCAATTCGAGCAGGTTCATGTTTAAAACATTATTAATAGGGATCAACTAGCCCTAAAATGCTCAGATGCTCGTTATTGAACCGAATAACTTCTAATGCTCGGACCTCCTTCTCTCCTCCACACTTATTTGTTCCTCACCCAACCACCTCCAAGACTTCTCCCGAGTAGCCCCCATCCTCTGGAATTCTTTGCCCCAACACGTCCGACTATCAACCACATTCGGATCCTTCAGACGGAACCTGAAAACCAACCTCTTCAAGAAAGCCTTACGCCTGCAATGACCCCGCTACCTCCTTCTCTCTCATCACTACCAGTTATATCACCTCAACCAACACCAGAACTGCTGCAACCCATCAACCTACTGTCTCCTTCCCCACCATCCTGTAGCATGTAAGCCCGAAAGGGCAGGGTCCTCTCCCCTCTGTATCAGTCTGTCATTGTAAGTTTGTTTACTGTAAGTGATATCTGTAATTTGTATGTAACCCCTTATATACAGCACCATGGAATCAATGCTGCTATATAAATAAATAATAATGCTCAATTTGGGTAACAAGTATAACGGGAATCAATGGGAAATCCAAGCATTTTTCCAGCAGACCTTTACAAGGAGGTCTGGGGGGGCAGTGAAAATGTTGAAATGGATAGAAAAAGTGCTGAATGGAAGTAGAACAGCATGGGGAAGACCCCTGGAAGCATCACTGACTCCCACATCGCTGCTGAGAACAATGGTGTCACACTTTCAATCCACTTTAAGGACAGACAATATAACATTTAAAATCGATGACATTTTGGAGTTTACAGGAAAAATAATGTTGAGAAATATTATTTCCTGTATAATGGCTTGTATATAAGGCAAAATGTAAAAAGAATTTAAAAAAATATTAATAATTTAAGTAAACAAAAAAATAATTTTGTATTAATTTTTATTACATTTTTATTAATTTTATATTTTAAAAAATGGAAATTTTAGTGTAATTTGTGAAGGAAGCAAGAACAGCCAAAATTTGATCAAAGAGGGTCTCACATAAACCCTGTAATAAACATAAAGGAGAGTCTCTTGCATATTATGTTCAAATTGTCATCTTGTGGTACTCCTAGACTCATAAAGGCTATGCACTAAGTGTAAAGCCTCTTTTTTGACAAAGATAAATATAACGCGAGGGTCACGGGAAAGGCAATGGAAAATAAAGTCGGCCATATGTGCCAAGCTCCCTACAACCACCACTTCCCTGTCTCCACCAGTTGGTGACTCTCCATGTCCTCCTCTCTTTCTTCCTCCTCCTCCTCAGCCCATACACGTAGGAGAGATGGGACAAAGGTTGTGTGGGTACTAGCCTCTGTTGCGCATCAGGTCCTTTTCCTCCTCCTCCTCAGCCTCCACTTCCTCATTGTTATCCAATCCACTCAGAGCAGATGATATGAGGCTGGGCTCGGTAGTATCTCCCTGTCTGTTGTCTTCCTCCATCTCCACATGGTCTGCATGCATAGCTTCATGTTTAATTGTGAGCATCTAACCATGTATTTGAAGTCCTCAAAGTCTTGGAGAACCACACAAATGTCAGATATCCATGACTGCTCTTCAATTGTTATGTGCGGAGGCTGGCCACAATCCTGAGGAACTGGTATTCAACAACTGGCATCTGCTGCTCACAAAGCAGGTAAGGGCACGGGTGATGTTTCTGGATGCATGTGGGTACAAGGCAGGGACGCCACACCAGGAAAAAAAATGTGGCGGCTGAGAGCCGAGTACCAATGGATGGCTTAAATCTTCCATGTCAACAAGCCTAAATGGTAACATTTCCATGGAAAGCTGCCTGGAAATGGGCCTGTTTAGTGTTTGGCCTTTTGGGTGATACAGCTTGAAACTTTCTCTTTTTTTGCAAGGCCTGGGGTAGGGACAGCTGAACGCTGTGCTGGGACAATGATTTAGAAGTGCCTGATGATGGTGCATCAGAATGTGCAAGGACAGGTGCAGAGCATGAGGCCACTGTGCCAGTGTCATGGATAGGTGATTGGGAATCACCTAGCACAGTGGCAGAGGCACTGGTGTCACCAATGGCACCAATTGTGGGCCCAGGCATTCACCCCACCGAGTTGGGAGCTTACATAATATGTGCCTGATCATGCTGGTGGTGGTTAGGCTCTTAGTGGTCAGGCCCCTGCTGATCTTGGCATGCCAGAGGTTGCATATGACCATTTTATTGTCACTTTAAAAAACTCCCAGACTGGGGAACACTTAACTCTTTGATGGAGAAATTATTGAGTGTCGGTGCTCTGTAGAACAGTTGCCCGCCTTCACCCTCTGATCACCACACTGCCTCTTCCTGCCTGTTTCTGTGCTTCTGATCCCTCACCCTCAGCACTGCTGACCTCGCTCTGCTTGCCAGCTTCACAGGTTGGGTCAGTGACTTCGTCATCTGCCACCTCTTCTTCCACCATCGCACCCTGGTTCTCCTGACTTTGTGACTTAACAAAAACAAGACTTAGCGGCAACTGGGCCTCATCATCATCTACCTCCTTATCCCAAATTTGAAGATCAGCACCTGTATCACTAACCAGCATGTTGTCCTGTCCCTCTTGGAGCATGCAGGTTGAGCGGTCACAATCACGAAATTTTGATGTAAAGAGCTTCTCAGAGTGTCCTAGTATGGGATCACTAGTCTCCTGGGACTCAACATGGTGGGAGGAAGGAGGATCAGGGAGAGGATTAAGTGATCATGACTGGATCTTCCGGCCCAAAAACTCAACTTTACCTGTCAGAAGTGCAAACTTGTTGCCCTCTTAGAGGAAAAGGTGCAGGGACTGGAAGAAAGAATAGCAACATTGAAGGTAATTAAAGAACATGAGGACTTCTTGGATGAAGCAGAAGCAACCATTCAGGATTTGGAAAGTGAGAAAAGCTTCAGAGCACATACAGAGGCTGAAAAGTGGAGCCATGTGACGAAAAGAAGCAAACGGATCAAGTGGTCATCACCACCCACACAGCTTAGCAACCAATATGAAGCCCTCATGCTGGAGAATGAAAATGGCACAGCTCAGGATGATACCGTATCTACAAGAGAAGACACACTATCAACAAAAGTTACTCTGTCAACAAAAGCGGAAACAAATGACACTCAAAAACACTCACGAGCAACAAGCAGTGCGTCCGAAAAGAAAAGAAGAGTGGTAGTTGTGGGCGACTCACTACTAAGAGGCACGGAAGCAACTATCTGCAGGCCGGACCTAACCGCACGAGAAGTATGCTGCCTCCCAGGAGCAAAAATCAAGGATGTGGCCAACAGGATACCAACTATCCTCAAATCCAAGGAAGACTACCCTTTCCTACTGATACATGTAGGCACAAACGACACGGCAAGAAATGACCTACCAACTATCTGCGAAGACTTTGAAATTCTGGGGAAGAAAATAAAGGAACGGAACGTACAGGTTGTTTTCTCATCAATCCTCCCAGTCGATGGCCATGGCATCAGAAGATGGAATAGGATACTAGAGGTGAACAACTGGCTACGGCTTTGGTGCAGGCAGCAAGGATTTGGATTCTTGGACCATGTAGTGAATTACCTCTATGATGGACTTCTCGCAAGAGATGGGATACACCTCACAAAACCTGGGAAACACACATTCACCAGAAGACTTGCCACACTCATCAGGAGGGCTTTAAACTAGAAGAAGAGGGGATGGGAGGAAAAACAGCAGACAAGAACACGCAGCAGAAGGACAAACTACTCAAGGATACTAGATGTGGTAAAGGGGACCCAAGACAGGGTACTCAGAAGGAAGCTAAGAAAAATGAAGCAAAACTTCTTTCCTGCATGCTGACCAACGCAAGAAGCCTGACCAATAAGATTGACGATCTGGAGTTGGTAATGTAAGAGGAAAAATACGACATAGTAGGAATAACTGAGACATGGTTAGACGACAGCTATGACTGGGCGGCTAACTTGCAAGGATATGATTTGTTTAGGAGGGATCGTAAAAAAAGGAAAGGGGGTGGAGTCTGTCTATATATAAAGACCACTTTAAATCCCACACTAAGAGAAGATATACAAGAGGGAAATGAAGAGGTGGAGTCTCTATGGGTGGAGATACAAGGAGAGAAAAGTAATAAAATCCTCATAGGGGTTTGTTATAAGCCACCAAATATAACAGAAACCACTGAAAATGTATTATTGAAACAAATAGACAAAGCAGCAAATCACAATGAGGTGATTATTAGGGAGTTGGAAGTTTCGCCCCCAGCAGTTCGCTCCCAGCATTTTGCCCCCAGAAGTTCGCCCCCAGCAGTTCGCCCCCAGGTACACTTCGCCCCCGAACATTTCGCCCCCAGCATTTCACCCCCAGGTTGTTTCGCCCCCGCACATTTCGCCCCCGCACATTTCGCCCCCAGCAGTTCGCCCCCGCACATTTTGCCCCCAGCAGTTCGCCCCCGGATGTTTCGCCCCCGGATGTTTCGTCCCCAGCAGTTCGCCCCCGGATGTTTCGCCCCCGGATGTTTCGCCCCCAGCAGTTCGCCCCCGGATGTTTCGCCCCCGGATGTTTCGCCCCCGGATGTTTCGCCCCCAGCAGTTCGCCCCCGGATGTTTCACCCCCAGCAGTTCGCCCCCGGATGTTTTGCCCCCAGCAGTTCGCCCCCGGATGTTTCGCCCCCGGATGATTCACCTCCAGCAGTTCGCCGCCGGATGTTTCGCCCCCAGCAGTTCGCCCCCGGATGTTTCGCCCCCAGCAGTTCGCCCCCGGATGTTTCGCCCCCAGCAGTTCGCCCCCGGATGATTCGCCCCCAGCAGTTCGCCCCCAGCAGTTCGCCCCCGGATGTTTCGCTCCCAGCAGTTCGCCCCCAGCAGTTCGCCCCCGGATGTTTCACCCCCAGCAGTTCGCCCCCGGATGTTTCACCCCCAGCAGTTCGCCCCCGGATGTTTCGCCCCCAGCAGTTCGCCTCCAGCAGTTCACCCCCGGATGTTTCGCCCCCAGCAGTTCGCCCAAGCAGTTCGTACCCGGATGTTTCGCCCCCAGCAGTTCGCCCCCGGATGTTTCGGCCCCCAGCAGTTCGCCCCCGGATGTTTTGCCCCCGGATGTTTCGCCCCCAGCAGTTCGCCCCCGGATGTTTCGCCCCCAGCAGTTCGCCCCCAGCAGTTCGCCCCCGGATGTTTCGCCCCCAGCAGTTCGCCCCCAGCAGTTCGCCCCCGGATGTTTCACCCCCAGCAGTTCGCCCCCGGATGATTCACCCCCAGCAGTTCGCCCCCGGATGTTTCGCCCCCAGCAGTTCGCCCCCGGATGTTTCGCCCCCAGCAGTTCGCCCCCGGATGTTTCGCCCCCAGCAGTTCGCCCCCGGATGTTTCGCCCCCAGCAGTTCGCCCCCGGATGTTTCGCCCCCAGCAGTTCGCCCTCGGATGTTTCGCCCCCAGCAGTTCGCCCCCGGATGTTTTGCCCCCAGCAGTTCGCCCCCAGCAGTTCGCCCCCGGATGTTTCACCCCCAGCAGTTCACCCCCGGATGTTTCACCCCCAGCAGTTCGCCCCCGGATGTTTCGCCCCCAGCAGTTCGCCCCCGGATGTTTTGCCCCCGGATGTTTCGCCCCCAGCAGTTCGCCCCCGGATGTTTCGCCCCCAGCAGTTCGCCCCCAGCAGTTCGCCCCCAGATGTTTCGCCCCCAGCAGTTCGCCCCCGGATGTTTCACTCCCAGCAGTTCGCCCCCGGATGTTTCACCCCCAGCAGTTCTCCCCCGGATGTTTCGCCCCCAGCAGTTCGCCTCCAGCAGTTCACCCCTGGATGTTTCGCCCCCAGCAGTTCGCCCCCGGATGTTTCGCCCCCAGCAGTTCGCCCCCGGATGTTTCGCCCCCAGCAGTTCGCCCCCAGATGTTTCGCCCCTGGATGTTTCGCCCCCAGCAGTTCGCCCCTGGATGTTTCGCCCCCAGCAGTTCGCCTCCAGCAGTTCACCCCGGATGTTTCGCCCCCAGCAGTTCGCCCCCAGCAGTTCGTACCCGGATGTTTCGCCCCCAGCAGTTCGCCCCCGGATGTTTCGCCTCCAGCAGTTCGCCCCCGGATGTTTCACCCCCGGATGTTTCGCCCCCTGTCAGTTCGCCCCCAGCAGTTCATCCCTGAATGTTTTGCCTCTAGCAATTTGCTCCTGGATCTTTCGCATCCGGGAAAAACCTGCCTGAACTGAACATTGGCAGGTTTGCTTATCACTAATAATACACCATATGAGTCTAAGATATACAATTCTGATCAAATTAGTTTTTTTTATTCTCAAACTTTGTTTTCTAGATGAGTAATTTTACAAACAGACAGGAAAATAGTAGGATTTCATTGGTTACTAAGGAGGTCGTGCCCCCTTGGGAGCAGAACGGTTCCTGGCTCCCTATGATACATTCAGGGCTGCTTGTTCACAGCCCTCTGCAAAGCTCCCCTTCACCCTCCGCTCATGTGCTCTGTCCTGGACAAGAGGAGGGCTCCCCCCTGCCTGTGTAAAGCCGTTACAGGACGGAACACAGAGGGCTGTAAACAGCAGCCCTTTATACATCATAGGGAATATATTGTTAGCTGCATGCTCCTGTGCAGCCACGCCCTCTAGAATCCATCCACAAGTACTGCTACTAAGGAGAAACAACCTCCTTAGCAACCACTGAAATCCTGCAGCACATGGAGCTTTAACTTGGATGAGACTTTTCACACAGAAGTGAAGCTGCTGGAAGGTCTCCTTTGGAAATGAATATCATGGGCACAGGTACTATAACATAACATGTTTTTTGCAGAGTTATGCTTTAACTGTATATATCAAAACTGTTTTAACAAGAAACATAAAAAGGTATAGAGGGGAAGGATTAGAGAAAAAGAGAAAATACAAATTGCAGGTTATAATGCGTGAATTATTTTACAGCTAAAAACACTGCTCTCAAAACATACAATATGTGACCATGAACTAAAAATCAAAGCTGTAGGCAATGCCTCTCAGATAATCCATCGAGCTTCTATTATCGAAATCTTGCATGATACGTTTAACCCTTGCTGAAATTGCAGCATACTTTTTGTTTCTTGCAGCGATGGGATTTCCTGCTATTATCTGAATAATTTCAAAACTATGGAGCTCTTGCTGATGTTTCAGACAGTTAATGAACCGGTATATATTTTGGAAAAGAGTACCACATGTTTCTCGAAAGCTACGGTGCCATCCTTCGACATCATTATTTGTTCGCTGTTGATCATTCAATGTTCGTTCATACACATTCCAGAATTGAACTGGAAACAAAGGTGCTTGACGTCCTCTGCGATTCATTCGACCGATATAGCTGTCTTCAAAATAGTTGGCAATAGGTATTGCTTCTTGTGGAAAGTCAGGATCTTCCACCAATTCTTCAAATGATTGCACAACATTCTGTGGTGGTAGAAAGGCCAGGGCAGGTATCATGCGTATCCAACGGGCAAATTCATGGTCACCTTGGTATTGCATCTTGAGTCCTTCATTTTGAACTTTGCGCCAAACCGACTGTGATAGGTGGAAAAAGCAACCAGTCTTCACAAGGTTGGGGAATTCACTTTCAAATGCCTGTATTGCAGCTAGTTCAAAATCCAACATCAGGTTGTCTGGCTGCAGTCCAGGCTGCAAGTTCTTCAGCTCTTGCAGCAACCTCTGGTATGTAGAACGGCTCTTGTCTGTCAGCAAGGTGTACACTACAGGAACAACAAGGCCGCTGTGGACTACATGGATTGTGTAAAGTTGCTTAAACAAGGCTGGTGTAGTGAAAAACATGCCATCAGCAAACCACTCTTTACTTTGTGCCAGTAGATGGAGATTGTCTCTTGTTCCAAATATCAACATATGGCTGTGTCCATTTCCTAATTTAAAATGAAAGTATTAGTAGAGGAAATAACAGAAAAAGTGTAACAAGCAGCAGACAGAGTTTTGGGATACATTCACAAAAAAAATATCCTAATCAGAAGACTCTGTTCATATCTCACATTAAATACTCACATTTTGCTCCAGATTTTCTGATTTCATAATAAAAAACTGAAGCAAAATCTAGTGTGAAGGGGCCAACCAATAGTTTTTTACAACATATATTGTCCCAGTGGAAAATTATGTATTTTTGTTTAAAATTAAAATTACTTCCAAACTTGAAATAGGTCACATTTTTAGGGTACCTTTAGACCCTTCAACTAGACGGCCGTTCAGCACGGCCGATCGCCACTATGCTGAACGGGCCGTCTAGTTGACAGCCGCATCCAGACACGGCTTGCGGCTGGACGTCTGAATGAACGACTGGGCGGTCCGCCCGCCTGAATGGGGCATTCCATTCAGGCGGATGGGCACGCTAGTCGTCGGGTGGGCAGCGCGGACGTTCGTGACGTCCGCGCTGCCTATGCTGTCTCATTGAGAGGATTGTGCAGGACGCAAAAAACGCCAGTAAAATCACCAGTGTGCTTTTGGCCTAAGGCATAACTGAATGGTCCATTAGGCTGGGGTCATATGCAGCATTAATGTGTAAATCCCATCCACATGCTGATGAAAAAATTTTGTTTACAAAAAAATACATGCAGTGCAGCATGTCAATGTATGCTGCCATTATACAAACAAAATTCCAGCCATTCAGACAAGGGGCTGAAATCCTGCACTAAAACCTGCACCTAAATCCATAGAGTTAAGTGAAGATTTTGATACAGAATTAGGGTACCACAATAGTGGCCACAATTGCAGGCACAAATAGATTCCTGTGGGATCTCCAATTGCTACCGCAATTACAGCCGCTGCGGAGATGCCGCTCCACAATCCCCTTCCGTCAGTGGGCACGAGGCCTCAGGCTTTATCCAGACAAGCTGGATTTACAGGCATATTCCGTGCTGTGTTTCCTGCCTGAAACCCGCCCTTTCATGTCTATGGTGCGGGTTACAGGCGGATTCCGGCCTGATTCAGGCGGATCCCGGAAGGAATGGAAATGGGCAAGAGGGAAACCTCCCGAAAAATGCCTGCAAACCACGCCAAATACGCTCGGTTTAGGCCATAGCAGGGCATGGCCACGCCCATAGCAGAGCTTGGCCACGTCCCCTATTTGCAGAAGCGTTTTGCCAAAGCGCTTGCAAAGTGCTTAAAAAGTGCTTGGAAGCAGCAGGCAAAACGCATCTGCAAATCATGGCGTATCTCACCTGAGCTCCGGAGTTCAGCCCGACCTGTCCACGGATCTGCAGGACTGAACTACGAGAGCCGAGGAATCAGCTGGCGATGGCAGTTCAGTCCGTGCATGCCGCAGACAAGCGAGGCTGAACTCCGGGGCAGCATCCAGGACAGGTATGGCCAGTACAATGCTGCATATTTGGAATTAGTGTTGGCCGGTCCGATCACTGAAGATTGTAATTTATTACGATTTTCAGGCTGATCATTATTTTAAATTACGATCCGATTTGTAGCCAGATCATGATGATGATCTGAATTAGAAATCGGAATCCTCCGTAATCTGAAAACACTGTCCGGGCATACACTCCCGAACAGTGTGCGCATATATATATATATATATATATATACACACACACACACTATACAGGTGTACAGCGTGTGTGCATATTTAGCTTTAGTAAATGGCTCCAGGCTGCGCTGTTAAAAAATAAACAAACCCAGTTACTCACCTCTTTCTCCAGTGTCCAGTACTGGCTCCGGCTCCTAGCCCAGCAGTGCAGGGAATCCCGAAATCCAGGCGGCGCATCGCCGCCTCTGTGCCTGCCGTACTATAACTACAGTGGAGAGTGATC
Organism: Dendrobates tinctorius; assembly: GCF_039654945.1. Lineage (NCBI taxonomy): Eukaryota > Metazoa > Chordata > Amphibia > Anura > Dendrobatidae > Dendrobates > Dendrobates tinctorius. The sequence continues at coordinate 12,133,183 of NW_027361738.1, forward strand.
CCAGGACCGCTCACTAGACGGTCCTGGGAAAGCACCACATCACGTCACAGAACAGCCCGGCACATGTGCAGAGGTGGTGATGCACAACCCAGAATGCATAGCATTGGGATTTCGGAATTCCCTGCACCGCCGGAGACAGCGCTGGACACCGGAGAGAGAGTTGAATAACTGGGTTTGTTTATTTTTTAACAGCGCAGCTTGGGGCCATTATATATATGCAAGAAAGCTGGAAGAGTGGCTCAACTGAGATTGTTGCTGAGGACTCAGTGTGCTGCTAGAGCAGGGGTTGGCTTCCGCCCGTACTTAACATGCATCCATGAAGAAAGACCTCCGCGCTCCTGAAGTCCTATACAAATCCTTTATTGCATTTCAAAGTTCCAAAAGTGCCAGACCACCATCACCCACCCACATATATGCATATATATACACACACACTGTTCGGGCGTACAGTGTGCATATATATATATATATATATATATATATCTACATCTAGCTCTGGAGATTGGATCTGAATTAATTCCAATCTTTCGGTATGATCAGCCCAATCTGATCCTATCTTTCCAGTGATCGGCCAACACTAGTTGGAATCAGTAGGCCTCACTACATTATATTACCCTCAAAGTTTCCCTTGAAGGCAAAAATCACATAGTATTTTATATCAGCACCTTATAGTGTAGCATTTTTCACATTTGTGCAAAATAAACTTTGCAATAATTATGCATAATGGAATTGTTTTAATACAATGTTAAATGGTTAAGTAGCTTACCAGAGTCATGCAGAAGGTACTGCTGCTGGACACCATCAATACTGATCTCCTGGAACTCGAGGGGGATAACAAGTTGATCAAGGGTTTGAGGTAACCTTGGGATATTGCCAAGTTGCCTTGCTAATCGTATTGTCCTCTTCAGTGATGCTTTCCTTGGGAGAAGTGCTGTAACATTAGAATGGGCTCCTGAAACGACGTCTGTGAGAATCTGTTGTGGTGTCTCCTGTGTTGTCCTTGCCCTGGTCACAGCCTCATTAACAAGTCGGATTGCTTCAGGTCTTGCAGCTTGTGCTGCGTGATTGTGAAGATTGACTACTTTCACAACTTCGCCAGATTCTTCATTGGTCCAAACACGTCCCTTGCAAGTCGACCGTTTTTCACATACCCAGATGGAATGAACATCGTCAGCGGTTCGTTTGGAAAATAAGTAAATGTGATTCTCATGGACCAACTTGCTCCTTCCACGTTTGGACAGAACTGAATTCATAGTTGTAGAAAGTGAATTGCTGTGGAAGCTGACTGATTTTTTGTGGCAGTACACTTCTCTCTTTGTGGAGATTTCAGACACTGCTATATTCTGATATACAGATGGAATAAAAGCTAGTCTAATGTAACTTGCAGGACATGTGACCATGCTACTTGTTACATCTGCAACAAAACTTGCAACAAAGCAGGTCAGTGCTGGGTCAGGTAAAAGTTCAAAATTGTTTAGATTTTAGGCCTCTTGCACACTGTAATTTTAGAGTGGTTTCACACTTGTGTTTGTGGCCACCAGAGGTCAATCCGCTCTGGATCTGACATCCAGCTGACCCCAGGGCAATGCTGGCTGAATGCTGGCATTCCGCTTGCATTGCCCATAGAAGTGAACGGCTGGGTTCCGCGATCTGCAGACGCCCGTTCGCTTTCGTAATGCCGCATTCCGCTATCAGTGTCAGAACAAAAAGAAGAGCATTTTCTTCTTTTTGTTCCGCTGCAGGTTAGCGGAATGCGGCATTACAGAAGCGAACGGGCGGCCTGTAGTGCATATGTAGCGGAAGTTTGAAAGCACCCTTATGCTGCCACTGTTTTAGAACTCCAAAGCACGTGCTTTACTGGCATTTTTCAGAGCGCTTTTGTGAGCGCTCTCGGTAATGACCCATAAGATACAGGCTATTGATGAACGCTAAGTGCTCAAAAATAGCTCCTGTAATAAAATAAAAAGAGCTGGCCGAAACAACACCTCGCTTTTCTAGCCATTGACTTATCTACTATATAATTGTCTAAGGGTCACTTTCGTCTTTCTGTCTGTAACGTTTTATTCGTATATTCATTGGTCGCGGCGTCTGTCTGTCATGTAAATCCAAGTCGCTGATTGGTCTTGGCAAAACGCCCATGACCAATCAGCGACGGTCACAGTCTGCCATAAAAATGGCCGCTGCTTCACTGCCCTGCACTCACCGCTGACCGCTCACACAGGGTTAATGCCAGCGTTAACGGATCGCGGTGTACCGCACTCCGTTAACGCTGCTATTAACCCTGTGTGACCAACTTTTCGCTATTGATGGTGCCTATGCAGCATCAATAGTGAAAAGATGTAATGCTAAAAATAATAATGATAAAAAAAAAAAGTTATTCTCACCCCCTCCAACGTCGTGCTGTCCTCCGCGCCTCTCTCCAATGCACACCGTCCAGGACCTGCGATGATGTCACGGTCATGTGACCGCGACATCATCGCAGGTCCTACGCTCAGACCGGAAGCCACCGCCAGCACTGCAGAGAGGCGCGAGGACTTCAGGGCCCGTGGCTGAGGTGAGTATATCTTTATTATTTTTTTTTAAACACGAATATAGTGCCCACATTCCTAGACTACATGGACAGTGCAATATACTACGTGACCAGTGCAATATACTACGTTGGCTGGCCAATATACTATGTGCGCTGTGTAATTTACTATGTGCGCTGTGCAATTTACTATGTGGACTGTGCAATTTACTACGTGCGCTGTCCAAAATAATACGTCGGCTGTCCTATATACTACGTGGCCTGTACAATGTACTACGTGGACTGTCCAATATACTACATAACCTGTGCAACATACCACGTGGCTGTGCCTTCTAGAATACCCGATACATTAGAATCGGGCCACCATGTAGTATATTCAAAATTGGCAATCTTCTTAGCGATTTTCCAGTGCTTAGCACTTGGGAAAGTGGCTACTGTGAAAGCGGTCTTAGGGCTAAAACACAAGGCCAAAATTCCCTGCCTAATTTGGGGCCGAAACATCTGGGGGCAAAAAGCAGGGGGCGAAACATCCGGGGGCGAACTGCTGTGGGCGAACTGCTGGGGACAAAACATCCGGGGGCGAACTTCTGGGGGCAAAACATCTGGGGGCGAACTGCTGGGGATGAAACATCCGGGGGCGAACTGCTGGGAGCGAAACATCCGGGGGTGAAACATCCGGGGGCGAACTGCTGGGGGTGAAACATCCGGGGGCGAACTGCTGGGGGCGAACTGCTGGGGGCGAAACATCCGGGGGCGAACTGCTGGGGGCGAACTGCTGGGGGCGAAACATCCGGGGGCGAACTGCTGGGGGCGAAACATCTGGGGGCGAACTGCTGGGGGCGAAACATCCGGGGGCGAACTGCTGGGGGCGAAACATCCGGGGGCGAACTGCTGGGGGTGAATCATCCGGGGGCGAAACATCCGGGGGCGAACTGCTGGGGGCGAAACACCCGGGGGCGAACTGCTGGGGGCGAAACATCCGGGGGCGAACTGCTGGGGGTGAATCATCCGGGGGCGAACTGCTGGGGGTGGAACATCCGGGGGCGAACTGCTGGGGGTGAACTGCTGGGGGCGAAACATCCGGGGGCGAACTGCTGGGGGCGAACTGCTGGGGGCAAAACATCCGGGGGCGAACTGCTGGGGGCGAAACATCCGGGGGCGAAACATCCGGGGGCGAACTGCTGGGGGCGAAACATCTGGGGGCGAACTGCTGGGGGCGAAACATCCGGGTACGAACTGCTGGGGGCGAACTGCTGGGGGCGAAACATCCGGGGGTGAACTGCTGGAGGCGAACTGCTGGGGGCGAAACATCCGAGGGCGAACTGCTGGGGGCGAAACATCCGGGGGCGAACTGCTGGGGGCGAAACATCCGGGGGCGAACTGCTGGGGGCGAAACATCCGGGGGCGAAACATCCGGGGGGCGAAACATCCGGGGGCGAAACATCCGGGGGCGAACTGCTGGGGGCGAAACATCCGGGGGCGAACTGCTGGGGGCGAAGCATCCGGGGGCGAACTTCTGGGGGCGAAACATCTGGGGGCGAAACATCCGGGGGCGAACTGCTGGGGGCGAAACATCCGGGGGCGAACTGCTGGGGGCGAAACATCCGGGGGCGAACTGCTGGGGGCGAAACATCCGGGGGCGAAACATCCGGGGGCGAAACATCTGGGGGCGAACTGCTGGGGGCGAAATGTGCGGGGGCGAAATGTGCGGGGGCGAAACAACCTGGGGGCGAAATGCTGGGGGCGAAATATTCGGGGGCGAAGTGTACCTGGGGGCGAACTGCTGGGGGCGAACTGCTGGGGGCGAAATGCTGGGGGCGAAATGCTGGGGGCGAAACTTCCTAAAACCAAAATCACTATATCAGCACTCAGGTATATTCTGAAAACAGAGCAAAGAGATAAACTGATCAGAGACAAAAATGGAGCTCAGCCCGTCCCAACAAAGGCAGGCTGAACACAAAACAAGAAGCAAACAGACAAAATCTCATGGAAAAATAAGAGAGCAAAAACTTAGCTTTCAGTAGACAGGACTAACTGGTTGCAAGAGCTCAGAGCAGAAAGGATCACCAGCACCCCAGTAGGGCGTCGGCTGCCTTATATCCACTCAGTGATTCCGGGTGTCCAATCAGGCTCCACCTGTTCAGATGACAGGTTCTTCACAACCCAATCAATTTCACTACCTCTCTTCACCAGCAGAGGGAGTTCATCAGACATCAACGGTGAAGGGGAAAATGAACTCACAACAGTACCTCCCCCTTGAGGAGGGGTCACCGAACCCTCATCCATGCCACCAGGACGATCAGGATGGGCCAGATGAAAAGCACGAACCAATCTTTCGGCATGAATATCGGATGCAGGGACCCAAGAATTATCCTCCTGGCCATAACCCTTCCATTTAACCAAATACTGGAGTCTCCGTCTAGCCAGGCGGGAATCCAGTATCTTCTCAACCTCATATTCCACATTACCTTCCACCAATACAGGGTCAGGAGGTGCCACCACAGGAACTACTGGCTCAACAAACCTCTTTAACAAAGACTTATGAAACACGTTATGGATCTTAAATGTAACAGGAAGAGCCAATCGAAAAGAGACAGGATTAAGAATCTCCAAAATCTTGTAAAGTCCAATAAATCTAGGTTTAAACTTTGGAGAAGCCACCTTCATAGAGATATTCTTTGATGACAACCAAACCATATCACCCACCTTAAACTGGGGACCAATGGTCCTATGACGGTTGGAAAACCGCTGGGCCTTTTCCTGGGAGAGAGACAACCTATCCACCACTTGGTCCCAGATCTGGTGCATTCTCTCCACCACAGTGTCAACACCTGGGCAGGCAGAAGACTCCACCTGCCCTGAAGAGAATCGAGGATGAAACCCAAAGTTACAAAAAAAAGGTGACATCAAAGTGCCAGAACTAGCTCTATTATTTAAAGCAAATTTGGCCAAGGGCAAAAATGAAACCGAATCATCCTGATCAGCAGAAATAAAACATCTCAAATACGACTCCAAAGTCTGGTTTGTTCTCTCAGTCTGCCCATTGGTCTGAGGGTGAAAGGACAACTGAATTCCCAGCTTGGAACAGAAAGTCCTCCAAAATCTAGAAATAAACTGAACTCTTCTGTCAGATACAATGTTCTCAGGAATCCCGTGCAAGCGAACCACCTGTTGCAAAAACAAGGGCACCAACTCTGAGGAAGATGGCAACTTAGGGAGTGGTACAAGATGGACCATCTTAGAGAATCTATCACAAGTCACCCAAATGACAGTCATTCTTTGAGAGACAGGCATATCAGAGATAAAATCCATTGAAATATGGGTCCATGGCCTCCTGGGCACCGGCAAAGGCATCAGCAGCCCACTAGAGCGAGAACAAGGTTTAGACCGGGAGCAAGTCCCACAGGACTGCACAAAACTCCTGACATCATGAGACAAGGCGGGCCACCAAAAAGACCGACTCACCAAATCTCTAGTACCAAAAATACCTGGATGACCAGCCAATGCAGAGCAATGAACTTCAGACATCACTCTCTTCCTCCACTGGTCAGGAACATACAATTTTCCAATGGGACAACGCTCAGGTTTGTCCTCCTGAAACTCTTCCAGAGCACGTCTCAAATCGGGCGAGATGGCAGAAAGAACTACCCCCTCACCTAAGATGGCAGCAGGCTTGGTCACAACAGGAGAATCAGCAAATAAACTCCTAGAGAGGGCGTCTGCCTTGACATTCTTAGTGCCCGGAAGAAAAGAGACCACAAAATCAAAACGTGTAAAAAACAAGGCCCACCTAGCCTGTCTAGGATTCAAGCGTTTGGCCGACTCCAGGTAAATCAAATTCTTGTGGTCAGTAAGGACCATGACTTGATGTCTAGCTCCCTCCAACCAATGTCTCCACTCCTTAAATGCCCATTTCATGGCTAACAGTTCCCGATTCCCCACATCATAGTTACGTTCAGATGGGGAGAACTTTCGGGAAAAGAAAGCACAGGGATTCATTTTAGATGTTACCCGATCTTTTTGGGACAAAACAGCTCCTGCACCAATCTCAGAAGCGTCCACCTCTACCTGAAACGGGAGTGAGACATCAGGTTGCCGCAAAACCGGAGCAGAAGTGAACCTTCGCTTCAGCTCCTGAAAGGAAGAAACAGCCTCCGGTGACCAATTCAGCACATCAGCACCTTTCTTAGCCAAATCAGTCAATGGTTTGGCAATAACAGAAAAATTAGCTATAAATTTCCGATAAAAATTAGCAAAACCCAAAAACTTCTGGAGGGCCTTCAAAGAAGTGGGCTGAACCCAATCATAAATGGCCTGTACCTTGGCCGGGTCCATTTCAATAGTTGACGGAGACAAAATAAATCCCAAAAATGAAATCCTCTGTACCCCAAAAAGGCATTTCGATCCCTTGACATACAGGGAATTCTCCCTCAAAATCCGGAACACAGTCCGAACATGTTCCACATGAGAGTCCCAATCCTTGGAAAAATCAAAATATCATCCAGATAGATGATCAAAAATTTATCCACAAAGTCTTGGAAAATATCATTCATGAAGCACTGGAAGACAGAAGGGGCATTAGTGAGCCCAAAGGGCATCACCAGGTACTCAAAATGTCCCTCTGGAGTATTAAACGCCGTCTTCCATTCATCCCCATGCTTAATGCGAATAAGATTATACGCCCCCCTGAGGTCAAGCTTGGTAAACCAGCAAGCACCTTTAACTCTAGAGAATAGATCAGAAATCAGGGGTAACGGATACTGATATTGTCACGCTCGCGCCTTGGCTGAATGGCGCGAGCCGGGGGTTGTGGCCCCACTGTGCCACAGACCAGACTACCCTGGAAGGGGCGTGACTGCGACAGCTACCTTGGTCTTCACTGGAGCCTCTGATGGTGAGGTCTGGCTTGTGCGGCAGATAGCTGTCGGGTGCCACTCCAGGGTGGTGTCTGGCTGTGGCTTCTGATCCCACTTGGAGACAAGTCACTTGGACAGATGTGACTGACAGGCAGACTGAGACACCGGGCAAGAAGGTACGACAGATACAGGGCAAGCAGGCACGGCTTGGAGACACTGGGCAAACGGGCACGGCTTGAGACACAGGACAGGCGGGCACGGCTTGAGACACAGGACAGGCGGGCACGGCTTGAGACACAGGACAGGCGGGCATGGCTTGAGACACAGGACAGGCGGGTACGGCTTGAGACACAGGACAGGCGGGCACGGCTTGAGACACAGGACAGGCGGGCACGGCTTGAGACACAGGACAGGCGGGCACGGCTTGAGACACAGGACAGGCGGGCACAGCTTGAGACACAGGACAGGTAGGGACCTGTTCACACAGCAGGTGCAGGTATGGATGCAGGCAGGCAGGAGTGGAATATGAAGGAACGGGTTTGGACCTGTTCACACAGGAGGTGCAGGTATGGATGCAGGCAGGCGTGGAATATGAAGGAGCAGGTCTGGACCTGTTCACACAGGAGGTGCAGGTATGGATGCAGGCAGGCAGGAGTGGAATATGAAGGAACAGGTTTGGACCTGTTCACACAGGAGGTGCAGGTATGGATGCAGGCAGGCAAGAGTGGAATATGAAGGAACAGGTTTGGACCTGTTCACACAGGAGGTGCAGGTGAAGGCAGGAGTGGAGAGAGAAGCTGCAGAAAGAGGTTCTGCAGCGGCAGCAGGAGTGGAGCAAAGCTGAACCACAAGGTCTGTGGAGAAAAGCTGCAGCAAGAGGTTCTGCAGCAGCAGCAGCAGGACTGGAGCAAAGCAGAACCACAAGGTCTGTGGAGAGAAGCTACAGCAAGGGGTTCTGCAGCAGCAGCAAGAATGGAGCAAAGCTGAACCACAAGGTCTGTGGAGAGAGGCTGCAGCAAGAGGTTCTGCAGCGGCAGCAGGAGCCGTGCAGACAGAGCGGCTAGAGTGCAGATGCACAGATAAAGCTGTGAGAGTGCAGATGCACAGACAGGGAGGACACAAGGAAAGACACAGCAAGGAAGGGAGCCACGGACAAGGAGAAAGGGAGACTGATAGACAAAGGTAAGACTGAGTTCAGACAGAGAGACAGGGACAAAGACACAAGGACCAGGATATTCAGCCTCCTGGCAGGCAGACAAGGTACAAGGCAAGACAAGAAGTATTCCTCCAGAGAAGGAGATACACAGAACAGGACCTGGCTTCCTCAGCTGCAAGACACTAACTGAGTATAGACATTGCACAGGCAATGTTTCAGTGGGAGTGGTGAAACTAAATAGTCAAGGGCTCCAGGTGATTGGTCAGGGACAGATTACCCAGGTGCACCCTGACTGCATAAGAACCAGAGAGTTCAGGCGCCGCCCCCCTATACACACAGTCTGGAAACATGGAGAGCAGAGGCACATAGCTGGCAACAGACAGAATTCACAGCATGGCTTGAAGCAGAAAGTAGGTTGGTGTGCGGGGGATGGGAGGCCATGTAGTGATGCCAGCAGGGTTGTTACAGTACCCCCCCTTTATGGCCCCTCTTCCTCAAGCCTGCCAGAATGACCTGAAGAAGGAGTATGGAACCACACACAGTCCAGGCTGACAGGGCATCCTTCTGGTGAGATGAAGTAGGTGTGCCATCCGGAATCACCGAGTGCCAAGTTTCTTGGTGCCCAACAGCCTCCAACACAGAGGGTACAAGGACTTCTTCCTCCTGATTGGCAGAAGGCAGGGACCTGGAAGCTTCAGACTTGACCCCTACATCAGCCGGCCAACTAGAAACAGTAGACACCTTCACTGAGTCCAACTTCAGCCCGACATGCCAGAAAAATTGGGCCTCCTCCTCCTGATTGGTGAGAAACGGAGATACGTAGGTCACTGTCCCAACCTCTTCACCCACCTGCCAAATGGAAGCTGGAGGCATACATACAGGGAGCCACTTCAGCCTGTTACCCTGAAAAAACTGGACCACATCTTCCTGGTTAGAGGATGAGTGAAGCTCTGTCTTGGGACCTTCACCCCTAGGCCACAGGGGAGCTGAAGGCATACACTCTGGATCCAACTTCAGCCCTTTATCCTGGGGAAGACAATCAAGAGGCAGGGGTGCTCTTGGGAGCAGAACACTGGTATAGTCGCTGGGGATGTGTGAGGAGACTGAGACCGCCTCCCCCTCTTCAGAGGCATCCTCACACCTTGATTTGGCGACTAGCAAACCAGACGAAGAAGACGACCTTGCTGACTGAATGCGACGCAAGGGAACCAGACACCTCTTGTCACTTGGTTGTTTCAAGTGTGGTGCCTTGCTGGGTCTCCAAACATAGATGGGCATCAGGATCTCTGGTTCAGAATGACCCATGGGCATACCAGACAGCCAATGGAAGACGAACTTCTTCGTATACAAAGCTCCGACCTGGAGCTGTAGTTGTCCTTGCAGGACTAGACTGTTCTCCAATAGGGCTCGGCCACCTCGAGACAATGCCCACGCCGGCTTCGGGAGCTGTATGACAGAGACCACACACTGACTCTGTAAGGCTGGTGACTTAAACACACCAAAGCTCCCTGAAGGCAGAGAAACAGTTAAAGAGTTTAATGGAGAGGGAGTACTCTCGCCAGGGGCAGCCTCTTCTACTGACCCAGGGTTCTGGAGTACAGGCTTCACAGGGCAGAGGCCAGATTCCGGCTGTAACTTGGCCCGCTTCTTCTTTTTAGACCTCTTGGATCTTGCACGGGAGGCCACATCGGCAGACTGTGGAACAGGTGATGGCTGGATGGTCATAGGTGGTTGAGATGTTTCACCCACAGGTTCCTCTTGTCTAGTCTGTCTCTGGAAGCTTGGAGGGGAAGCCTTTTCAGGGGCAACTGGTCGAGGCATGTCGAAACTTTTACGGAAGGCCACCAGGAAGGCCCCCAGGCTCATGACGACAGGGTCCCCTGCTTCCCAAAGGGGACAGATCCAATTCAAGGCATCACCAGCTAGGTAGGACATGATATATGCCACCTTGACCCGGTCAGAGGGAAAACAAACTGCATTCTGCAGGATGTAGTGCAGGCACTTTTTCAGGAACCCTTGGCACTCTTTGGGGTCCCCATAGAACCTAGGCGGATCTGCTGGGTCATGCTCTTCGTAGGCCAGGAGCTGCTCATAGATGGCCTTGGAGACTATGAGTGGTTCAGAAGTCTCCATAATTGGAACCACACAAGGCGGAACAAACTCTTCCGGTGGCTCACACTGACAGGGAGAGAGTTCATGACGCTCTGCGAGCGGAAGGACATGGGACTCAGCGGGGACCATGGCCTGTGCAAACTGTCACGCTCGCGCCTTGGCTGAATGGCGTGAGCCGGGGGTTGTGGCCCCACTGTGCCACAGACCAGACTACCCTGGAAGGGGCGTGACTGCGACAGCTACCTTGGTCTCCACTGGAGCCTCTGATGGTGAGGTCAGGCTTGTGCGGCAGATAGCTGTCGGGTGCCACTCCAGGGTGGTGTCTGGCTGTGGCTGCTGATCCCACTTGGAGACAAGTCACTTGGACAGATGTGACTGACAGGCAGACTGAGACACCAGGCAAGAAGGTACGACAGATACAGGGCAAACAGGCACGGCTTGGAGACACTGGGCAAACGGGCACGGCTTGAGACACAGGACAGGCGGGCACGGCTTGAGACACAGGACAGGCGGGCACGGCTTGAGACACAGGACAGGTGGGCACGGCTTGAGACACAGGACAGGTGGGCACGGCTTGTGACACAGGACAGGCGGGCACGGCTTGTGACACAGGACAGGCGGGCACGGCTTGAGACACAGGACAGGCGGGCACGGCTTGAGACACAGGACAGGCGGGCATGGCTTGAGACACAGGACAGGGGGGCACGGCTTGAGACACAGGACAGGTAGGGACCTGTTCACACAGCAGGTGCAGGTATGGATGCAGGCAGGCAGGAGTGGAATATGAAGGAACGGGTTTGGACCTGTTCACACAGGAGGTGCAGGTATGGATGCAGGCAGGCGTGGAATATGAAGGAGCAGGTCTGGACCTGTTCAAACAGGAGGTGCAGGTATGGATGCAGGCAGGCAGGAGTGGAATATGAAGGAACAGGTATGGACCTGTTCACACAGGAGGTGCAGGTATGGATGCAGGCAGGCAAGAGTGGAATATGAAGGAACAGGTTTGGACCTGTTCACACAGGAGGTGCAGGTGAAGGCAGGAGTGGAGAGAGAAGCTGCAGAAAGAGGTTCTGCAGCGGCAGCAGGAGTGGAGCAAAGCTGAACCACAAGGTCTGTGGAGAAAAGCTGCAGCAAGAGGTTCTGCAGCAGCAGCAGGACTGTAGCAAAGCAGAACCACAAGGTCTGTGGAGAGAAGCTGCAGCAAGGGGTTCTGCAGCAGCAAGAATGGAGCAAAGCTGAACCACAAGGTCTGTGGAGAGAAGCTGCAGCAAGAGGTTCTGCAGCGGCAGCAGGAGCCGTGCAGACAGAGCGGCTAGAGTGCAGATGCACAGATAAAGCTGTGAGAGTGCAGATGCACAGACAGGGAGGACACAAGGAAAGACACAGCAAGGAAGGGAGCCACGGACAAGGAGAAAGGGAGACTGATAGACAAAGGTAAGACTGAGTTCAGACAGAGCGACAGGGACAAAGACACAAGGACCAGGATATTCAGCCTCCTGGCAGGCAGACAAGGTAAGACAAGAAGTATTCCTCCAGAGAAGGAGATACACAGAACAGGACCTGGCTTCCTCAGCTGCAAGACACTAGCTGAGTATAGACATTGCACAGGCAATGTTTCAGTGGGAGTGGTGAAACTAAATAGTCAAGGGCTCCAGGTGATTGGTCAGGGACAGATTACCCAGGTGCACCCTGACTGCATAAGAACCAGAGAGTTCAGGCGCCGCCCCCCTATACACACAGTCTGGAAACATGGAGAGCAGAGGCACAGAGCTGGCAACAGACCGAATTCACAGCATGGCTTGAAGCATTAAGTAAGTTGGTGTGCGGGGGATGGGAGGCCATGTAGTGATGCCAGCAGGGTTGTTACAGATATTTAACAGTAATTTTGTTGAGGGAACGATAGTCAATACAAGGCCTTAATGAACCATCCTTCTTGGCCACGAAAAAAAACCCAGCACCCAAGGGTGCAGATAAATTGAAAAGTCGACCCTTGGGAAATTTACACCCAGGGCTCAGCTCAATTGCACAGTCATAACTCCTATGAGGAGGCAAAGACGCAGACTCATTCTCACTAAATACATCATAAAAATCAGCCAAATAGTCAGGAACATCATGCTACTGGGGAGAGGTGGAGAAAACAGGAGCGTCACTAAGGGCACACCGACAACCCCAACTCACCACAGACACAGATTTCCAATCCAAAACTGGATTATGGATTTGCAACCAGGGAAACCCCAGAACAATGGTATCATGCAGATGCAGATTATGCAACACCAAAAATCTGCAATTTTCTTGATGGTCTGGGGCGACCCGCATTACCACCTGGGTCCAAAACTGAGGTTTATTCTTTGCCAAAGGAGTAGCATCAATACCCCTCAAAGGGATAGGCGTCTGCAGAGGTGTCATAGGAAATCCACAACATTTAGCAAAATCCAAGTCCATCAGGTTCAAAGCTGCTCCCGAATCCACAAAAGTCTTAGCGGAAAATGTGGACAGGGAGCAGATCAGAGTAATTGCCAGAAGAAACTTAGGTTGAACACCACCCACAGCAAATGTGTGTGCAAAGCGTTTCTCTCGTTTAGGGCAGACAGAAATAATATGCGAGGCATCTTCACAGAAAAAACACAGCTTATTACGCCTTCTGAACTCCTGACGTTGTGCCCTAGACAAAACTCTATCACATTGCATAGGTTCAGACATTTGTTCAACAGGTGGCAACACCTCTCGTGCAGTTTTGCGCTCACGCAAACGCCGATCAACCTGAATGGCTAATGACATAGAATCGTCAAGACCAGAGGGAACAGGAAATCCCACCATAGTATCTTTAACGGTTTCTGACAAACCCTTCCGAAAGAGAGCTGCCAAGGCACCATCATTCCAGGTAGTATGGACCGCCCACTTTCGGAAATTTTGACAGTACAACTCTGCAGAATCCTGACCCTGGCTCAATGCCAACAGGACCTTTTCAGCCTGATCAATAGCATTAAGTTCATCGTACAACAGCCCCAAGGCTTGAAAAAATGCGTTCACATTAGTTAAAATAAGATCATCAGGTTTCAAGGAAAACGCCCAATCCTGAGGATCGCTGCGCAGCAAAAAGATGACAATTTTAACCTGCTGTGCGGAGCTCCCTGATGAGTTAGGCTTCAAGGCAAAAAATAATTTACAATTATTCTTAAAGTTCAAAAATTTAGACCGATCCCCAAAAAACACATCAGGAGTAGGGATCTTTGGCTCAGCAACATGTGAATGAGCAAGATAGGCGGAAATTACCCGGACTTCAGCAGCGAGCTGCTCCACACGATCAGACAATTGCTTCATCTCCATTGAGAAGAAAAAATTCCCCCTACGGCCTCAAAGACATAGAGGAAAAAATATACACACAAAAAAAAAATTCTGACTCTTTTTTTTTTCTTTCCCCCCCTTTTTTTTTTTTTTTTTTTTAACAATTCTTTCCTGCTATTGAGTACCCTAGAATCTGCGGTATGGCTGGTGATTCTGTTATGAATGAGTCACCGAAGGAGGAAAAAACAAAAATACAAGCTAAGTCCAGAAAACCGGAGAGGTTGGTAGCTATTGGATTGCAGACCCCTGGTCCTATTCACCACAACTAACAGTAGCCGTGGGGGGTTCCTACGGTGCCCTAGACCCCTCGTTCACAGCCGGAGAACTAAATAAGCCTAAAGAAAGAAAGGAAAAGGGGGAGACAGGGCGCTTCCAATGCGTAGGTCTGTATGGAAAGTAAGTGTTAGGCTCACCTGATAGGGTTGTGAGAGTCACAACACCTATAATCGCATAAAACAGCTGCAGCAGTCTGCACGAGGTCCAAGGACTTGGTACAAAGAGAAGGCTGGTAGTGCAATAAGAGACTGCACTGCTGTGGTAGAATTTAAGGTATCTTTATTGCCAACGCGTTTCCTGAGCCAGTCCCAGCTCACTTCATCAGGGCATGTAACAGAAGTTCATTGCAGGGGTATATATACACATAAAAAAATAAAAAAAAGCGGAAGGCGCCAAGAATAGTGAGGTGACACGTCAGCATGGATACATATAAATGAATCATACAAAACAATAAAACTTTATTACAACCATATTAAAAACGATGTTTAAAATGCCATAAAAAGAGTGTTGGTATAAAAAACGTGATTAAAAAATAAAAAGACATGGGGGGGATCACGAGGTAAAAGATGGCTCTCGAGTCCTGGGGTGGATTAGAACTTGCCTTGGAGGATATAACTCATGGTATTTGTCCACTATGCTACATGTGAAACTGGAAAGTAAGGAGAAAATGGTTAAAATCATGTGTAAATAGCTAAAACTAGTCTCAAATATCTTTTTTCTAGGTGGAGAAAAGAGAAGAACAACAAGAAGAAACTCTCTGGAATAGGTGATATAAAAATGGTTCAAAATTGAGTGTTAAGACATAATAAAAATAAAAAAATAATAAAAAAAATAAATTCATGGGTAAAAAAAAATGCATAAATTTTTTTTTTTTTCTTTAAAAAACGAAGGTGATCATATAAAGGAATTGAAAGGATAAGATATTAAAACACAGGGTCAAAATTAAATCAATAAAAAAACATCATTGATGATATTAAGACCATTGGGCTCAATAGATTTGAGTTTGTAGATCCAGAAAACTTCCTTTCTGCATAGTGATTGAAACCTATTGGGGATGTGGTCTGGTATGTGATCAATGGGATAAATGGTGGCTTTACTGAAATCTCTGGAATGTGTGGTGTCAAAGTGTCATGAAAGTCCATGTTTTTGGAAGCCTATTTTGATATTGTGACGGTGTGAATTCATGCGACAATGTAGTGCGACCTACATACAATCTGGGACAAGGACAGGAAATGACATATATAACATGAGAGGAATGACAAGTGAGGTGGAATTTGAGGGGAAATTTTTCAAGTGTAATGGGGTGGACAAACACAGACGTGCAGTGTGAAATGGTATGACTGCAAGCACAATTAGGACGGTGACACTTCTAAATCCCTGGTGATGAAATGGTATGGGTAGTAGGCTTCTGGGGTAGAAGTCTACTTGGAGCCAGAATATTCTTTAATGACCTGGCCTTTCTGAAGGTGATAGCAGGTTTGTCTGGAAGGACCCCATTAAGTATCGGGTCCTTCTTAATGATGGGCCATAAATTTTTTAGAACATCTCTTATCCTGTTCTGTTGTGAACTGAATGTTGTAATAAAATTTGTTCTAAAGAGTTCAGCATCATCTTTCTTTTGTTTAGCCAGAGATTTGCTGTGGAGAATATTCTGGTTAAAATTTTTAAAAACATTATCACATGTAGAACTAATGAGTTTTTTGGGATACCTCTGAGCAAGGAACCTTTCCCTCAGGACCTCGGATTGTGTGTTAAAATCCTCATCATTAGTGCAGTTCTTTCTTATCCTTTGGAACTGATTGTGAGGAATATTAAAAAGCCATTTTTTGTAGTGTCCACTCTTAAAATGTACATAACTATTAGAATCCACCTCTTTAAAAAACGTTTTACTGCAAATCTTGGAATCCCTGATGAAAAATGTGATGTCTAAAAAATCCATGGACTGATTATTAACATGTGGGGTAAAAGTCAAGCCCCATGGATTATTCTGGATGGAATAATAATAATAATAATAAATTTTATTTTTATAGCGCCGACATATTCCGCAGCACTTTACATTTCAGAGGGGATTTGTACAGACAATAGACATTACAGCATAACAATAATCACATACAGTAGATTATAACAAATACCAAGAGGAGTGAGGGCCCTGCTCGCAAGCTTACAGTCTATGAGGAAAGAGGTAGACACAAAAGGTGGGTGGTAACAGTTGCCCTGATTGTATGGACCAGCCATAATGTTAAGTGTGTAACAGTACAGACACAGAGGGCTAATGGATGCATAAAGCATGTGGGAACATGATGCTGGGAACCTGGTTATGGTAAAACTTTTGGCTCTGCCACACAGGGATAGGTTAGGTTAATGTGTTGAGGCGATAGGCCAGTCTGAATAAATGCGTTTTCCGGGCACGCTTAAAATTGTGGGGATTGGGGACTAATCGTATTGACCTGGGAAGTGCATTCCAAAGAATTGGCGTGGCACGTGTAAAGTCTTGGAGACGGGAGTGGGAGGTTCTGACTATTGAGGATACTAACCTCAGGTCATCAGCAGAACGGAGGGCGCGGGTAGGGTGGTATACTGAAACAAGGGAGGAGATGTAGGGTGGTGCTGAGCCATGGAGGGCTTTGTGGGTGAGGGTAATAAGTTTATACTGAATTCTGGAGTGGATGGGTAGCCAGTGTAATGACTGGCACAAGGTAGAGGCATCGGTGTAACGATTGGTGAGGAATATGATCCTGGCTGCAGCATTCAAGACAGATTGGAGAGGGGAGAGTTTTGTAAGAGGGAGACCGATTAGAAGAGAGTTACAATAGTCGAGACGAGAATGAATAAGAGAAACAGTAAGAGTTTTTGCAGAGTCAAAAATAAGAAAAGGTCGAATTCTAGAAATGTTTTTGAGGTGCAGATGACAAGAGCGAGCCAGTGATCGAATGTGGGGGGCAAAGGAAAGCTCGGAATCAAGTATGACCCCAAGACAGCGGGCATGTTGCTGGGGAGTAATAGTGGAACCACAGACGGAAATGGCAATGTCGGGTGTAGGTACATTAGTAGCGGGAGGAAACACAAGGAGTTCAGTCTTTGACAGGTCCAGTTTCAGATATAGTGAGGACATGATATTAGACACAGCGTTTAGACAATCGCCAGTGTTTTCTAGATAGGCTGGCGTGATGTCAGGAGAAGAAGCGTATAATTGGGTGTCATCAGCATAGAGATGGTAATGGAAACCAAATCTACTGATTGTTTGACCAATAGGGGCAGTGTACAAGGAGAAGAGGAGGGGGCCTAGAACCGATCCTTGAGGAACCCCAACAGTAAGGGGAAGGTGAGAGGAGGAGGAACCGGCAAAAGAAACAGTAAAGGAGCGGTCGGAGAGATAGGAGGAGAACCAGGAGAGAACGGTGTCCTTGAGGCCAATGGAACGGAGCATAGTGAGGAGGAGCTGATGATCCACAGTGTCGAATGCTGCAGAGAGATCCAAGAGAATTAGCATGGAGTAATGACCATTTGATTTAGCTGTTAGCAGATCATTAGAGACTTTAGTGAGGGCAGTTTCAGTGGAGTGTAAAGAGTGGAAACCGGATTGGAGAGGGTCGAGAACAGAGTTTTCTGAGAGATAGCGGATAAGACGGGAGTGGACCAGGCGTTCCAGGAGTTTAGAGATGAAGGGAAGATTAGAGACAGGTCTATAGTTAGCGGCACAGTTTTGGTCGAGGGATGGTTTTTTAAGTAGTGGATGTATGATGGCATGCTTAAATGAGGAGGGAAAAATACCAGAAGAGAGAGAGAGGTTAAATATTTTAGTTAGGTGAGGGGTGACAGCAGGGGAAAGGGACTGGAGGAGATGTGACGGAAATGGGTCACTGGTGCAAGTAGTTGGGCGAGAAGATGCAAGGAGCCTGCTTACTTCTTCTTCTGTGACTGGTTCAAAATCAGAGAGTGAGTTAGATGCAGTGGGGGAGGGAGGACAGTGCATGGTATGAGGGGATTTGGAGATAATTTCCTGTCGGATCTGGTCAATTTTTTCTTTGAAGTAATTGGCCAGATCGTCAGCTCGGAGCTCCGTGGTTGGGGCCTGTACTCTTGGATTGAGTAGAGAATGAAAAGTGTCAAAGAGACGTTTCGGGTTATTGGACAGTGAGATGATGAGGGTGTTGAAATAGGTTTGTTTGGAGAGGTGAAGGGCAGTGTTGTATGTTCTAAGCATAAACTTAAAATGGATGAAATCTTCGTGTAGATTGGATTTTCTCCACAGACGTTCGGCGCACCTGGAGCACCGCTGCAGGAAACGTGTTTGCACCGTGTGCCAGGGTTGTCGCCGTCTGCGTTGTGGTGTTCTATTTATAGGGGGTGCAAATTCATCCAGGGCAGTTTGAAGTGTTTCATTGTAATGCTTCAATTAAGAATCAGGACATGAGAGGGAGGAGATAGGGGCCAATGAAGACTGCAAGTTCTTCAGAAGTTTCTGGGTGTTAATGGCCTGTATGTTTCTATAAGTCTGGACAGTGGGGGTGACCTGAGCAGCCTGGCAATTCTTTATAGAGAATGAAAGAAGATTGTGGTCAGAGAGCGGGAGAGGGGAGTTTGCAAAATCATCCACTGCACAAAGCCGAGAGAAGACCAAGTCGAGGGAGTTTCCGTCTTCATGCGTTGGAGAATTAGTAAGCTGCGAAAGGCCAAATGAGGAGGTTAGAGATAAAAGGTGAGTAGCAGATGGGGAGAGGGGAAGAGCAATGGGGATGTTGAAATCTCCCATGATGAGGGTAGGGATGTCACAGGAGAGAATTGTGGAAGCCAAGTGGCAAAATGATCCAGGAACTGATGGGAGGGGCCGGGAGGACGATACACCACCGCCACTCGCATGGAGAAGGGGGTGTAGAGTCTGACGGCATGGACCTCAAAAGAAGGGAACAAATAAGAGCACCCACATCTAAAACGTCATTGTCCCAGATTAAGAACAGGTCATCAATGTATCTTCTGTATAAAATGATGCCTTTATTAAAAGTCTCATTGGTGATAAAATTTTGTTCAAAGACCCCCATAAAAAGATTTGCATACGTAGGTGCTACTCGTGATCCCATAGCGGTCCCACGTGTCTGGTGATAAAATTCCCCCAGAAAAGTAAAAAAGTTATTATGCAAAATAAAATCCATCCCTTTGTAGATAAAAGCTTTTTGTGCAACAGATAAACGAATGTCTTATAAAAGGAACCTGTTAAAACATTCAAGACCCAACTCATGTTCAATGTTTGTATATAAAGCAGATACATCAAATGAAATAAAATAATAAGACTCTTTCCATAACACATCATGAACCAGATTAATCAATTCAGTGGAGTCCTTCAGGTGACTGGGTAACAAGAGAACATGATGTTGCATTATTCGGTCAATAAAAAAGGACAAGTTACTTGTAAGGGACCCTATGCCAGAAATTATGGGTCTACCTGGGGGGTTGGTTGTAGATTTATGCATTTTAGGAAGATGATAAATGAAGGGAGTGGATGGATTTTTATTGACCAGAAATTTCTTCTCTTGATCATTAATGGTTCCTTCAGTAAAAGCTTCATTGATTAAAAGGTTATAAGCAATGGTGGCAGAGGGGATGGGATTATGGGGGAGTTTTTCATAAAAATTGGTGTCAGATAAAATCCTGTAGGATTCCTGTACATAGTCTTTCCTGTCCTGTATTACAATACCACCGCCTTTATCAGCAGATTTGATGATAATATTGCAGTTTTTCTCAAGCTTAGTCAATGCTGCATGCTCCCTATTAGTAAGATTTTTGTTGATAGAGGTATGCTCCTTATCTAGATCTTTCAACTGGTCTAGAAGTAGATCAGATAAAGTTTCTAGTTGGTGGCCTTTACTTTCCACAGGGTAAAAGGTGGATTTGCCTTTCACATCCAAGTGGAAGGAGGAATCAGTAGAATTAACCCCATTAGTGGGAGGAAGAGATTTTTTTATCTCAAAGTGTCTGAGGATTGTGATTTTCCTGATGAATCTTTGGGTGTCCAAAAACAAAACAAATCCATCACTCCTGGACGTGGGGCAAAAAGACAAACCTTTATTCAGTAGACTGATTTCTTCAGAGGAAAGAACATGGGAGGAAAGGTTGAAGATATTAGATTTAGATTGTGTTAATGATCGTTTTTGCCTTTTTTTCTCAATTCCCTTTCCTCTGCATCCTCTAAAGGATTTTTTCGTTTTTGTTGGACCTTTTGAAAAAAATGGGTTATGTTGTTCTTTTTGGGTGTTTTCTGTGCAGGATTCAGTGCTGCAGGTAAAAAAGAGACAGCAACTGAAGATCCTGCAGTGGAGTTGTCTATTACAATTTTTTCAGGAATGGTAGAAGGTAAGGTCTCATTAGTGGGATGGATAGAGAGATCCAAGAGGTCTGGAGTGTCAGGAAAAACTTCAGGTTCCTGACAATCAAGGACTGTTAGAGCAGATGTGGTAGGGGTAGGAGAGGAACAGGGAGAAATAAAGAAGGGGAGTGGGAAGGAAGCAGATTTCCTTCTATCATTGATAAGGTTCACCACTTCAGTAGTGCTGGTTAGATCCATAGTTGGGAAAAAAACATTATTAGAGGCAGTTTCTTGAAAGGAACTAATATTTGCACTCATTAATTCAGATAGAGTGGGTTTGGAATTGGGAGCAGGTTTGGCATTTTAATTTAGTAGTGCAGGGGGTTCTCTGGATCTGTTCCTATGCTGAGGAACATTCCTCCCTCTGTTACTATTAGTGAATACCCTCCCAGAGCCTCTATCAGAGGGTCCCCTGTGTGAGGTGGGGTAGGAGTTTGGTTTTCTAAGCTGTCTTGGAGCTTGGGGGATGGTAGGGGAATCCCTATCATCCTCAGGATCTTCAGGTGGAGAGCAGGGATCCTCCCTGTCCCTATTGAGTTTTTTAGATTTCTTCAAAATAAGTTCATGTTCTAGTTTTAGAGCAGATGTAGAGATGCTAGAGTTGATCTTCCTGAATAAGGGATGACTGTCAAAATTCTGGAGTTGAGAATCTATTTCCAAAACATTCTGGGCAGCAGCCTCAGCTAAGAGAGCTCTTTTTTTGCATAAGCAGGCTAAAAGTCTCTGCATACAGTCTTTCACGACACTTTGACACCACACATTCCAGAGATTTCAGTAAAGCCACCATTTATCCCATTGATCACATACCAGACCACATCCCCAATAGGTTTCAATCACTATGCAGAAAGGAAGTTTTTTGGATCTACAAACTCAAATCTATTGAGCCCAATGGTCTTAATATCATCAATGATGTTTTTCAATGATTTTATTTTGACCCTGTGTTTTAATATCTTATATTAGTTCCTTTCAAGAAACTGCCTCTAATAATGTTTTTTTCCCAACTATGGATCTAACCAGCACTACTGAAGTGGTGAACCTTATCAATGATAGAAGGAAATCTGCTTCCTTCCCACTCCCCTTCTTTAATTCTCCCTGTTCCTCTCCTACCCCTACCACATCTGCTCTAACAGTCCTTGATTGTCAGGAACCTGAAGTTTTTCCTGACACTCCAGACCTCTTGGATCTCTCTATCCATCCCACTAATGAGACCTTACCTTCTACCATTCCTGAAAAAATTGTAATAGACAACTCCACTGCAGGATCTTCAGTTGCTGTCTCTTTTTTACCTGCAGCACTGAATCCTGCACAGAAAACACCCAAAAAGAACAACATAACCCATTTTTTTCAAAAGGTCCAACAAAAACGAAAAAATCCTTTAGAGGATGCAGAGGAAATTGAATTGAGAAAAAAAAGGCAAAAACGATCATTAACTCTATCTAAATCTAATATCTTCAACCTTTCCTCCCATGTTCTTTCCTCTGAAGAAATCAGTCGACTGAATAAAGGTTTGTCTTTTTGCCCCACGTCCAGGAGTGATGGATTTGATTTGTTTTTGGACACCCAAATATTTATCAGGAAAATCACACTCCTCAGACACTTTGAGATAAAAAAAATCTCTTCCTCCCACTAATGGGGTTAATTCTACTGATTCCTCCTTCCACTTGGATGTGAAAGGCAAATCCACCTTTTACCCTGTGGAAAGTAAAGGCCACCATCTAGAAACTTTATCTGATCTACTTCTAGACCAGTTGAAAGATCTAGATAAGGAGCATACCTCTATCAACAAAAATCTTACTAATAGGGAGCATGCAGCATTGACTAAGCTTGAGAAAAACTGCAATATTATCATCAAATCTGCTGATAAAGGCGGTGGTATTGTAATACAGGACAGGAAAGACTATGTACAGGAATCCTACAGGATTTTATCTGACACCAATTTTTATGAAAAACTCCCCCATAATCCCATCCCCTCTGCCACCATTGCTTATAACCTTTTAATCAATGAAGCTTTTACTGAAGGAACCATCAATGATCAAGAGAAGAAATTTCTGGTCAATAAAAATCCATCCACTCCCTTCATTTATCATCTTCCTAAAATACATAAATCTACAACCAACCCCCCAGGTAGACCCATAATTTCTGACATAGGGTCCCTTACAAGTAACTTGTCCTTTTTTATTGACCGAATAATGCAACATCATGTTCTCTTGTTACCCAGCCACCTGAAGGACTCCTCTGAATTGATTAATCTGGTTCATGATGTGTTATGGAAAGAGTCTTATTATTTTATTTTATTTGATGTATCTGCTTTATATACAAACATTGAACATGAGTTGGGTCTTGAATGTTTTAACAGGTTCCTTTTATCAGACATTCGTTTATCTGTTGCACAAAAAGCTTTTATCTACAAAGGGATGGATTTTATTTTGCATAATAACTTTTTTACTTTTCTGGGGGAATTTTATCACCAGACTCGTGGGACCGCTATGGGATCACGAGTAGCACCTACGTATGCAAATCTTTTTATGGGGGTCTTTGAACAAAATTTTATCACCAATGAGACTTTTAATAAAGGCATCATTTTATACAGAAGATACATTGATGACCTGTTCTTAATCTGGAACAATGACGTTTTAGATGTGGGTGCTCTTATTTGTTCCATCCAGAATAATCCATGGGGCTTGACTTTTACCCTACCTGTTAATAATCAGTCCATGGATTTTTTAGACATCACATTTTTCATCAGGGATTCCAAGATTTGCAGTAAAACGTTTTTTAAAGAGGTGGATTCTAATAGTTATGTACATTTTAAGAGTGGACACTACAAAAAATGGCTTTTTAATATTCCTCACAATCAGTTCCAAAGGATAAGAAAGAACTGCACTAATGATGAGGATTTTAACACACAATCCGAGGTCCTGAGGGAAAGGTTCCTTGCTCAGAGGTATCCCAAAAAACACATTAGTTCTACATGTGATGTTTATAAAAATTTTAACCAGAATATTCTCCTCAGCAAATCTCTGGCTAAACAAAAGAAAGATGATGCTGAACTCTTTAGAACAAATTTTATTACAACATTCAGTTCACAACAGAACAGGATAAGAGATGTTCTAAATAATTTATGGCCCATCATTATGAAGGACCCGATACTTAATGGGGTCCTTCCAGACAAACCTGCTATCACCTTCCGAAAGGCCAGGTCATTAAAGAATATTCTGGCTCCAAGTAGACTTCTACCCCAGAAGCCTACTACCCATACCATTTCATCACCAGGGATTTAGAAGTGTCACCGTCTTAATTGTGCTTGATGTCATACCATTTCACACTGCACGTCTGTGTTTGTCCACCCCATTACACTTGAAAAATTTCCCCTCAAATTCCACCTCACTTGTCATTCCTCTCATGTTATATATGTCATTTCCTGTCCTTGTCCCAGATTGTATGTAGGTCGCACTACATTGTCGCATGAATTCACACCGTCACAATATCAAAATAGGCTTCCAAAAACATGGACTTTCACGACACTTTGACACCACACATTCCAGAGATTTCAGTAAAGCCACCATTTATCCCACTGATCACATACCAGACCACATCCCCAATAGGTTTCAATCACTATGCAGAAAGGAAGTTTTTTGGATCTACAAACTCAAATCTATTGAGCCCAATGGTCTTAATATCATCAATGATGTTTTTTATTGATTTTATTTTGACCCTGTGTTTTAATATCTTATCCTTTCAATTCCTTTATATGATCATCTTCGTTTTTTAAAGGGAAAAAAAAATTTATGCATTTTTTTTTTTACCCATGAATTTTTTTTTTAAATTTTTAAATTTTTTTTTTACATTTTTATTTTTATTATGTCTTAACAATTAATTTTTAACCATTTTTATATCACCTATTCCAGAGAGTTTCTTCTTGTTGTTCTTCTCTTTTCTCCACCTAGAAAAAAGATATTTGAGACTAGTTTTAGCTATTTACACATGATTTTAACCATTTTCTCCTTACTTTCCAGTTTCACATGTAGCATAGTGGACTAATACCATGAGTTATATCCTCTGAGGCAAGTTCTAATCCACCCCAGGACTCGAAAGCCATCTTTTACCTCGTGATCCCCCCATGTCTTTTTATTTTTTAATCACGTTTATTATACCAACACTCTTTTTATGGCATTTTAAACATCGTTTTTAATATGGTTGTAATAAAGTTTTATTGTTTTGTATGATTCATTTATATGTATCCATGCTGACGTGTCACCTCACTATTCTTGGCGCCTCCCCCTTTTTTTTATTTTTTTATGTGTATATATACCCCTGCAATGAACTTCTGTAACATGCCCTGATGAAGTGAGCTGGGACTGGCTCAGGAAACGCGTTGGCAATAAAGATACCTTGAATTCTACCACAGCAGCGCAGTCTCTTATTGCACTACCAGCCTTCTCTTTTTAAAGAAAGAAAGGGGAAGTCTAAACTGCCCCAGAGCAGACCCCAAAGCAATAGACAGCCCCCAACATGTATTGTCGGTGAAAAGCAGATGAAAACACAAACACAGACAGAAAGACAGGTTGAGCAAACGATGGGGCCCAACTAACTAAATAGGAAAGGACAGAAAAGATGCTGGCTGCAATCCGCAAAAAACCCTACCAAAAATGTCCCAACCATCTGATAGGGAAAAAGGCCCTGAAGTCTCTAGACTTCAAAATCACTATATCAGCACTCAGGTATATTCTGAAAACAGAGCAAAGAGATAAACTGATCAGAGACAAAAATGGAGCAGGCTGAACACAAAACAAGAAGCAAACAGACAAAATCTCATGGAAAATAAGAGAGCAAAAACTTAGCTTTCAGTAGACAGGACTAACTGGTTGCAAGAGCTCAGAGCAGAAAGGATCACCAGCACCCCAGTAGGGCGTCGGCTGCCTTATATCCACTCAGTGATTCCGGGTGTCCAATCAGGCTCCACCTGTTCAGATGACAGGTTCTTCTCAACCCAATCAATTTCACTACCTCTCTTCACCAGCAGTGGGAGTTCATCAGACCTCAACGGTGAAGGGGAAAATGAACTCACAACAGTGTATAAAGGGCAATAAATAACAAGATCAAGGCATTTAGGAAGCTAAAACAAGAAGGCAATGAAGAAGCATTAAAAAGTTATAGAGAAAAAAATAAAATGTGTAAAAAACAAATACATTTAGCAAAAGTGGAAACTGAGAGACTCATTGCTAAGGAAAGTAAAATAAACCCCAAACTATTCTTTAATTATATAAACAGTAAAAAGATTAAAATTGATGGTGTCGGCCCTTTAAAGAACAATGAGGGTGAAATCATAGAGAGCGAGGTGGGAAAAGCAAATGTTTTAAATACTTTTTTCTCAACAGTGTTCACACAGGCAAAGGATTTGCCAGGGGAAATGCAGAGTGATAATGTAAACTCCCCATTAAGTATTACCTGCCTAACCCAGGAAGAAGTGCAGAACCGCCTTAGTAAGATTAAAATTGACAAATCACCAGGCCCTGATGGCATTCACCCTCGGGTATTAAGTGAGTTAAGTAATGTGATAGACAGGCCTCTATTCCTTATATTTAAAGACTCTATAGAAACAGGGTCTGTTCCTTTTGATTGCCGGCAAGCAAATGTGGTGCCAATATTCAAAAAGGGGCGTAAAAGGGAACCTGGAAACTATAGGCCGGTAAGCTTAACATCTGTTGTGGGTAAAATTTTTGAAGGGTTTCTAAGGGATACCATTATGGAATATCTCAATGTTAATAAATGTTTAACTCCATATCAACATGAATTTATGAAGGATCGCTCCTGTCAAACTAACCTGATCAGCTTCTATGAGGATGTAAGCTCTCAAATGGACCAAGGAGAATCATTGGATGTCATTTATCTCGACTTCTCTAAAGCATTTGACACTGTCCCACATAAAAGATTGGTAAGTAAGATGATAAAGCTTGGGCTAGGGGAAAATGTGTGTAGATGGGTAGGTAGCTGGCTTAGTGATAGAAAACAAAGGCAAGCCCGGACGCCTGCCCCAAAGGGGCTACAGGGAGGGCGCACATGACTAAGGAGGGATGCTAGGCCTGAGGGTTAGTGAAGGGTAAGGTGTAGTGCTTTTGTGTTTGTGGGGAAGGTGTGGGTTGGAGCTATGGGGCTTATGGTGCAATGTGAGTTGGCAGGGAGTGGTCAGTAGTGCTTGTGGGGAAGGTGTGGGTTGGAGCTATGGGGCTTATTGTGCAATGTGAGTTGGCAGGGAGTGGTCAGTAGTGGGATGGATATATAGGGCAGAACTGTGGGGGGATGGTCATTCCTTACCTTGCAGACGTCCGGAATCGTCAGCTCCTCACATCTGGGACTTCAGTTTGAATCTTTGGATCCAGAAGATGGAATACCTTGTGGCACAGATGAAGAGGATGATGGAGCAGCGCGGCCAGCAGTGGATGAAGGAACAGCTGCAGCGATGGTCTGGTGATGGCGACGGCGGAGAAGATGGGACCCCTCTGCCTCCGAAGCGGCAGAGACGATCACGGCCTCCTGAGCACCTCAGCCCGGAGTTGTTTGCAGCGGAGGATGAGCCCCATTAGCAGACCTGTTGCAGAAGACATCGCGGGGCCGGAGCCAGAAGTCGAGAAGCAGGCAGCAAGGTAACGGGGCGGTGAGTGACGTGGCCGGCCTCCCCTCCATTTCGGATCGCGTCACACAGTGGTGACGCGCACGTCGCGGCCACGTTACCCGGCGTGGTCACCAGACCCGGCGCGGTCATCAGCATCGGTGGATGGCGGTGACGTGACGCAGCAAGGAGCCCGGTGGCGAGGTGGTGTGTGACTTTACCGGCCTCATTTCCTTTCTCGCGGCGCTGGGGGGAAGCGGGCGGTGGCTCGGTCATGTGGCCACCCTTCAGCTGCCAGGGGCCACAGGTCATGTGGTCCGGCGTCGCGTTCCCCCGGCGTTGGGTGCCAGATTCAGGAGGTGTTGCCTGCGGCTGGAGCGCCAACCTCCCCCCCCTGTTTGAGGCTCCGAGCCAGTGACTTTTTGCCATGCGTTCCCGGACGGACAGTCGGTCTGGGCGCTGGCGCTGTGGCCCAGGAGGGCTGCAGTCGGCGTAGATCCATGGAGAAGATCGCAGTTGCGGTGCTCGGCGCGGAGGACACGTGACGGCTGTTCCGTGGGGTTCCGCGGAGTCAGCCTAGTAAGTAAGGCTCACTTAAACCTTTATTAATGTCTAGATTATATTGGTTGGGAAGGGTGTTGCTACGTATGGTTTCGGGTGTTTGTCTGGGGGGTTCGGAAAGATGCGCGGCTGGTCCATGTGGACAGCGTTCGAATCTGTGAGGGAATGGTTGCTTTGTGGTCCAGGAGGCTGTTTTGTGCACTTCATGAGTGTAGGGAGGTATTTTTTTAATTTCTTGCTAGTTTGCTTTTATGATAGTGGGTATATCTATAGGTGACGACATCATTTTATTTCGGTTAGTATAATTGTGCTTGCATTCTCTGGGTGTTTGTGTATGACTGGTGGTGATTCCATGGCGTTTTGTGAGTAATTCAGGTGGTGATACAGATATTGGCAGAGCGGTGGTGGATAGCCATATCCATGCCAGTTTTATGGTTTATTGTTATAGGCATGGGGTCTTTGGGCTGGAGGATTATCGCCGCGCCAAGTATTTGATAAGGGTTTGATGGTAGTTCACTGATGTGGTGAGCTGTTTTATCGCCACGCCTAGTATTTGATAAGGGTTGATGTTAGTTCACTGATGTGGTGAGCAGTTTTATCGCCGCGCCTAGTATTTGATAAGGGTTGATGTTAGTTCATTGATGTGGTGAGCAGTTTTATCGCCACGCCTAGTATTTGATAAGAGTTTGATGGTAGATCACTGATGTGGTGAGCAGTTTTATCGCCGCGCCTAGTATTTGATAAGGGCTTGATGGTAGTTCACTGATGTGGTGAGCAGTTTTATCGCCGCGCCTAGTATTTGATAAGGGTTGGATGGCAGTTCACTGACATGGTGATCTGTTTGGGTAGTGCATCGGGCGGCTTAATCTTTCACGTTACAGTGGGGTGTGTTCTATTGCTGGTCAGAAGTGAGGGGGTAGGTGGTCGAGTTTTCATTAGGGTGTGTTTTATTTTTATGCCGGGTTCGTTTCTCCAATAGGAGCTTTGAGTGTACTAAGGGTTTTCATGTTCACTAGGGGCATTTTGGTTTTTGTTGCGGCAGACGTTCTGGTGAGGTCGAGATGCTTGGGACGGCAGATCTTTCGGGAACCTGCCTTTCTGGCAGCAATAGATGACATTTCCCCCGGGGGGCTTGGAGTTGACCTTTTACCGGATTTGTTTTCCTGGTTAATTTCTGGGGGTACGTAGATATGGCGTGGAGCTGGGGTTATGGTTGGTCAATGTCCGGTTGTTGAGGTCCGTGGTTTGGTTTCTGTGTGGTAGTCGGGGATTATCTGGTATTAGGGATGGTGCAGTGCTTATTTTCTGTTCATGGTCCAACCTGAGACTACTATTTGGTATTAGGGAAGGTGGTGTGCTTATTTCTGTTCATGGTCCAACCCTTGACTACTTTGGTTTTTCTTCATGCTCAGGGCGTTGTTGCGGTTATCATGTGTTTGGATAAGTCAAAGTGTTTGATTCACCTGGGGCCCTATGTCTAAGTCAGGTTAGGTTAACGAGTACATCGTGTCAGGTCGGGGGTCGTTATTAGGTTCCCGTGTATATCGCGCTGCTGTTTTGGGGGGTTGATTTTGGTTATTGAATACGTGGGGCTACGATCCACTGGGGGTTGTTGCATGATCTGCAGTCATATGGCGTTCTTACGGTAATTTGCTGTTCGTGGCTGCCCTGGGGCAGTTTTAACAACTTTTGTACGTAAGGACTGGTGGGTTCTCACTGCGGTTCTTTAGGGTTGCCGATTGAGCTTTTGGCAGACTGTATCGGGTGGTATTTGTTACAGCTGTTGATTGCAGCTACGTAGGAGTTTATTATACAGAGTGGATAGTTTTTCGTTACAATGGGCTAGGAGGTTTATTGTGGGTGCAGCTGGTCCTGCTTTGCCTGCTGGGTATACAGCTCTCCTTAGAGTCTTTTCTTTTTGGGTGCCCCCGGACGGGGGGGCCAGGGTGAAGTGTTGCGCAAGGATGATGCAACATTTGAGTTGGGTAACCCAGCGTGTGCTTTACTGGTCTCGGGGGTCCTGGTTGGTGAACGGTTTGTTTATCCAGCGGGTGTTGTTCCATTTGTCAGGAATTCTGTATAGAGCATGAGGCAGGACATGTTGTTTCGATGGCCGTGTGAATGGTCTCCCGCGTGGGTGTAGCCCGTCCGGCAATACATGGCTATGTCATTTATTCCGTTATGCGCACTTGTCAGGACCGGCTGGTATTATGGGGACACGGTTGTGGTGCAGCGCTGCTGCGGGGGAGGTGTACTTTAGGTAGTGGGTGAGCAGGTTGCAGCTATAACATTACTTTCATTAATGTCGGGCTGGTGGTACGCTGTGGCAGGGGAAGCTAGTGCGATGTGCATTGACTTTTAATGATTCTAAGGACCTGGTAATCGTCTGGGGCTGTGCTCCGTTTGGGGGTGCTTTTTGCGGTGCTTTAAGGCTGAGTGGTGGACAAGCATCGGGCACCGGTGAGTGCAATGTTTTGACGGATGGCCCGGATTTATGGTGTCTGGGGTTTTCGGGGACGTGATGTGTGTCTGAGTTTTCCTGGACTTCAGGTGGTGTGGAGTTGCTTTTCTTTCATTTGTGAGTAGTGTCGAATCCGCAGTTCAGCGGGGAATGGGTGCGGAGTACATCTCACTTTTGGTAAGAGGGTGGCAACAATAGTGTTGTGATTCTGGGTTCGAAGTGCACGGGTGATGCACACAATTAATTTGTTCCGGGTCGTGGTGATTACGGGGTGGATTGGTTTATGTTTTATAGTTGGGTGGATATTTTAAGATAGATGCTATCATGCAGGGTTGACGGGACCAACAGCGTTTTGGAACTGCACGTGTGTGGTGGAGACTTGGTCGCTGGGGCGTCAAGGAGTTTGATCTGAGACATCGGGCCTGAATGCTCCTGCCTGGGAGCCATGCTCGTGTTGTTGTTCATGACTATATAGTGGGGCACGTTTTTCAAGAATCTGTCGGAGGTTGGGGAACCAGTGTAGGTTCTGTTGTTACGTCTATAATGGTTGGCTTTGATTATTATCAGGTGGAGTGCAATTTTCTGCCTGGGAGCCGTGCTCATGTTGGTGTCCATAGGGGCTCCTGTTTGGAATGACTACATAGTGGGTTTTACTGGGCACATTTTCAAGAATCTATCGGAGGTTTGGGGAACCAATGTACGTTCTTTTGTTCACGGCAATAATGGTTGGCTTTGATTAATTATTAGGTGAAGTATAATTTTCGGAGGCGCCTGCAATGTTGCGGTCTCAACGAGGCAGAGGCGGCGGCTCAGGTTGGGGACTGGTCGCGCAGGTGGTGCATAGGATTGGACGATGCGGTTGGCTAGTTGCAGGTCTTGGGTGTGGCTGACCTTGTTGTACTGGTATTTTGGTGTAGGTTGGCATTGTGAGGTCTAATGGGGATCAGTTTTGATCGATTGGTCTTGGTTAGTGTTGAGCATTCCGATACCGCAAGTATCGGGTATCGGCCGATACTTGCTGTATCGGAATTCCGATACCGACTTCCGATATTTTTTCAATATCGGAATTCGGCATCGGAATCGGAAGTTCAGTTGATTGACAGCCTGACGTCATCATGATGCGCGGTGTGTGCGCATCATGATGCGCCGTCATTTCGGGCCTTCCGGGGGTCTCTGCCGGCCTGCCGGGGGGCTGTGCCGGCCTGCCGGGGGGCTGTGTGGACTGCCCGGGGTCTGTACCGGCCTGCCGGGGGGCTGTGCCGGCCTGCCGGTGGTCTGTGCACCCTGTGGCGGTCTGTACCGGCCTGCCGGGGGGCTGTGCCGGCCTGCTGGTGGTCTGTGCACCCTGTGGGGGTCTGTACCGGCCTGCCGGGGGGCTGTGCCGGCCTGCCGGTGGTCTGTGCACCCTGTGGGGGTCTGTACCGGCCTGCCGGGGGGCTGTGCCGGCCTGCCGGTGATCTGTGCTGATGTCCGGGGGTCTGTGCAAGCATCGTCCGATGGGACTACAAGTCCCATCTGGCGATGCCTGCTACCATGACAGTGATTGACACATTAGCCAATGATGGGACAGTAGTAGTCCCATCATCCGGCTAATGTGTTAAATGTTAAAAAAAAAAAATACTACATACATACTACATGCATGCTACATACATACTACATGCTACATACATACTACATATATACTACATACATACTACATACATGCTACATACATGCTACATACATGCTGCATGCTACATACATACTACATACATACTACATACATACTACATGCATGCTACATGCATGCTACATACATACATGCATGCTACATACATACTACATGCATGCTACATACATACTACATGCATGCTACATACATACTACATGCTACATACATACCACATACATACTACATACATACTACATACTACATATATACTACATGCATGCTACATACATACTACATGCTACATACATACCACATACATGCTACATACATACTACATATATACTACATACATACTACATACATACTACATACATACTACATGCATACTACATACATACTACATGCATGCTACATACATACTACATGCATGCTACATACATACTACATGCTACATACATACCACATACATACTACATACATACTACATACTACATATATACTACATGCATGCTACATACATACTACATGCTACATACATACTACATATATACTACATACATACTACATACATACTACATGCATACTACATGCATACTACATGCATACTACATGCATGCTACATACATACTACATGCTACATACATACCACATACATACTACATACATACTACATACATACTACATGCTACATACATACTACATATATACTACATGCATGCTACATACATACTACATGCTACATACATACCACATACATACTACATACATGCTACATACATACTACATATATACTACATGCATGCTACATACATACTACATATATACTACATGCATGCTACATACATACTGCATGCTACATGCATGCTACATACATACTACATACATACTACATGCTACATACATACCACATATATACTACATACATACAATACATTCATACAATACATACATAGACATACAGTACATATAACATAGAGTAACATACTTACCAATACTTGTCACATTGTTCCCCGAAGCCATTGTCTTTTACGGAATAAATATTAACATAACAAACCACAAAAATACTCACCCACGATCCGAAGCAGTCCACGAGTGTGTCCCACGACGATCTTGGGTAGAGAACGGCAGCATCAGATGATGCTGCCGTTCTCTACGGGCTGCAGGAATCCAATGACGGAAGGTAGGTATCCTTCCGCACTGTATTCCTCCGCCAATTAAAAAAAAAAAGTCCCTAGTCTCACTTTATGCCATTGCTGTTCCCACACAGCAATGGCATAAAGTGAGACTAGGGACTTTTTTTTTTTTAAGTGGCGGAGGAATACAGTGCGGAAGGATACCTACCTTCCATCATTGGATTCCTGCAGCCCGTAGAGAACGGCAGCATCATCTGATGCTGCAGTTCTCTACCCAAGATCGTCGTGGGACACACTCGTGGACTGCTTCGGATCGTGGGTGAGTATTTTTGTGGTTTGTTATGTTAATATTTATTCCGGAAAAGACAATGGCTTCGGGGAACAATGTGACAAGTATTGGTAAGTATGTTACTCTATGTTATATGTACTGTATGTCTATGTATGTATTGTATGAATGTATTGTATGTATGTAGTATATATGTGGTATGTATGTAGCATGTAGTATGTATGTAGTATGTATGTAGCATGCATGTAGCATGCAGTATGTATGTAGCATGCATGTAGTATATATGTAGTATGTATGTAGCATGCATGTAGTATATATGTATGAATGTATGTAGCATGTAGTATGTATGTAGTATGTATGTGGTATGTATGTAGCATGTAGTATGTATGTAGTATGTATGTAGCATGCATGTAGTATGTATGTAGTATGTATGTAGCATGCATGTAGCATGCAGTATGTATGTAGCATGCATGTAGTATATATGTAGTATGTATGTAGCATGCATGTAGTATATATGTATGAATGTATGTAGCATGTAGTATGTATGTAGTATGTATGTGGTATGTATGTAGCATGTAGTATGTATGTAGTATGTATGTAGCATGCATGTAGTATGTATGTAGTATGTATGTAGTATATATGTAGTATGTATGTAGCATGTAGTATGTATGTAGCATGCATGTAGTATATATGTAGTATATATGTAGCATGTAGCATGTATGTAGTATGTATGTGGTATGTATGTAGCATGTAGTATGTATGTAGCATGCATGTAGTATATATGTAGTATGTATGTAGCATGTAGTATGTATGTAGTATATATGTAGTATATATGTAGTATGTATGTAGCATGTAGTATGTATGTAGCATGCATGTAGTATATATGTAGTATATATGTAGCATGTAGCATGTATGTAGTATGTATGTGGTATGTATGTAGCATGTAGTATGTATGTAGCATGCATGTAGTATATACGTAGTATGTATGTAGCATGTAGTATGTATGTAGCATGCATGTAGTATATATGTAGTATGTATGTAGCATGTAGTATGTATGTAGCATGCATGTAGTATGTAGCATGTAGTATGTATGTAGCATGCATGTAGTATATATGTAGTATGTAGCATGTAGTATGTATGTAGCATGCATGTAGCATGTACTATGTATGTAGCATGCATGTAGTATATATGTGTTATGTATGTAGCATGTAGCATGCATGTAGTATGTATGTAGTATGTATGTAGTATATATGTGGTATGTATGTAGCATGTAGTATGTATGTAGCATGTAGTATGTATGTAGCATGCATGTAGTATATATGTAGTATGTATGTAGTATATATGTAGTATGTATGTTGCATGTAGTATTTATGTAGTATGAATGTAGCATGTATGTAGTATATATGTAGTATGTATGTAGTATATATGTAGTATGTATGTAGTATATATGTAGTATGTATGTTGCATGTAGTATATATGTAGTATGTATGTAGCATGCATGTAGTATATATGTAGTATGTATGTAGTATATATGTAGTATGTATGTTGCATGTAGTATTTATGTAGTATGAATGTAGCATGTATGTAGTATGTAGTATGAATGTAGCATGTATGTAGTATGCATGTTGTATGTATGTAGCATGTAATTTTTTTTTTTTTTTTTTTTACATTCAACACATTAGCCAGATGATAGGACTATTACTGTCCCATCATTGGCTAATGTGTCAATCACTGTCATGGTAGCAGGCATCGCCCGATGGGACTTGTAGTCCCATCGGACGATGCCTGCACAGACCACCGGCAGGCCGGCACAGCCCCCCGGCAGGCCGGCACAGCCCCCCGGCAGGCCGGCACAGCCCCCCGGAGCCTGCACAGACCACCGGCAGGCCGGCACAGCCCCCCGGCAGGCCGGCACAGCCCCCCGGAGCCTGCACAGACCACCGGCAGGCCGGCACAGCCCCCCGGAGCCTGCACAGCCCCCCGGCAGGCCGGCACAGCCCCCCGGCAGGCCGGCACAGCCCCCCGGGAGGCCGGCACAGCCCACCGGAGCCTGCACAGACCACCGGCAGGCCGGCACAGACCCCCGGCAGGCCGGCACAGACCACCGGAGCCTGCACAGACCCCCTGGCAGGCCGGCACAGCCCCCCGAAAGGCCCGTACAGACCCCAGAGAGGCTGTACAAGGGCAGGAAAGGGTTTTTCTTATTCCGATACCGGAAGTCCCATAGACTTGAATGGGACTTCCGGTATCGGAATCGGCGATACCGATACTTTTTTTAAAGATCGGCCGATACCATCCGATACGATACTTTGAAGTATCGGACGGTATCGCTCAACTCTAGTCTTGGTACAGAAACATTGGTTACTCGAGCCGCAGAGTCGGCTCGGGTTGGGTTTTTGGTGGTGGTACTCGCACGTACAAGGTGTCATACGTGCTCATGGTGGCGGAAAGGAGGGGGGTATTTGAAGTTGGTGGATTGCACAAAGAGCGGGGGGGTGAACCCAGTGCAGAAGCGGGTTACCCCTGGTGGTGCAATGGTATACTTGGTTAAGGTGGGTCCCAGCTGTGCTGGGTCACAGCGGGACATGTTAACGTGGGACCCTGCTGTGCTCGGTCACAGCGGGGCATGTTAACGTGGGTCCCTGCTGGGCTGGGTCCCAGCAGGACATTGGTTGGGCAACACTCGGCTGGGTGTCCTCGAGCCGGTGTGGTGCGGCTGAGGGCACGTGGTGGAGCTGGTGTTGCAATCATGTACAATGGACTCTTCATTTACCCCCCCTCCTTTTGCTGGTTGTTATGTTTATGGAATATTTCTACGTTTATGGATAAAATGTTATTGCTTGTTTGGTGTTAATAAACTGGGCTGCTGTGGCCTTTTACATCCAATGTCACGCAGTCGTGTCTTATTTAAGTTAAGAAGGGGTAAGTGTGGGTTTTGGGAGGGGTCATTACAGTGAAGCCGTCAGTCAGACTTTCCTAAGTCAAGAGTGGTTATTAATGGTGCATACTCAGATTGGGCCAGGGTTACTAGTGGGGTACCACAGGGTTCTGTATTGGGCCCCCTACTATTTAATATATTTATTAATGATCTAGTTGATGGCTTGCACAGTAAAATATCAGTATTTGCAGATAATACAAAACTATGTAAGGTAGTTAACACAAAGGAGGACAGTTTGCAACTACTGACAGATTTGAGTAAATTGGAGAATTGGACTGAAAAATGGCAAATGAGGTTTAACACAGATAAGTGTATGGTTATGCACATGGGAAGAAGAAACAGATGCTATAATTACTTACTAAATGGGAAACTGCTGGGGAAATCAGACATGGAAAAAGACTTAGGCATCTTAGTCAATAAGAAGCTAAATTGGAGTGCCCAGTGTCAGTCAGCTGCCACCAAAGCAAATAGGGTCATGGGATGCATTAGAAGAGGTCTGGGGACACGAGATGAAAACATAATTCTCCCTCTGTACAAATCACTCGTCAGACCACACTTGGAGTATTGTGTGCAATTTTGGATGCCGGTGCTCAAGAAAGACATTACTGAACTTGAAAGGGTTCAAAGGCGGGCTACTAAAATGATAAATGGAGTTGGTTCACTACAATACCCAGAAAGGTTATCAAAATTAGGTCTATTTACTCTAGAAAAGAGAAGACTTAGGGGAGACTTAATATATATGTACAAGCATATCAGAGGGCAATACAGAGATCTCTCCAATGAACTGTTTGTACCAAGGACTGCGACAAGAACAAGGGGGCATTCTCTTCGTTTGGAGGAAAGACAATTTCTGCACCAGCATAGAAGAGGGTTCTTCATGGTAAGAGCAGTGAGGCTCTGGAATTCTCTTCCTGAGGAAGTGGTGATGGCCAACTCACTGAATGAATTTAAGAAAGGAATGGATGCTTTTCTTGTGAGTAACAGTATAGAAGGTTACGAATAACATAATATTATAGGTAGATGGTTGACCCAGCTTAGGGGAAGGAATTTTTTTCCCTATGGAGAAAATTGGCTTCTACTCTGTGGGTTTTTTGCCTTCCCCAGGATCAACAATGCAGAACAGCTGCACTAAAAATAGGCTGAACTAGATGGACATAAGGTCTTCCTTCAGCCTTCAAAACTATGTTACTATGTGGAAGACTGTCTGGTGCTGCCAAGCCTGCTGGAAGCATTATCTGCTGTCCAACTGACCACCTGTTCACACTGCTCTGGCTTCAGAAGTGGTGTACCGTGTCTCCCTGCAAAGCAGAAGAGGAACCTATGTGTCGTGGGTGGGCTTGTTTCTTGTGCTCCAGCAACATGCGTAGTCGCGCCTGTGTCATGTCCTTGGCATCTGCTTTCCCCATTATCAGTACTTCCACTTCCTCCATCCCTTAACATTCGCCTTACGCATTTTGTAATTGCTAGGTCTCTTGAACCAAGTTTATTTTTAATAAGAGAAAAAAATTGATCACCTACAGCAAAGTGATTTTTGTGAGTTTACTCCACTGTAATGTAACAGAAAGAGCCCAAAAGTGTATGGATGACAATAGAATTCAATCCAGAAAAATGTTGCAATGCTTTTTCTCAGTTTTAGAGAGCTCAGGAATGTTCACTGACCACGTAAAACTCTATGGTTGAAAAACGTAAGCCTAAAAATATTTTAAAAGCTTTTTATCAGTTTTAAAGATCAAAAAATTGTTCACAGACCATGCAACACTGTAAGACTGAGAAATGGAAGCCTACAAACATTTCAAACATTTTAAAAGCTTTTGTTCACTTTTAGAGATCACTGAAACGTTCAGAGACCACACAACACTATATGGCTGAGAAATGGAAGCCTACAAAATTTGAAAAGCTTTTTCTCAGTTTTGGAGATCATAGAGATGTATTTCACACTATCAAATAGTGTATGGCTGAGAAATGTAGCCCAGGAAAATGTTCAAAGATTTTTGGGTGTGTTATACAGCACAAAAAAGGACCTCAAAGCACATAATACTTGATGGATCAATATAGTTTCCTTTTTCAGTCCCCACACAAACCCTGCCGCCACAGCTGTTTGAAAAAGTGCTTACCCCCCTTCCTGAATTCCTATTATTTTGCATGTTTGTCACACTTAAAAGTTTCAGATCACCACACAATTTTAAATAGGAAAAAATAATTTACATATTAGACAAAGATAACACAAGTAAACACGAAATGCAGTTTTTAAATGGAGGTCTTTATTATTAAGGGAAAAATAAATCCAAACCTACAGGGCCCTGTGTGAAAAAGTGATCGCCCCCTAAACCTAGCAACAGGTTGGGTCACCCTTAGCAGCAACAACTGCAATCAAGTGTTTCTGATAACTGGCAATGAGTCTTTTACAATGCTCTGGAGGAAATTTGGCCCACTCATCTGTGCAGAATTATTGTAATTCAGGCACACTGGAGGGTTTCCGAACACGAACTGTCTTAAAAGGTCATGCCACAGCATCTCAATCAGATTAAGGTCAGGACTAGTGTTGAGCATTCCGATACCGCAAGTATCGGGTATCGGCCGATACTTGCTGTATCGGAATTCCGATACCGACTTCCGATATTTTTTCAATATCGGAAGTCGGCATCGGAATCGGAAGTTCAAAGTTGATTGACAGCCTGACGTCATCATGATGCACGGTGTGTGCGCATCATGATGCGCCGTCATTTCGGGCCTTCCGGGGGTCTCTGCCGGCCTGCCGGGGGGCTGTGCCGGCCTGCCGGGGGGCTGTGTGGACTGCCCGGGGTCTGTACCGGCCTGCCGGGGGGCTGTGCCGGCCTGCCGGTGGTCTGTGCACCCTGTGGGGGTCTGTACCGGCCTGCCGGGGGGCTGTGCCGGCCTGCCGGTGGTCTGTGCACCCTGTGGGGGTCTGTACCGGCCTGCCGGGGGGCTGTGCCGGCCTGCCGGGGGGCTGTGCTGATGTCCGGGGGTCTGTGCAAGCATCGTCCGAAGGGACTACAAGTCCCATCTGGCGATGCCTGCTACCATGACAGTGATTGACAAATTAGCCAATGATGGGACAGTAGTAGTCCCATCATCCGGCTAATGTGTTAAATGTTAAAAAAAAAAAAAAAATACATACATACTACATGCATGCTACATACATACTACATGCTACATACATACTACATACATACTACATACATACTACATACATACTACATACATAACACATATATACTACATACATACTACATACATACTACATACATACTACATGCATGCTACATACATACTACATGCTACATACATACTACATATATACTACATACATACTACATACATACTACATACATACTACATGCTACATACATACTACATATATACTACATGCATGCTACATACATACTACATGCTACATACATACTACATATATACTACATACATACTACATACATACTACATGCATGCTACATGCATACTACATGCTACATACATACTACATATATACTACATGCATGCTACATACATACTACATGCTACATACATACTACATATATACTACATACATACTACATATATACTACATGCATGCTACATACATACTACATGCTACATACATACTACATATATGCTACATACATACTACATATATACTACATGCATGCTACATACATACTGCATGCTACATACATACTACATGCTACATACATACCACATATATACTACATACATACTACATGCATGCTACATGCTACATACATACCACATACATACTACATACATACTACATACATACTACATGCTACATACATACTACATACATACTGCATGCTACATACATACTACATGCTACATACATACCACATATATACTACATACATACTACATGCATGCTACATGCTACATACATACCACATACATACTACATACATACTACATACATACTACATGCTACATATATACTACATATATACTACATGCATGCTACATACATACTACATGCTACATACATACTACATATATACTACATGCATGCTACATACATACTGCATGCTACATGCATGCTACATACATACTACATACATACTACATGCTACATACATACCACATATATACTACATACATACTACATACAATACATTCATACAATACATACATAGACATACAGTACATATAACATAGAGTAACATACTTACCAATACTTGTCACATTTTTCCCCGAAGCCATTGTCTTTTACGGAATAAATATTAACATAACAAACCACAAAAATACTCACCCACGATCCGAAGCAGTCCACGAGTGTGTCCCACGACGATCTTGGGTAGAGAACGGCAGCATCAGCTGTTGCTGCCGTTCTCTATGGGCTGCAGGAATCCAATGACGGAAGGTAGGTATCCTTCCGCACTGTATTCCTCCGCCACTTAAAAAAAAAAAAGTCCCTAGTCTCACTTTATGCCATTGCTGCGTGGGAATTTCCCACACAGCAATGGCATAAAGTGAGACTAGGGACTTTTTTTTTTTTAAGTGGCGGAGGAATACAGTGCGGAAGGATACCTACCTTCCGTCATTGGATTCCTGCAGCCCGTAGAGAACGGCAGCAACAGCTGATGCTGCCGTTCTCTACCCAAGATCGCCGTGGGACACACTCGTGGACTGCTTCGGATCGTGGGTGAGTATTTTTGTGGTTTGTTATGTTAATATTTATTCCGTAAAAGACAATGGCTTCGGGGAACAATGTGACAAGTATTGGTAAGTATGTTACTCTATGTTATATGTACTGTATGTCTATGTATGTATTGTATGAATGTATTGTATGTAGTATGTATGTAGTATATATGTGGTATGTATGTAGCATGTAGTATGTATGTAGTATGTATGTAGCATGCATGTAGTATATATGTAGTATGTATGTAGCATGTAGTATGTATGTAGCATGCATGTAGTATATATGTAGTATGTATGTAGCATGTAGTATGTATGTAGCATGCATGTAGTATATATGTAGTATGTATGTAGCATGTAGTATGTATGTAGTATGTATGTAGTATGTATGTGGTATGTATGTAGCATGTAGCATGCATGTAGTATGTATGTAGTATATATGTGGTATGTATGTAGCATGTAGTATGTATGTAGCATGCAGTATGTATGTAGCATGCATGTAGTATATATGTAGTATGTATGTAGCATGTAGTATGTATGTAGTATGTATGTAGTATGTATGTGGTATGTATGTAGCATGTAGCATGCATGTAGTATGTATGTAGTATATATGTGGTATGTATGTAGCATGTAGTATGTATGTAGCATGCAGTATGTATGTAGCATGCATGTAGTATATATGTAGTATGTATGTAGCATATATGTAGTATGTATGTAGCATGTAGTATGTATGTAGCATGCATGTAGTATATATGTAGTATGTATGTAGTATATATGTAGCATGTAGTATGTATGTAGCATGCATGTAGTATATATGTAGTATGTATGTAGCATGTAGTATGTATGTAGTATGTATGTAGTATATATGTAGTATGTATGTAGCATGTAGTATGTATGTAGCATGCATGTAGTATATATGTAGTATGTATGTAGCATGTAGTATGTATGTAGCATGTATGTAGTATGTATGTAGTATATATGTAGTATGTATGTAGCATGTAGTATGTATGTAGTATGTATGTAGTATGTATGTAGTATATATGTAGTATGTATGTAGCATGTAGTATGTATGTAGCATGCATGTAGTATATATGTAGTATGTATGTAGTATGTATGTAGTATGTATGTAGTATATATGTGTTATATATGTAGTATGTATGTAGTATGTATGTAGTATGTATGTAGTATGTATGTAGCATGTAGTATGTATGTAGCATGCATGTAGTATGTATGTAGTATTTTTTTTTTTTTTTTTTTTTTTTAACATTTAACACATTAGCCGGATGATGGGACTACTACTGTCCCATCATTGGCTAATGTGTCAATCACTGTCATGGTAGCAGGCATCGCCAGATGGGACTTGTAGTCCCATCGGACGATGCTTGCACAGACCCCCGGACATCAGCACAGCCCCCCGGCAGGCCGGCACAGCCCCCCACAGGGTGCACAGACCACCGGCAGGCCGGCACAGCCCCCCGGCAGGCCGGCACAGCCCACCGGAGCCTGCACAGCCCCCCTGGCAGGCCGGCACAGCCCCCCGGCAGGCCGGCACAGACCACCGGAGCCTGCACAGACCCCCTGGCAGGCCGGCACAGCCCCCCGAAAGGCCCGTACAGACCCCAGAGAGGCTGTACAAGGGAAAAACAGGATTTTTCTTATTCCGATACCGGAAGTCCCATAGACTTGAATGGGACTTCCGGTATCGGAATCGGCGATACCGATACTTTTTTTTAAGATCGGCCGATCCATTCCGATCCGATACTTTGAAGTATCGGACGGTATCGCTCAACTCTAGTCAGGACTTTTACTAGGCCACCCCAAAGTCTTATTTTTATTTTTCTTAAGCCATTCAGAGGAAGACTTGCTGGTGTGTTTTGTATTTCAATAATTTTTGATACATTTTAAAATATTAA
Organism: Dendrobates tinctorius; assembly: GCF_039654945.1. NCBI lineage: Eukaryota > Metazoa > Chordata > Amphibia > Anura > Dendrobatidae > Dendrobates > Dendrobates tinctorius. Next base: position 12,176,031 of record NW_027361738.1, read on the forward strand.
CAGAAATATAATAAGAAGGGAAAAGGGAGGGAGGAAAGATAGATGTAAATAATTATTTAATAGGGAGTAATTGGGATAGTAGGAAAGGAAAGGATAATTAAGGGAAGGGAGAACATAAATGCATAGCTCTTCTTTAGATGTTGCAAATAAAATGTGTAATACACTTTAACAAACATAGGTTTGTGTATATATACCATAAATAACCAATAAAAACAGATATAAATTGGTTGCTTTCATAAGATAAATAAAGGGTAACTTAATATTTATGGTTCCATTTCATATAGAATAGAATTGTACGAGCGTAACAAATCAGACTATGAATAGAAATTGTCCCATAATTCCCACTTTTTTTTTAACTTTTCAAGAGTATTATTTGCTAAGGCATGGGAATATTCATAAGTTTTATGAAGTGAAATCTTGTTAATAATATCTGACACTGTAGGGACATTTGTTTTTTTCCAGAAGGCTGCAATTGAGTTCTTAATTACTAGAAATACATGGATTAACAAAGGTTTAAAAGTGGGGTCAATATTCTTCATATCCAATGAAAGAAGGGCCATTTGGGAGCTATAGTTATCTCTCGCTTCAATAGCTGATTAATAAAAGAGGATGCCGCTTACCAAAATGTTCTTAATTTAGGACATTTCCAAAAAATGTGCAGAATGTCACTATCTTGTCAACAATTTCTCCAACATTGAGATGAGGTTTTTGGAGTTTTATTTTTCTTAAGCCATTCAGAGGTGGACTTGCTGGTGTGTTTTGGATCATTTTCCTGCTGTAAAACCCAAGTGTGCTTCAGCTTAAAGTCACAAACAGATGGCTGGACATTCTCCTTCAGGATTTTTTGGTAGACAGCAGAATTCATTATTCCATTTAAAACAGCAAGTCTTTCAGGTCCTGAAGCCGCAAAAAAAACCAGACCATCACCATACCACCACCATATTTTACTGTTGGTATGATGTTTTTTTCTGAAATGCTGTGTTACTTCTATATCAGATATAATGGGACACACACCTTCCAAAAATGTCAACTTTTTTCTCATCAGTCCACAGAGTATTTTCCCAAAAGCCTTGCTTTTATTGCTCAGCTGTGGTTTTAGTCTGTTTAAAGGGGTAAAAGAACAGACCCATCAGTGGCTCTCCCTGCTGAACGCACTCATCCATATTTGAAGGATTTTTGACTCCTCAAAAAATGCAACAGGTTGTGTTCGCCGGACCCCGCCGCAGACCACGAAACGACTCATGCGTACACATCAGCAAGCGAACGCATGCAAACGCATGTACCTGCGTACACCATGCTACATATATATATGCATGACGCATGCGGATCTATGCGGATAAAACACTGCACACACAGATGCAAATGTGAAACCAGCCTTACAGATGGCTGCTGCATTCTCTGCTTCTATTTTTAAACAGACTATGATAGCCTCTTGTGCTTGACTTTGCTATACCATGTAATGTAATAGCTAAAAGGTGTTATGAAGACGTCATTCTAGTCATGCCCAACACCATGTGAGCTTTCTCTGATTGACGCAAACTTCTGAAATGTGTAAAATGTTGGCAGCCATTGTACTTGATTCACACTAACTGATTCGCAAAGTGTTCAAATTCACCTAGTTCAGCAAATACCTAAAATTTGGCATGTATTTAATTCACATTGAATAGATTCACAAATCTCTATTAATTGAATAAGAAACTTATTGCAATTGCTATATTTGGAGTCAGGAAGGAATTAAATTACCTAATACAAGGACAAATTGCTAACCTCAATGCCTGCATTTAAAGTCCTCTGTATTAGTAAAATAGTTTCATCTGTAGCCAATTATAGCATGATAAACACATTGTTTGTCTATTATAAACCTGTGTAAGTGTTTTAAAGAGGAAACACATATCCTAGGGTCTACTTGACCTAAAAAAAAGTCTAGGTGTCAGCCTTCCACAGCAATAGCAATATATGAGCCAAGCAGACTATGGTCCATTGACTTTTGAGTGACCATTTTATTGGGGCCAAGCATGGTTTACTCTACTAACAATTTATAGTTTCCTGGCTACATGTGTGAGACCATTTGGAATTTAGCATTGGAGAATTGCAGAAGAAGAAATGCATGGTTGTACTGGCTGCTAATGTTTTAAGACAGCAAACAGTGCACCAACATTGAATAAGGGAGCACAGCCTCTGGTTAATGTCTCCGAAACAGGCTGTTAAGACTGTTACTACAAATTAGAGTCTGGATCATTCTGAAACTAAAATAGACTTCTTTCATCTTCCAGATGGCTGTCTGATTGGGAACTGGGCAGGATCACATTTCAGGTCTTGACTTAATGATTCTGGATGATATTTATGGTTTTCCAGGGCAATAAATTCAAGGTAGGTCTTTGGCTTAATTCAGAACCAACAGAATAAAAACTATTCCTCAGGATTACTGTTGGAATTTGATCATTTAGGTCCAGCTTGACCATCCCAATAAGATTTTTTTTCGGATTGATAAATACTTTGTATGCAATGGGCTCAGATGTTAATACATATCTCTATTCTACTATAGCATTACAGTAGAAGTAATAAATGTTGATGTCTAGTTATTGCCATTTACACCATATTGCAAAAGACACAATATGATGAGTTCCAATAAGTAGAAAGGACTAAAACTTTCACATCAAAGTTTGTAACATATATATTTTCTATTTTAAAGAGCATAACATGTAGTACATAAAATTATAGTTATATATGTGTACATATACAGTTGAAACTAGAAGTCAGAATATACCTTTCCCATTTTAGGTCAATTAGGATTAGCATAATTATTAACCCCTTTCCAACATCAGGCGTAAATGTATGCCATTGTTGGACTCCCTCCCTTTGATGGGGGCTCTGGCGCTGAGCCCACATCTTTCCCAGAACATGTCAGCTGTTTTGAACAGCTGACATGTGCCTCTAACAGCCACGGGTGGAATCGTGATCCACCCATGGCTGTTAACCCGCTAAATGCCGCTGTCAATCTCTGACAGTGGCATTTAACTCGTGCTTCCGGAAAGTGCCACAGAAATCCCGCCAATTGGTGACCCAGTCTCGTGATCGCAGGTCACTGATGGGTTGACATGACAACCAGAGGTCTCAAGCAGACCTCTATGGTTGTCACTGCTGGACTGCTATGAGCTCTGCCCGGTGATCTGATCATCGCCTGTATGTAGCAGAGCCAATCGGACTATGGCAGCTTCTAGTCTCCCATGGAGACTATTGATATAAAACTAAGGAAAAAAGAAAGCGCAATAGGGTCTTATCTGGGTGGAAAATGGAATAAATTCTGATGGAATCTACTCACCTTTTCCAGGAAAGATATAAGCATGTAAATCAATGTCAGCCTGCTGCATGCCCGAAGGTCAACAACGTGACCGCCAAATAAAACTCCTTTTGGATAAAATGTTCTGACTCAGGCTTACTGTGCGCTGCTAGACCAGGATAAAATCACCACATGAGAAGTTTAACCATTTATTCCCAACGCGTTTCAAAGTGTAGACCACTTCTTCCTTCTTCCCTGAGGAAGAAGTGGTCTACACTTTGAAATGCGTTGGGAATAAATGGTTAAACTTCTCATGTGGTGATTTTATCCTGGTCTAGCAGCGCACAGTAAGCCTGAGTCAGAACATTTTATCCAAAAGGAGTTTTATATGGAGACTATTGAAGCATGCCAAAAGTAAAAAATGTTTTTAAAAATATTTAAAAGATAAAAAATATAAAAGTTCCTTTCGCCCCATTTAAAATAAAATAATAATAAAAATTCAAACATACACATATTTGGTATCGCCATGTTCAGAATTGCCCGATGTTTCAATATAAAAAAATTAACCTGATCGCTAATCAGCATAATGAGAAAAAAATTCAAAATGCCAGAATTATGTTTTTTTGTTTGCCACAACAATGCAAATGCAATAATGGGTGATCAAAAGATCATGTCTGTAAAAAAAGGTATCATTATAAACATGAGCTTGGCATGCAAAAAATAAGCCATCACCCACGAAAAATTTAGACGCTACGGGTATTGGAAAATGGCACAATTTTTTTTTTTTTTAACAAACTTTGGATTTTTTTTTCACTACTTAAATAAAAAAAGAACCTATACATGTTTGGTGTATATGAACTCGTAGTGACCTGAAGAATCATAATAGCAGGTCAGTTCTAGCATTTAGTGAACATGGTAAATAAAAAAAAAAAAAACATCAACGATGGGATTGCACTTTTTTTGCAATTGCATTGCACTTGAAATTTTTTTCCCGTTGTCGAGTACACAACATGGTAAAACCTATGGTGATGTTCTAAGTACAACTCATCTTGAAAAAAACAAGCCTTCACATGGCCATTTTGAACAAAAAATAAAAAAGTTAAGGTTCTGAGAAGAAGGGGAGCAAAAAATGAAAATGCCAAACCAAAAACAGCTCTGGTCGTTAAGGAGTTAATATTTGCCAAATGCCAGAATATTAACAGAGAGAATGAATTAAGGCATTTTTATTACTTACTGCAAAGTCAAACGTTTGCATACACTAAGATTATTTACTATAGTAACATAGTTAGCAAGGCTGAAAAAGTTCAGCTTATATTCCGTCAGAATAAATCCCCAGATCTACATCCTAAAGAACCTAATAACTGTAAGATACAATATTATTGCGCTCCAGGAAGACATCCAGGCCTCTCTTGAACCCCTCGACTGAGTTCACCATCACCCCCTCCTCAGGCAAGGAATTCCAGATTCTCACTGTCCTAGCAGTAAAGAATCCTCTTCTATATTGGTGGAAAAACCTTCTCTCCTCCAGACGCAAGCGACTGCCCACATGATGATGTCATGTGTTTGGAAGCTTCTGGCAAGATCAGAGTTATTTAGAGACACACGTGGATGTATTTTAATGCACACCTAAAACACACTGCTTCTATGTGTAGCATCATGGAAAAGTCAAAATAAATCAGCCAAGATATCAGGAAGAGAATTGTAGACTTGCACAAGTCTGGCTCATCCTTGAGTACAATTTCAAGATACCTGAAGGTGCCTCGTTTATCTACACAAACAATTATAAGCAAGTACAAACAAGATGGGAATATTCAGCCAACATACCACTCAGGAAGGAGATGAGTTCTGTGTCCTAGAGATGAACATGCTTTGGTCTGACATGTGCATATCAACCCAAGGACAAAAGCGAAAGACCTTGTGAAGATGATGGCGGAAGCTGGTAAGACTGTGTCAATATAAATAGAAAAATATTCAGAATTGAGAGTCCTCAGTGGTTGATACCTTTTAATGGCTAACTGAAAAGATGGTAACACATTGCAAGCTTTCGAGACTACTCAGGTCTCTTCATCAGTCATAGACTAATACAAAATCTGAAGAGTCGCATATTTATGCACAATACAGCATAGAAAAAATGCAATGGATGAGACAAGTGACGTGAAGCAGAGCTATCATTATGGGAGAGGGAGAAACATAAATATTGCTCCAGTTCATAGATAAGGAGTCCGGATGTTTTATTGTCCTCTGATTGGGGTCTCGTAATGTGTTGTGATGCCCCCACATGGTCTTAGGAGCAAATTCCTTAATTGATGTAAAAAGACATAAATCCATGCAACACATTCATTCCAGCATTGAGAGTGTCAAAGGTCGTCATAAATTTATACTCACAGACTCTTCTCTCTCTCTGAGATGTGAAGTTACCTTTCAATACCAGTAATTTCATATCCATGTTGCTGTGATCAGGTGTACAAAAATGTTTTGCCACAGGTAGATCCATTCTTTTTTCTCTTATTGTGTGACGATGAGCATTCATCCTTGTTCTTAGCTTTTGCCCTGTCTACCCCACATACAGACCCCCTGTTGGACATTTAGTACAAATAATTAAGTACACCACATTAGATGTAATGCAGCTGAAAGTACCTGGGATCTTGTAGTCCTAATGTGAATTGGAGATCTTTATCTTGTCCGTGGTCATTATAGATGGACAGGTTTTACATTTTTTCCGGTTGCATGGAAAGGTTCCTCAAGCTGTTGGAGAGGACAGGGAGTTTCTGACAATGATGCTTCTTAGATTTGGGGGCTGCCTAAAGCACAGTAGTGGGGGGGTCTGGAAAAATGGATTGTAATCGGGCATCTTTTTGTAGCAAAGGTTGTAATTTCCGTGCAGCTCCCCTTAGCACTTCCAGATTTGGGTTGTGAGGCACCCGGTTATTTCCTTCTTTAGCTTTGTAATGTAGCAGGTGATTCCTTGACATTCTGGTGGCTCTTGTAATTTGGTTTTCAATTGTTCTTGGATGGTAGCCCTGATTCAAAAAGGTCTTTTTGAGGCGACCAAGGTGTTTGTCTCTATCCATGGGGTTGGAACATATACGATTGTATCTGATGGCTTGGCTATAGATAATAGAGTTCTTTATGTGTTTTGGATGGAAACTGTCCCATTTAAGGTATGTTGGACGGTCGTTTGGCTTCTGATACAGGGATGTCTCTATTTCATTGTTTTTTAGCTTAATGATGGTGTCCAAAAAGTTAATCTCAGTGCTGGAGTAGTTGAGTGTTAAATTGATGGTGGGATGAAATTGATTAAACTGTTCGTGGAACGTCTTTAGCTGTTGCTCAGACTCCGTCCAGATGATTAAAATATCATCAATGAAGCGGTAGTAGGCCAGGGGCCTGATGGGGCATGAGGACAAAAAGTCGCTTTCAAGCTTGGCCATGAAAAGATTTGCATACTGTGGAGCCATTTTACTTCCCATAGCTGTGCCAGTCTCCTGTAGATAGATTTTGTTGTCAAATTCAAAGTAATTGTGGGTGAGGATGAATTTTATAAGTTTCACCACAGCATCAGCATCAGTCCCTGTGTTTTCCACGAAGAATTTGCAGGCATTTAATACATCTTGGTGTGGGATATTAGAGTACAAAGATTCCACATCAATATAAATAGTGAAACAAGTACTGTATTAACATGGGCTGAAAGGTCACTCTGCCAGGAAGAAGCCATTACTTCAAAGGAAACATAAAAAGCCAGGTTAATGTTTGCAAATGCACACAGGGACAAAGACCTTAATTTTTGGAGACATTCTGTGGTCTGATGAAACTAAAATTAAACTTTTTGGGCATAATGATCATCATTATGTTTGGAGGAAAAAGGGAGAAACTTGGAAGCCTAAGAACGCCATCCCAACTGTGAAACACGTGGGTGGCAGCATCAAGTTGTAGGGTTGTTTTGCTGCAGGAGGACTGGTGCACTTCACAAAATAGATGGAATTGTGAGAAAAGATGATTATATGGCAATACTGAAGCAACATATAGAATCATAGAATCATAGAGTTGGAAGGGACCTCCTGGGTCATCTGGTCCAACCCCCTGCTCAAAGCAGGATTCGCTAAATCATCCTAGTCAGATGTCTGTCCAGCCTTCCATTGAAGGAGAACTCACCACTTCTCGTGGCAGCTTGTTCCACTCATTGATCACTCTGTCAAAAAGTTTTTTCTAATATCTAATCTGTGTCTCCTCCCATTCAGTTTCATCACATTATTTCTAGTCTTTCCTTGTGCAAATGAGAATAAAGTTGATCCTTCTGCAATGTGACAGCCCTTTAGATATTTGTAGACAGCTATCAAGTCTCCTCTCAGTCTTCTCTTTTGCAAACTAAACAATCCCAAATCCTGCAACCTTTCCTCATAAGACAGGGTTTGCAGACCGGTCACCATTCTGGTTGCTCTTTTCTGAACTTGCTCCAGTATGTTGATGTCTTTTTTAAAATGTGGTGCCCAAAACTTGACACAATATTCGAGATGTGGTCTGACCAAAGAGGAGTAGAGGGAAATAATGACTTCACGTGATCTAGACTGTATGCTTCTGTTAATACATCCTAGAATTGTATTTGCCTTTTTGCTGCTGCATCACACTGTTGACTCATATTCAGTCTGTGATCTATTAGTATACCCAAGTCTTTTTCACATGTGCTGTTGCTTAGCCCTATTCCTCCCATTCTGTATATGCTTTTTACATTTTTATCGCCCAGATGTAGTACTTTGCATTTTTTTCCTGTTAAAAACCATTCTGTTAGTTGCTGCCCACTTCTCCAGTTTATCTATATCTTCTTGAATCCTCTCTCTCTCTTCTCTAGTATTAGCTATCCCTCCTAGCTTTGTGTCATCAGCAAATTTAATCAGTTTACCCTCAATTCCTTCATCTAAATCGTTGATAAAGATGTTGAACAATACAGGGCCCAGGACAGAGCCCTGTGGTACCCCACTTGAGACATTCTTCCAACTGGATGTGCAGCCACTTACGACCACTCTTTGGGTCCGATCACTAAGCCAGTTATGAATCCACCTAACAGTTGCCTTGTCCATTCCATACTTAGTCATTTTTTCAATAAGGATTGTATGAGATACTTTGTCAAACGCTTTGCTGAAGTCAAGATATACTCTATCTACAGCATTTCCTTGATCCACCCAATCAGTGATTCCATCATAGAAGGAAATTAAGTTAGTCTGACATGACTTATTAGTTACAAACCCATGCTGACTCTGTTTAATCACTTCATTCTTATCCAGGTACTGACATACATGTTGTTTAATCATTTGTTCAAAGATCTTTCCTGGTATAGAAGTCAGACTCACCGGCCTATAGTTGCCTGGGTCCACCTTCTTCCCCTATTTGAAGATAGGAACAACATTTGCTATTCTCCAGTCTTCTGGGACTTCTCCTGTTCTCCAAGAATTTTCAAAGATTATGGAGAGGGGTTCAAAAATTTCTTCTGCTATCTCCTTCAGTACTCTGGGGTGTAATTTGGACCAGGAGACTTGAATTCATTTAGGTTAGCTAAGTGTATCCTCACTATCTTTCTGTTTATAGATATCCTGGATTCTTCCATTCCCTTAATAGGACAGTGAAGAACAGTTGATGTTACATTTCCTTTCTGAGAGAAAACAGATGGCGGTGCTGCTTTCGTGCAGAGGAGAGATCCAGGTGTTTGCCATTGTCCCCAATGGACTGGGGCCCCCTCCTACGTACCCTTGGGGACAGCAATATGTACCAGGAGGCCAACGCTCCCACATACTGGACCCTGACAAGTGGGTGGAAAGACCTGCCGTCGCCCCACCCAGCAGAGGGAGTGGCACAGAGGAAAAGATTGTCTGCGGCTGTTTGGCGCCATTCGATTGCTGCCCACTGGACGGGATGCGACGCTGCGGTTGTAGAGGCATCGGCCGCCTGGAGTGGCGATGGCGGCGGGAGTTCGAGCTCCGCCAGAAGATCTATACCTCGGAGTCACGAACAGCCAGTCCGGTCTTGGGTGGAGGAGCGGAGCCATGGCGGATCCCACGGGAACGGCCGCCCAAGATACCAGCAGAGAGCCCCTCCGTGGAACCTCTGGGCCTAGAGGCCAGCCTCACCGGTTGGTGGAGTGAAGAGCAGAGACTGCGGGAGCAGCCGCAGGAAGATGTGACGGAGACCGCGGCGCCGGGGAAGGTGAGAGTTCCCCCGGCTTTGCCAGTGGCTCCTCAAGTGCCCCCCACCACTCAGCCGCAGCGCGCGGCCTCCTGTGATCCTGAAAGTCTGGCCAAGAAAGATCCCACTGTCTATGCGGAGTTGAGTGGGGCCTCCACTTCCAACCCCGAGCCACCCCGCCCGGTGTCGTTGGTGCGGAGCCTGTTTCCCGAAGACGCTGTTGTGTCCACCCTGCAAGTGAAGACATCCTCCCCGAAACCAGCTGTTACTCCGGTTATTCCGGCTCCGGCTGAAGCTCCGGATGCAGTCCACCCTGCGGCCGCGGTTATGCTGGCATTGGAACTGGCTGCGGCCTATTTGTCAGGCCCTGTGGCCCAACATCTGGAAAACCTGTCTGCCCCTATCCGCCACCCGGCCCCAGTGGCTGCTAGGCCGCAGACATCACCAGCTGCCTCTGCCCTGTTTTCGTCCCCGGCTAAGTCCCGCCCACCGGACTCCCAGGCTCACACCGGACCCTCCGTTTGGGTCGCAGAAGTGCTAAAAAAGAAAAAAGCCAGGGAGCAGGAAGTATGGAACCTGCTTCATGCAAAGGGGGAGGCTGGCATGGCGGCGACACAATCTATGGGACGGCTCGTGTATACGAATATACCCAGGGGGTATGGGTTCATACGTGACCTGGCTACCAGCCAGAAGGTTTATATTAATGTGGCCTCTATTCGTCACGGCCTGGCTCTACACGTGGGGGACTTGGTGTCGTACTACAAAGAGTACTGTCACCGCGGCTACTACGCGGTAGCAGTGATTGCTGAATCTGAAGGTCACGAGCCCCCGTAGAAAGAACTCACAGGACACTCCTTACATCCCGGGAGCTCCACGGCTGTGGGGCCCCTCACTGCCGTCCACTAGGAGGTGGCTTGAACTTTCGAAATTTCATTGCACCGTTGTGCAAATCACAAGGACAGTTTGCGTCCAAGTTAATGAAAAAAAGTTTAATATAAAAGTTGAGGTTTTGTTTGTATTAAGCCTGGCAAAGCGGGGATGTGATGAGAGAGGAAGTGTCTATGTTAAAGGAAGTGGGAGGAGAAAATCTGTTATGTTTATGTTTATTATATGTTGGTTTTAACAAGCAATAGAAAAAATGTAAGAAAATGGGGTACTTGTGATATTATAGATTTGTTCTGATGTATGATATGCACAAGAAAATGCGACAGGTCCGGGTAAGGGAAGGTCTGTGTGATCGAAGGAAGCGTGAGACCGAAGGGGTCTATAAGTTGAGAGGGTGTGGAGAACAGGACGCCGACCATGACTGGTAACTAAGAGAAAGACAAAGAGATGGAAGATGTGAAGCAGACAGTAGTCCTAGGTCAGGTCCCAGACACCACGGACACCCCACGAAGAAGAAGGCGAATGCTGGTGATGATCTGGTAGGTGTAAGGCCTCGATCATGGCATACCAGATTGTGAAAAGTGACAGAAGGGAAGAATAGGAGAGCAAGATTGTCGGGGATGACAATAGACAAAGGAAGGGGGAGTGTAGGGAAGGTGACCTGACGGACTGACTGGTCAGATTTAAAAAGGGAAAACCGCTAGGAAAGTGTAGGTGACATGCAGTACCTTGAACTGACATTAGAGGGCAGGGAGGAGTGTGAGCACAGGACTTGACATCAGCTTAGGACTAAGAAACCGTTGGTCATGGGGGGCAGAGTTATAGGGACAGTAGGGTTCCAGAAAGTTCCAGTCCCCAGGGGGAGCTCAAGTGACGAAGAGACTGTGACGGTTGCTGCACTGTGAGGAAAACCCAACCAGGAGGACTGAGGAGAAAGGAAGTCAGGGGGGTGGTCATGACATAAAGTACGGCAGTATAGACGAGGCTCCGGGTGTAGGACACCGTATTTGGAACGACGTTTGACCAGTAAAATTACTGTTGGTGCACAGGCCTACGGCGGCCACAGTGACGGAGTTGTCAGAAGCGTCGCAGAGTGTAAAGGGGAAGGTACGTACATATACATCCCCGGAGAAAGTACGGTGTCGCAATGTGTTCTATATCCGGAGAGCTGTGAAGAGAAGTGCGGTGTGCTGTGAGGCCGTCTGGCGGACGGCGAGAGAGAGAATAAACTTGGACCTGTTGCACCCGAAATTTGCCTCCAGCTTGTTTCTGCACGTCTCCGCGCGGTATACAGAGGGACCACCCCCCAGCCCGGCCCAGCAACCCTACACACCAATGATATGTACTGCCCTATAGTTAAAAGGATCCATATATTTCAGCACATTTTCTTGCTTAGAATCTTGATATGCCCTATAGTAAGTAAGTAAAAACCTATTTACAACTAATTATAAACACAAGTGCGTCAAAGTGAAAAATAGTCAGAGGAAAGACCAAACATTCCCTTTTAGATCAAGACAACAATTAACATATGCTCCTGAATACAACCTGGTGGTGGTGTGGATGGTAACGCCAACGCATGTTTCACGTTAGCTTCTTTGGAGGGGAGGTTACAGTAGGGATTACAATAAGATGTAAGGTTTATAGTATATTTATTTAGGTTTTGCAAACAAAACGTACAGTTGGTTTCATTTTTCGTGGCTAATATTATTTATTCTGTTACTGTATGCTTCCTGGTACAGTGTGGCACTTGTTAACACTTTCTCCTTCTGAATAATACTACTATGGATTTTATTTATTAACATTGGTTATCAATAAATATTTGTTATATTTTACTCAGATGCTTTTTGATTCCTTTTCTTTTTGGGTATTGAATGTACTTGGAAGCGCAAATCATCAAAATCTGTTGTTGGCAGCTCCCTTTATAATTGCCGACCAATGAGTACTAGATGTTCTCGATGTGAGAAAAGTAAAGAGATGCTGCAGGCCATGGTAGCATGCTTAGGCAACACAATCTAGTTACAGCAGCTAGAGCAACATATGGCTACCGTATAGCGTATACTATGCCATCTCACATCATAATCCCGGGAGTTGGACCGGTGTGACATTCCCTCATTGCCCACATGATCTTCAGACCGATTTCCAGCTATCATTGTGTCGAAAACAAAAAGTGTAACTCTACATCACTGAAGAGGATAGGCTTCAATTTTTGGCTTCATCGCTTCATTCCAACTTCCAGATTTAATCTGGAGGCCATGTGGGCACTGCAGTGAAGAGACCTTAAGGAGGGAACATCACACAGGTCCTACTCCTGGGATTATGGTGTCGACTAGCATAATGTATGGTATACAAGCCCCTCTAGTTTTCATTCCAGATCCACTTACAGCTCATCATTACATTGAATTCTTCGTGGAACCAGTGGTATGGTCATAAAATTGCCATATTTAGGCTGAGTTCACACGTGGCGTTTTTTTCGCGTTTCCGCGGCAGTTTTAACCGCGCGATTTTGCCGCGAAAACGCGAAAAATAAGCATCCCATGCATTCCTATGGGATTCCGCAATGCTGTGCTAATGCTGCGGTTTTTACCGCGGCGCAATCGCTTTGCGGTAAAAACCGCAGCATGCTCATTAATTTGCGGAATCGCGGCGATCCCGCACCCATAGGAATGCATTGTTCCGCTTATTTCCCGCATGTGGCTGTGCACACCATGCGGAAAGTAAGCAGAACAATTGCGGATGGTACCCACGGTCCGGAGGAGAGGAGACTGTCCTCCGGGCTTTGGGTACCATATCCCTGTAAAAAATAGAATTTAAAATAAAAAATATTGTTATTCTTACCCTCCGACGTCCCGCGCAGCCTTCCCGCTTCTCTTTACGCTCCCGTTCCCAGTAGTCCTTTGCGAAAATGCCCGCGATGGCGTCCGATCTCGCGGGATCGCGAAGTCTCGCGGTAATTAGCGCGACGTCATCGCGAATTACCGCGAGACGTCGCGGTCCCGCGAGAACTGACGTCATCGCGGGCATTTTCGCAAAGGACTACTGGGAACGCCTGCGCGGGACGTCGGAAGGTAAGAATAACACTATTTTTTATTTTTTTTTACATTCTATCTTTTACTACTGATGCCGCATAGGCGGCCTCAGTAGTAAAAAGTTGGTTACACTCGTCAAACACTATGTTTGACGAGTGTGACCAACCTGTCAATCAGTTCTCCAAGCGATGCTCCAGATCGCTAGGAAAACGCTAGCATTTTGCAAGCTAATTACGCTTGCAAAATGCTAGTTTTTCCGCGGGAAAATCGCGGGAATTTAAAATGCGATTTTCCCGCGGACTGGAATTCCGGAATTCTCGCGGTAATTTCCGCGAGAGTTCCGGTACGTGTGCACTTAGCCTTACAGTTGAGTTTTTTTCTGACAGTCTCATATTTTCCTTTGTTTCCACTGCTATAATCCATAAACATGTCTGACATGTCAGTTGGGATCAGATTCTTCTATTAAAATAAAGTATTTGCTTTCCACCAAACTTGTCTTCTACTGTGCCAAAAACCTTTGTCTGTTCATTGACTGTCCTGTGAACTTTGTTCCAGAAGTTGTAATATTTACCTAGTATTTAACTATTCTGGAAAGCAAAGGTTTTCCTGGTTTAATATTAGATTTAAGCAGATAAATATCCGTGATTACACTTAGGTGTACTTATAGACTTTATTCAGAATATTGTGTTTTGTTCTCTATACTTGCTTGGACAACCAGACCTGGATAAGCCGGTCATAGAACTGCGGTTCCCATGCTGTCAAATGACAGCTTGAGCGTGCAGCTATGATTGGAGGTATAAAGTTTACCTCCAGTCACTGGTATCCGTTGATGGGACTGCTGCTTCCATCAGCTGACATATAAACCTGTCTGAAATCCGTAAACAATCCAATAAAGGAGCAATATAGGGTAATCAGAAAAGTACAACTAAAGCGTGTTATTTCGAAAATAAATGAACAATCTTTATTATATTCATAATTACACATAGATAATTGACTGATAAAAAGATGCCTCAAATGCGAGGGACATTAGTGGCTACGAACCCTTTTAAACATTAATTACCTCAGTAATGAAGAGTAACAGTCTGGGGTTAATTGTCATAGTACATAATAGTCTCAATAGCAAGGTTACCTTCAATAGATATCAGAAACAGCATCTTTTATAGAGTGCATGTGCAAAATAAGAGTGTACAAATTGAAAGTAGGCAGGCTAAAACAAGCTGAAGGCTTAATCAATATATTCTCTTTAATGCCATTGTACTTACATTGGCAAAAAGAGATATTAAAGCCTAACAATAGAAAAGCTAATGATAAAGTACAGACAAGTATCCCTAAGGTTAGTCTATGACAGAAAAATAAATGCTGGCATAAAGCCCTAAGAAGGCAGCTTACTGAATGATGCAGGGTCCGTGCTGCGTCCCTCCACCCCGATGCACGTTTCGTCCACACTTCTTCAGGTGCATGACCAGCAAATCTCTCTGTCAGTGAAGAACTATCAGCCTGCAAAAAATGATAGCACCATAGTGGGACAAAGTAAAAAAGTACAAACAAAGTAAAACTTTTTTTAAATAATTGTACATTTTTTTTTTTTAAAAATCAAAAGATATTGTTTCAATAAATATTTGTATGAAAAAATATAAACAATAAAAGTACATATACAGTATTTGGTATCGCCACGTCCGCAATGACCCGAACTATAGAACTGTTCCACTAGTTAACCCCTTTAGTGAAAACATAACAAAATAAAAACAGGGCAAAAAACAATGGTTTATCATCATACTGCCGTACAAAAAGTGGAATAAAACGAAATCAAAAAGGCGGATATAAATAAACATGGCACCACTGAAAACGTCATCTTGTCCCGCAAAAAACAAGCCACCAAACAGATCCACCAGTGAAAAAATAAAAATTATAGGTCTCAGAATAAAGCGATGCAAAAATAATAATTTTTTCTGTAAAATAGTTTTTATTGTGTAAAAGCGACAAAATAAAAAAACTATATAAATGAGGTATCACTGTAATCATACTGACCCGAAGAATAAAACAGCCTTATCAATTTTACCACACACTAAAAGGCATAATCCCTCCAAAAAAAGGTATTCATGAATTACTGTTTTTTGTTCATTCTGCCTCCCAAAAATCGGAATAGAAAGTAATTAAAATATGTCATGTGCCCGAAATTGGTACCACGAAAAATGTCAGCTTGTCCTGCAAGAAGCAAGCCCTCAAATGACTCTGTGGACCAAATTATGTAAAAATTATAGCTGTAATTATGTAAAAACAATTTTTTGCGATAAACGTCTTTTAGGGTGTGACAGCAGTCAAACATAAAAACTCGATTATAAATCTGGTATCGCGGTAATTGCACCCACCCAAAGAATAAAGTCACCTAATCACTTATACCACACATGAAATGGCATAAAAAATAAAACCAATTCTTCACCTACTGTTCATTTTTTTCATTCTGCCTCACAAAGATTGCAGTAAGGCTTCGTGCACATTTATCCTAAAGTAGAAAGCACTAAGCACCGCTGTGCCACTCAGTCCTCCACCAAAAATCCAAGAGATAAGGAGCACATGTTACGTAAAATGCCACATGCTCCCCTAAATCATAGAACGGGTGCTCACTCCAAAAGAAGCAACATGCAATGAATGCATATGGAAGAAAAAGAATGAATGACACTCACTATTCAAATGCAAAAGCTTTATTCCAACATACATGGCATCGGCACGTCTCCCGTGCCGATGCCTTGTATGTTGGAATAAAGCTTTTGTATTTGAATGGTGAGTGCCATCCGTTCTTTTTCTTCCATATGGGCACATTTATCCTGTGCTCTGTGTTGAGCGCTTACACTTGGGTTTCCATGTAAATATCTGAAATACGTGATTTAAATGGAACCTCTGGTGGAAGATTCCCTATGCTGAGGCAGATGGTGGCACTGTGGACGCTGTCTGACCAGTGATCCGGTGGTGTCAATCTTTTTATGATTGCATAAAAGTGCTGTCGGCCACAGTTTTGTGCACTTCTAAAAAGGACTGCTGAACAGAGGCCAGATGGCGTCCAGAGTAACTTTGCTGCCTCAATTTTAGTGAATGGATCCCTTGGGGGTTTTATCAGAATCACGTCACTCAGAGATTTAGATGGAAACCCCAAAGTAAGTGCTCAGAGTAGAGCACCAGATAAATGTGATCCCAAACATTGTGTAAAATGTTCCCAATAAAAGCTTCAACTCAATCCACAAAAAAAGCAAGTACTCACTCAGGTCTGTCATATGTTAATGGAAATATAGGGGGCTTCCACATTACTGATAGAACAAAGGCACCGGAAAAGCAAAATGGCTTCATAACCTACCAAAAGAAATTCAGCAAATACTGTGCTCCGAAATCCAAATGCCCCCTCCCTTCTGAGCCCCACAGTGTACCTAAACCACATATAGCATCCACATTCGGCATTTCTGAAGCGATGATATCCCACCTAACTTATCGGTGCATGCCTCCAGAAGCACAGGCTGGGCATAACATACTAGTCACTAGAGCGGCAATTTGAAATTTTCACTTGGCAACATTCATTGCTGCTTGTTTCTGGAAAAAAAAATGGAGTCAAAATCAACCCTACACTGGTAAATAAATTCCCAAAAGGGTATAATTTCCAAAAAGAGGTCATTTGAGCGCGATTTTGCTCTTCTAGCAATTAGGGGCTCTGTATATGGAGTCCACAAACTATTCTAGGAAAATCTGCACTCCCGGAGGCAAATAGTGCTCCGTTCTTTCCAAGTCTCTCCGTATGGCTAAGTAGTACTGTACAGCCACATATGGGGTATTGCCACAGTCAGCAGAAATTGTGGTACAAAGTTAGTTTCCTTTTTTGCCCACTTCTTGTGTGAAAATGTAAAACCTGGGCTAAAACTAAATTTTGATGGTAAAATTGTAGTTATTTTTTCTTCACTGCTTAATGTTATAAAATTCTGTGACACACCCGTGGTATCAATATGACCACCTCACCCCTAGATGAATTCATTGAGAGGTGTAGTTTGTAAAATGAGGTCACTTATGGGGGGTTCTGCTGTTCTGGCATCTCATGGGCTCTTCCAGAGAGTCATGACACTTTCAAACCATAGCAGTAAAATCTGGCGCTCCTTGCCTTCTGAGCTTTGCACTGAGACTGAAAAATATTTCCTGATTACACGTAGGGTATTGGCGCACTCAGAAAAAAAGTACCTCAGTTTGTTGTAAAAAAAATGTCCTATTATACCTTAGAAAAATGCAAAACTTGTGGTTAAAACAACATTTTTGTGAGGAAAATGTGATTTTATTATTTTCAAGGCTCAACGTTATAAACTTTTGTGAAGCACCTTTATTCAAGGTGCTTACCATGCATCTAGATACATTCATTGAGGGGTCTATTTTCCAATATGGGGTCACTTATGGGGGGGTTTCCACTGTTTTGGCACATCAGGGGCTCTCCAAATGGGACATGACGTCCGCTAATGATTCCAGGAAATTTTACATTCAAAAAGTCAAATGACGATCCTTCCCTTCATTCACCATTTCTTCAAAAAGGTGCCAGACTGGGGAACACCTAACCCTTTGCCTGGGAACTTGATGTATGTGGGTGCTCTGGGGAACAATTGCCCACCTTCTCCCTCTGGTCAACCCTCTACCTCTTCCTGCCTGCTACAGTGCTGTGGATTCCTCCCCCTCTGCGCTGCTGGACTTGATCTGTATGGCACCTTCCCAGGTTGGGTCAGTGACTTCAACGTTTTTCTGTGTTCACTGTGATGGATCTAGGCTGCTGTGCACACACACAGCAGCCCCACCCTGCCCCAAGCTTTATTTAATTGTGCACCTGTGTTTGAACCTGCATCGCCCTTCATCCATGTTTCCTGGTTGGGCAATGTGTGGAGGCTAAACCTGACATGTCTACATTCAGACCTGGTTGGCCTTCATCTGCACTTGCTTTATCTAGCTTCATGGAAGCGATCAAGATATGCTCAGGTACGGATTGCACTTAATGTGGTCTTGCTTTTAATGTATTTAGGAGGCCGTATGGCACAGTATTTATTCAAAACGTAGAGTAGGACCCCCCACATGAGATTGCCTTGGCGCGGCGGGGTGGCTCAATTGAATTGATCAAATTTTTTTGCCAAATATCTCATTTTGAATACAGTTAGATATTATGTGCATATACACTTTATGTTATGCGTTCTATCCTTAAGCGGCGCTGGCTCCTCTCTCTTTTTTTTATCACTACACACAATCTCCTCATGTCACTCTTGAAATGTGCAGGGCAAGATTCAATAGATGGAAATGTAAAGAGCTCCTCAGAGTGTCTCCTGGGATGTGCCATGGTGGGAGGAAGGAAGATTGGGGTGAGGGTTATGTGGTCCAGACTTTTGGCTAGTGAGACTGGACAGTGCAGAAGACAAGGTTGTGCTGGAAAACATAGAAGCATGTCCACTTCCCAGTCCCTTACGGACGCCTTGCGCATTTTAAATTGGAAAACCCAAAAGCGAAAACTGTGAATGTATAGTCATAAAAGGGTTAGAACAGATGAATATCATGAAAGTATATAACCTTTATTTAACAGACAATTGTTTAAATGGTGGCACTGGAGAAAACGGGTGCTCACACTACATAAAAATAGATATGATGAACATACTTGAGTTAAATGTACAGATGATTAAAAACACTCTGAGCCACAGAAGAAAAAACATATGCACAGAAATGGATAAATGGAGCAAGATGTGCATAATACATAGTATCTGAATGTATACAGCCTATTAATAAGAACAAAGGACAGTGATCGGTGACTAATGGATGCTAAGTTGACTGTGGGACAATATCCGTATAGGTACTGGAAAAAACAACTAATGAGATAAGTGTACTATAGATACTTCATAAAGGTAAAGATATACAGTATCATTCGCTATTGTCCTATTATTATTATTATTATTATGCATTTATATAGCACCATTTATTCCATGGCGCTTTACATGTGAAAAGGGGAAATATAGACAAGTATAGTAAACATGTGTAAAACAAGGGGCTGTGATAAAACACTCCGGGATCGCCTTTGCTGGGGTCAAAGGTCACGTGCGTTCAGCATGAAACTCAGGCGCAGAGCTGGGATTCGGGTGTAACTGACCCTGAGTCAGGTTTATTAACGTTGAAAGCAATGCAAAAAGGAAATAAAACATAAAACAAATCCTTGCCTGTCCGGCACTAACTAAACAATGGACAACCTAACTACCAACTGGCGGGCTTCTCCCATCCAGCCAAACCACAGTTGCAGTGGGCACTGCTTCCACTCACGTGTGTCTCTCACACAGACAGGCTCTCTGTGTTCCCAGGCTGAGAGACTCACACAACCACCTGGCATCCTTTTATATCCGCCTCCCATTATTCATTAGTAACTAGGTGTGATACTGACCAGACTAGGCCACATAGGAAAGGTATCTGGGCGAGATATACCTGCCCTCATCCACTATTCCCACATGATTCTCACATATCCCCCCCCTCTGCTCAGACCACTCCGGTCGAGCAATGACACCCGCCAAACAGTGAACTCGGGACAGGGCATCTGCATTCCCCATCTGTACCCCTGGGCGGTGCTCCACCGTAAAAGTGTAGGCCTGCAGGGCAAGGAACCACCGGGTCACCCGGCTATTCCGTTCCTTGTTCAAGTGCATCCACTTGAGAGGGGAAGGTCAGTGATCAGCCTGAACTTTCGGCCCACCAGGTAATATTTGAGGGCCTCTAGAGCCCACTTAATGGCGAGGCACTCTTTCTACGACTGCATACCTTTGCTCGTGTTTATTCAGCTTCCTGCTGAGATAGAGGACTGGGTGTTCCACTCCGTCCCTCACTTGTGAGAGTACGGCCCCGATACCGGTATCAGAGGCATCTGTTTGTACCACAAACTCGCTGCAGAAGTCCGGAGTCACCAGTACGGGTTGAGAGCAAAGTGCCCGTTTTAGGCTATGGAAGGCTTCTTCAGCCGCTAAACTCCATTTAATCATGACGGAGTCTTTCCCTTTTGTAAGATCCGTCAGGGGGGTAGCGATGGCTGCAAAATTGGGTATGAACCGGCGATAATAGCCGGCGATCCCCAGGAAGGCTTGTACCTGCTTCTTGTTGACAGGTTGCGGCCAGTCCTGAACTGCCTGAATCTTATCAACCTGGGGTTTAACAACACCCCTCCCAATTACATACCCCAAATACCGGGCTTCTTCTAGCCCGATGTGACATTTTTTGGGGTTCATGGTTAGACCTGCCTCCCACAGGTCGTCAATCACAGCTTGTACTTTCTGGAGATGAGTCTCCCAGTCCAAGCTGTAAATGACAATGTCGTCCAAATAGGCCGAAGCGTACCGCCTATGTGGCCTCAGGACTCGATCCATCAGTCTCTGGAAGGTCGCCGGTGCTCCGTGCAGTCCAAACGGCATATACACATACTGAAATAGACCTTCTGGGGTAGCAAATGCCGTCTTTTCTCTGGCAGCCTCCGCCAGAGGGATCTGCCAATACCCCTTTGTTAGGTCTAGGGTCGTAATATACCGGGCTTTTCCTAACCGATCTATTAACTCGTCGACCCGGGGCATAGGGTAGGCATCAAATTTTGAGACCGCATTCAGTTTCCTGAAGTCATTGCAGAACCGGATGGTGCCGTCCGGTTTAGGAATTAGGGCTGGACCAAGCACTGTGCGATTCCTCAATGACACCTAACTCTAACATTGCCTTCACTTCTCGGGAAACGGCTTCACGGCGCGCTTCCGGGATTCGGTAGGGCTTTACGTGAACTGTGACACCAGGTTCCGTTACAATGTCATGTTTCATTAGCGTAGTCTGCCCGGGTTTTTCTGAGAAAAACTTTTGGTTGTGAAGTAGAAACTGCCTGACCTCAGTCTTTTGCCGCTCCGAGAGTGTCTCTGCAACCCGTACCTCCGGTACGGTATGTGAGCAGACGGGACGGGCCAGCTCCGCTGACAAGGCAGACCGATCTTTCCCGGGTTTTATCAGATTTACATGATAAATCTGTTCAGGTTTCCGTTTACCTGCCTGGTATACTTTGTAGTTTACTTCACCAACTCTTTCCTTAATCTCAAAGGGGCCCTGCCTCTTTGCCAGGAACTTACTGTCCACCGTGGGGACCAGGATCAACACCCTATCTCCGGGTGCAAACGTATGGATCTTGGCGCCCCTATCATAGATTCTTTTTTGGGCTCCTTGAGCCTGTATCATGTGTTCTTTGACGATAGGCATAACAGCCGCAATACGGTCCTGCATTTGTGTGACGTGATCTATCACTGTTTTAAACGGTGTGACCTGACCCTCCCAGGTTTCTTTTGCAACGTCTAACAGTCCGCGAGGACGTCGGGCGTACAATAACTCGAAAGGCGAGAATCCCGAGGAAGACTGGGGTACTTCCCTGATGGCAAAAAGCAAATACGGAAGTAAATAGTCCCAGTTCTTCCCATCCTTGTCTATCACCTTTCTCAGCATCTGCTTCAGAGTTTTATTGAACCGTTCGACCAACCCGTCTGTTTGAGGGTGATACACGGATGTGCGTAACGGTTCGATTTGTAACAATCGGCAGAGCTCCTTCATTACCCTGGACATAAAGGGGGTCCCCTGGTCGGTGAGTATCTGTTTTGGTATACCGACCCGACTAAACACATGCACCAGTTCCTTGGCAATCGTCTTGGTGGCCGTGTTACGCAAAGGGATGGCCTCCGGGTAACGAGTGGCATAATCCAAGATGACCAGGATATGTTGGTGTCCACGTGCAGACCGTGGAAGGGGCCCAACTAAATCCATCCCAATCCTCTCAAACGGGACTTCAATAATAGGTAGGGGTACCAAAGGGCTACAGAACCGGGGCTTAGGTGCAGAGGCTTGGCAGTCAGGACAAGACTCACAATATACACGAATAATGTGATGCATGCCTGGCCAAACAAAACAGTGTAATATCCTTTCGGTGGTTTTCTGGACTCCCAGGTGACCTCCCATCACATGTCCGTGGGCCAGGTCCAGCACCTGCCGCCGGTAGGGTTTTGGCATGACTAATAGTTGCACCGTATCTTCCCCCTTTTTCTCTATCTGATAGAGTAAATCATTCTCCAGAACCATGTAAGGATATGCCAGCCTAGAGCCAGGTTCTACGGGTACCCCATTTATCACTTTTACATTTGTCCTAGCCTGAGAAAGGGTAGGATCCTTTATTTGCTCGCTTTGGAAGTCATCTTTCTGAACTTCTAAATCCGGCAAACGGGGAGGTGGACGGCTGTCGGCCTCCTCCTCTTCCCCGGTCTCCTCCGTATCACCCGCCATGACTGAAAACGGGAACTGCAGGTCATTTCCCGCAGACTCTTCCCCCCAGTCTTCCGGGGAGACATCTTCCAGGGGTTCGAGACCCCCACGCGCCCTGGGAGAAGAGTCATGTACACTATTACCCGAGGGCATCAACTGATTCTCCCACAATTGCCAGAAGTGGGGAAAATCCCGGCCCAGGATAACATCATGCAATAACGCAGGGACGAGTCCCACTTTATGTTGCACAGACCCATAGGAAGTAGTAAGGCATATGACCGTGGTGAGGTACGAACAGGTGTCTCCATGCACACACGTTCCAGAAAATTTGTCTGATGGTCTAGTCGGGGCTGACACCAGACTGGCCTTCACCAGAGTCACCACACTTCCCGAGTCTAACAATGCCACCACATTTTTGCCATCAACAGTTAAATCACACAAGTGTTTTTCCACATCCTTTTGACCGGCATTCACACTCACTACCCGTGCAACCATAGACATGCGGTATTTAGAGTCTGTGACGTCGCACAGCATGGGTTCAGTAGTGACCGGACAGTTCGCAGCAATATGTCCCATCTCTTGGCAGCAGAAACACCTAACGGGCCCCTTGCTTAGACCATAGTTCGTTACTCGCGGCCTCGCAGTGCGGGCAGTCCCGTTTTCCTCCCCCACTGTCTTAGGGATTTTTCCATCTCCCCTACTCCCTGGAACAGTCTTACCGGTTCCACGTGGAGATGATGAAGAACGAGGTGGGGTAGGGTCGTCTCGGAGTCCTTCCGCCACGGAGTAACGTTCAACCAGATCCACCAGTTGATCTGCTGTCGTAGGATTTCCATGGCTTAGGCTAGTTTCACACTTGCCTTTTTTTGCAGCGCGTTTTTCCCGCAAAAAAACGCATTGAAAAAACGCATACAAAAGCATACAACTGCTGCGTTTTTTTCAAGCATTTTTATGAGCATGCATGAAAAAAACGCAGCGTTTTTATGCGTTTGTATGCGTTTTTAGTGCGTTTTTACCGCGATTGCATTTTTTTCCAACATTAGGTGGCCCCTCACACTAACCCAAACCATGACTTTACTAACCCTAACCCTGACCCTAACCCTAACCCTAACCCTGACCCTAACCCTAACCCTAACCCTGACCCTAACCCTAACCCTAACCCTGACCCTAACCCTAACCCTGACCCTAACCCTTAACAAAACCATACTTAACCCTAACCCTGACCCTAACCCTAACCCTGACCCTAACCCTAACCCTAACCCTGACCCTAACCCTAACCCTGACCCTAACCCTAACCCTAACCCTGACCCTAACCCTTAACCAAATCATACTTAACCCTAACCCAAACCCTAAACCCTAACTAACCCTAACCCTAACCCTAACCCTGACCCTAACCCTAACCCTAACCCTGACCCTAACCCTAACCCTAACCCTAACCCTGACCCTAACCCTAACCCTAACCCTGACCCTAACCCTTAACAAAACCATACTTAACCCTAACCCTGACCCTAACCCTAACCCTGACCCTAACCCTAACCCTGACCCTAACCCTAACCCTAACCCTGACCCTAACCCTAACCCTGACCCTAACCCTTAACCAAATCATACTTAACCCTAACCCAAACCCTAAACCCTAACTAACCCTAACCCTAACCCTAACCCTAACCCTGACCCTAACCCTAACCCTAACCCTGACCCTAACCCTAACCCTAACCCTAACCCTAACCCTGACCCTAACCCTAACCCTAACCCTGACCCTAACCCTTAACAAAACCATACTTAACCCTAACCCTGACCCTAACCCTAACCCTGACCCTAACCCTAACCCTAACCCTGACCCTAACCCTAACCCTAACCCTGACCCTAACCCTTAACCAAACCATACTTAACCCTAATCCTGACCCTAACCCTGACCCTAACCCTTAACAAAACCATACTTAACCCTAACCCTGACCCTAACCCTAACCCTGACCCTAACCCTAACCCTGACCCTAACCCTAACCCTAACCCTGACCCTAACCCTTAACCAAACCATACTTAACCCTAACCCTGACCCTAACCCTGACCCTAACCCTTAACCAAACCATACTTAACCCTAACCCTGACCCAAACCCCAACCCTAACCCTGACCCTGACCCTAACCCTAACCCTAAACCCCCTTAACTAACCCTAACTCTAACCCAAACCCCTAAATTCCATGGTTAAAAAAAAAAACGCATATGCAAAAAAACGCATACATGAGCATGCCAGTGCGCACATATGCGCATCCATAGGCTATAATGGCCATTTTTAGCGCAAAACGTGCGCATATGTGCGCATGCGCTTTTTTGCAGGGCCAAAAAATGCAACATGCTGCGTCTGGAAAATACAAACGCACACCCCAAAAAAACGCAGCGCATGAAAATCGCATACATGCGCTTACAAGCGCGCAGGTATGCGCACCCATGTTAAATATAGGGGAAAAACGCATGCGCACATATGCGTTTTTTTCCAGCGCTAAAAAACGCAAATGTGAAACCAGCCTTACCCACTTCCTCAGGGCTGGCGGTAGAGCTCTCAAGTACTTGTCCATGACGACTCTCTGGATTATCTCTGGCGCTGTCAACACCTCAGGTTGTAGCCACTTCTTCGTCACGTGGATCAGGTCGAACATCTGTGACCGCGGTGGTTTATCCGGCTGATAAGTCCATTTATGCACTCTCTGTGCACGGACAGCGGTCGTCACTCCCAGCCGGGCCAAGATCTCGGCTTTCAGTTTGTCAAAGTCCTGCGCGGCTTCAGGCTCTAAGTCATAATAAGCCTTTTGGGCCTCACCGGAAAGAAACGGGGCAATCAGGCCGGCCCATCATGCCTTCGGCCATTTTTCTCGCACCGCCGTCCGTTCAAACGTGGTCAGGTATGCCTCGACGTCATCTTCGGTCGTCATCTTCTGCCAGTACCGACTCACGTGAATCACTCTCGACTCGGCTTCCAGGTTAACCTCATGTAGGCTTGCCAGGCGCTGAGCCACCTGCTGGAAAAGCGAACGATCGGTAGCTGTCATGTCCACCAACTCCTTCAGCTGGGCCATCATCACCCGATTAGCTTCTTGCTGGACGGCGGTGAACTGTACCAGTGCTTTCACCACGTCCTCCATGCTCATGCTTGCAACGTGATGCCCGCGTTCTCCACCACAATGTGATAAAACACTCCGGGATCGCCTTTGCTGGGGTCAAAGGTCACGTGCGTTCAGCATGAAACTCAGGCGCAGAGCTGGGATTCGGGTGTAACTGACCCTGAGTCAGGTTTATTAACGTTGAAAGCAATGCAAAAAGGAAATAAAACATAAAACAAATCCTTGCCTGTCCGGCATTAACTAAACAATGGACAACCTAACTACCAACTGGCGGGCTTCTCCCGTCCAGCCAAACCACAGTTGCAGTGGGCACTGCTTCCACTCTCGTGTGTCTCTCACACAGACAGGCTCTCTGTGTTCCCAGGCTGAGAGACTCACACAACCACCTGGCATCCTTTTATATCCGCCTCCCATTATTCATTAGTAACTAGGTGTGATACTGACCAGACTAGGCCACATAGGAAAGGTATCTGGGCGAGATATACCTGCCCTCATCCACTATTCCCACATGATTCTCACAGGGCACACAAGTACATAAGGAGAGGGGACCCTGCCCGCGAGGGCTCACAGTCTACAGGGATGGGTGAGGATACAGTAGGAGAGGGTAGAGCAGGTCGTGCTGTGGTTCAGTAGACCGAGGATCATTGCAGGCTGTAGGTTTGTCGGAACAGGTGAGTCTTCAGGTTCTTCTTGAAGGTTTCCGTTGATGGTGAGAGTTTGATTTTTTGCGGCAGGGAGTTCCAGAGTATGGGGGAAGCACGGGAGAAGTCTTGTATGCGGTTGTGGGAAGAAGAGATAAGGGGGGAGTAGAGAAGGAGATCTTGAGATGATCGAAGGTTGCGTGCGGGTAGGTACCTAAAGACCATGTCACAGAAGTATGGAGGAGACAGGTTGTGCATGGCTTTGTATGTCATGGTTAGGGTTTTGAATTGGAGCCTCTGGGCGATAAGAAGCCAGTGAAGGGCCTGGCATAGGGGGAAGACTGGGGAATAGCGGGGAGACAGGTGGATTAGTCGGGCAGCAGAGTGTAGGATGGACTGGAGCGGAGCCAGAGTGCTAGAGGGGAGGCCAGAGAGTAGGAGGTTGCAGTAGTCGAGGCGGGAGATGATAGGAGCATGCACTAGTGTTTTTGTGGTTTCGTGGTTGAAGAATGAGCGGATCCGGGAAATATTTTTGAGTTTGAGGTGGCAGGAGGAGGCGAGGGCTTGGATATGTGGTTTGAAAGAGAGCGTCCTAAAGAGTATAATCAGTAAGCAGTGTTATAATGTGGAGTATAAGTACTGCATAAATCCACAAGACGGGTAGTCACTTATCAATAGACAGATGTATGTTTATCAAACAATTTAACCCTTAACAACTTCTGCAAAAGGCTATGAGTAAAAAAAAGGGCCAAAAATTGCCATCAGATACTGGTTGAATGGAACTATCAACATAAATCATAGAGGACAAGTAAGGCAAAAAGATGTAAAGAGATGTCATGGAGTAATACCTTAGTGGTCCAGAGAACCAAGTGTGGCTTTTTGGAATTATTCCTCATCCCCCTGACAGATGATATGATGCATCCGGCCAATCACAGTAATGCCAAAAGCCAACATGGCTACAGCATTACTGTGTATGACAGGCAATCCCCGCATGATTATTGGTTGTCTAACAGCCGCAAAATATATGGGGCAGGGACTTGAGCATGGCAGTACTTGATTGAGTAATCAGCCAATCCAAGCAGTGACGAGGACTCGCACTTATCACTTGCGGTCATGTGTAGCTAATGGATTTGTTGTAGTGCTAATCCAAAGATCAGGGTCTACAGGACTGTGAGTTGTTTACTATTATTTCAGCCAAGGTGAATCTTCATGTCATTAGAAGAAAAAGCCGAGTCAGAATCATGGAATCATGGAACAGGTTCAAAACCCAACTAGAGTAGAAAGGAATTAGCTTATCAGTCAGGCACTCTAGGAAAAATGCTTCCTGGACACTTTAGCATTCACTGAAATTATTAGCATTTAGCCACTGTCCATTTACAAAAGTTGGCACATGCGCATTACGAGTGGCCAAAGTAGTGCACTGCAGGACATGAAGCTAAAGAAACACTCAATCAAAATGTTTATCCTCTTAAAATATTGCAACCTTTATATAGATATAGCACTGTGTGCTTAAAATTGCTCATTTTGCCCTTCTAACCAGCTAGCTCTACTCTTATCCATTAGGCCTATGACATCACATGATTAAAAACTAGCCAGCTGAATTTCTATAAGCTCTATGTAGAAACAGGAAGTTTTTACCTGCATGAGTCATCACTGCAAAGTCCCTTGCAAAGGGGAGGGGAGCAGCTGGGTCAGGTGTAGTGACAGCCAATATGTCTTTTTACTGACCCGAGATATAAGAGACTAGCATCCCCATAGAGGTGACAATCCACCAGCTGTCAGCTTTACACTATAGCTGACAACTTACTGTATTAGCCACGATCAGTGTTGGCACCATCCATATCTCTTTAACCCCTTAGATGCTGCTGTCAATAGTGACTACATCATGTAAATGGTTAACCGAGTGTAGGGGCTTCCTGTTTAACACCATCGGTGCCCTGAGATCTTGATTGTGTGGTCCTGATATTTGCCATGGCAATTCATGATCAAATAAAGACCTTAGAGACTTGCCGGCTATAGTGGCCTGTTCAGAAGTTAGCAGCATTTAGGTAATAAAAATGCACTTATTAATTCCTGTAATGTCACTTTGTATTAATTCCTGAAAATTTCTTCAAGGGTAAATAAACTGACAGATGTTTTCAATATGTGAGGGGTGCTGTTTTTATATTGGTCTCACTTTTGTGGGTTTCCCTATATATAAGATCCCTAAAGTCACTTCAAACCTGGATAGGTCCCTAAAAAATTAATTTTGGAAATTTCCTTGAAAAAATGAAAAATTGTTGTTACTTTTTTAGATCTCCTAAAATGCTAACAAAATAAAAGAATATTTTACGAATGGTGCTGATTTAAACATGTGGGAAATGTTATTTATTAAGGTTTTTCTGTGGTATGACTATCTGGATTAAAGGGATAATCATTCAAAGTTTGAAAGTTGCTAGTTTTTTAACATTTTTCTCAAATTTCAGATCTTTTTGTAAATAAACACAAAGCATATCGACCTAAATTTACTGTTAAGGGGAGAATATATGGCACATAAATATATACAAGAATAAAAATTATATTATTATGTGGATGTTTTGCTGAATATTAGAATCATGTAGCTTTAAGATATTTCTAATATTTTTGATTCTCTAAGACTTATTTCTGTATTGTAGAACCCACCTAGCTTCATCGAAACTGGGTGGACTAGGGTGGATTAGGATAGAAACAATAATTATGTGTGTAATGATTATATAGTAGATATAGGACATATGAGATCATATGAGATCAATAATAATTTGCTATTTGGGGTAATCAGTAATTTGGAAAGAACCCATGATGTAATGCAATGAGACAGCTCGATTTTTGCTATAAAATTGTTGTACACTTCTGGAAATAAATCAGAAATCATTTGAGAGACAATTGCTTGCATTTGTCCTGATTTCTCCGGCCGTAAGACCCCACTGTCATGCCCGCCATGTCTGTTATGCCGCATGACCCCTGGAGCAGTGTGCACGTGCACTGAACTATCATGCCCGCCATGTCTGGTATGCCACATGACTCCTGGAGCAGTGTGCATGCGCACTGAACTATCATGCCCGTTATGTCTTATGCTGCAAGATCCCTGGAAGCAATGTGCACACGCACCTCGTCACTGCTGTGCTGCAAGATGCCTGGAGCAGTGTGCATGCGCGCCTCATCTCATGGCTGCCTGCCATTGCCAGTGCGCATGTGTGTTTTACCTTATGGCTACACGCCGTTGCTATGTGACCAGCCGTCTCTGCTCTGCCTGCAGCAATCCTCTCTGTGTTCCTGGAGACCCTGATCATGTGACCTTTCCTATGTTCCAAACCTATGTTCCAGCACAATCTGATCCAGCAATCCTTCCTATGGTCCTGGACTCCCTGATCATGTGACCCTCTCTATGTCCAGCAGTATCTGATCCAGCAATCCTTTCAATGGTCCTGGACTCCGTGATCATGTGACCCTCTCTATGGTCCAGCAGAATCTGATCTAGCTAGCCTCTCTATGATCCTAGAGGATCTGAACCGGAAGTTCTCTCCTGGCCCTGACTCGGAAGTGCAGGTGCTAATGCCCTATATCAGACCACCCCTTCCTATGGTCGGCGCCTGAGTATCGTGTTGCTTCCCTGCATGGCTGCTGGTCTGCTCGGTCGCCCCTGCACTTTGCCTTGTCGTGCATCTCTGCACACGCTCTGTGCTTGTACTCTGCCTCTTGTCCTGTGCCATGTTTTGTGCTGTCTTTGGTGCCATGTTTTGTCTCTGTCATGCTTGGTCTTGTAGTCCTTCCTGTGTTCTCTGCCTTTGCCTGCTTTGCCATGTTTTGTCTATGCTATGCTTTCCTTGTACTGTCTCCGCTTCCCTGTTTCTGCCTGGTCTTCCTTGTTCTGACCTAGGGTGCTCTGTTGTGCCTCCTGGCACACGCACCATTCCTCCTCTCTTACCTATGGTGCTCTGTTGTGCCTCCTGGCACACGCACCATTCCTCTGCTCTCTGACCTGGGGTGCTGTGTTGTGGTTCCTGGCACACGCACCATTACTCCTCTCTTACCTTTGGTGCTCTGTTGTGCCTCCTGGCACATGCACCATTCCTCTGCTCTCTGACCTATGGTGCTCTCTTGCACATTTCCAGGCTAGACTCAAGGCTCTGCCTTGACCCGGCTCTGGGCTTCGGCCTATGCTCCGCTGTTAACTCTATGTCTCTGTACCCGGCTTTGTGCTACTGCCTACGTTCCGTTCCTTGCTCTGTACTTTGCCTCGCCTTGCCTTGTTTCTTCGCATGCCCTTTGCACGCGCCTGGCCTTCCTAGCCTCCTGTCTGTGCCTCAGCCGTGCCGCCCTAGCCGTGCTCGCCTGCTTGTGCCTCAGCCATGCTCGTCGGCCAGTGACAGCTGCGTCATCTGTTATGCCTCAGCCGGGTTCACCTCGATCTTTCCTGTCTGTCTGTGCTGCAGCCCGACCAGCTAGCCAGTGCCCCAGCCATGCTCTCTGTGCTTCCTTGCACCCACGCTGTCTGTGCACTGTGCTTTGCGTGCTTCTCTAATAGCACGCGCAGGCCCTAGCCTGCTCCTTGGCATACCTCCCTGTGCTTCTGTAAAAGTACACGCAGGTCTTGCCATGTACCCTGTCGTGCCCTCTTGCACGCACAGACCCTAGCCTATACCCTGTCATGCCCTCTTGCATGCACAGGCCCTAGTTTGTACCCTGTCGTGTCCTCTTGCACGCACAGACCCTATCCTGTACCCTGGCATGCCTCCTAGCACGCGCAGGCCCTTGCCTTAGCCTGAACCCTGGTGTGTCTCTTAGCACGCACCCTGACTTGAACCTGACCCTGGCGTGTTCCTCAGCATGCGCAGGACCTTGCCTTGAACCCAGACCCTGGCGTGTCCCTCGGCTCGCGCAGGACCTTGCCTTGAACCCTGACCCATGCGCGTCCCTCGGCACGTGCAGGATCTTGCCTTGAACCCTGACCCTGGTGTGTCCCTCGGCACACGCAGGACCTTGCCTTGAACCCTGACCCTGGTGTGTCCCTCGGCACACGCAGGACCTTGCCTTGGACGCTGAACCCTGGCGTGTTCCTGCACATGCACCATGTCTTGTACTTTGAACCCTGGCGTGTCCCCTACACACGCACCGTGTCTTACACTCTGAACCTGGCGTGTCCCCTACACATGCACCTTGCCCTGGACCCTGGTGTGCCCCTAGCACGCACCCTGCCTGAAACCTTGCCTTGGACCTTGGCGTGTTCCCTAACACGCACCATGTCTGGAGATCTGTTGTGCCTCATTGCCTGAACCCTGGTTTGCCTGCTGGATGCTCGGAACCTGACGATCGCTGCCAGAGATTGTAAGCCTGATGACTGCGGCCTGATTTCCGGAGCTGATGTTCGCAGCCTGATGCCCTGATCCTGTCGATCGTTGCCAGTTGTCCGGAGTCCGATGCCATTGAGCCCTTGCCTGTACCCAGGCGTGCCACCTGGCATGTACCATGCCATGGACTTTGGCGTGCTCTCGCACGCACCTTCCTGTGTTTTCCCTATTATCGCGTCTTGCACATGATGTAACCTTGAGTTTGCCTTAATGAAGATACCTTTGAATTCACGTCCTGTCTTGTCTTGTTTCCTGCAAGTCCTTTGTCATCAGACACTCGTTCTTAGTGTCTATCTGAGCCGGCCGTCTGGTTCCAGCAGTCGTGGTGGTTCACCCCCTTGGACTTGCCCCTGACACTCCCTGTATAGGGGGTGGTTCCTCACAAGGTCAGCTCGCCCTAGGTGGGTGGGTGCCACGACCCAGAGGGTCCACTCTAAAGAAAGCGACTCAGCATAAGCTGACTCCATCATACCCACATTCAATTTGGAAGCAGACAATTAAGATGACGACACACGCATTTTGTGTGCCATATCATTACCATGATCAAAAATTATAATGTGCCATGAAAAAAACAATCTCAAAATCACTGGGATTTGTTGAAGCGTTCCAGAGTTATTACCAAATAAAGTGACACTGGTCAGATTTAAAAAATTTGGCCCTGTCACTAAGGGGTTAAAAAGAGAATGATTATTGCATGGAAAAGAGACTTCCTGTTTCTACATAGAGCAGAGTAAAGAGAAGAACTAGCTTGGTAGAAAGGCAAAATGAGCAATTGTAAGTACACAATGCTATATAATATGATGATTGTAATATATTAGGAGGATAAAAACTTTGATGGGAGTGTTTCTTTAAATAGAAAATGGTTGCAGTATTTGCTTTTTCTATAAAATAAAGACATTGGCATGCATTAAAATTATTACGTACATATTCTATTAAAAAGAAAATTTTTGCATTGTTTTTGTTTACATGCAAGTTCAAATATTGATCTAAAAAATTAAAGAAAACTTTAACTGGAGTGTACAGTACGTTCCTCTTCACATGACTTTATAGAAAAAGCATAAGGAGAAAGAATAGCCTTGTGGGAATCAATTTCCCCATTAATGAGCTTATATTCTTCTAATATTGCCAAGAAAAGCAGTATCCAGATGCTTGATTTTACCGATGCTCTTCTTTCCTATTTCCTAAATCATTCCCATAAAATTTCTAAATTATAAGAGAACAATTTTGTTTTATAGACTTTGATGTAATATAAAAAATGTGTATGTTTTTAATAAGTGATAATAATTTGGTTGTAATTGGTAAGTAAAAAAAATACTTCAAAGATACATTTCCACATGCTTTTAATTCCACTGACTGATGGGGAATTAGTAAAATAATAAATTGACCTCGTGAAGCTTGAAACTTTCAGATAATTTTTTTTCTGGATCATTTTATCTTAGTTAAAATAGCTATGGAATTTAATGTAACGGCTCTTTTTTTTCCCCAGAATTATTCTCCTAAGAAAGAATATTTACTTTACTTGTACGTAGTGATCAGAGATGAGCAAACTTGTTCAGAAAACGCTCACCAATTTCAAATTCAGTACGAATGTAGCATATTCCAATTCGTGTTCAGTTTCATGAACATTTTTACTCAAAGTCGGCAAAATTCAGTAAATCATAGCGATTCCACTAATGCATTTGCTAACTAATTTGACTAGGATAGTGGTGCTGTATGATAAGCGGAGAGGATGGGATGACACGTTTGATGAGGGGAGGGGCTGTGGAGAGGTTAGCGAAGCGGCGTGCTCTTTTTTTCACTTAACTTTGTGTGTTGATTCCGGAATCCAATCAGGGTGCAGAACCCACCACAACATCATGACACATGGTCTTTTGAGATTGGTTTCTGAATTCACATGTCCCTGGTGATATAAAAAGCTGACACCTTGTTTTGCTTGCACCATTTGCTCAGTGTCACAGTGTAGAGAAACCGCTCCTGATAGTGCTGAAAGTGAACTTGTCAGCTAGATATGATCCTGTTTTGTGTGAAATTGATCTTCCAGCATCTAAATAGATTGTGCAAAAAACTGTGTTGGAGTCTCTGGAGGCCCAATTAGCTAATACAAATCGTTTGTGATAAAACTGTGTTTCAGTGGCAAATCAGAATGCCAGTTTTCAACGTAAAAATAGTTAGGCATGATATTTGAGTGCAGCCTCGATGCCCAATTAGCTAATCCAAATTGTGATAAAACTGTGTTTCAGTACAAATCAGAAGGCCAGATTTAAACTTAAAAATTGTTAGTCCTAATATTGAGGTGCAGCCAAGAGGCCCAATTAGCTAATCCAAATTGTATGTGATAAAACTGTGCTTCACTGACAAATCAGAAGGACAGATTTCCACTTAACAATCATGTGTTCACACACAGTACAATCCTCAGAGGTGGCACCCCATTCACCCTTGATTCCCCCCACGTTAGAAATTTCCAAACTCCCAACTATTTGTGGGGAAACACAGATGGGCCATTCTGCAGAGCTTTTCACATATTATATTCCACGGGCATTAGAGGTCTGCTCTGAGGAATCATAGAATCCAGAAGAGGAAAGAATCTGCACCGATGCCCAAAATTTTTTCATGTTGGAAGCAGTGCTGGACGAAGTAGGGTCCGAGCAGAATCCAGACCTTCGTCACCAGACGTTAATGACCAAGGGTGAAGGTGATTCTGATGAGACTCAGATACCAGAGGAGCACGCGGAATATGGTGTCAGGGCATGAAGAGAAGGAGGGTGACTGTAAGGGTGAGGAGTATGAGAACAGAGAGGATTATGATGAGCTTGTAGATCCCACTTGGTGTGAACCCAGAGGTACGCAGCTGAGTAGCTCAGCAGAGGAGGTGGAGGAAGAGGAAGATGAGGAGGTTACATTGCAGCTTCCCAGACATAAAGTGATGTAACCATGACAAGCACTGCATCCTCAGCCTGTGGCCAGCATTGGTCATGAGTGTTCTTCATACTCCACTCTGTCTCAGCAAAGCAGCCAGTCCTTGATACTGCAGTTGTGGTCACGTAAAAAATGTTTCCTCCTACACATGCCAAAGCTAAGATCTTGAACTAAACCATCTCCAATCTGTTGCCAACAGAAAGGCTGCCTTTCCACCAAGTGGATACAGACAGTTTCATAAAGTTGATGGCCGTAATAATCCCTCATTACCAGTTGCCCAGTTGCCACTACTTCTCTAAGAAAGCTGTGCCTGCACTTGTCATGTCGGACACTGTTCACACCAGGGTGTCCGGCAGACAGCGGTAATACCCTGTTGGGTATTCTGTTCCAGTCGGGATAGGGGTAACCAGGTTGTCATGCTGGCTGAGGGCTGGGCCACGCCCTTGGTCTTTAAATAGTTCATCCTGACTATGGGCGTCGCCGACTATAGCTTTAGCCTAGTGCTAGCAATACCGGTCAGCAGTGGTGGTTTTGGAGCGTCTGATATCTGGTGCAGTATATCCCTCAGTGGTTCTTTCTCCAATCTGTTATATATATATATATTTGGTTGCCCTTGCACATTATTGTATTCCCTTGTGTATTAACTGTGTGGTGTTTCTTTTACCCCTGTCCATACGTATTTGTGGGGTCTGGTGTCTGGTCCCCTCACTGGGTGGAGGGTGGTGGGTTCAGCTTAGGGCTGGACAGGAGACAGGGACAGGGTGGAGGCTCAGGCAGGCACACCTTCAGTGTAAACCCTGGGTAGAGGGACAGACAGGGTTCCCCTAGTCTGAGGGACATTGCAGGGGTCCCGGGGTTTCTGCCTAAAGTAACCTAGGCATACCATGACATTATAGTCGGCCCAAATAATAAAGTGAGAGAAAAAAAAAAAAAGGTATAGATAGGGAATATAGGGGTTACTTACTATGGATCCTATACTTTCCCTAACCAAGCAGCTGGAGGCTCTATCCATACAGGACACTGAACTCAGGGGGGCGGTCCAGCAACAAGGCCTGTCAGCTCCTGCAGTACCTGCTGAGGCTGCAGCCAGGGCAGCTGAGCCCAAGTTTCCCCTTCCTGAACGATTTGCTGGTGATCGTGGTAAGTTCACGGTGTTTCGTGAATCATGCAAATTGTATTTCCGTATGCGTCCACATTCCTCAGGTAATGAGGCTCAACGCGTGGGCTTGGTGATTTCTTTGCTGAGTGGTGACCCACAGGCCTGGGCCTTTTCATTTCCTTCAGACTCACCGGCATTTGAATCTGTAGATTTTTTTTTCTCTGCTCTGGGTTTGATCTATGACGATCCGGATAGATTAAACTTAGCAGAGTCTAAGATACGCTCACTGCTACAGGGTGATCGACCAGCTGAGGATTACTGCACGGAATTCCGGCGCTGGGCAGTGGACACGCAGTGGAATGACCCTGCGCTTAGAAGTCAATTTTTGCATGGGGTTTCTGGAAGGGTTAAACAGACTCTTCTAATGTACGAGACTCCCGCCTCTCTCGAGGCTGCGATGGCACTTGTAGTACGCATAGACCGACGTCTCCGTCAGGGGGCGCTGGTTTCGTTGCCTCCGGGAGGTGGGGGAGTGGTCGGTGAGGTTGCCTCGGGTGAATCCGTGGAACCCATGCAGATCGCTGGTATAGCACAGTCACCGAGTAACAAGCCTAAACGTCCTTGGCACAGAAGGCAGGGGCTCTGTTTTTTTTGTGGCAAAGGAGGACATTTTATTAACGCTTGCCCCCTGGTACCTAAGAAGGGCGCGCCGGCGGAAAACTGATAGGCTCAGAGGGTTTGGAGGAGTCTAGTCTGAGCCTTTGTGTATCCTCCATCATGGTTTCCCAGTGTATGCTCCCTGCTAGGGTGGTACTTGGGGGGCAAATGCTCTCTATTACAGTATTTATTGATAGTGGCTCAGCTGCCAATCTCATTGATGAGAGATTTGCGCATACAGCGGGATTTCCGGTGGAGAAATTGCCGAACCCCATCCGGGTGGTTACCATCAATGCTTCCCCGTTGTCTCAAGGGGAGATCACAGAGTGTGTGTTGGATATACAACTCCACATCGGAGTATTACACTCAGAGCGGGTAACTTGTAAGGTGCTTAGTAACTTACCGGCTCAGATGGTTCTGGGCTTTCCATGGTTGTCAATGCATAACCCTGTTATTGATTGGAAGACCCAGGACATAATTCAGTGGAGCAGGGAGTGTCAGGAGAGGTGCCTGGCTACATGTATTTCCGCTTTGACCCCCAGTATCCCGGAGCCGTTGCTGGATTATGCAGATGTATTTTCTGAGAAGGGTTGTTCGGAACTACCACCGCATCGCCCCTATGACTGTGCTATTAGGTTGAAACCAGGGGCCAAGTTACCTAAAGCTAGAATGATTAATATCTCAGGTCCCGAGAGGCTAGCTCTCAAGGAATACATTGCGGATAGCCTGAGCAAGGGTCATATTAGACCTTCCTCTTCTCCTCTGGCTGCTGGCTTCTTCTTTGTTAAAAAAAAGGATGGCGGTTTACGCCCATGTCTGGATTTCAGAGAACTCAACCAGATTACGGTCCGTGATCCTTACCCTATGCCACTTATACCCGATTTATTCAACCAAGTGGTTGGTGCCAGGTGGTTCTCCAAACTGGACCTCAGGGGGGCGTACAATCTTATAAGAGTCCGTCAGGGGGATGAGTGGAAGACAGCGTTCAATACCCCTGAGGGTCACTTTGAGAGTTTGGTAATGCCGTTTGGGTTGACTATGGCACCGGCGGTCTTTCAACACTTCATTAATGATGTCTTCTCTCAGTTGTTGGGGAGGTTCGTTATAATTTATCTTGACGACATCCTCATTTTCTCTCGCGACCATGATACACATATAGAGCATGTTAGACAGGTTCTGCAGTTGCTCAGAGAGAACAGGCTCTATGTCAAGCTTGAAAAATGTGTGTTTTTCGTACAGGAGCTACCGTTCTTGGGTTATATAATCTCCGCCTCAGGTTTTAAGATGGACACCGCAAAGGTGCAGGCGGTACTACATTGGGATCGGCCTGATAATCTTAAGGTGCTTCAGCGATTTCTTGGCTTCTCCAATTACTATAGGAAATTTATTAAGAACTTCTCTATGATTGCCAAACCACTGACTGACATGACTAAAAAGGGTACCGACTTTTCTGACTGGTCTGAGCCTGCGGTACTGGCGTTTGAATTCCTCAAGAATAGTTTTGCCTCAGCGCCCATTCTGGTGCAGCCCGATGTCTCCTTACCGTTTGTCGTGGAGGTGGATGCGTCGGAGGTTGGAGTGGGAGCTGTACTGTCCCAGGGCCCTTCTTGGGCCAAGTTGCATCCGTGTGCCTTCTTCTCCAAGAAGCTGTCGCCTGCGGAGCGTAATTATGATATTGGCAACAGGGAACTATTGGCCATCAAATTGGCATTTGAGGAGTGGCGACACTTCTTGGAGGGGGCTGTTCATCAGATTACTGTGATAACCGACCATAAGAATTTGCTTTATTTAGAATCTGCTAAGCGCCTGTCCTCCAGACAGGCTCGCTGGGCATTATTCTTCACCCGGTTCAACTTCATTGTTACCTATCGACCTGGGTCGAAGAATGTTAAGGCAGACGCTTTATCCAGGTGTTTTCCTGGTGGAGAGTTATGTGAAGAGCCGGTGCCTATTCTCCAAAAGGGTGTGGTGGCATCTGCCATCACGACAGAGATTGAGGCAGAGATTGCGGAGGCTCAGGAGGTGGTACCGCCGGGGTTGCCTGCTAATAAATCTTTTGTGCCGCTACATCTACGCTCTAGAGTGTTGGGCGAACATCACGACACGGTACTGGCAGGTCATCCAGGGGTTAAGAGCACTCTGGAACTGGTATCGCGTCGTTTTTGGTGGCCTAAAATCCGGCAGGATGTGGCCTCATATGTGGCTGCCTGTACCACGTGCGCACGGGCCAAGACTCCTCGTTCCCGTCCCGCTGGTAGCTTGCAGCCTCTCGGGGTGCCCAGTAAGCCATGGACTGAGATTTCCATGGATTTTATTACTGACTTGCCCGCCTCGGCAGGGAACTCGGTCATTTTGGTAATTGTTGATAGGTTCTCCAAAATGTCACATTTCGTTGCTTTACCGTCTTTGCCCAATGCTAAGACTCTTGCTCAAATATTTATTCGCGAGGTGGTCAGACTTCATGGTGTCCCGTCTGACATTGTGTCTGATCGAGGTACGCAGTTTGTGGCAAAGTTTTGGAGAGCTTTTTGTTCTCGCCTTGGAATCAAATTATCTCATTCATCGGCTTTCCACCCTCAGTCGAATGGACAGACTGAGCGGATGAACCAAAACCTGGAGCAATACTTGCGCTGCTTTATTTCCGACAATCAGGAAGAGTGGTCAGCGTTTCTTCCTCTGGCAGAATTCGCAATAAACAACCATTGCCAGGAATCGTCTGGGGAATCTCCTTTTTTTTGTGTGTATGGTCAACATCCTCAATTTTGCACCTTGCGTCAGGGGTGCTCAGTTGGCGTCCCTGAGGAGGACCAGTTGGGAGCTCAATTGTCGTCTGTTTGGAGGAAAGTCAAGCAGCGCTTGTTGAAGGTGGGTTCCAGGTACAAACGGGTGGCTGACTGCAGACGTGTGCCAGGTCCGGACCTGTGTGTGGGTGATTGGGTGTGGTTATCTACTAGGAACATTAAGCTCAAGATACCGTCACTTAAGTTGGGTCCCAGGTTCATTGGCCCATTTAGAATCTCCGCAGTGATCAACCCCGTGGCATTTCGTTTGGAGTTGCCGGCTGTGTATAAGATTCATAATGTATTTCACAAAGCATTGCTAAAGAAGGTCGTGGGTTTGGTGGATGGTTCCCCCGGGCCACCACCTCCCGTCTTGGTGGATGGCACGTTGGAATTTGAGGTGTCCAAAGTGGTGGACTCTAGGGTTGTGCGTCGCACTCTACAGTACCTGGTCCACTGGCGTGGTTATGGTCCTGAGGAGAGGACATGGGTGCCGGCCTCTGACATTCATGCTGATCGACTGGTTACTATGTTCCATCGTCGCCATCTGGACAAGCCAGGTCCTCGACATGGTGAGGTTCCGGAGGTCCCTCGTAGAAGGCGGGGTACTGTCATGTCGGACACTGTTCACACCAGGGTGTCCGGCAGACAGCGGTAATACCCTGTTGAGTATTCTGTTCCAGTCGGGATAGGGGTAACCAGGTTGTCATGCTGGCTGAGGGCTGGGCCACGCCCTTGGTCTTTAAATAGTTCGTCCTGACTATGGGCGTCGCCGACTATAGCTTTAGCCTAGTGCTAGCAATACCGGTCAGCAGTGGTGGTTTTGGAGCTTCTGATATCTGGTGCAGTATATCCCTCAGTGGTTCTTTCTCCAATCTGTTATATATATATATATATATATATTTGGTTGCCCTTGCACATTATTGTATTCCCTTGTGTATTAACTGTGTGTTGTTTTTTTTACCCCTGTCCATACGTATTTGTGGGGTCTGGTGTCTGGTCCCCTCACTGGGTGGAGGGTGGTGGGTTCAGCTTAGGGCTGGACAGGAGACAGGGACAGGGTGGAGGCTCAGGCAGGCACACCTTCAGTGTAAACCCTGGGTAGAGGGACAGACAGGGTTCCCCTAGTCTGAGGGACATCGCAGGGGTCCCGGGGTTTCTGCCTAAAGTAACCTAGGCATACCATGACAGCACTACATCAGCATGACACCGACAACATCACCTGTTCCCTTGGAAAATCTATGTCTGCCAGGGTGCATTTCACAACTGACTCCTGGACGAGCAAACATGGACAAGGGCTTTACATCTCATTGACTGGGCACTGGGTAACTCTGGTGGCTATGGGGCAGGCAGTCAAGGGGCTGCTCCACAAGTCTTTGAATCCCCAAGGCTTGTGGGAAAAACCTCTGTATCTCCACTGCTTCTGGCTCCTCCACCTCCTGTAGGGCCTCCACCTATGCACTCAACCTTTCCCTTAATCCGACATGTGTTCCAACAGTGCAGATAGAATCCCCCCGCCTCCGTCCTGCGCAAACATGGCTCACCACAATCAGGCAGTGTTCAAATTATTATGCTTTGGAGATTGCAGTCACACAGCTCAAGAGTTGTGGACAGCTTTCCAGGCCGAGTTCGAGCAATGGCTGTCTCCACTGAACCTGGAGCTAGGGAAGGCTGTGTCCGATAACGGTGAAAATCTGGTGGCGGCCCTACGCCGGGGCAACCTCACACATATGGCTTTCATGGCTGATGTCCTCAACCTGGTGGTACAGCAATTTCTCTGCCACTATCCACGGAGGCGCTGCTGCAGAAAACACGGTCGCTGTGTGCTCACATCCACTGATTGCACCCCGCAGGTCATTGACTTGTATCGTTAGAGGTCTTTTGGCCTAATGGTTAACCTTTTAATTTGCAATGTTCCGACATGGTGGAATTCCACTCTGCACATGTTACAGCGGCGAGTCCTGGTACGGTATGTCTTTTTGCATAGCGTTGGCCAACACATTATGGACATTGTGCAAATTATGCTTGTGGAGTGGACAGAGATGAAGGACCTCTGCACCCTTCTGCTCAGTTTTGAAATGGCTGCTAAGATGGTTAGTGTTGACGATGCCATCATCAGCATCACTATTCCGGTCATCTACTTGCTGGAACACACTTTGAATAGTCTGTGTGAAGAGGTGGTGGTTCCAGAGGAAGAGGTGGAAGCAGAGGAGGATACGGAAGGGATAAAAATATCTAAAATTTCTTGACTGTTGTCACACAGGCAGGTGCCATGGGAGGGTGGTTTACAGTGATCAAGGGGGCTCATGGTACCAGATAAACTGTTAGTGAAGATGCAGGAGATGAGGTATAAATGGAAGATGAGGCGATGGATGCACAACAGAAAGGAGATGAAGAAGATAATGAACCCCTCTCTGTTGTCTGCGGTTTGCGGGAGGCAATGGAGGAAGCAACCTTGATTGTTATCCCGCCACCAACACAGCATGGACTTTAACCTCATGGAAGTGCTCGACACATGAGCGCCTTCTTGCTGCACTATGTTGAACATGATGCCCATATTCTTAGGGTTAGAAATAATGCTGACTACTGGGATGCCACTCTGATAGATCCATGTTACAAGAGTAAACTTAGCTAGATGTATCCCCCGGAAAGGGATGTGCGCATGCTGGAGTATCGAAATACGCTTGCAGATAGAGTTGAGCGAAACGGGTCGAAAAATTTCAAAAGTCGCCGACTTTTGGCAAAGTCGGGTTTCATGAAACGAAACCCGACCCTAGGATGAGGTCGGCCACGAGGTCAGCGACTTACGCGCCAAAGTCGCGTTTCAAAAGTTTGTTTTGCGCTCTTTTTCAGCCAATCAGGATCCACGGACACTGTGGGCAACGTGATGACATAGGCAGGGGTCACCACCATCTTTCAGAAGGGCATGCAAGTGATTGGCTTGCTTTGGTGGGCGTCACAGGGTTATAAAAGGGCGTGCACGCCGACCGCCATCTTACTTCTGCCGATCTTAGCATAGGGAGAGGTTGCTGATTCTGTAGGGAGAGCGTTAGGCAGGGAAGAAAAAAAAACTGCTTCTGCTGCTAGCGATTTTGCCTGTGCAACACACCAGTCACTGTGTGTGCAGTGCAAGGGGAGGCTATATTGTGGTGGATCAGCGGTGTTGGTTGTTAGGCTGCCTTCTAAGGCTTCCTGACAGCTGCATTGCTGTTTCCCCACTGCTCTGCAAACTGCTTTTTTAAAAGCAATCCCAATTTTTTTTTTTGTCCTGCTGAGGTACTGAGCGTGCATTTATTCACACCATACAGCGGTGTACGCTCCTCACACAGTACCATGTAACGGCTGTTATCACAGCCACAGTGAAGCTATCTGTGTGTCACTGTGGAAAGATAAGTGGAGGACTTGTTCCGTTCTTACAGACCTACACTCTAGGGAGAATCCTATTCTGCCCAATTCTACATACATCTTGTAGTTTGTGATACACTAGCCAATTTCTGCCTGTGATATAGCGCTCTGATATTCAGTGGGCCTCACACAATCCAAAAGTGTCCAGTGTCCACAAGTGTCTGCAGAAATTCAAAATCTCCCTTATCCTGTAGTCACTTTTTTCACACCTGTGCCATCGAGCCTGTGACATAGCGCTCTGATATTCAGTGGGCCTCACACAATCCAAGTGTCCAGTGTCCACAAGTGTCTGCAGAAATTCAAAATCTCCCTTATCCTGTAGTCACTTTTTTCACACCTGCTGCATCGAGCCTGTGACATAGCTCTCTGATATTCAGTGGGCCTCACACAATCCAAGTGTCCAGTGTCCACAAGTGTCTGCAGAAATTCAAAATCTCCCTTATCCTGTAGTCACTTTTTTCACACCTGCTGCATCGAGCCTGTGACATAGCGCTCTGATATTCAGTGGGCCTCACACAATCCAAGTGTCCAGTGTCCACAAGTGTCTGCAGAAATTCAAAATCTCCCTTATCCTGTAGTCACTTTTTTCACACCTGTGCCATCGAGCCTGTGACATAGCGCTCTGATATTCAGTGGGCCTCACACAATCCAAGTGTCCAGTGTCCACAAGTGTCTGCAGAAATTCAAAATCTCCCTTATCCTGTAGTCACTTTTTCCACACCTGCTGCATCGAGCCTGTGACATAGCTCTCTGATATTCAGTGGGCCTCACACAATCCAAGTGTCCAGTGTCCACAAGTGTCTGCAGAAATTCAAAATCTCCCTTATACTGTAGTGACTTTTTTCACACCTGTTGCATCGAGCCTGTGACATAGCACTCTGATATTCAGTGGGCCTCACACAATCCAAGTGTCCAGTGTCCACAAGTGTCTGCAGAAATTCAAAATCTCCCCTGTCCTATAGACACCTTGTACCTTGTTTTACATTACTATATAGTTTGTTGGATTTTGTCTACATTTCTACCAAAAATGAGGAAGGCTGGTGGAAGAGGCCGTGGAATTGGGCGGGGGTTGGCAGCTAGTAATGATGGTGTTGGTGGTGGATCTGATGGTAGTGGCAAAAGCAAAATAGGACCGAATGCAGGAGGTGTTGAGCCTGCGTCATCGTCTGGCTCCATAAGGCTTCGAAGGCTTAGTTTTCTAGGAGTTGGCAAACCGCTTTTAACGCCAGAGCATCAGGAAAAAGTTTTGTCTTACATTGCTGAGTCAGCCTCCAGCTCTATCGCCTCCTCTTCTGAAGTTGTAAAAAGTAAAAGCACTGAGTCGTCATTGGAGGCTCATGTTCATGAACCACACCTTTCCTTGTGTCCTTCACCCCAACCAAGATTGAAGGATGATGCAGGCCATACTACTGATTACTCCATGGAGCTGTTTTCACATACCATGCCTGGATTATCAAGTGAAATGGTGAATTACCCAGGCCAAGATGAATCTGACATGGAGTGCACTGATGCACAGCCGCTGATAGATGATTCTGCTGGTACATTCACTCAGAGCACTACATTGTCCTCGCTGTGTACAGAGCCAGATTCTGACCCTGATGAGACTCAGGTGCCCCTTCCTGCACACTATACCACCATACACGGTGACACAGAGGAAGGTGCACATGACATTGAAGAGGAGGTGATGGATGACCCAGTTGTTGACCCAGATTGGCATCCATTGGGGGAAGAGGGTGCTGCTTCCAATAGCTCAGATGAGGAGGAGCATCCACAGCAGACATCGACATCGCAACAGCTGTTATCTGGCAGGCCCGGAGCACTCCAAAGACAGGTTCCAAAAATCAAAAGAGTTGCTGGACAGCTTGTCCAGAGGGTCAAAACATCACAGCGTGCTAGGCCGCAAAATGTCTGCCAAAGTAGGAAGAGTGCAGTGTGGCACTTTTTTGAACAAAATCCTCATGATCAGGCCAAGGTTATCTGTAAGAAGTGCGCAAAGACCTTTAGCCGAGGGAAAAATCTGAAAAATTTGAATACCAGTTGCATGCTTAGACATTTAACCAGCATGCACTTGCAAGCGTGGACACAACACCAAACCTCAAGTGCCACATGTGCAACTGATCACAAAGAAGGTAGTCAGCAACGCTACATTGTTTCCCCCACTGTAAGCCCACCGGTTAGCACAGCAGCAAATGTTGAGGTGTCGTTGCAAGGCCACAGCAGTCAGGGAATCCCACTGTTATATCAACGAAATACTG
Source organism: Dendrobates tinctorius (assembly GCF_039654945.1). NCBI lineage: Eukaryota > Metazoa > Chordata > Amphibia > Anura > Dendrobatidae > Dendrobates > Dendrobates tinctorius. Next base: position 12,220,936 of record NW_027361738.1, read on the forward strand.
AATCTAGGCCATCAGAAAGAACACCAACTCCATCACCATCATCAACCCTCTCTCAGTCCGCCCTGTCCACCGCTACTTCCACCATATGCAGCTCTCAAGTCCAGCTCACCCTCCCAGACACTATGAGTAGGTCAAGAAAGTACTCAGTCTCTCATCCGCGTACACTGGGTTTGAACGCCCACATTGCCAAACTAATCTCGTTTGAGATGATGCCCTATCGGTTGGTGGAAAGCGCAGCTTTCCGCGAACTCACGGCCTATGCAGTACCACGCTATGACCTACCCAGTCGCCACTTCTTCTCTCGCAAAGCCATCCCAGCCCTCCACCATCATGTGAAAGACTGCATTGTCCATGCACTCAAGCAGTCAGTGAGTGGAAAGGTGCACCTCACAACTGATGCATGGTCCAGTCGGCATGGCCAGGGCCGTTACGTGTCCATCACTGCGCACTGGGTTAATGTGGTGGATGCAGGGTCCACAGGGGACAGCGGTGGTGGGACAGTGCTGCCTAGCCCACGGTATAGGAAACAGTTGGCTGTAGGCGTTCGACCCTCCTCCTCCTCCTCCTCCAGAAGCGAAAGCTCGTCCACAGAGAGCAGTCGTACGAGCACTCCATCTGCAGCTGCCACTGTTGCACACGAGGTGTCCCCCTATCGAGCAGCTAGTGGAAAGCGTCAGCAGGCTGTGTTGCAGATGATGTGTTTGGGCGACAGACACACCGCCGAGGTGCTGGCCGAGTACTTGAAGCGACAAACTGAGTCATGGCTGGGCAGTGTACATCTTGAGGCAGGCAAGGTAGTTAGTGATAACGGCCGTAATTTTGTGGCAGCCATAGCCCTTTCAAAACTCAGCCACATACCTTGCTTGGCTCACACCTTGAACCTGGTGGTGCAGTGCTTCCTCAAAAATTATCCGGAGTTAACAGCCCTGCTCCATAAGGTGCGAAGACTGTGCGCGCACATCCGCCGGTCGCCTGTACACTCCGTTCGTATGCAGAAGCTGCAGCGATTGCTCCACCTTCCCAACCACCGCCTCATTATCGACATTGCAACAAGGTGGAACTCCACCCTGCACATGGTGGAGCGGCTGTGCGAGCAGAGGCAGGCCATAATGCATTTGTGGGAGGATACACAGCCAGGCACTTTGAGAGCAGACATGGAGTTGACAGGTGTGCAGTGGTCGAAGCTGAAAGACCTCTGTAAAGTCCTTCAGTGTTTTGAGGAATGCACACGGCTAGTAAGCGCAGACGACGCCATCCTAAGCATGAGCATCCCACTTATGCGTCTGCTCATGCAAACTTTGACGCACCTTAAGGAGCAGGCATCTGCAGCCAATGTTGACGAGGAGGAAGAGGTGGAGGGAATCCTTGATGACATTCAGCCATTGTCTGCTCAGGGACCTCTCCTGGACGAGTTGGAGGAAGAAGAGGAGGAGGAGGATGATGATGGGGATGATTACTTAGGGGAGGAGGATGCATCTCGTGGGGCAAGTGAAAATGTTGGCGTGGCAAGGTCTGGTACAGGGTTTGTGCGTGACTGGAGGGATGTGGATTTGCCAGAAAGTGCTCCTCCAACCAGCACTCGCAGTGCATCATTGACACCGGGAACATTGCCCCACATGTCAGATTATGCCTTGCGGATCCTAAAAAGGGACCCCTGCATTGCCAAAATGATGAACGATGACGACTACTGGTTGGCCAGCATCCTGGATCCACGCTATAAAGGCAAATTACAAAACATCATGCCACAGGAGAACCTTGACCTAATATTGGCTAATAAACAAGCAAGTCTGGTAAATCGGTTGCTTGAGGCATTCCCAGCACACAGCAGCGGTGATGGTTCTCACACGAGCCGTACGGGCCGGGGGCAGCTTGGCAGAGGTGTTCATGGTGCACACAGCAGAAGTGGCGTTGGAGACAGGGGTTTCATGACAATGTTGTGGACTGATTTTTCAAGTACCGCTCACACAACTGGTAATACAGCATCGATGGAAAGTGACAGGAGACAGCAGTTGTCAACTATGGTTACAAACTACTTTTCCTCCCATATCGATGTTCTCCCACACAGGTCATTCCCCTTTGACTATTGGGCCGCTAAACTGGACACCTGGCCTGAATTGGCACAATATGCCTTACAGGAGCTCGCTTGCCCAGCTGCAAGTGTGCTATCGGAAAGAGTCTTCAGTGCAGCTGGATCAATCCTGACAGAAAAAAGGACCCGTCTGTCAACCCAAAATGTGGATGATCTAACCTTCATTAAAATGAACCATGCATGGGTTTCCAAGGATTTTGTCCCACCTTCCCCTGATGACACATAGGGTGACAGAAAAATGGCTTGCTTTGGTCCACCTCTTCCTGGGACTTGACCTATTTCGCCTTTTGCATCAGCTGAATGTCCAACATCAACATATGCCACTTTCTAAAACTCCCTAACTGTGCTGCCTCCCCCCCCCATGGCCGGGGTCACCACCTAGCGCACGACACCGTGCGAGTGCCGTTGCCCTGGACAGGTGGGTAGGCCGACTCTTGAGCGCGGGCACTGGCACAGGGTCCCTCATAGTGCTATCAAGTGTCTCTGACGGTGGTGGTGCACACCCACCGTCAGACACACCGCCGTACTATGAGGGGCCCAGTGCCAGTACCGACGCCCACGAGTGGGCCCCCCTTGCTTGGGCAGGGCCCCAGCATTTGCAATCTTTACCTCTCCCTGCTCCTCCGCTGTGTAGTCTGGGCCGTCAAATCCATACTGTGCCTGACACAGTCTGAGCCTGCCTCCTGATGTATAGACATATCTTTTGAATGTGTACGCTATCCATACATGTTATCCGGGGATACGGTACCCTTTCTCACCTTTGTGCAATCACGTGCAAGCCATACTGGGCCTAACACCGTCTGAGCCTGCCTCCTGATGTATAGACATATCTTTTGAATGTGTACGCTATCCATACATGTTATCCGGGGATACGGTACCCTTTCTCACCTTTGTGCAATCACATGCAAGCCATACTGGGCCTAACACCGTCTGAGCCTACCTCCTGATATATAGACATATCTTTTGAATGTGTACGCTATCCATACATGTTATCCGGGGATACGGTACCCTTTCTCACCTTTGTGCAATCACGTGTAATCCATACTGGGCGTGAGAACGGCTGGCGAGCTGTTAAGCAAGCTACAGCACCTGTGGTTTGCACACGTAAGTTTTTCATTTTTTCAGGAATGACGGTTAGGCCTAATTCCGGAACTGCGGTTGACCTGCACTTACTGGGAAATCATCGTTCGCGGGTAATAATTGTAATCAGTGATCCCCATCACTAACGTTGTTCAGCGGGTTATCTGCACCTGTAAGTGACAAACGCTGGCCTTTTCAGTGTAGCGCACATGCAGCCACGGACATGTAAGGGCATGACACACCAGTTATTGGCCAATCTCATGTGCCAGAGCGTCACGTGTCCCTCTAGTAAGCCGGACTCGGACCGCGGGGCATGACGGAGTCTCGTTCGTTAACGGAATTAAGCTTGCAATGTTTGCATCTGTTCTGTAGCTGGCATGGTTGAGGTTGCCCGTGTTGAGTCAAATTACGCCGTAGGCTCCACTCCTGGTGGTGCCCTTCTGGACATTCCTTTAAGGTTCAGCTTTGCAACCATACTGCCCACGTAAAACAAACACTTTGCCTTCATGAACGCTGTTTGGAGGGTCATGACTCGTGGGAATAACGCCGCCCAATCAGTTAACCTGCTAGAGAGATCCTTCGTTGCTCCCAAGCATGACATCACACTCCCTAGGAGGAAGGTAATGCCACTGTGGCGACCGTACTCCTGGGGGCGACACAAGTGCACTGATGCCCAGCCACTGCTCGATGAATCTGCTGGTACATTGACCCAGACCACTACATTCCCCTCGCACGCTACCCGGCCTGAATCTGACCCTGATGAAACTCAGGTTACCCTTCCCATATACAGTTCCATCTTACACGGTGACAAAGAGGAAGCTGCAGATGAAAGTGCAGGTTCGGCCCACCCGCCATCAGACACACCACCATACTATCAGGGGCCCTGTGCCAGTGCCGTCGCCAACGAGTGGGCCCCCCCTGCTTGCTCAGGATCACAGCACTTGCAAGGTTGAAATACTGTGCAGTGAGATGGAAGATGGGGACGATGAGGAGTCCAGACTAGTACAGGGATTCCCTAGCGAGGAGACTTATTTCATTGTTTTCAATGTTGGGACAGCAATTTTTGGGGAGCACTATACTCTGGAGAATGATAGATGGGGCCCACCATACACTGGAACATTCCAAAGGTGGACATCAGACACTGGAGCAGCATTTACAGGGTCCATTATACACTAGAGCATTAGAAATGGGGCCCATTATGTTTGGAGCATTATTTGGGCCCATAAGACAGTGGAGCTTCATCCATGGGGACCAACATATACTGTAGCATTATGTGGAGCTCATCATATACTGTTTCAAACATTATATGGGACCAATGATTCTGTATGGTGAAATAGATGGGCCTCGTCATGAGATGTAAAAAGTGAAGTATTTTTCATTGTACTATACCGCTATTTCTCTGCCGTATCGGAGCATGATGAGTTGTGGTATGTGTTAAAGGGGCGCTCTTTCGCCCAGGGCACATGAAAACCTGGAGCCAGCCCTACCCCCCCACAACTTTAGCCAAATAACCCCCATTTTTCAGTGCGTAACTTGTATTATGAAGTTAATTAAGGTTGACCAGCTTAAGTAAGAAGAATTGATGCTTTTGGCATTCAAATGAGCACTGTAGGTGTGTTTCCTGTCCTCCTCTCACTGCCGACTTTTATTCCCCATTGACTTACATTGGGTTTCGTGTTTCGGGACGACCCCGACTTTTCCCTATAATCGGCCGATCTTGCTCGATCCGACTTTTGGAAAAGTCGGGTTTCACGAAACGAAACTCGACCCTAAAAAAACAAAAGTCGCTCAACTCTACTTGTAGACAATCTTAAGATTGGTTTTCCCCAAGACAGCAGTGAGGCACACAGTGTGCATCCCAGTTCTAGACGTCAAACCCCGGGAATGCCAAGGCATCAGCTCCAAAACATTTGCTGCAGGAGCAGCAGTGTAAATGGCATAAGCAATTTCTGTGAGTCGTTTAACACATTTTTTAGACCATCCCGTGCACCAGCAGAACAGAGTACAAGTCTGACATGTTGTGAATGACTGGAAAAGATGATGCAGGAGTATCTAGAGATCAATATCAATGTCATCTGGGGGTTGGACCCTTTTACATTTTGGTCTTCAAAAATGGAAGAGTGGACTGAGCTCGCCTGTCACGCCTTGGAGGTTTTGTCATGCCCGGCAGCCAGTGTTCTTCCAGAACGTGTCTTCAGAGCTGCTGGTGGTGTCCTGATACATAAGCACATCCGGCTGTCCCCTCAAAGTGAAGAGCACCTAACTTTCATCAAAATGAACAAGTCATGGATCTCCAATGACTTTTGCGCCCCAGTCGAAGATTGGGCGGACTAAGCGATGGTGTAATTTTTAGTGTCATGTATTGATCTTGCGTTATTGCAGTCTGTGCCATTTTTATAGTGTGTTCTGTGCATGCTGTTGCTACTGCTGTTGATGTCACAAACAATTGTTTGAAATATAGAGAATCAAAGTTGGGTCTCCATCTGGGGGTTTGCCAGTAGTAGATAGTGTGTCAGACGCCTATTATACTGTTTCTACTCTGTGGAAATTGATACCACTTGTTCTGATTAGGTAACTGAGGAGGATAACAGGGGAATAGGCAAGGCAACCAGATAACCAGAGAGGTTGGTAACTTAGCGGATTGCAGACCCCTAAACTGACAACACAACTAGAATTAGCCGTGGGACGTACCTACGATGCCCTAGATGCCTCGGCACAGCCAAAGAATTAACTAAGCCATATGAGAGAAAGGGGAAAGCTAAACTGCCCTGGAGTAGACCCCCAAAGGAATAGATAGCCCCTGAACATATATTGCCGGTGAGACAAGATGAGGCACAAACACAGGCAGAAAATAGAGTAAGCAAATGATGGGACCCAAACTGTCTAGATAGCATAGGACAGGAAAGGATACTTTCTGCAATCACACAAAAACCAAAAATTCCAACACGTCTGATATGCAAAAATACTGAGGCCACACGACCTCTCCCCCACTATATCAGAACTCTGGTGTAACTGGACACAAACAAAAGATACTGATATAACAGGGGATTAGAAATACTGCAAAGACTGACATAAACTGTGGCAAATGAAACAGAGTCCAGCACAGGTACCAGCAGGGAACCAGGCGGTCCTCACGCAAGCAAGGCAGAAATCAAAGAAAAGCAAAAAATGGATCAAATGCAAAAAGATTCAAGCAGACAAATAACTTATCTGAAAGGTGCAGGACGAAGCAGGAGGCAACCAGACTTCCATAATGCTCAGGAAGAAAACCAAATCACCGGCAAGAGCTGAGGGAAGGTTGCTCACTTAAATCACTCCAGTCTGTAACACCTGACCTCCAATCATCCTGCTCAGGTGATTGACTTCTGTCAGCCAGACCAGCTCCATTACCAGCAGCAACCAAAAGAGGGAGCCCAAAATCAGAAGCCAGGTCAAAAGTGTTCACAACACCACTTTAGTGGTGTGTGACAACATTTTTTTTAAATGTGGAGACGCCAAGTTGGGTCTCCATCTGATGGGTTGCCTGTGGAAGTAGGCCTCCCAGACAGGCAGGCCTGCTCTTACTTTAAGTCAATTACCTGTGTTACTTTCCTTACATTTTTCTACTAATAGTACTGTATGTAATAATGCGGCCGCTGGGGGGTAGCTTTTGCGGTTGTTCCAGTACTCACTATGCTGGTGGCTGTATTCATCACTGGTATCCTGTTCACTTTGGGGACTCAAATGACTGCAGACGGAGACTGGAAACAACTTTAACAACTCAGCTTTATTCTCTTCAGGGCACAGCATATCCACAATGGCTACCGGACTCTTTACTCGATAACAGCACTACATCTTCATCTACAGCAGTACATTACTTCTTCATTCACTTCACATGTATGAACCACACAGACAAGCTGACACGTCACACGGAGCACAGTGAACACGGAACTACTTCCCTTCTTCCTGAGCCCGACTTCAGCCCACTAAGGTACCTGACTTATCTGTTACAGCTCACCCCTTTATGGCACTGTTGCTCCTGTTCATGTCCTAGATTTGCAGCTGACTAGACTATCCACAAAGCTCCCGTACTCCAGGTGCTACTTCCACTGTTGCTCACCCATGGACCTCCCTGGCTTGCACAATTCCAGACACGGGCTGGTTTCAATAGACTGGCTTGGTTGTCACTTCAGATCTTCCTTGCTAGCTGACTTGACCGCTGAGACTCCTTCTTCAGTCTCCCTAGTTCTGCAATTCCCAGTCTCTAACTGCAGGACCTCCAACGACCTTCCTCGCTGGCTACTGCTGTAGGCATTCGCTGTTCTTCGACCGTCCTGTATAGCTACCCCCGGCTCAACTCCTATAGAGGGAAAAACTATCTTCCTTTTTTGTCTCTGGCTAGCCACTCCTCCAACTTAACCCTCTACACAGGTTCCCTCAGTTATGCTTAGTGCCCCCATCAAGTATCCCTTAATGGAACTACAACTAACACTAACTAACTACCTGTGTGTCTGTGGTTTTTTGACTATTCTTTTACAAGGTTAGTTATGGGGGTGTCACTGGGAAAACAGCTGATACAATAAAGACAGAGAACTACATGAGTCCAACTATGCAATTTAACCCTGCAGCAACAGATTAATGAAAGCCAGAACTGCTAGTAGGTGTCATGATCCTGTGTTGGATCTGGCGGTATTAAATGCAAAGTGAACTTTTTTTACTTTGGAAAGTTCCAAGGTGTCTTGACTGTCCCCGGTGGTGGTGAGTGGTATTGCACTTTAGGGTTTTGTGCACTTAATTATGGATCAGGTGGGACACCCTATAAAGGTGTGCTCAGGGGGTTCACTCACTGCCTGTGATATTGTGAGAGTGTGTTCACTCTGTTTTTGGAGAGCCTGGATGAAGGATGGAGCTGGTGAGGAGTCCTGCGCAGCTTAGCCAGGGGGGATGTGTTTCAGCTATGGTGTCTGGACGAAGGGCTGGCATGGCGTGGTGGAGTCGCAGTGATGGTGTCAGCGGGAAGTGTCTGCATGGGCTGGTGGAGTGGCGACTATGGAGAGTGGCACTCACCATGTGGGACTTGGCCGCTGAGCTGGACTCAAGCATGCTCGACTTCGTGTCAGCAGCTGAACTCTTCCTTGGGACTCTGGTACTAAGCAGCTGCAACTGGTTTTGGACTCTGCTCCAAGGCTGCACTAAGGTGAAGGATCCTGTTATGGTGATGGATCCAGGTGGAGGAGAAGATGCACTCAGGTGGAGGGCTCTGTTGCTAGGAGCGCACGCAACAGAGCAAAGCTAAGTGGTGTTTCCCCTGTATTGTCTCTTTCCTCATGTGTGTTATTAGTGCAGTGGTGGGATTAGTTTCCGCACCGACCTATTCCCTAGTGAGGGTTTAGGTTCAGGGCGAGCTAGGGCGTTGAGGTACGCGTGCGGCGCCCGGTGCGAAACCGGCATAGGGAACGTTAGGAGTGCAGGGACACTGGCTCAGGGGAGCTCAGGAGGTCTCCAATTCCCTTTTCCCTATCGCAGGGCCCACCATTGTTAAAGTTACCCAGGTTCCCCCCTTTATTATTTAAATGCGCCTTACTGGAGGCGGTGTTTCCAGATATTGTATGTATAACGTGTAATACCTAAATTCGCCAGGTGGAGGCGGCGTATCCACCTGCACGTTTTTATTATTTAAATGCGCCCCACTGGAGGCGGTGTATCCAGGGTCACGTGTGTTATGGGTCCGCCTTGCGGTAACATCTGCGTCCTGACACACGTGATCATGACAGTAGGATGGTGAAGCCTTTTTAACTACCACAGGTGTTTGCGTCACCGACCGCTGCAATCATCTGACCCTAATCTGTTGTGGTATCCCCGTGATACCCCCATAACTAACCATGTAAAAATATCACAATCAGTCTGTGGATCTCATCCCAGTGGCTAATGGCAGTGGGGTACCTCTGGCTAGCACATGGAAGGCTGTGTAGCCCTCCAAAGAAATGCCCCCACACCATTACTGACCCACTCCCAAACCTGTCATGCTGGAGGATGTTGCAGGCAGCAGAACGTTCTCCAGTTCTTTATAGCGTTTCCAGAGTCTGTCATGCCTGTCACATGTGCTCTACGTGAACCTGCTCTCATCCATAAAGAGCACAGAATGCAAATGTCGAATCTGCCAATCTTGATGTTATCTGGCAAATGCCAATTGTCCAGCACGGTGTTGGACTGTAGGCCTAACACCCTATATGGATATATATATATATATATATATATATATATATATATACAAATCACAAAACTATAACATTCCAAATTTTAAAATAAATCAGCTGTCTAATTTACAAGATTCAACGTAAGGTGTACTGCTAAAAATGTTATTTTTTTTACAGACTTCTTTGTTTTAGTATTCCAAGAGTAGCCTGTTGCAGGTGCTCGCTATTGGGTCACAAAACCAATGAGTTTTTCTTGTTCTACCCCACCTCTTGGAAGGCGTAACCGTATTCTGAATATAGTGACATAGTGCCTAATTTTCAATTTGTAATTTTTTTTAGTAAATTTAATGCATCATGTAGGTCAGCAGCCAAAGTAGCTAGACCTCTAATTAGCTAAACCTCATTTACCGTACTTATTTTTAAAATCAGAGCTTCATGGACGTCTTGAAGGTAGAGCTTTATGAAGGTAGATAGTCTTCAATGAGTGCCCTTTGAAATTTTGATATTTTTAAATATTTCCGCATGTTCCAATCTTTTTTATACCTTGTAGAATTTATTTTTGAAGTTCTGAAGATATATCTTTAAATAATTTTCTGTTTCAGACAACTCTTTTTTGGTGGAAGGTCAACTGTAATCAGTTTAAGGATGTTGCAGCAAGTGTTCAATTGTTTTGCAGCATCATCACATGAAAAAATTGTGTAAATACTAAAGATGATTAAATCTTTTTAGATTTAAATTCCTCAGGTTCAATTGATTTTTCCCAAACATTCAATTAGCTGTGAATCGATTAATCATGAATTGCAGGTCCGCAAAACCTCTAATTGCCCTGAAAAGACTTGTGTAGCACTGTGAAGACATGGACTGTTTACAAATCCTTTGAGCTGTCGGTATTTTGATGGACATCGCAGTCATCTAATCTGAAACTGGGAGGTGCTTACCTTCCTTCAGGTGTTCCCTGTTTTAAGTGATTGCCCAGCTACCTAGCTAAGCTGTCAGTCACATATCTCTGTAAGTCATAGCATTTGCTTGGTTGTGCATGTTTGCCTTGTGTTCTTGTACTATCTTTGTTGATCTATTGCTGCCTGACACTGGACCTCATTCTGATGATCCATTTGCTTAGCCCCTTTTTCTCTGATCCGCTTTTTTCCTAGTATTCCGACCTCGGACTCTGGCCTGACTATGCCTTTCTCTTTCCCATTTAGTTTATGACATGCTTTCTTGTATCTAACCCTGTAATGTTTGACTACCCTGCCTCACAGCTTGTCCGTGAATAATGACTAGCATGATATATACATAATTATTGTTCATAAATGGTAATGAAGCTCATAAGTCAAGGGCTCGAGTGGTGATAAATATGTTGGATATATTAATATACAGTAGTTAAGAACCTCCTCAATGGTACACAAGTTATTTAAATAATGTATAAATGAATACATGCAATTTATTATAATCCATAAAAAGACATACATAGAGCTATACATGCTCAATGCTTATATTTATAGAGCGTCATAGAAAAGATGCAAGATGTACAAGGATATATGTGCCACAACGGTAACTTAGTAATAAATCATTACATATGGATCATGTTTGACATGAAATGAGGCATAGAAGACTCACAGACAACATGGATAGAGCATAAAATGATTACCAGAGTTACTTATGGATTGTACTTCAACCTATATGCAAACAGAAATAAATAGCATGCTCAGGAGAGAAAGTTAGGTCATAAAAGTTGAGTGTGGAGTATGAAAGTAAAAGAAAGTACACAGAAGTAATATAAAACCAATTCTACCTCCCTAGGCCAAAGCAGCATGTCTGATCAAACTAGAATGTTGTATATGCTCTCCTGCACACCTGGTGGAGGGAAAGGTTAAATATGAAGCATTGTACTTTGGGGATCTAAACTTGACTTGTCGACTGTGAAATCTCATCATTTACAACTGCTGCAAATGTTTATAGAAGCATATTCAGGGATAGGAAATTACCAATAGCTTTCATCACCACTGTCAAACTTCACTGCTTTCCATAGCATTCTCATGGTAAATGCTATGAAGTAGTCAACAGATTGACATAAGTTGTATATTAGCACTATGCTATACGATATTCATATTTGTTACATAAATAAGCCAAAATATGGGAACTACTCATGAAAAAAAAAGTCTTAACTGCATACTAGGATAAAAATCTAGTCATTTGAGATAAAAAGGTGTTAAAACTAAGAATTCCATCTGAGCATATTAGACATGTAAAGTGAACTATATGAATAGAATGCAGTAGTAAATAGGCCCCGGTGCTTGGGTTGAAAAAGGTGCTTGGCATTCGCCCATTGGAAGATCCATGGTATCTACATGTAGTCTACGACCTGATTACATGTGCATGTCTGAATCAGTGGTTCTCCTGACTTACTATGAAACTGGAATTAGGAGTAGCAGCACAGCATCCCACGCAGATCATAATAGGCAGATCCCATTTACATATTTCAAACACATAAAATGTTTAGAATCATGGCTGTCTCTAGAAATCTGTTCACTTGGGCATTTTTGCCAATCCATTAGGGCTTCTGGTATAGTTAACAGTAATGCAGTGCCGTCTGCAGCATATTATTACCATAAACATAGGACAACTGAGACAGATTCATCAATGTACATTTGTAAATGTATCCATCATGGCTGTCATGGTTCCATTATATACAGAAGCTACGAAGTATGAACATAGTATATGTTTGTTTCAACATTTCTTTACATGTGATGTACCTATACATTATATCTTTTGTGTAAGTATATAGAGCTTGAAATGGTAGCACAGATAACAGCAGCTTAACCCCTTAGGACCCACGGTGACTAGCAGCTGCGGCCTCTAAATGGTTACATAACAGTGTGCAGATGAATTCTCATGCATTTGTTGGCCAACTGCCAGGAAAGGCTTTATAGGAAATCACTCAAAACTATAATACACTGCAATGGAAAATTATTACAGTGTATTGTACTGGGTATCAATTGATTACATTTTTGTCATCCTCCCCTGGGACTTCAATATGTGAATAATTGTTTTAAAAACTGTATGAAAAGGAGAACATGTAAAATTTGAAAGCACCTCCTATCTATATAATATAGAGAGCAATAAAAACTAAATGACTCCAGTGACTCCAACGTACGTTTCGCCTGGTGGCTTTCTCAAGGAGTGTGAGTGTGAGTACTTCTTGAGAAAGCCACCTGTTTTCCCCTCCATGTGTTTTTATCTATGTTTTTTCTGTTTTATTCTTTATTGGATTCATTTCTTGGTTTATTCACTTTTTTGAGTAGGCTAAACTGTAGTGTGTTCAATGCACATTAATATTTGTTTTATTGTGTAATACCTGATAGATGTGTAATTTTTTATCTTGACATTTCTGATACAAGACATAAAGGGAAAGAGTCATGAAAACAAGAAAAAGCTCGTACTGTTCACTTAGCAAGAAAAAGAACATATGAAACCTGTAGTAAGTGTTTTTAAAGCTAATTGCTATACAAGGGATCACATTTACAAGTCATACTTACTAAAATAATGTCTCAGTTTGAAGCATTCTTTTGCGGCTCGGGTAAAGACTGCAATGACATTATTCACAAAACGCTGAGGTCAAACAAATTAAAAGTGAACAGCATATGGTATGGTAATCATCCAATGTATAATTAACAATCCAGGAATGCTTTCAGGACAAACAAGGAGGAGAGGTTATGGTTTTCTTATTGCTAAATCTTAGGTGCAAAAATGAAAGCATATGCTGTTGAATTGTAAAGCTGCATATCATTGACTTTAAGGTAACACTTCCATTCAGCCTAAGGGACCGAGAGTTTGAATAATACATACAAATCACTCTAAAATTACTTAGGTACTTATGTTATAGTCTTCTGATGTATTCCTACATTATGAACATATTCACACGTTGCTCAATATATATAAGGGTTTACCAAGTGCATCTAACACAGCAACAGCTAAATGTAGCCCAAGTGACTTAAAACCTAACAGACCCCATCTTGGAATAGAAAGCCCTGCAGTGTTTAGACATATGGCTTCAATTTGCAAGCAATTCAGAAATCATGTTAAAGCTACAACTTGATTACATAAAATGGAACTTTTCAACTCACAAACTTGGATCAAATTCTTGGTCTCAAAAATGAAGAAAAAACCCCAAAGATTTGTGCATTCTTTACGCATTACTGTTTGAGACTCTCAACATACATGTAATTTTAAAAAAATGAGAACTAATTTTGTAAGGATGCCAATTCAAAAGATTTCTGTTGACAGCAAAGTGACGACTTTGACAGTTTGGTTGGTTGGAATATTCTACCTAAAAACCACAGTCTTTACATAAAGGTTGTCAGACATCACATTTTTAGAAACAAGATGAAATACAACTTTACTGTATCTACAATCTTTAGAGTAGATTCCACTTCATCCGGAATCCTTCCTCTCCGCTGCACATACAGTTTTGGTGTATTTCATCAAACAATGTTATCAGTCCTCCTGAGACCAAGTAGTTCCACAAACTATTGCCAATAGGTTTCATTTAGATGTCCGATTTTTGCTTACGAGTGCTATTCGTGACTTTCATGGATAGTACTCGTATCTGTGTTAGTCTATTGGGCCATTCACATATCCGATTTTTCACTTGGACCAAGTGATTTGCAGAAAATATTGGAGATACAGTCATGACTGAAAGTGCTGGCATCCTTGAAATTGTTCCAGAAAGTGAAGTATTTCTCACAGAAAATTATTGCAATTACACATATTTTGTTATACACATGTTTATCTCCATTGTGTGCATTGGAATAAAACAAAAAAAACAGAGAAAAAACAAAAAATTGGACTTAATTTAAAGACAGATGAAAATATATCAAACACGTGGCAGCTTCTTCTGGAACCCTGGATTTCACTTGTTGGAAAATCAGACTTTGCTTTTGAACTGGGATTCAAAAGAAAAATGAGAAGTAAACCAAACAAAACAGATCTTGACAAAAATGATGGTACTCTTAACTCAATAGCTTTGCTGCAAAACCGTTTGAGGTAATCACTGTAAATTTCTGTAACTCTCAATGAGACTTCTGCACCTGTCCACAGGTATATTGACCCACTCATCATGAGCAAACTGCTATAGCTGTCCCAGGTGTCTGTAATAATGTGCAGGTGCTGTGAATGTCACCACGGAACAGACGGACCCACAGTTAAAGGGGAGGTTTATTTACAGGTATTAACACAGGCAAAATAACAGTGCAAATATTGGTAATAGGAAAAACAGTCAAAAAGGCATAACCAGAATCAAACAGTATTATACGGAGTTTTCTTATGAAGGCACCGACTCACCAGCGGCACTTATCGTCTGAAGACTCTCTGTACTCTGTGGTTTTTCCACTCCTCCGCTGGGGTCTCAAGGGTTACTGCAGGAGGCAGAGGGGCTACTGGACAAATGGGGTCCCCTCTGCTCTGAGTCTTTTGTCTAAGCACAACAGCCTCTCCCAGGGGAAACAACACTCCATCCCTTGTTAGATCTCTCAGCAGGAATCAGGGGCTCTGAACCAGCACCGTGGGTACCGGAGCTACACGCGGAGGTCACGGTCCCTGTACGGATCACTGTCTCTGCATGTGCTGCTGTCTCTGCATGGGCTGCTGTCTCTGCATTAGCTGCTGTCTCTGCACAGGCTGCTGTCTCTGCACAGGCTGCTGTCTCTGAACGAGCTGTTGTCTCTGCACTGGACACAGTCTTCACACGGGGGTCAGGACACACCTCATCTGTCACTGCAGGCTCCAGCTTCACGTAGTCACATGCTACGGTCTCTGCACTGGTCTCCATCTCTATACAGGCCTCCGCTTCTGCACGGGTCTCAGTTTTTCCACAGGGAAAAGGATGCACCTTTGCTGTCACTGCAGTACCCGGCCTCACGTACTCACGGTCTGCAGTCTCTATGCGCGGTACCCTGGGCTTTGCCCTGTGAACGGGAGCTCTGTCTCTCTCCTGGTCTGCGTCAGTGTCCTCTCCTGACCCCTGCTCAGGCTGCTCTGAGGAAAGCGCGCTCACTTTTCCTGCCCTCTGTTCGGCTCTCTTCCTGTACCCGGCTCCTTTTCTGTACCCCGGGGAACCTGCTGCCCTACTCAATGGTTCCAGGCACGGAGCTGAGTAGGCAAACCCTTCCTTGTCCTCCTTATGCTTCACCCCCTTACATGTCAACATTGCCTTTTTCAGACTGCAGGTTTCAGCTCTTTCCACAGATGTTCAATAGGATTTAGATTAGGTCTCAAAGAAGGACATTTTAGAATAGTCCAATGCTTGGCTGTTAGATATTCATGAATGTTTTGAGCTGTGTGTTTTGGATCATTTTCCTTGTGGAGGACCCATGACTTGCAACTCAAACCATGCTTTCTGACACTGGGCAGCACATTTTGCACCAGAATGACTTGATAGTCTCGAGATTTCATTGTACCCTGCACAGATCTAATTCACCCTGTGCCAAATGCAGCAAAGTATCCCCAAAATATAACTGAGCCTCATCCATATTTCACAAAAGGTACAATGTTCTTTTCCTTGTATGCTTCATTTTTGTGTCTGTGAACATAGAATTTACCAAAAAGCTCCAGTTTTGTCTCATCTGTCCAAACAACAATCGCCATGAAGCTTTGTGGCTTGTCGTTATGCATTTTAATATATTACAGTATATTACAGTCTTGCTTTTTTTACGATTTGCTTTCAACAGTGGTTTCCTCCTCAGTCATCTACTACAAAGTTCACTTTGGCCAAAACCACAGACGATGCAATTTGACACCGATGTACCTTGACCTTGGAGTTCACTTCTAATCTTTTTGGAAGTTTTTGAGGATTTTTTGGTTACCATTTGTATTATACGTCTCTTCAATTTTTCATCAATTTTTCTCTTGCAGCCACATCCAAGGATGCTGGCAACAGTCTCACAGACATTAAACTTCTAAATAATATGTACAACTGTAGTTTGGAGATGGTCTTACAGTTTTTACCTCAGTGTGGTAAACACCGTGACATGAAATAGCACAGTGACTACTTGACACCCTAGAATTAGGTAGACTGACTAATTAGAAGTTTGTAGTCGCTTGTTAAGCTACAGTAATTAAAAGAAACACCTTAATTTAACATGTCCCTATGGACAAATTATTTTCAATTTTTTTCTAGGTGTGCCACAATTTTAATCCAGGTCATTTTCATTGCTTTGTTTTGTTTTTTTACATTGAACCACAATTCAAAAGCAATGTCTTATTTTCAATAGTTGCTATTCAGTAGCTTTAAACTGAAAATTACTTTTGTCAGTTTCAAATAATTTCAGTGACCATTGTGGGTTTTTCTTAGTTTAACAGAAGGGTAAAAACAATTTTATCCATGTCTGTACATTTCCTAATAAGCTTACATAAGAGAAGGAGGTTTGAGGAATAGACTTTATTGTCCTTTATATCTAACTTTGTTTTTTACTGTCGTATTAACTGTATTTCAAACGATTTGCATTTATGTATAGTTTTACAATTCTTGGGTGCCATTTTTGCTACTAAATATTTGTACATAAGTATGCCTACTAACATTTGCCATAGTGAAAAGTGTTTTAAGATATTACTGACCTAAAAATTCATATGCCCTATAACATTACAATTTTGTCCCATTATGATGAATTAGTGGTACAATGAGAGATCATTTTAAAATAACCAGTGAACTTCCAACCATATGAAATAAATAAAGTGGTTTTCCCATGACAGACAGACATGACATGTTCTGTCCATTGGTGGAATTCAAACACGCTCTACGTTCTCTATACCTCCTAATGGGTGTAATGAGAGTGATTTCTCATGTCAATAACACTTGCAATTGCAGCAGTCATGTAAGGGAAACCCTAGAAGACTATAATCGGCCATCCAAAAAAATATGCAATGCATTTCTGACTGTCACCATCTAAGGCAGAAGGGCAATTGACAATGACTCAATTTTGCATCCTTATCAGCAACTCCATCAAAGATGTCACCCACCTTTTTAACGTGCCTCCGACACTGAAGGGGTTTATTTTCTCTATTGCAGTCTATATTCGACCATTGTGTCCATGCAATTCTTGTAGGAATCAAATACATCTTTTGAGAAACTAAAACTTATATGGTCAGTGCTGCAAACAAAAACACTGGGAGCAGTGACGAAGACTCAGAGCTGGACCAGGGGAGCTTGATTAAAAAAAAGTTTGTTTTTTAAGGCAAACTGCAGACAGGAAAGAGGTGGCTTGCAGTTGTGAGATGGAGGAAGGCGATTTTTTGTGAGATGCAGAGACAGACTCTGTCGAACTGACTGGCATTTGTACTGAGACCTGTCTGAGAACTATATTGACTCCTTGTACTGGATATGTATGCTGCTGCACTAAGGGGCTATAATCTGAGGAAGGAATTTTCCTCACAAGAAAACTTACTTTGCTGTTGTGACTTACTACACATGGTGTTTGCCTGTTTCTGAACCATTAGCTACACAAGACCATCTAACCAGGAAAACGTTATGGTGAAACCAAAGCTGTATTTGATGTTCATGCTGTCCTAGGCACTTTAAAGAAGCACTGCTCCTCTCAACAAAATTTTTATACTCTTAATTTATTGCAATCATCATATCATATAGCACTGTATACTTACAATTGCTCATTTTGCCTTTCTACCCAGCGAATTCTTCTGTCCGAATGAGCAATTCTTCAGTTCTGGTCCCGGGTTCAAATCTAACGAAGGACAATATCTGCAAGTAGTTTGAATGCTCTCTCCATGTTTGCGTGGATTTCTTCTGGATACTCCAGCTTCCTCCCACACTCCTGGTCACCGGTGGGTTGGCAAGACAACCGGAGGTCTCCTGGAGACCTCTATGGTTGTCACTGCTGGCTTGCTATAAGCGCCACCCGGTGGTCGGCGCTAATAGTAGGTTAGTAATTCAGATACATATAGGCGATCTGATCATCGCCTATATGTAGCAGAGCTGATCGGGTTATGGCAGCGTCTAGTCTCTCATGGAGACTATTGATGCATGACAAAGGTAAAAAAAGAGTTTTTAAAAATATAAATAAATACAAAATATCCCCCCTTTCTCCCCATTCAGTGACCTGGAAAATCATAATAGCAGGTCAGTTTTAGCATTTAGTGAACATGGTGAAAAAAAAACAAAAACAAGTGTGGGATTGCACTTTTTTTGCAATTTCACCGCACTTGGAATTTTTTTTCCCATTTTTGAGTACACGATATGGTAAAACCAGTGGTGTTAATCATAGAATCGTAGAGTTGGAAGGGACCTCCTGGGCCATCTGGTCCAACCCCCTGCTCAAAGCAGGATTCGCTAAATCATCCCAGTCAGATGTCTGTCCAGCCTCTGTTTGAAGACTTCCATTGAAGGAGAACTCACCACTTCTCGTGGCAGCCTGTTCCACTCATTGATCACTCTAACTGTCAAAAAGTTTTTTCTAATATCTAATCTGTGTCTCCTCCCATTCAGTTTCATCCCATTGCTTCTAGTCTTTCCTTGTGCAAATGAGAATAAAGTTGATCCTTCTACAATGTGACAGCCCTTTAGATATTTGTAGACAGCTATTAAGTCTCCTCTCAGTCTTCTCTTTTGCAAACTAAACATTCCCAAATCCTGCAACCTTTCCTCATAAGACAGGGTTTGCAGACCGGTCACCATTCTGGTCGCTCTTTTCTGAACTTGCTCCAGTTTGTTGATGTCTTTTTTAAAATGTGGTGCCCAAAACTGGACACAATATTCCAGATGAGGTCTGACCAAAGATAAGTAGAGGGAAATAATGACTTCACGTGATCTAGACTGTATGCTTCTGTTAATACATCCTAGAATTGCATTTGCCTTTTTTGCTGCTGCATCACACTGTTGACTCATATTCAGTCTGTGATCTATTAGTATACCCAAGTCTTTTTCACATGTGCTGTCACTTAGCCCTATTCCTCCCATTCTATATATGCTTTTTCCATTTTTATTGCCCAGATGTAGTACTTTGCATTTCTCCCTGTTAAAAACCATTCTGTTAGTTGCTGCCCACTTCTCCAGTTTATTTAAATCTTTTTGAATCCTCTCTCTCTCTTCTCTAGTATTAGCTATCCCTCCTAGCTTTGTGTCATCAGCAAATTTAATCAGTTTACCCTCAATTCCTTCATCTAAATCGTTGATAAAGATGTTGAACAATACAGGGCCCAAGACAGAGCCCTGTGGTACCCCACTTGAGACATTCTTCCAACTGGATGTGCAGCCATTTACGACCACTCTTTGGGTCCGATCACTAAGCCAGTTATGAATCCACCTAACAGTTGCCTTGTCCATTCCATACTTAATCATTTTTTCAATAAGGATTGTATGAGAGACTTTGTCAAATGCTTTGCTGAAGTCAAGATATACTATATCTACAGCATTTCCTTGATCCACCCAATCAGTGATACCGTCATAGAAGGAAATTAAGTTAGTCTGACATGACTTATTAGTTACAAACCCATGCTGACTCTGTTTAATCACTTCATTCTTATCCAGGTATTGACATACATGTTGTTTAATAATTTGTTCAAAGATCTTTCCTGGTATAGAAGTCAGACTCACCGGCCTATACTTTTTTTGTCCAAAAGTACAACTCATCCCCCAAAAAACAAGCCCTCACATGGCACACACACTGATTACAAGAAAACAGGTCATAGGTGCGGATGTTACCTTTAGTAGCCATTCAAACCCATTTGTGCAACTTTAGTGCATGTTATCAGGCCAAAATCACCAGGGTATGTAAACTTTTGATCAGGGCCATTTGGATGTTTTTGGTTGTCATTATGATTTAAAAAGAGAAAACACAGTAGTTTGACAAGAAATGGCTTCACCCAACCACTAACCATGAGTGGGAAAAAAAGATTTGGTGTTATCATTCATATTCCCTGAAAAAGGCCAAGAAAGCAAACTTCTGCCGCAGCATGTAAACTTTTGAGCACAACTGTAACTGGCATCAGCGTGAGCACCGTTAGAAATTTTTCCACAGGGCTTACATACATGTACAGTAAGCAGCACACACACTGTACTAATTGTCTGTCACTGACATCTATATATCTATCTATTCTATGTGTATACACTGTATCCAGCTATTCTCTCCTGTCAGGTACTGCTGTGATTTTACTGTACGCAGCTGATAAATTGCCGGCTTTCATTCTATCTATCTATCTATCTATCTGTCATGATCCAGGCCGATTATTGAGTTCTGTATTCCTCTTTCCCGGTCTGGTCATGTCAGGGGTTAATTTTTCTCTGCCTCATTCTGGTTTCAGGACTGCCATTTCTCTCCACTGCTTCCTGCAGGCAGTGTTAGTTGTATTACACTATTAGCAAGAAAAAAATTAAATTAATTTACTCTGCACCAGCTCTGTACACAGCTGAATTTCAGTGGCACCAAATGACAAGGTGAAATATGGCGTGTTGAGTCACATTAGCAACTGAAAAAAATAGATTTTTAAAGGTCTACTCTTGCATGGAGCACAATAGAAGCAGTGCATAACACACATCTATGAAATGTGCCCTGCTCTCTTTGTCTCTGGACCTCACTAATGGCACAAGAAAAAAAATCTGCTGGAAAGTCAATTTCACAGGACACTAGCTATCTAAACTATCTTATTTAGAAACAACCACCTAGCTAACTAGCTAAAATCTCTCAGTAGCCAGGAGCAGCATCAGGAGAAGCCTCTCTGAGGTGTTATACTGACAAATTTGCACCAAAGCAAGATGTCTGCTCTTTATATAGAGAGGGACATGTGGTTTCAGCAGCCAATGGCACAAGCCCTCATATCTGGACATCATGGATGGTTCCTGTGACCTGATTGGCTAGCCGCAATTTGCATACATAAAGTTAGAAAGAAAAAAAATACAAGCCACTGTTCTGAGCTCTCCCCACCCCCTCCCCTCATCAAACATGTGCCCCTCCCTCATTATAATCCACCACCTTAGTGGCAACGCAATTATTTTCCCATACTTTTACCAAAAAAAAATTTTTCCGATTTTAAGTAAAAAAAGCTCGTGTTTTCTATCATGAATCTGAATGTGTCATATTCTTGCCAAATTTATGCTTGGCAATCGTTTTCCGAACATATTCGCTCATCTCTAGTATTCACCTCTTTTTGGTGCTGCTCCAGTCCTGTAGCGCTATTTTATAACACCTTCTACTGTATATGATTAAAGTATATGATTTGTATCGATTGATGTTCTATGTCTATATATAAGGACTAATAATGCATGTGGAGATGTTTTAATCATATAAAAATAAAGTTGAGGATTTTATACCATTTCTTTTACTACATTCCGATCATTATCGTCAGTGGCAGCAACATTCATTTCATGCTTCAGGGGGACTAAGCAACTGTGGTTAGCTGGCTTTTTTCATTTTTTCCAATCATCATCAACACTTTGGAGATGGTTGCTACAGATTGTGTTATACCAATTGCTTCTGTGACCAACTATCACTATAGACTGAGGCTGCAATCTGTCTAAAATTAAGCTACTAGACATTGCAATTTGTTGTATTCCCCCAAAAATAAAAAAAAATGTAAATTTAGACCTAATAATACATAGTGACCAAAAAGAAGTCTTCTAAGTGTTTAAAGGGAGTTTGTTATCCCCACAATGCATTTTATATGGGCTTTATAGTGTTGTAGGGGACTTAGCGCTTATAACAACTAAATTAGCACTGTACCTGTTACTGGTTCAGTGACTGAAAAAATAACTTTTAATTCATATGCAAATGAGGAGGTTTTGGTGCACCCTTGGCATGGCCAAGAATTTGGTGCACCGTTATGCCTTAGCATTTGCACATGGGGCCCTTCATGTGTTTGTGATTGACAGTGCTCGCTTCCCAGAGTGTGCACTGTGTGAGTGCTGCACGTGTGTGTGTGGCTGCCTACACACACAGTGGCAACATATGGGGTATTCAGTGAACATTCAGACAATGCTCACTCTGCAAGTGAGAACCGTCAAAGAGAATCAGACGAAGGGCCTACATATGCTAATAAGGAAGCGTAACGGTGCGTCAAACTCTTGGCCATGTAAAGGGTGTACGGAAGCCTCCTCATTTGAATATGAATTTAAAGTTATTTTCTCAGGCACTAAACCAGTTTCAGATAAAGTGCTAATATATCGTATGTACTTGAGTATAAGCCGACCCGAGTATAAGCCAAACCACCTAATTTTGCCATGAAAAACTGGGTAAAATTACTGACTTGAATTTAAACCGGGTATGCATTGTCCTCTCATCCCTATCCTGGTATGCATAGCCCCCCTGTCCTTGTATGCATGGCTCCCCTGTCGCTGTCCTGGTATGCATGGCTCCCCCGACCCTGTCATTGTATGCATGGCTCCCCCGTCCCTGTCCTGGTATGCATGGCCCCCGTTGCTGTCCTGGTATGGATGGCTCTTTATCACATATCCGTGTATGTATGGCTCCTGTTAAAAAAAAAAAAATCATCCTACTTACCTGCTGGCATGCCCTCGCTGGTACTGCATCTCTTTCCGGCGTCTGCAGCTTTTCCTGCCGAGCGATCACGTGACCCTGCTCATTAAGGTAACGAATATGCACTCCATGCCTATGGGAGTGGAGAGGTGTGCATATTCATTACCTTAATGAGCTGGGTAACGTAATCGCTCAGCAGGAAGAGCTGCTGGTTACCGTAACGAATGAGATGCAGTGCTAGCGAGGGCACACAGGATGGTGTGTAGGATGTGTACTGGAAGCCGGCAGATGCAGCTATCACTGTGCGCTATTACAGCAGCGGCACATGCTTTAGCCACAGCCGCCGACTCCTGCCTCTGTGACCTGCTGCTCCACCGCTCCCCCTCCCCCGCCGGTCCTCTGGGACAATTGACTCATGTATAAGCCAAGGTGGGGCATTTTCAGCCCCCAAAAAATTTGCTAAAATACTTGGCTTATACTTGAGTATATACAGTAGTAGATGTAGGCGCTAAGTCCCCTACAACACTGTAAAGCCCATTTGCTAGTATGGTTGTTATAGGGGCTAAGTCCTCTATAACACTGTATAGTTCATTTAAAAAGCATTTGGGGTTGACAATGTTTGATCCATATCAGAATAACGTACATGATCTCTTGTTCTATACATTTGGAGTAGAAATCTTTCCACCTAGACCAATGTAAGATGATAGGACTGACAAATTATAGGCACATATTAACTGTTGACACTAGGTTCTTACAATTTCTTAAACTAAATGTGGAGTCTCCTCAAATTCCAGCTGCGGTTGGACAAATCTAACCCATATCCACTCACCCTGTGCTTTGAAGTTACTAGCTGAAGCCCAACCTTTAGTTTCTCAGTTATGTATCACTGAAAACAAATAGAAGTGAACGTATGCCTAGGGGTTCATAAGGTTGAAATCTATTAGCTTAGTCTCAAGAAAAACTGGATCCAGTCTGAAATTGTAACATGTACTGAATGTTGACATTAACAAAACAGAAATTATGAAATTAAAGACGCTAGAAAATGTTGAGAAAATATTGTATTAAGTATGTCATCTGAAGATGAAATATTAACCATCTCCATATGTGTTGCCTAGCTTCCTAACAAAGGCATGCACACGTTATTCACATTAACATACCCTGTGCAAACTCCTGCAATCTGTCAGGATTGTTTGGGGGCAGGAATATTATTTTATAAAGTTTTCAGATTAATTGGATGCTTGAGCAAAATAATTTAGAATGACAGTCTAATTGGAAGAACTTCATATTTCAGTGGCAATATTATCAAAGCAGTTTGTCGTTTTCATTGGAACATGTTTTCCTGAGAAGAATGTGTCATATTACTGAATTAGCCGAAATTAGCATTCATTTGACATCTTTGTGAAAGAAAAGACTTTTGCTGCACAAATAAACTTGATTAAAAGAGATTAAGACAGGAAATATATCAGATTACTTTTTATAATGAACTAGTATTCCCAGCAAATGTATGTGGTCAAATATTAGCTGACAATCTCTTTTAACTAAATATTACAGAAGAGATCACTCAAGCGAGAAGGAACTGGTACTGAAAACACTTTTTAAGTGCATTTTTGGCTCAATGCACTGATGTTTTGTGAAGTCCCTGTAAAATTCTCCTTGAGTGTGAAACAACTAATTCATCACACATTTTATTTTACTTGTAATATGAGTGTGCTCTTTATATAGAACATGATAATACCATCATTTGCAATAGATAGTATTCACAAAACTTTCCAAAAATGACAAAGGATTTTTTGGTTTTGTGATAATTTGCTCAGTTTTAACTATGCAATGCAGCATTACGACATTTAGTTTTAGAAGAATTGTTACAAATAATAGAATAATAAAAGGAGAAAAAAGTTGAAAATACGGGAGATAGGGAAAGAGTACATCAAATTCACATCTTTACATTGGATGTTATTATAGATTTATAGATTTATCACTGCTAACAAAACATATATATATATATATATATATATATACACTAGATGAAGAGCCCGGCGTTGCCTGGGCATAGTAACCAACTGTGGTTAGTTATAACAAATTATAATGATTATATTGAACATAAAAACATTTCACATCATATATGCAACACTGCAGATTTGCAACACAAATTAACGAAACGATTACCCAAGTATTGATAGTATTTTATTTTCAACATTCAAGAGCCTTTTGATAAACAAAAGGTGAAAAGATGAACAGATTTTTGGCTGTTCCAACTCTTGAACAGATCACGTAAAGTTGACCATGAGAAAAGCGTGGATATTGCAAATCGATCCCTACTACTTTCAAGGACTGTCCCTGTGCATTGTTAATGGACATTGGAAATAGCAGTTGAACTGGAAACTGGAGGCGTTTAAAATCAAAAAAGAAATCAGATGGAATGAGTGGAATTCTTGGAATGAAATGTCTTCTCCTTTGGCACATCCTGTTTCTGAGCTGTGTATCTAACCCTATCATGTGTGATAATGTCTGCTGAGCTGTGTACGTAATCCTCTCCTGTGTGATACTTTCTGCTGAGCTGTGTATCTAATATTATTCTGTGTGATACTGTTTGCTGAGCTGTGTATCTAATTCTATCCTGTGTGACACTGTCTGCTGAGCCGTGTATCTATTCCTATCCTGTGTGATACTGACTGCTGAGCTGTGTATCTAATCCTATCCTGTGTGATACTGACTGCTGAGCCATGTGTCTAATCCTCTCCTGTGTGATACTGACTGCTGAGCTGTGTGTCTAATCCTCTCCTGTGTGATACTGACTGCTGAGCTGTGTATCTAATCCTATCCTGTGTGATACTGACTGCTGAGCCGTGTATCTAATCCTATCCTGTGTGATACTGGGCTCCCCCTGCAGTCTGTGTCAGAGGGCCATCTGTGTTGATACGGTAATAAATTGTGTTATTTCCAGCTTTACAGAAGGACGATAACACCATAGAAATGATAATAATAATAGGCCTCAGTTACCACAACTGTCTACAAAGAAAACTGTTGCTGATAGCAACCAATCACAGCTCATTTTTCATCTTTTAAACAGCTCTGGGACAGCGTGGCGAGATTTGAGTGGCAACTTTTGTGTTTCGACTTTTATGTGGCGAGGTTGGTGTATGTGTGGTGAAATGTGTGCTCAGGGTGGTATATGTGTTGAAGCACGTGGTAGTGTGTGGTGCATTTTGTGTGTGTGTTCATATCCCCGTGTGTGGTGAGTATCCCATGTCAGGGCCCCACCTTAGCAACTGTATGGTATATACTCTTTGGTGCCATCGCTCTCTTTCTTTAAGTCCCCCTTGTTCACATCTGGCAGCTGTCAATTTGCCTCCAACACTTTTCCTTTGTTTTTTTCCCCATTATGTAGATAGGGGCAAAATTGTTTGGTGAACTGGATCGCGCGGGGTTAAAATTTCGCCTCACAACATAGCCTATGACGCTCTTGGGGTCCAGACGTGTGACTGTGCAAACTTTTGTGGCTGTAGCTACGACGGTGCAGATGTCAATCCCGGACATACACACATACAAACACACTTTTTCCCCAATATTTACATAGGGGCAAAATTGTTTGGTGAATTGGAATGTGTAGGGTTAAAATTTCACCTCACAACATAGCTTAGGACGCTCTCGGGGTCCAGACGTGTGACTGTGCCAAATTTTGTGGCTGTAGCTGCAACGTGCAGATGCAAATCCCGGACATACACACATACAAACAAACATACACACACACACACACACATTGAGCTTTATATATTACTGTATATATATATATATATATATATATATATATATAGTGCCTTGCGAAAGTATTCGGCCCCCTGGAACTGAATTATATTTATCATCATTAGTCATTTGGGACAACATTGGATCATTCAGAGATCCACAATGAACTTCTGGAGTGAGTTTGCTGCACTGAAAGTAAAGGGGCCGAATAATATTGCACGCCCCACTTTTCAGTTTTTGAATTTCCACAAAAATGTAAAATAACCAATAAATTTCATTCAACTTCACAATTGTGTCCCACTTGTTGTTGATTCTTCACCAAAAAATAACATTTAGTATTTTTATGTTTGAAGCATGATATGTGGGAAAAGGTTGAAAAGTTCCAGGGGGCCGAATACTTTCGCAAGGCACTGTAAATATATGCTTTTGCTAGCAGTGATACTATACATGTATATACATATACATACATACATTGGTGAAAATAATAATTATTATTATTATTGATTTATATAGCGCCATTGATTCCATGGTGCTGTACATGAGAGGGGGTTACATACAATTATTTAAATAATAAAATAAATATAAAAATAAAATTAAGTACCGTATATACTTGTGTATAAGCCGACCCCCTAATTTTGCCACAAAAACTTGGAAAACTTATTGACTTGCGTATAAGCCTAGGGTGGAAAATGCAGCAGCTACTGGTAAATTTCAAAAATAGATACCAATAAAAGTCAAATTAATTGAAACATCAGTAGGCTAAATGTTTTTGAATATCCATATTGAATCAGGAGCCCCATATAGTGCTCCATACAGTTTATGATGGCCCCATAAGATGCTCCATACAAATTACGCCCCATATAATGCTGCACAAAGGTAATTAATGGCCCCATAAGATGCTCCATAGAATAATATGCCCCATATGCTGCTCCATAAAGGTTATGGCCCCAAAAGATGCTCCATAGAATTATATGCCCCATGTGCTGCCCCATAAAATGCTCCATAGATTATGCCCCATAAGATGCTCCATAGATTATGCCCCCATATGCTGCTTCTGCTGCTGCAAATAAAAAAAATGGCATACTCACCTCTTGTCGCTGGGGGCAAAGTGCCAGTATCCTGAGCAGGCAGGGACACTTGCACGCTATGGGGGACAGGTGCCGGTGTCACCACTGGCTCGGGACCCCGGCCCTAGTGATATTTACCGATCCCCGCTCCATTGCTGAGCGCCGCTCTGTCTTCCTGGTCCTCTGTCAGTGACTGTTCAGGCAGAGGGTGTGGCACGCACTAACTACGTCATCGCACCCTCTGACCTGAATATCACAGCCAGAGGATACGGAGGACAGAGCGGCGCGCAGCGATGGAATGGGGACAGGTGAATATCACATATACTTACCCCCTCCTGGCACGGTCTCAGCAGCCCCGATCCTCCCACGGTCTTCGGCAGCTATTCCTTCCATCAGCGGTCACGTGGTACCGCTCATTAAAGTCATGAAATATTCATGACTTTAATGAGCGGTACCACATGACCGCTGAAGCAAGGTGCCTGAGACCATGGGAGAAGCAGGGGGCTGCAGAGACACACCAGGAGTGGTAAGTATGATCTGACATCCCCGCTCCCCCTCTCCTGCCGACCCCCTGGCGGATGTGACTCGCGTATAAGCTGAGAGGGGGACTTTCAGCCCCCAAAAATGGGCTGAAAATCTCGGCTTATACGAAAGTATACACAGCATGTAACATGTAAATTTTGCAAGCTTTCCCATTTGCAAAGGTACGCTTCACCTGTGAGAGACAAAATCTAAAAATGAAAACTAGGAAATCATGTTGTATGATTTTTAAATTATTTAATTGCATTTTATTTTATGAAATAAGTATTTGACCACCTACCAACCAGCAAGAATTCTAGTTCTCACAGACCTGTGAATTTTTCTTCAAGAAACACTCCTACTCTACTCTGCACTAATTAGTTGTATTAATTGCATCTGTTTGAATACACCACACACTTAATCAATCACACTCCAACCTATCCACCATGGCAAAGACCAAAGAACTGTCTAAGGACACCATGGACAAAATTGTAGACCTGCACAAGGCTGAGATGGGTTACAGGACAATAGGCAAGCAGCTTGGTGAGAAGGCAACAACTGTTGGCACAATTATTAGAAAATGGAAGAAACACAATATGACTGTCAATCTTGCTTGGCCTGGGGCTCATGCAAGATCTCACCTTGTGAGGTAAGGATGATTCTTAGAAAGGTCAGGAATCAGCCCAGATCTACATGGGAGGACCTGGTTAATGACCTGAAGAGAGAATGGACCACAGTCTCAAACATTACTGTTAGTAACACACTACACAGTCATGGATTAAAATCTTGCAGGGAAAGCAAGGTCCTTCTGCTCATGCCAGCACATGTCCAGACCCATTTGAAGTTTGCCAATGACTATCTGAATGATTCAGAGGAGGCATGGGAGAAGGTCAAATAGTCAGATGAGACCAAAATAGAACGTTTTAGTATCAACTCCACTCACCGTCTTTGGAGGAAGGAGAAGGGTAAGTACAACAGCAAGGACTCTGTCCCAACCGTGAAGCATAGTGGGGGAAACATCATAATTTGGGGGTGCTTTTCTGCAAAGGGGACAGGATGACTGCACTGTATTAAAGGGAGGATGGAATGGGTCAAGTATCTGAAGATTTTGGCCAACTACCTCCTTCCCTCAGTAAGAGCATTGAAGATGGGTTGTAGCTTGGACTTCCAGCATGACAATGACCTGAAACACACAGCCAGGGCAACTAAGGAGTGACTCCATAAGAAGCATTTCCAGGTCCTAGAGTAGCCTAGCCAGTCACCAGACCTGAAAATCCCTGCTGCAGTGTGTGCAATCTTGGTCAAGAACTACAGGAAACGTCTGACCTGTTTAATTGCTAACAAACATTTCTGTATCAAATATTAAGTTCTATTTTTCTATTGCATCAAATACTTATTTCATGTAATAAAACACAAATCAATTATGTAAAAATCATACAATGTGGTTTTCTGGATTTTTTTAGATTCTGTCTCTCACAGTACGTATGATACAAAGTATAGACCAAGGAAGGAAAACATGCAAAATCGACATTGCATCAAATATGTATTTTCCCCACTGTATATATACAGTATATTATATATACATATATATATACAGTTGTGTGAAGAAGTGTTTGCCCCTTCCTGATTTTCTATTCTTTTGCATGTTTGTCACACTTAAATATTTCAGATCACCAAACAAATTTTAATATTAGGCAAAGATAACACAAGTAAACACAAAATGCAATTTTTAAATGAAGGTCTTTATTATTAAGAGAACAAGAAATCCAAACCTACAGGGCTCTGTGTAAAAAAGTGATTGCCCCTAAACCTAATAATTGGTTGGGCCACCCTTAGCAGCAGCAACTGCAATCAATTATTTGCCATAACTGCCAATGAGTCTTTTACAATGCTCCAGAGGAATTTTTGCCCACTCATCTTTGCAGAATTGTTTTGATTCAGCCATATTGAAGGGTTTCCGAGCATGAACTGCCTTTTTAAGGTCATGCTGCAGCATTTCAATCAGATTAAAGTAAGGACTTTCACTAGGCCACTTCAAAGTCTTAATATTGTTTTTCTCAAGCCAATCAGAGGTGGACTTGCTGGTGTGTTTTGTATCCTTGTTCTGCTGCATAACCCAAGTGCGCTTCAGGATTTTTTGGTGGACAGCAGAATTCATGGTTCGATTTGCCGCAGCAAGTTTTCCAGGTCCTGAAGCAGCAAAACAGTCCCAAAGCATCAAAAATTTTGCCAAATTTCCATTTTTTTCAGAAATATACGCAAATCATATTGAAGAAATTTTACCACTAACATGAAGTACAATATGTCACAAAAAAACAAACTCAGAATCAGTGGAATTTGTTGAAGTGTTCCAGAGTTATAACCTCATAAAGTGACAGTGATCAGAATTGTAAAAATTGGCTTGGTCATTAAGGTCAAAATAGGCTCGATCACGAAGGGTTTAAAAACTGCATTTTTTGTGTACTTGTGTTATCTTTGTCTGATATTTTAATATTTAAATTTGTTTGGTGAGCTGAAACATTTAAGTGTGACAAACATGCAAAAGAATAGGAAATCAGGAAGGGGGAAAACACTTTTTCACACAACTGTATGCACCTCTTTTCCAATTGCTGACGACTGGTAGTATCCTTACAGGCTGAAACAAAGACCAGCATCCAAGTCCAGTAAGCCAAGGCCCACTTTGCAATTATCCACATGCCCCTGGGCATTCCTACATTATTGAAAGTTTTATTCAATAGATAATTCTCTGAAAATGTCAGTTCTCTGCATAGTTAGCTTCCTACTTTAGGGTAGGTTGAAGAGTTACATATCTGTCTTTCCACAGGAGTAGCAGGAGTAGCTAAAGGTCCATTGGCCCTTGTTCAAAAGTTTAACTTGGAACCACTACCAGATGCAGATTTTTTTGAAGATTTATTTTTGTATAATTCCAACGTATAGAGCATGCTGTGGATATGAAAATCCACAGCATGTCTACAGTCCATAGATGTTTTTTAATGCTATAAGTGAATTGGTTATGTTGAGAACCCATCTGCATTGTACTATACTTTGTTGCAGAATTTTGTTTATGTAATCCACATATTGCTATAATGTGCATTTTGTTGCTAGTAACCAACCTATTGCTTGTTACAACCTCTACATCACACTTTGCTGGGAAATAACAATACATTTATTCCCTTTACATTGCAAAGGGTGAGGTGTTGTAAAGGTAAAACAATGGGAAATAATGAACTCAAGATCTGTGGGGGTTTGTGACACAAGACGGAAGGAGCTCTTTGGGTCTGGGTCCCAATCTGGAGGGAAATCTACAGCAAGAAGTTGAAGAGGACCCTGCTTTGCATGGCTAGACCCATGACAGCCATGATGACAACCCTGTCTCCTCGTTTTCAGGAATTTCAGTTGTGGAGCTTTCACCAAT